>NC_137091.1:44543506-45125879 GCF_951640355.1 Cnephaeus nilssonii
GATGAGCAAGCACCTTCTGGCTGAGCTGTTCCAAGTCTCATGGCAGAGGGAAGAGAGACATGGCGAAACAGGTACTGGCTCTTAAAGCCTCTGCATGGATGTGATAGGTGTGACTTTTGCGTACATTTTATTGGCAAAAGCAAGTCATATGGTGACTCCTTAGCTCCTAATTTTCCCTCGGGGTAGGAATCAAGGTATTTGGTGAACAATAAATACAATGTACAATACCTGATGGAGCCATTGAGAGGATTCGTGGAGATAATGTAAATAAAATGCATATCATAGTGCCTGGCACATAGTACGTGCTCAGTTAATGGGGATTATTATTATTACTGCTAATGAATGGTGTGTGTGGGGGATATAAGAGACTAAATCTATGGTAACAGGGAAACAGAGGAAGAAGCTCACATTTATACCCATCTTTGCAGCTTTTATTTGTACTTTAGCCACATAAATGGGGAAAGGGAGGGCCTTGCCCCCCAATCTCCCGTAAGTAAAAATGTTTCTTGGGGCTGTTAGGAACATAATCAGACTGCCAGAAGTCGACGAAACCCACTACATCCCTTATAAAACAAGTCAAATGTAAATATATGTGTGGGGGTTTTTTCCCAGACAATGCACAAAAAATACAAAGTATTCATCAAGATAGGAAACTAAGAGAAAATGTTGGACTACTCTAAAAGGCAGGAGAGGAGGCCCCAGTGTCAGGGTCAGGAGTGGGTCCCAACTTCTGTACCTTATGATGGTGATGATGGCCATGACAAGAGCTGATGTTCTAGAACACTTACAAGGGGCAGCCATTGTGCCAAGTCCTCATTTAATTTTCTCAACCGCCCGATGCAGTCCGGTCTATGATTGATCTCAGTTACAGATGAAGTCACTGGGGTCTTAATTTATGTGACCCAGATCACGTGGCTGGTAAGTGGTAGAGCTGGGATTTGAACCCAGATCTCCTTGTGCCCGAATCTGTGCTCTTAGCCACTGTGGGGAGCCACCTTCCTTTCTTACAGGTAGAGCTCTGTCAAAGGACAGTCCCTGGCTCCTCTCCCAGGGGCCTTGGGGTGGGCCCGGGAAGCTGTGCGGGGCCTGGCTCTGGGCGGTGAGAGATGGCAGTCTTTGGGAAGCTGACGCACCACGCGGTCTCCGGACCAGGACCCTGCAGAGGGGGACATGGGGAACAGCAGGGCCGTTTCCCTGTCACCGGGGAGCCCGTGCGCCTCTCTGCCTCTCACTCTCTTTAGCTTGTATGTTCTTCCCACTCAATCTCTTTGGAACAGCTTTATTGAGACATAATTCACGTACCATTCAGTTCATCCCTGTATCACCATTGTAATGGTATACAATTCAGTGGATAGACCACATTTATTTATCCATTCATCAGTTGATGAACATTTGGGTGTTTCTCCTTCTGGATTATTATTTTCTGCTTGGTTTATAAAGAGAAAGTGCCTCTTCAAACCGGTTCGTTTTTCCTGCAAGCTTTTTGAATATATTATTTTTATACTAGAGGCCCAATGCACGAAATTCATGCAAGGGGCTCGGCCCCGCCCCACCGCCACAGCTTCGTCTGGAAGGTCGTCGTCAGGAAGGATGTACGGAAGGATGTCTGGTCTAATTAGCATATTATGCTTTTTTTATTATAGATGTTTTCATTGATTTCAGAGAGAGGAAAGGAGGGGGGGAGAGAGAGAGAGAGAGAGAGAGAGAGAGAGAGAGAGAGAGAGAGAGAAACATCAATGATGAGAGAGAGAATCATTGATCGGCTGCCTCCTGCACACCCCCTACTGGGGATCAAGCCCACAGCCAGGGCATGTGCCCTGACCAGGAATTGAACCATGACCTCTTGGTTCATAGGTCGATGCTCAGTCACTAAGCCACACTGAACATATTATTATTAATATTACTCATTTTGGCATTTCAGAATTTTGGGGTCAGAATTAAGAGTCAGGAGGAAATTGAGACAGAGAATCTGAACTCAGGAGAGAAGGGTCAGGTCATAAACATGAGAGGGTCAGAGGTCATATTTGAGGGTCCAAGGTCAGACAGAGAAAGTCAGAGATCGTGATGGAGAAAGAAGGGGGATTTGGACTTTAGACAACAGCCAGGAGTCATCCCAGGAGCCAGAGGCCAGAGGGTGGCGGTAAGAGGTGAAAGGTCAGCAGTCTTGATGGTAGGAGCTTTCAGAGGTCAGAGGTCACCAGTCAAGGAGATGGCAGACGGACCGCAGACTTAGTTTCAGTTCGGCAGGGTCAGATGTCATGAAGGCAGGGTCAGATGTCAGGAGGTCACGTGAAAGGTTACTGGTCTTGACAATGGTGAAGGTTGGGTTCAGAGGTCAGGCTGAGCCCTCCCTCCTCTCTCCCCCCCTCAGGCCAGCAGCTCCCCCTGAGAAGATGCCCTTGGGGGTGTTGAGTCAGCCCAGCCGGAGGGAGTGCTCCCCACGCCTGCGGCGCTGGCCCCAGTTCTGGGGGGCGCCGGTGACGGCCTTCCTGGGCAACGTGGTCAGCTACCTGCTCTTCCTGATGCTCTTCGCCCGCGTGCTGCTCATCGACTTCCAGCCCTCGGCGCCCGGCGCCCTGGAGCTGCTGCTCTACTTCTGGGTCTTCACCCTGCTCTGCGAGGAGTTCCGCCAGAGCCTGGGGGGCGGCTGGGGCAGCCTGGCCACCGGAGGGCCCGGGCCAGGCCACGGCCAGGCCCCGCTGCGCCGCCGGCTGCACCTCTACCTCATGGACACGTGGAACCAGTGTGACCTGGTGGCCCTCACCTGCTTCCTCCTGGGCGTGGGCTGCCGGTGAGTGCCCCGTGGCCTTCAACCCCTGACCCCGGAGAGAGAGGGAGGGCGGGAGGGGGGGAGGGGGAGAGAGAGAGATTTGTTGTTCCAATTATTTTATTATTATTATTTTTTAAAATATATTTTTATTGACTTCAGAGAGGAAGGGAAGGGAGAGAGATAGAAACATCAATGATGAGAGAGAATCACTGATCGGCTGCCTCCTGCATGCCCCCCACTGGGGATCGAGCCCACAACCCAGGCATGTGCCCTTGATCAGAATCGAACCCGGGACCTTCACTCCGCAGGCCAACGCTCTATCCACTGAGCCAAACCAGCTAGGGCTGTTGTTCCAATTATTTATGCATTCATTGGTTACTTCTTCTAATGCCCTGACCGGGGATGGAACCCGAAACCTTGGTGTATCGGACGATGCTCTAACCAACTGAACTACCTGGCCAGGACCTATCTCCGATTATTCTTAAAAACCAAACAGAAACCTGTTCTTGATGGAAAGTACCGTGTAAAGATGGTCTAGAAACAACTTGGTCCCCCAGGGACAGCTGCTTCAGGGATGATAGGGTTAAAGTGAGAACCCCGCTATTTATGCTACATCTGGAGCTCATTGGGCGCTGGGCTCCACCCTCACCTCTTTCCTCTTCCTCCACAGCCTGCAGCCCAGGCCCTGGCCTCCTGGCCTCCTGGCCCCTGCCTCTCTCTGTCCTTCCTCTCCATCTCCATGGCTGCCTGTCTTGCCTGGACCCTCAGCCCAGCCTCCTGGACTCCAGGCTCTTTCCCTCCAGCCCATCCCCACTAGGGTCCTTCCACGCCCAGAGCTAACCCAGCACTCCCTCCCGCTCCCCCCACCCCCTCCACAGACACACCCTGGACCTGGCCTTGGGGCCCCGCCTGTCTAGGCCGCGCCCCTCTCTGCAGCGCTGTCTCCGGATTTGATTTCTTTGTTTCTCTTCATCTGCACCCCGGCCTCTCTGAAACCTTTCCGTTCCTGCATCCCAGGTACAGGGTCTTTGACCTTGATCCTGATATTTTGAGTCTGCGTAATTATAAATTTGTAACCAGAATTTCACCAGAGCTGACGAATTCTTACCAAGGAAGTATTTTGAAACTGCCTTGATCAATTTCATATGCAGGCCAATTAAACCAGCTTCAGTTATTCTCAGTTTCTGACATGATTTCAACATGGTTACCTAGTATCTGGGTTACGTTTTACACAGATATTGGTTCATCGTTGGCGTTTTTGTCTATATTGGATTTTGCCAAGTTTGGAGTCTGTGTTTGAGAATTGTACTTTGTGGCTTTTACTTCTTTCCTGTCCCATTTTCCCGGGTGAAATGTCATCGATTCAGATTTCATCGGGGAGGCTTGAATGTGGTGTCAGTGATTTAGTCCGCATTTCTTAGCTGATTTATGAAAAACAAGTTTTGAGGAATTCCCCTCCATTGCTTTCTGTTGCCAAGAATGGGCTACACAACGTTGGCTCCTTTCTGCCGTAGTTCCCAGGGCACATCTAAAAGTCCCGGGGACAAATTGTCTCGTCTTTGGGTCTTGGCCCGTGCTGGCCCCCCTTCCTGAAACACTTTCCCCTCCTCTCCTTGGCCAGGCCAGCTCCTCCACTTCCTGTAGGCCTCAGACTTGCGGTCTCTGTCTTCAAAGCCTTCCTTCATCCTTCCCAGACTCTGGGTCCCTCCTTTGCGTTCCCCTAATGGCCTGAGATCACCCCAAATGGTATTTAGAGTACGGCTTGTGCTCTCTCTCTCTCCGTGCGTCACTCTATCTCAATGTAAAAGATCTTTGGAATATAGTCTATTACCAAAGAAATGCAAAAATATGTCCTCACGGAACAAGATTAAATAAGCGAAGGAATAGAACAGAAACCTACCATTTCCTCGGTCTTTTCAAGTGCCCTCTCTTTCTCAGCAGTTACTTCCATCGACAGTTTGGTGCACATCCTGCCTGTTCTTTTTCTATGCATTTACATGGAGAGATGCTGATACTTCTTTTTTTAAAAAAAAAAATTATTTATTGATTTTGAGAGAGAGAGAGAGAGAGAGAGAAGCATTGATTTGTTTTTCCATTCATTTATGCATCCATTGGTTACTTCTTTTTTAAAAATATATATTTTATTGATTTTTTACAGAGAGGAAGGGAGAGGAATAGAGAGTTAGAAACATCAATCAGCTGCCTCCTGCACACCTCCTACTGGGGATGTGCCCGCAACCAAGGTACACGCCCCTGACCAGAATTGAACCTGGGACCCTTCAGTCCGCAGGCCGACGCTCTATCCACTGAGCCAAACCGGTCAGGGCCATTGGTTACTTCTTATATGTGCCCTGACTGGGGATTGAACCCGCAACCTTGGTGTATCGGAATGATGCTCTAACCAACTGAGCTACCCAGCCAGGGCCCCGATACTTCTTTCATACACAAATGACACTCTATTTTATGTATTCTTCTGCAACTTTTCCTTTTCATCTACAACATGTCCCGACATCTTCCCCATATCAGTATTTGCAAATAGACGGTATTCTTTGAAAATGCTGCATCGGATTCCAGAAGAAGGGAATCGGTGGCTAAAGATCAGACAAGACAGGCTTCTCCGGGCCGGAATGTAATGCGCGAATGCGTCCTTTTCCTCGGGCACCGAGACAAAAGTTCCGCACTTTAAGAGATAGAAATCAGGCCAAAGGTGTCTCCACAAAGTCTCCTTCATTTTCTACTCCAGATAGTAACCCCATACTAGCTGCTCTGGGGCCAGTACTCTGCTGATCACGTTTCTTTTTCTATAAAGTCCTAGCTGTGAGGACCCTGTTCCTTTGGAGGAGAACAGACAAAGAGCTTTGTGGACACAGCCTGGTGGCTATTTACAGGGGATACTTTTCTCAGCGGATTCCCTGAGAGGAATGCTTCTCCCATGCTGTATTAGAAATGCCACCAAGTGCCGAAACCGGTTTGGCTCAGTGGATAGAGCGTCGGCCTGCGGACTCAAGGGTCCCAGGTTCGATTCCGGTCAAGGGCATGTACCTTGGTTGCGGGCACATCCCCGGTGGGGGGTGCGCAGGAGGCAGCTGGTCGATGTTTCTCTCTCATCGATGTTTCTAACTCTATCCCTCTCCCTTCCTCTCTGTAAAAAATCAATAAAATATATTAAAAAAAAGAAGAAAGAAATGCTACCAAGTAAGCCGACACGATCACTTCATCCCAACAGCAATGCCAGGGAGTCTGGCAGGGCCCTGTGCTTCGTTTCTCTCTTGTATTTTGTATAAAATATCTTCTGAGATGAAAGGGGTGAGGCCTTGTTCTCCCACGCTCTACAGGCGTCCTCAAACTACGGCCCGCGGGCCACATGCGGGTGTTTTTGCTGTTTTGTTTTTTTACTTCAAAATAAGATATGTGCAGTGTGCATAGGAATTTGTTCATAGTTTTTTTTTAAACTATAGTCCGGCCCTCCAACGGTCTGAGGGACAGTGAACTGGCCCCCTGTTTAAAAAGTTTGGGGACCCCTGCTAGAAGTACCAGTGTATTTTAGACATTTTGTCAAGCTTAGTGTTTTCTAGGGGAGAGGAGAAGAATTGCGTGGAGAGAAAAAAAATCCCAGGATCTCGGCTTACCCTGGAGAAATTTCCAGGGAGCTCCAGAATTGCATGGATGAATCATTTTGTTTTACCAATCCCTTCCAGATGGACATTTTGGTTTCTAAATTTTTATTATTCCAAAGTAATAGAAGTTTGCATGCCAGATTTAAATTTTGTAGGTTGAACTGTACATATTCTTGATGTGGATAGATTTCACCCACTGTCAGGGTAAAAAAGTGCCCTCTTAAGGACATGCTTGGCAAAATCTAATATTTTCAATCTTTAACATTTTGTAGCTCTCAATTTAACTTAACTTTCTTTCTTTTTTTTTGTTTTTTTGTTGTTGTTACCAAAAATGACCTCTCCTTTTTATATTTATGCATCCCTGACTACTAGTTAAGTTGGGCATCTTTTTATAACTAATGGTCACATGGACTTCTGTCAATTATCTTTTTCTTATTTTTTAATACTTACCTGAGGATATTTTTTCCATTGATTTATAAAGAGATGAAAGGGAGGAAGAAGGGGAGAGAGAGAGAGAGAGAAACATCGATGTGAGAGACACATTGACACATTGATTGGTTGCTACCGGGTCTGGGGAACCTGCAACCAAGGTATGTGCCCTTGACCAGGAATCGAACTTGTGGCCCTTCGGTCCAAGGATCGACGCTCTAACCATTGAGCAAAACAGGCCAGGACTCAATTGTCTTTTCCTAGCCTTTGCCTCCACTTAAAAAATTTTATGTTCATTGATCTCTTGCATATATGTGTATATTTGGTAGGTCCTCTCCTTAAACTCTGGATCCTAATCCTTGGTGGTTTTGTTCTATACTTCTTCTCAAACTCTGAAGCTTGCCTTTTTACTTTTCTATCTTAAGCATTCTTTTAGTCTGTAACTTTTCATTTGAAATAACCCAAGACTAACAAAAAATACTGCAAACACAGTACAGAGAATCCCCATCCACCTTTCACCCAGATCCTCAGAAATCTTATTCAAATTACACCAACTGTCCCACTGATGTTCTTTTTCTGGTCCAGGAGCCCATCCACGACCCCATATTGCCCTTGGTTGTCATGTCTTGGACTTGATGTTACAGGGACCTCCTAATTTTTTGTTAAGGCTGTGGTTCGTGCAGCTGGTATTTAATGGATGCCAGTGCTGGCCCAGCCCAGCTGGCACCGTGAAATCTGAGTGCACCCTGGGTGAATGGGACAGTCAGGATCCCCCCCCACCCCACCCCACCCCCCAGCCTGGGGGAGGCCACAGCCTCATCTGAAGCCTGGTGTGGGGAAGACCGCAGGTTTTCCTATGCACCCACCCTGTGACCCCTGAGTGACCCCTGTCTCGTCTCCCACACCCCAGGCTGACCCCGGGCCTGTTTGACCTGGGCCGCACAGTCCTCTGCCTGGACTTCATGGTCTTCACGCTGCGCCTGCTGCACATCTTCACGGTCAATAAACAGCTGGGGCCCAAGATCGTCATCGTGAACAAGATGGTGAGGGGTGGGGCCTGGGTGAGGCCTGGTGGGCGGGGCCTGAACCGGGGAGGGCGGGGTCAGAGCCGGGGAGGGCGGGGTCAGAGCCGGGGAGGGCGGGGTCAGAGCCGGGGAGGGCAGGGCCAGAGCCGGGGAGGGCGGGGTCAGGGCCGGGGAGGGCGGGGCCAGGCTTAGTCTCATCTCCCTTCCTGCAGATGAAGGACGTGTTCTTCTTCCTCTTCTTCCTCGGAGTGTGGCTGGTGGCCTACGGGGTGGCCACGGAGGGCCTCCTCAGGCCCAAGGACCAGGACCTCCCGCAAATCCTGCGCCGGGTCTTCTACCGGCCCTACCTGCAGATCTTCGGGCAGGTCCCGCAGGAGGAGATGGACGGTAAGAGGATGGGGGCCTGGCACCCTCTGAGTCCCTTCTCTCCATTCCCCGTCTCTCTCTCTCTGAGTCTCTAAGCAGCCCCTCCCCCCCTGCCCCTCATCCCTAGGGGACTCTGTCCTCCTCTCTCCGCATCTCTGCCCTCTGTCGCTAGGTCTCGGACCCTTGCTGTGTCTCTTTGGGTCTTGTCCCCCTGGCTTTCTGGGATTCTGTCTCCCCCACATCCCTCTAGATCTTTTTAAAAAATTGATTTCAGCCCTAACCGGTTTGGCTCAGTGGATAGAGCGTCGGCCTGTGGACTGAAGGGTCCCAGGTTCGATTCCGATCCAGGTCATGTACCTTGGTTGCGGGCACATCCCCAGTGGGGTGTGTGCAGGAGGCAGCTGATCAATGTTTCTCTCTCATCCATGTTTCTAACTCTCTCTCCCTCTCCCTTCCTCTCTAAAAAATCAATAAAAATATATATTTTTTAAAAAATTGATTTCAGAGAGGAAGGGAGAAAAATAAATAAACAAACAAATAAACAGAGAGGACGGGAGAGGGAGAGAGATAGAAACATCTATGATGAGAGAGAATCATTGATTGGCTGCCTCCTGCACGCCCCCCACTGGGGATCAAGCCTGAAACCCGGGCATGGGCCCTGACCCAGAATGGAACTGTGACCTCCAGCTGATAGGTTGATGCTCAACCACTGAGCCACGCGGCCGGGTGCCCTCTGGATTTCTGTCTTCATTAGGTCACTGTCTCTCTGCCCCATCTGAGTGTCTCCCTTCGCAGTGGCCCTCATGGAGCATGTCAACTGCTCCTCGGAGGCGGGCTTCTGGGCGCGCCCGGTGGGGCCCCAGGCGGGCTCCTGCGTCTCCCTTTATGCCAACTGGCTGGTGGTGCTCCTCCTCGTCGTCTTTCTGCTCGTGGCCAACATCCTGCTGGTCAACCTCCTCATCGCCATGTTCAGGTGAGGAGCCCCGCCCTCTCTGATCTGAGGTCACCCACCATGACCTTGACCCTAGCATGACCTTTGACCCCAGCATGATTGATTCTTGATCCCAGCCTAATCAACTTATCTTTAGTCCCTAAATTCTAACTCACATCTAATGCTGCCCTGTCCCCAGACCCAGGCAGACTCTGCTTCTGACCTGGACTGTGGACTCTGATCCTCTCGCTGAGCCCAGGCTGAAGGTTTAACAAAATTTTTATTGTCGCAAAATATATACATATAACATGAAAGTCACCATTTTTGCCATTTTAAGTATACAATCCAGTGGCATTGATTACATTTATTAGCCTATAATAAAACCCTAATATGCAAATTGATCAAATGGTGGAACGACCGGTCGCTATGACATGCAATGACCACCAGGGGGCAGATGCTCAATGCAGGGGGAGCGCTGCTCAGCCAGAAGCCGAGCTAATGGCTGGTGAGCTCAGCATGGTGGCGGGAGCCTCTCCTGCCCCTGCCTCAGGGGATGTCTGACTGCCAGGGATCGGACCTAACCCTGCAGTCGGACATCCTCTGAGGGGTCCCAGATTGCGAGAGGGTGCAGGCCAGAATTAGGGACTGACCCCCCTCCCCCGCAGTGCATGAATGTCGTGCACCGGGCCTCTACTGTTTTATAACCATCACCACTATTTCCAAAATATTTTTATCTCTCCAAATAGAAAGTATATACCCCTTAGGCAAGCAATGACTCCCATTTCTCCCTCCCACCACCCTGATAACCTCTAATGTACTGTATGTCTCTATGACTTTGCCTATTCTAGGTGTTTCTGTGTGTGTGTGTGTGTGTGTGTTTAGATGTTTCTTAGAAGTAGAATCATACAGTATTTGTCCTTTTGTGTCTGGCTTATTTCACTTAGCATAAAGATTTCAGTGTTTATTTAGGCTGTGGCATGTGTCGGCACTCCATTCCTTTTTAGGGCCGAATAATATTCCATTGCATCGATCTATGCCATTTGGTTTATTTATCTGTCAATGGAACCTTGGGTTGTTTCCATCTTTAGCTATTGTGAATAATGTTGCTATGAACATTGGTATTCACATATCTGTTTAAGTCTTTGTCCTGATATCTCTTGGGTATGTTTCTAGAATGGAATGCTGGGCCATATGGTAATTCTATGTTTTGCTTTTTGAGAAACCACCAAGTTGTTTTCTACAGCAGCTGCACCATTCAAGTCTCTTTTTATTTTTCCATTGATTTTTTTTTTTTGAGAGAGATAGAGAGAGTGAGATTGAAACATCAATGTGAGAGAGACACATCGATTGGTTGCCTCCCGCATGCGCCCTGACCCAAGGCCGGGGATCCAGACTGCAACCAAGGCACATGCCCTTGACTGGAACCAGACCTGAGACCTTTCAGTCCAAGGGCCGATGCCCTAACCACTGAGCAACTGGCTATGGCCAAGTCTTTTGCCTGTTTATAATTGGGTTGTTTGTCTTTTTGTTGTTGCACCTCTCTATATATTCTGGATACTAAACTCCTATCAGATATATGACTTACAAATATCTTTCCCCATTCTGTTGGTTGTCTTTTCCTTTTCTTGATAATATCCTTTGATGTGCAAAAGTTTTAGTGAAGTCCAATTTATCTTTTTTTGTTGTTGTTACTTCTACTTTTGGTGTTATATCTAAGCACTCATCGCCAAATTCAAGGTCATGAAGATTTAGTCCTATGTTTTATGGTTTTAGCTCTACTATTTAGGTTGTTGGTCCATTTTGACTTAATTTTTGCATATGGTGTGAGGTAGGGACCCAACTTCATTCTTTGTGCTGTAAAAATCCACTTGTTTCAGGCCCATTAGTTGAAGAGAGTATCCCAGCCCCTCACACACACGTGGAATGGACCTGGCACTCTGAATCAATTGCCTGTTATGTTAGTTTTCTAGGGCGTCCCTAACAAAATACCAAAAAGTGGGTGGCTTTAAATTACAGAAGCTTATTGTTTGACAGTTCTCGGAACTAGAAGTCCACAATCAAGGTGTGGGCAGGGTTGGTTTCTCCTGAGGGCTGTGAGGGGAATCTGTCTCATGCCTCTCTTTTAGTTTCTGGTGGATTTCTGGCAACCTTTGGCTTGTAAGATGCACCATTCCAATCTCTCCCTTCACCTTTACAAGGTGCTCTTCCTGTGTACATGTCTGTGTCCCAATTTTCCCTTTTTATAAGGACACTAGTCATATTGGATTAGGGACCAACCATAATGATCTCCTTTTCACTCAATTATCTTTATAAAGATCCTATTTCCAAATAAGGTCACATTCTGAGGTACTGGGGTTAGGATTTCAATACATCTTTGGGGGCGGGCACACTTTGAGCCATAGCACTCATCGATGTATGGGCTTATTTCTGAACTTTCTGTTCTCTTCCATTGGTTGATATGTCTCTCCTTATGCCAGAAGCATACTGTTTTTGATTTTGTAGAGAAAATTTTTGAAACTGAGAAGTGTGAGTCCTTTGACTTTGTGCTCTTTCAAGATTGTTTTGGCTATTCAGGACCTTTGCAATTCCATATAAATTAGAGGATTGGCTTTTCCATGTCTACATAAAAGGCGGTTGGAATTTAGAGATTGTAATTGATACTGTAGATTGCTTTGCGTGTAATTGACTCTTAACAAGATGACATCTTTGCGCTCATGAACACAGGATATCTCTCCATTATTTAGGAGCTCTTTTACATTGCCTTCATCATGGTTTTGTCCTTTTCAGTGTACAAATCTTTCACCTTTTTGGTTAAATTTATTCCTAGGTGCTTATTTTTTTTAGATTCTATTGTAAATGGATTTTTTTTCTTAATTTCCCTTTTGGATTATTCATGGCAGATGTATAGAAACACAATTGATTTTTGTTTGTGGATCTTGTACCCTGCAACTTTGCTAAATTCATTTATTAGCTCTAGCAGCTTTCTTGGGATTCTCTGGGATTTTCTATCATAGAATCATGTCACCTGTGAATAGAGATAGTTTTACCTCTTCCTTTTTATTTTGGGTGCCTTTGATTTTTCTTATCTAATTGCTCTGGCTAGAGCTTACAGTACAATGATGAATAGCTGTGGTGAAAGTGGGCATCCTTGTCTTGTTCCTGATCTTAGGGGAAAGCATTCAGTCTTTCTTTTCTTTTTCTTTTTTTAAATTCTCACCTGGGGATATTTTCCATTGATTTTTAGGGAGAGTGGAAGAGAGAGGGAAAGGCAGAGAGAAATATTGATGTGAGAGAAACACATCGATGGGTTGCCTCCTTCACGGCCGGGAAGGAGCCTGCAACCAAGGTACATGCCTTTGACTGGAATCGAACCCAGGACTCTTCGGTCCACAGGCTGACGCTCTATCCACTGAGCCAAACTGGCTAGAGCCGTTCAGTCTTTCTTCATTAAGTATGATGGTAGCTGTGGGTTTTTCATAAGTACCCTTTACCAGTTGAGATGATTATGTGATTTTTCCTCCCCTTTGTTCTATTAAGGTAGTGTATATTACATTGGTTAATTTTTATATGTTGAATATATAGTATTCCTGGGATAAATCCTACTTGGTCATGGTATATAATCCTTTTAATATTCTTCTGAATTAAGTTTGCTAGTATTTTGCTGAGAAATCTTGCATGTATATCCATAAAGAATATTGATCTATGCCCTAGCCCAATTATGTCAAACTCGAGGCTGGCGAACCCTAGACAGTGGCTCAGTGGTTAGAGCATCAGCCTGAGGACTGAAGGGTTGCGTGTTTGATTCCAGTCCAGAACATGTACCTCGGTTGCAGGCTCGATCCTCAACCGGGCCACGTGTGGGAGGCAGCCAATCAGTGTGTCTCACATTAATGTTTGTCTCTCTGTCTCTCCCCCTCCCTTCCACTCTCTCTAAAAATCTATGGAAAAAATATCCTTGAGTGATGATTAATAAAACAAAACAATAATATTGATCTGTAATTTTATTTTCTTTTGCTATTGATATAATGGGAAATGTTGGCATCATAGAATGACTCAGGAAATGTTCTCTCCTATTCAGCCTTTTGGAAGCGTTTGAAAAGGATTGGTGTTGTTTTTTAAATGTTTGATAGAATTCACCAGTGAAGACTGGTCCTGGGCTGTGTGTGTGTGTGTGGTTAGTTAATCTCTTTACTTGTTTACTTGTTATAGGTATTTTGAGATTTTCTATTTCTTCTTGTGTCAGTTTACGTAATTTGTGTGTTTCTAGGAACTTTTCCATTTTATCTAGGTTATCTTTTTAAAAACTTGATTTTAGAGGAGGGTGGAGAAGAAAATTGATTTGTTGTTCCACTTATTTCTGCATTCATTGGTTCTTTTTTTTTCCAGTTTTTTAAAAAAATATTTTTATTGACTTCAAGTAGGAAGGGAGAGGGAGAGATAGAAACAACCATGATGAGAGAGAATCATGAATCCTGCACGCCCCCCACTGGGGATCGAGCCTGAAACCCGGGCATGTGCCCTGACTGGGAATCGAACGGTGACTTCCTGGTTCATAGGTCAACGCTCAACCACTGAGCCACACTGGCTGGGCCATTGGTTGATTCATGTATGTGCCCTGACCGATGATGGAACCCGCAACCGTGGCGTTCCGGGATGAGTCTGTAATCAGCTGAGATACCCGGACACCTGGGCCTAGGTTTCTTTTTTGTTGGCAAACAATTGTTGATACTATTCTCTTATAATCCTTTTTATTTCTGTAAGTTTGGTGGTAATGTCCCCATTTTATTTCTGATTTTAATTGTGTTAGACTGACTTTTGAACCTGACTAGAACCTCTACCCTAACCCATGACACCATCCCCAACTTGACCTCTAATCTCCGACCCTTGGCCCTCCTATCCTAACTACTAACTGCATTTTGGAATAACCTCTGACATTATTGATACTACCATCTTGTAATAACCTCTGACATTATTGATTCTGACATCTGCCTGCTGCCTTCTACTGTGAACATATTGCCTGACATCTAACCTTGATCCACCGCCCTTGACTGGACATTGACCTCTGGTGACCCTTGACCTCTGGCCCCCACAGCTACACCTTTGGCAAAGTACAGGGCAACAGCGACCTCTATTGGAAGGCGCAGCGCTATAGCCTCATCCGGGAATTTCACTCTCGGCCTGCGCTGGCCCCGCCCTTCATCATCATCTCGCACGTGCGCCTCCTCTTCCGTCGATTGCGCAGGCACAGGGCCAGCTTGCCGACCTCCCCCAACCTCCAGCATTTTCGTGAGAGCGGGTTTTGGCCCAAAACAGAGAAACACAGGGGTGGGACCCCGAGAGAAAGAACATGGATAAGCTGGGGAGGATGGCCGGAAGCACCGGTGGGCGTGGCTTAGGCCGTCAGGGGCGTGGTCTGAGGGAGCTCACTCAGGGTTTTGAGTGGGGGTGCGGGCCGGGCCGGGTTACGGCCCCAGGAGGGGCGGGCCCTTGACTCTGTCCTGCCCCTGCCCTCCAGGGGTCCACCTCCCTAAGGAAGCTGAGAGGAAGCTGTTGACGTGGGAATCGGTGCGGAAGGAGAATTTCCTATTGGCGCGTGCAAGGGACAAGCGGGAGAGTGACTCCGAGCGTCTGAAGCGCACGTCGCAGAAGTGAGAGCGGGGCGTGGCCGGGGGCGGGGCTTCTGGCCTCTGGGCTGTATCCCGTGACATGGATTGGTTGGGAGAATGGGCTGGGTTTGCAAAGCACCAGGCTAGAGGCGGAGCCTGAGTGGGCGGGGTCCTGGAAAGCGAGGAGGGGCGGAGCCACAGGGGGCGGGGGCTCCTGGTGGGCGGGGCTCCCGGTGGGCGGGGTGGGTGGGCTGCCCCCGGCTCGGGCCTGACGTCCGTCCCTCGTGCCCAGGGTGGACACGGCGTTGAAGCAGCTGAGACAGTTCCGCGAGTACGAGCAGCGCCTGAAAGGGCTGGAACAGGAGGTGAGGAGTCCGGGCCTGGCAGGGGAGTGTGGACGGGGTGGGAGGCAGTGCATCTCCATAGGGTGCCCCAATATCCCATCTGCTCCCCAGGTCCAGCACTGTAGCCGCGTCCTGGACTGGGTGGCCGAGGCCCTGAGCCGCTCTGCGTTGCTTCCCCCGGGGGGGCCTCCACCCCCGACCCCGCCTGGGCCCAAAGGTCAGTGTGTAGGGCCGCCCTGCATGTATCTCCGGCCTCTGTCACTACCTCCCGTGGGCCTGCTTTCCAGGCCCCTGTTCCCATCTCTCTTTCTCATTCGCGATCCTTTCTTTGTCCCTCCTCCACTCTTGGCTTCCTTTGGACTTTTCATGGGTCTTTGGACTTTTCGCCAGTCTCCCATTGTTTCTGTCCTCCTCTGTGCCCACCACCTGTTCTCTCTCCTCTCTTTCCCCCAGGCTGAGCCCTGATGGCAGACTTCAAGGAGTAGCACCATGGGGAGTTTTTGCCCCCAGAGGAAGGCCTAGCTGGTCCTGGAACCCAGTACGTGGTGGCCCTGTCTTGAGGTGGGCCCCATGCCATGGACTGGATCGCTGTGGGGACCACTGCAGGAGTCTCCCCATTCGAACCACAGCAGGCCCGGCCCCTCCCAGAACCAGCCCCACTGTGGGAGGATCAGCCTCTGAAGGCCCTGCCACAGCCCGCTGGGCGGGAGAGGGCTACAGGGTCCTGGGGGCACAGGGACCACAGACCGCACTCAGCTCCCCACACTGGGGAAATAAAGCCACTTGAGAGTCTGGATGCTTGATTCTTGGGAAACTGGTGGCATCTCTCCAGATCCTTTGGGCATGGGGGTTACAGCTGGGGGTGGGCTTGTGATCCTTGGTCTGTTTGCTGTATTGCAGATATCTGGGGGTCTGTTCCCTCCTCTCAGCTCCACTATTCCTATCTGACTCCGGCCCAGCCCCTCTTGTCTGCACTATTTTGATGGCTCTCACTTCAGTGGGACAAGAACTATCCGCACCCCCCTGCTTCCTACTTTCCAGAACTCGGTGATGGAAGCAAATTATTTCTTGGAGCGGGGAGGGTGGGCGCTGTGTACATCTGCTTTGGCAACAGGGGAACAGATGATGCAAATCTGAGTAGATAACTGCCTATGTGTCTTTAAAAAGTCTAATTAGTGGGAAATTACAGGCCACGCGCACATGGAATTGAAGCAAATATGCATCATTATCCATGCAGTTTAACTAAACAACCCATAACACACTAAACTGGTAATGACAAGGCTGCACTGACAGCAATTATTAGTTAAATAGCAGGAAAGCCAGCAACAAGCAACACATCCAAAATCACAACCAAAACACCCCAATTGGAGGAATTCCAACTATCTGCCTCTTTGGGTGCAGAGTGGCTTTGAAACATTGCCAAGTGTTGTGTGGCAACCAGATTTCAATGGAAAAAATATCCTCGGGTAAGGATTAACAAACAAAATAAAATAAAATAAAAAAAGGAAAGAATGAACTGTTGGTTCTGCGGCCTGTACCGAGGTGGTCCAGCAAGGACCAGCCTCTATGGATCTTGGACACAGTGTGTCCCACAGAGGGGACTTCCACTCAAGCTGATGCTGCCGTCCCTAGTCTGGATATCTACACTAATAAAAGAGTAAGATGCAATTGACCATACCTTTGTGGCACCCGCTATCCAATCAGGAGTGAGTATGCAAATTAACCCAACAAAGATGGAAGGTTAATTTGCATACACAGGCACCGAGCAGCTGGGGGCGTTCCACACCACCCCAGCCCCTCCAGGCCTCTGGGCAGCGTGGGAAGGCGGAAAGGTGGCTCTGGCCAGAGTGAAAGCAGTGCCGTTAGCCAGGGTAAGGAAAGCCTGTTCTTGCGCGAATCTTCGTGCATCGGGCCTCTAGTTTTATATAAGTGGAATCATGCCCTCGCTGGTTTGGCTCAGTGGATAGAGCATCAGCCTGTGGACCGAAGGGTCCCAGGTTTGATTCCGGTCAAGGGCTCATGCCTGGGTTGTGGGCTCGGTCCAACATGCAGGAAGCAACCAATCAATGATTCCCTTTCATCATTGATTTTTCTCTCTCTCTCTCTCTCTTTCCTCTCTGAAATAAATAAAAATATATTTTAAAAAATAAGTGGAATCATAATATGTAATATTTTGTGTCTGACTTCTTTCACTTAGCCCAGTCTTTTCAAGGTTCACTCATGTCATATCAGAACTTCCTTTCTGTGGCTGAATACTATCCATAGTATGGGTATGTCACTTTTATTTTTACCCATTCGTCTGTTGACAGACATTTAAGTGGTTTCTAGTTTTGGTTAGTTATGAATAATGCTGCTGTGAATGTTCGTGTACATGTCTTTTATTATTTTTTAATATGTTTTTATTTATTTCAGAGAGGAAGAGAGAGGGAGAGAGAGATAGAAACATCAGTGATAAGAGAGAATCATTGACTGGCTGCCTCCTGCACGCCCCCCACTGGGGATCGAGCCCGCAACCCAGGCATATGCCCTTGACCAGAATCGAACCCGCAACCCTTCAGTTTGCAGACCGACACTCTATCCACTTAGCCAAGCCAGCTAGGGCTACATGTCTTTTTGAAGGCCTGTTTTCAGTTCTTTGGGGTATAATGTATTCCTAGAAGTGGGATTGCTGATATTTTTTGTTTAACTTTTGAGGAACTGCCAAAATGCTTTTCACAGCGACTACACCATTTCACATTCCCACCAGCAGTGTACGAGGTTCCGGCTCCACACCCGCACTTGTTTCTCCCCTCCCCCGCTTTTTTTTGGTTATCGATATCCTGGTGGGTGTGAAGTGGCATCTACGTGTGGGTTTGATTTACATTCCCCTGATGACGAATGGTGTTGAACTTCTTTCCACGCGCTTGCTGGCCATTTGTACATCTTCGGAAGGCATGACTTTTTAGTAATGACCTCCACTGCTTATGTTGCCTTGCCTGCCACACAATCACAGTAAAATAATACTGGATGGACCTTGAATGAAGATGTAAGTGAAGGCCCTGCCATCCAAGTCACCATCTTGAGGACTATCTGGGCTCAAATAGACATTTCATAGCTTAGGATGAACTGCCCTGGCTGGTGTTGCTCAGTGGTTAGAGCCTCTGCCCGTGCACCAAAGGGTCTCAGGTTCAATTCCTGGTCAAGGGCCTGTACCTCGGTTGCAGGTTCAATCCCCGCCCGGGTTGGGGTGCTCGCAACCAATCGATGTCTCTCTCTCACATGGATGTTTCTCTCTCCCCTTCCACCCCCCTTCCACTCTCTCTAAAAAGAAAACCAATGGAAAAAATATCCTCGGGTGAGGATTAACAAAAAAAGTAGAAGGGGGAACTGTTGGTCCTGCAGCCTCTACCCAGGAGGTCCAGCAAGGACCAGCCTTATGGAATTGGACACAGTATTTCCCACAGGTGGGATATCTCTCAGGCTGATGCTGCAGACCTGACTCGTGCGTGTTAGACTCCTTGGTCCACGTTCCCCGAGGAGGAAAACGCAAACGCATCTGAATTCACTGGAGAAGGCTCAGAGTGGGGGAAGAAAGCTAAAGTGACCTTGTGAGGTAGGGACCTTTGGGCCATTCAGTGTGCAGTTGTGGCTTCCACTATTTTTTCAAAATATATTTTATTGATTTAAAAATATATATGTTTTTATTTATTTCATAGAGGAAGAGAGAGAGAGAGAAACATCAATAATGAGAGAGAACCATTGACTGGTTGCCTCTTGGGGATCGAGCCCACAACCTGGGCATGTGCCCTTGACCAGAATCAAACCTGGGACCCCACAGTCCTCAGGCTGATGCTCTATCCACTGGACCAAACCAGCTAGGGCTTATTGGTGTGTTTTTTTACAGAGAGGAAGGGAGAGGGATAGAAGTTAGAAACATCGATGAGAGAGAAACATTGATCAGCTGCCTCCTGTACACCCCCTACTGGGGATGTGCCCTCAACCAAGGTACATGCCCTTGACTGGAATCGAACCTGGGACCCTTCAGTGTGCAGGCCGACGCTCTATCCACTGAGCCAAACTGGTTAGGGCTCCACTATTTTCTAAAAATATTTTTTATTGATTTCAGAGGGGAAGGGAGAGATAGAAACATCCATGATGAGAGAGAATCATTGATTGGCTGCCTCCTGCGCGCCCCACACTGGGGATTGAGCCCGCAACCAGGCTCATAGGTTGATGCTCAACCAACCACTGAGCCACACCATCCAGGCAGCGGCTCCCACTATGGAAGGGAGAGTTGACACTGATGTCTCACATGCTCACACTGTGGATATCCTGTAAGCGTCGGGGTCTGCCATCCAGCAACTGCAATATGTGCGGTCCTCTCGGGGGTGGGAGTCTACAGGAGCAATGCAGAATCCAGGAGGAGAAAGGGAAACCTCAACTGTACTATTTAATGGCTGAGTACGGAGGCCATTTCCCAGTGCAACAGCGCCACCTGCCTGAGGTAGCCACCATTACACCCCCCCTTTAAAATATTTTTTTATTGATTTCAGAGAGGGAGAGGGAGAGAGAGATAGAAACATCAATGATGAGAGAAAAAAAAATCATTGTCTGCCTCCTGCATGCCCCCTACTGGCGATGGAGCCAGCAACCCGGGCATGTGCCCCCACTGGGAATCGAACCTGGGACTCTTCAGTCCACAGGCTGACGCTCTATCCAAGCCACCCCAGCAAGGGCCATGTGCACCCCTTTTAGGAAAAGGCAGCTATTAAGCTCTCCTTGAAAGCAACCAGCGCCCTGACCCTCGGGAGGCCTTGTGACTCCCTAGCCTTACGTGTCCGTTTTGGCGTAGGACAGCTAGTAAGGTCTGAAATGGTGAGGTGTGAACGGTATATTCGGGGGTGCAGCCGGCCTGGTCCCCATATATCTGTTTTGCAATGGAAAAGTAGCAGTTACCCCTTTGGAGGGAAGGCTGTCCCCACTCTACTGCCTGAAGCAAAGCCACTAGCTCAGTGTGCCCCCCACCCCCATTTCCAGAGGTTCCCACAATCCACTGGGCCTGGTTTGCTACCTGTTGAGCTAAGTTAAAAGCTGATGGTTCTGGCCTGTGTGACTCAGTTGGTTGAGTGTCGTTCTGTGCACCGAATGGTGGCCAGTTCGAGTCCCAGTCAGGGCACATAACCCGGGCTGCAGATTTGATCGCCCATCGGGGTGTGTGAGGGAGGCAACCAATGGATGCTTCTCTCTCGCACTGATATCTCTCTCTCTCCCTCTCCCTTCCTCTCTCTCTAAAAATCCATTTTTTAAAATGCTGATGGCTGCATGGCTGGCGTGGTTCAGTGGTTGAGCATCGACCTATGAAACAGGAGGTCATGGTTCAATTCCCGGTCAGGGCACATGCCTGGGTTGCAGGCTTGGTTCCAATGAGGGGGCGGCTGATCAATTATTCTCTCTCATCATTCTCTCTGAAATCAATAACAATATATATTTTTAAAATGACTATTTTTTTTAACCCCCAAGAAGCAAAACAAATGAAGCGTCACTGCTTCTGGCACGTAGAGTGACACTAGTTCACACATACATTTCCTACAGGTGTTCCTGATAGTGCCTCAGAATGTCCCTGATGGGGGAGTGCGATAAAGAATGCCTAGAGGTAAATGAAAGGTGTGAGAAAGCAGGTGGAGATTTGGGAAGCCACCCTAACCGGTTTGGCTCAGTGGACAGGGCGTCGGCCTGCGAACTCAAGGGTCCCAGGTTCGATTCCGGTCAAGGGCATGTACCTTGGTTGCGGGCACATCCCCAGTAGGAGGTGTGCAGGAGGCAGCAGATTGATGTTTCTCATGATGTTTCTAACTCTCTATCCCTCTCCCTTCCTCTCTGTAAAAAAAAAATATATATAAATATAAATAAATAAATAAATCAATAAAATATATTAAAAAAAAAAAAGATTTGGGAAGCCATTGAGAGCTACAGTGGGTGTGATGGGAGCTGGCACTGGCTCTCCAGGTCCTGACCTGTGGGGGTGGGGAGTGGGGGAGAAGGGGTTTTGCCCAGGAAGCCATGAGGGGGTAGGGTTTCTAGAAGTGGCTCCGCCCCCTGAGCCGCTTTAACTCCAGGTGACATTTGAAGAGGGGGGGAGGGGAGCGGAGCCACCTACTCGCACAGACAACTCTAATAAGCTCCGAGTTCTCCAACACACCTTGGTCCTGAGCCCGCGGAACCCAGGCGATCCACCTCCCAGGCCCAAGTGGGTGACACTCTACCCCAGGGAAGAACAAAGCCTAACACCAGGTGAGTCTAGGCAGGCTACCGTCTCGGTAGTAGCAGTGAGATGGCAGTTTGGGACAGATTCAGTAGGGTCCCCAGTTGCCAACCTAGATTTTAGGGGTTATGTTCTAGTCTGAGTGATACTGATGGTTGCCAAAAAGTTGCCCCACGGTTTGGCTCAACCCCAGGACAAGGAGAGGGTCTAGAAACTCAGTATCTGTGCCTTGAAGGGAGATTGGAGTCACCAGTTGGACACTCAGTTCACCAGGGACTGGCATTTGGAGGGTGCGTGTGTGGCAGGGGGTGGGGTGGGGGTGGAGGAGGCGGGGGGCGGGGGGGCTCGCTCACAGAGAGAACACTAGTCCCAGCGGACTGCTTTATTGACCCACAGCATTGCTGTGCCAGCCCTCCCCCCCCCCCCCCCCCCCGTTCTGAGAGGGCGGCCCCCAGATGTTTGCCACCGCGCTGATCCAGCTGGGTGGTGGAGGCGGGGGGTGTCTGTCTCCATAACTGGGAAGTCAGGTCCTGGAAAGTACTGGGACGCCCCTCCCCATCATGGTGCCCCCACTTCACCGGGAGGAAGGGGGCCTCAGGTCCAGCCCTGTGAGCAGGCCAGTGCATTCTTCTTCTGGGTTATCCGGTCTCCGAGCAGAGTGTCCCCCTGACGCAGAATCGCTGCTGTTCCCGGAGAGGAGGGAGCCTGGGGCGGCCCGGCTCCCGCCGAGGCCCCGCTGAGTGACGTCACCGGTTGCTAGGAAGTTTTCCACACGCCCCTCCCCTTCCTTCCTGGCAGAGCCAATGGTTCCTGCCCCCAGGCGGGCACCCCGGCCGCCATTGGTCGGACAGACGCGCTCCTGGGGGCAGTGGGCGGGGCCCGCGGCTAGGGGCCGGCCTTCTTGGGCACGCTGTCTGCCTTGGTCCGGCGCCTCTCGCCGTCGGCGGCCACGGAGAGCGCGCTCGCCTGCCTGGAAGCCGGGAGGCTCATGGAGACGGCCGACGGCAGGGAGGACACAAAAGGCAGGCTGAACCCCGAGTAGCTCTCCGTTTGCCGACTGAAGGGCATCTCTTCCCGCCACTCGGGGTCCTCGTTGGGCTCCCGGAACAAGGGCACGCTGGACCTCATCATCATCAGCGAGTTCTCGCTCTTCCTCTCCTGGAAGGTGGGCTTCGCCGAGTGGTACTTGGGCCAGTCGGAGGGCTTGAGGGGCACCACGGTTGCCTTTTTGGACAGGAGCTTCTCAAAGGGGTCGCTGGCGATGTGGTCCTGCAGGAACCACCAGTGCTGGAGCGGGTAGATGGGGATTGGCAGCAGGACGACGATGCCGAGGAAGGTGATCCAGCCCAGGGTGCTCTGCAGGTAGGGCTGTTCTATCTCCTGGCCCTGGAGGCAGAGATGGGGCCGGGGTGGGAGGAAGGGGTAGCGAGGGCCTTTGGGTCCAGGGGATGTGGAGGACCAGAGGCCCCAGGGCCCGGGGAGTTGGTTCGATGGTCCCTGGGGATGGTAAGGGGAGGACATCTGGCAAAGGGTCCCCAGAGTGAGGAGCGGGAGGCAGGGTCAGGGCCTCACTATGCTGCTGTTCCAGGCGATGTAGTAGGGCGGCGCCTTGTTGTAGAGATGCAAGAGGCAGATGGTGAGAAGGACCAGCAGCCCGGGCATGGTCACGTAGCACCACAGGAAGGGGCAGGAGGACCACAGCAAGCGGCCCAGCTCGCTGTACATCTCCTCCCGGAACCTGCGGGGGGGCGACGGGCACGGACATCTGGGACGGAGCCCTCCCCTGGCCCCCCGGGGCCCGGAGCCCTGGGGAAGACAGGCCCGCCGGCTCTCTGGTTCTCTCACAAGTTCTCCACTCCTCGGGGATGCGGAGTCCTGCCAGAGGAATCCCCCAATCCAGGGGGCATGCACCACCCCGGCCCTCTGCCTTCAGACAAGCTCATGTGGACAATGGCAGGGGGAACCTGAGCCCCCTAGGTCCTGACTGCTGGGTCCCTCAGAACCCACCCGGCTGCGCCCAGGTCACCGCCTCCTGCAGTCCCCTGCTCTCGGATTGTGCCCCAGCTCTGCTCGGAGACCCGGGAGGGGGCCCCTGGCTGGGAAGACCCTGGGGTTTGGGCATGACCTGTTAGCTCCATAGACCCAGGCCAGGGTCCCATTCTGGAAGACCACGATGATGAAAAGGGTCAGCGGGACGAGTGCCTCATCAAACAAAGACATTATGTAGCTGCCGGCCCGGCTGGTGAAGACGAGGCTGCCCAGGAAACCGCCCAGGCAGACGACCACTAAGGCAGAGGCAGGTTTGGCCACGTTGAGGTCAATGGGTAGGGCTGGGTCCGGGGTCAAAGCGAGCCCTGGAGATTGGGGTGGCTCGGGGAGGGGAAGGCAGCAGGACAGGGTTTTCGCTGGTGGGAGGCCCCCCAGTACCTGGGAGCACCATGGGTTGCTTCCTGATGAACCAGATGGCGTTATGGAGGGGAAAGACGATGCTTTCCACGATTTTCACCAAGGTGGTCAGCTGCATCATGAACAGGGTCAGGAAGAAGACAAAGGCCCAGAAAGGGGCACCGGGCAGCAACGAGACGGCTTGGGAGAAGGCTGGGAATGCCAGGCCAGGGCCCTGCATGAACTGTGGGGGAGAAGGCCTCTGAGGCAGGGGCGGGTCTGGATGAGAGGGTGGGGGTGGGGGGGATGGTGCGGTGGTCGATTAGCAATGTCTGTCCTGGGCAGTGGGGAGTGAATGGCCGAGTGTTTGCCCTTCTCGGTTTCCTAAGTTGTGTGAGTTTCACCCGTTTCCTCCTCTAACAAATAGGGGGTCCTAGGATCCGTGTGAGAATTCAAGTAGAGTGACAACCTAGCCGAGGCCCTGGTGCACACAAAATGGTGGTGGGAATGTGATTACAACCGTTTCCTGCCTCAGAAGATGCTTGGGCCGAAACCGGTTTGGCTCAGTGGATAGAGCGTCGGTCTGCGGACTGGAAGGTCCCAGGTTCAAGTCCGGTCAAGGGCATGTACATTGGTTGCGGGCGCGTCCCCCGGTGGGGGGTGTGCAGGAGGCAGCTGGTCGATGTCTCTCTCTCATCGATGTTTCTAGCTCTCTATCCCTCTCCCTTCCTCTCTGTGAAAAATCAATATATTTAAAAAAAAAAAAAGAAGAAGAAGATGCTTGGGTGGCCCGTGAGGCTCCTGAGAAATACATTTCCCAGTGTCCTCTGGGGCCTTTGGGATGCACACCCCCCACACACACCCACACACCCCAAACACACCTCTTTGCTCAGAGCCTCGATGCTGCAGGATGGGGAGGCGTGCATGATCTGGTACTGGAGGTGTTCAGGGAGGCTGTCTATCCACTTTAGGTAGTCCAGCGGGGTCAGGATGCCTGGGGGAGGGCTGACATTCTGAGGCAGCACCCCCCTTTTTATCATATCCAGCACCCAGAGGACACTCCTGAAAGGGAAGGAGAGGAGAGGAAAGGTGATGGAGACCAGCTGGCCTCTCTGCTGTTGACAAACTAGGGAAACTGAGGACTGGAAAGGTTGCCCAAGATGAGTGCAGCTAAGTCACCAGGCAACTGGATAGGGATAGGACACAAAGCACATAGACCGGGGTGAGTCACCCTGGGAGGTCCACACAGATAATTTGTGCCTCTCAAGACGTTTGTCCAGCCCTGGCCGGTGTGGCTCAGTGGATAGAGCGTCGGCCTGCGGACTGAAGGGTCCCAGGTTCGATTCCGGTCAAGGCCATGTACCTTGGTTGCAGGCACATCCTCAGTAGGGGGTGTGCAGGAGGCAGCTGATCGATGTTTCTCTCTCATTGATGTTTCTAACTCTCTCTCCCTCTCCCTTCCTCTCTGTAAAAAATCAATAAAATATATTTTTTAAAATAAAAAAATAAATCAAGAAGTGTGTCTATTTCCTTTAAGTTATTAAATGTGTTGGTATAAATTTGATAATATAGGGTGTCCCCCCCCCAAAAAAAATGTATACACACTTTAACAGCTGTTAACACACTTAATTTTCCCTCCTTTTCAGGTTTAACAGATTTGAAATTATGGGTGAAGCCAGACTAAGCTTTGAACAGAGAAAATTTATCCACTAGACTTTTTTATGGGGATACATAAAAGATAAAGTTTACAGTACAAAAGCGGCAATAGTCGGTGCACTGAGAGCACACAAGTACCAAACGAAACGATTCTTTTTTTAAAAAAAAACATTTAATCACCTTTATTTATTTATTGTTTGTTTGTTTTTGTTAATCCTCACCTGAGGATATTTTTCCATTGATTTTCAGAGAGAATGGAAGAGAGAGGGGGAAAGACAGAGAGAAAGATGATGTGAGAGAAACACATCGATTGGTTGCCTCCTGCAGCAGCCCTGAGCAGGGCCCCGGGCCGGGGAGGAGCCTGCAACTAAGGTACATGCTCTTGACCAGAATCGAACCCGGAACCCACGCTGATGCTCTATCCACTAAGCCAAACCGGCTAGGGCAGGAAATGATTCTTGATGTTTATGATTCCGTTGTGTTATCAGCCGTGCCTGGACCAGAATGGTCATCAGTTGGAAAACAGGCATTGACCAAAAAATGATTCTTTGGATTATTTTAAATTTTGAAAATGAACTGTGTTAATAAACACTGACTTTTTAATCATTCAAAGTGCGTATACATTTTTGGGGACACCCTGTGTTTCATTATTGCCTATTTAATGTCTACAGGCTCTATCATGATGCTCCTGTTCTTATTCCTGATATTTTCTTTTTTTTTCCTCTTCATCCTCAACTGAGGATATTTTCCCCATTGATTTTTAGAGAGAGTGAAAGAGAGAGGGGAAGACAGAAATATCGATGTGAGAGAAGTACATTGATGGATTGTCTCCTACACGTGCCTTGACCAAGGCCCGGGCCGGGGAGGAGCCTGCAACCAAGGTAAGTGCCCTTGACCAGAATCGAACCAGGGACCCTTCAGTCCGCAGGCCGACGCTCTATCCACTGAGCCAAACCAGTTAGGGCTAGAGATGATGATGATGATGATGATGATGATGATGATGATGATGATTAACTATTGGTGAGGTTTGAGCTTGACAGCCTATAAGCCTGGGGAATTGCTAAGGTAGAGAGGGGGGGGTGGACCTCTTGGACCTCCAAGGCTGTGATTACTTACTTCTTAACACAGGCATGGCCACTGGTGCTGATCCAGAACCCCAGCACCGTAAAGATGATAGACGTGGCCACCAATGAGATCACCAGGTTGACCACAGCCACGCACAAGACCGCCAGGACATAGTTGTTGCTTCCAGCCTTGTAGGAGGAGATGTTGATGGTGGTGCCCATGCCCAGGCCCAGTGAATAGAGCACGTGGCCTCCCGCCTGGTGCCACAGGTCCCACGAGGCCCAGGAAGAGCGCTGTGGATGGGAGGGGGGTTCCAGCAGTTTTGGCGTGGGACCCCCAGTGCGCGGGAAGAGGGGCAGGCTGGGGCAGAAGGAAAGAAGACGGAGGGGAAGGAGATTCAGAGAAGTCCTGCGGGAGGGAGAAGGTGTGGAGTCCCCGGCCTCACCTCTGACGTCACCAAATGTTTGAGGCTGGTGGCCGCGCCTTCCAGGAAGAGACATCGGATCAGGAGGGCGAGGAAGAAGAAGCAGGGGAGGAATATCGTGATAATCAGGAGCTGTCCAGGTGGGTCAGGACAGAAGCCGGAAGTCAGGAGCAGTGGGGAGGAGGGGAAGACAGAGGCAAGCATGAGCAGGGGACCACAGGTCGGCAGGAGTAGAGAAGCGGAGGTGGGCAGTGTTAAGGTGGCCCAGGGAGGGCCCTCTGGGAGGATTCTTCTGTGGAGACAACAATGTCGTTTGCGGGGGAGATCCACTAACAAGGGGTGCGAGAGATCACAGATATAGATGGCTTTTAAATGGTGGGGCAGTTGGACATTATTCATCATGGACCTTGGTTTTACGGCCTATGAACAGTAACGGGGGGAGGAGCCAGTGGGGCCGAAGGCTGACGGAAACAACTTCCTAGGTGAAAGGGGAGGAGAAGAAACTGGGAAGAGAGTTTTGTGTTTGTTTGTGTTTTGTTTTTGTTTTTGTTTTTTGCTTTGGGACAGGTGAGGAAGGCTCCCCCCCGCCCCCATGTGCCCCTACTAAGCCTTTAGGAAAACCTGCTTTGGTGTGAGTGGTTTATTTCCGAGACTGTGAGAGATGGTGAGTTGAGAGCCTCAGGGATGGGGGGTGAACGCGATTGCCTGAGTAGATGCCGGGGCCGGAAGACGCTGGTGAAGTTAACCGAAGTGATCTAATGATCACACTGAAATAAATTCTCCAGGTGCCACAGGGATGGGCTGGAAGTATGGATTGGAATAAAATACTCTAAATGGGAAACTCAGAAAGGAATCAGTGCCAGTGGGCGGGCTCCTGTGGGGATCAACAGGCCCTGTCAAAATGCAGGAAGGTGGCCTGGCCGGCGTGGCTCAGCGGTTGAGCGTGGACCTAGGAACCAGGAGGTCACGGGCTCGATTCCCGGTCAAGGGCACATGCCCGGGTTGCGGGCTCGATCCCCAGGGTGGGGCGTGCAGGAGTGCAGGAGGCAGCCGATCCAGGATGCTCTCTCCTCATGGATGTTTCTCTCTCTCTCTTTCCCTTCCTCTCTGAAATCAATAAAAACATATTTTTTTTAAAAAAATGCAGGAAGGTGGAAGGCTCGGGGCCAGGCTATCTTCCCACTTGTCTCTACTGCTGTGATACGGGGATGGGGGATGGTGTGGTGAAGAGGGAGCTGGGTCGACAGGAGGCACTCCTTCCTGCCACGGGTGGGAGAAGAGCAGCTCTCGTGAGAGGCGGGGTTGACACAGCTGCCTGGGGGATCCACCCTCTTCCTCAGGGCCCCTGCTGGAGAGGCTGGGTGGCCGCATCTGAGGTTGTTGTCTGGGTGAGTCAAAGGGCCGTGGAGGTTGGAGAAGAGAGGTCATCAGGAAGGAGCTGGGTAGTGTCTAGACCAGTGATGGGCAACCTTTTGAGCTCGGTGTGTCCAACTTTGCCAAAGAACTGAGCATAACTCGGGTAGTGTGTCACTTTGAGGAAAAAACATTATTTCGCAAACGTTTCATCCTCAGGAGCAGCAAATGTTTCATCCTCGGCATGCGGCCGCGTGTCATCAGAAATAGCTACGCGTGTCAGTGCTGACACGCGTGTCATAGGTTCGCCATCACTGGCCTAGACTGGGATCCTGAGAATCTCAGGATTTGTAAAGCTGCAGGGGCCGGGGGCGGCTTACCGGCATGGAGAGCTTTAGCCCAGTGATGATGATGACGAAGAGGAGGCACCAAGTTGCTAAGGTCCCCAAGGTGAGATTCAGGACAAGGTGCTGGCCCCCTTCCTCAATGTTGACGGTGGCGTTCAGGGCGGCTTCGTACCAGAAGTACTGGTGGGACACAGTCCGAAGGCAGGAGAGGCCTGGGGAACCCCGGCGCTCAGGCACCGCCTCCCCTGGAGCCTGCCCCTGCGCCCCCCCTCCCCCTCTCCTCACCGGTGACGTTGTTGTTGAACAGCGGGCAGTGGGTCCAGGGCAAAGGGTGGTAGAAGGAGTTGCTCAGGAAGCAGAAGCACCAGGTGATGATGATGCTGTTGTACACGCTCACCATGATGCACACCTGGGGGTGGACATAGTGCGCCTGAGGGGTGAACAGGGCGGAGACAGGGGACTTGGAGACCACAATGGGGGGGGGGGCGGGGAGCGAGGATGCCTCTTGGCCAAGCCCCTCATTCACCAGGATGCTAGCGTAGCCTAGGCCTCCCATCAAGGGGACGAGATGTTTCCAGATCCGGATGCTGTCCATGCGCAGCCACTGTCCCATGACCATCTCCATGTACAAGAGGGGAATCCCGAGCAAGAAGAGCAGGAAGAAGTATATCAGGATAAAGTCACCTGGAGAAGGGAGCCAGGAGCTGTGCTATGGGCAGCCAGGAGCCCTGGCCCCCACCCTCTGTATGACAGCTTTTGTCCTGTATTCTATTCATACGATGCATAACATTCATTGGTTTGCTCTACGGGGGTGGGGGGTGGTGTGCCCTCCCTCAGGGCTGGGTGCCCTCCCTCACTTCCTTCCTCCCCCGGAACCCAGGAGTCTAGACTTCTATCCTCGAAATTTCTTCCTTAACCTCAGCATCCAGGTCCCTGGCCTTACCTCCTCCGTTCCGATGACAGAGGTAAGGGAAACGCCACATGCTGCCTAGCCCAATGGAGAAGGCAATCTGGAGCAAGATATTCTCCGTTCTTTTATTCTGAACAACGAAGTTTTGGGTCTTGGTCAGAATCTTGCCCGAGAGTCTCAAGGGCGGGGATGACAAAGTTTGGGATTGTTTGTGGGCCTCTGGCTCTTTGTCTTCCAAGGCCACCATGGCTTTCTTCGGGCAGGTCCACTGACTCCTGAGGGAATCTGGGGGTCACCAAAAACAGCAGACTTTAAGGGTCATGTCTCAGATACCAAACTGTAAAACTCCACAAGGAAGACTAATGTAGAACAGTGAGGGCTAGAGTTTAAATCTCGGCCCTTTTCACTAGTCATTGGCTTAAGGCAAATATTTTCATCTCTTCGAGACTCAGTTTTCTCATCTTACTAGCATAAAGGAATTTAAAAAATATTTAATGACCGTTATAGCATGAGCACTGACCAATCAGGTTGTGGAACAAGTTATTCTTTAGAGCTTTTGGGGGGAAAAAATAAAAGAAAAAAGGAAGAAGGAGAAATCATCTGGAATTTAGTGGATCCTAAAATCTGGGTGTGATGAGGGGAAGAGAAAAAGAGAGGCTTCCTAACACCACTGTCATCCCAAAGTTATGGTGCATGCCTGAGGATTATATAGTATGATTTATCCCAGGAATGCAAGGTTGGTTCAACATCTGAAAATCAATTAATGTTATCCTATCTAATAAAAGAGTAATATGCAAATTGACCATCTCTCCAACATACAAGATGGCTGCCCCCATGTGGACACAAGATGGCCGCCACAAGATGGGCAGCAGGGGAGGTCAGTTGGGAGGGACCAGGCCTGCAAGGGAGGGCAGTTGTGGGTGATCAAGCCTGCAGGAGAGGGCAGTTAGGGGTGACCAGGCTGTCAGAGGAGGGAAGTTGGGGGTGACAGGGCCTGCAGAGAAGGGCAGTTGGGGGGAACCAGGCCTGCAGGGGAGAGCAGTTGGGGGGATCAGGCCTGCAGGGGAGGGTAGTTAGGGGTGACCAGGCCTGTAGGGGAGGGCAGTTAGGGGTGACCAGACCTGCAGGGGAGGGCAGTTAGGGGCAAACAGGTTGGCAGGGGAGCAGTTAGGCATCAATCAGGCTGTCAGGGGAGTGGTTAGGAGGTGATCAGGCTGGCAGGCAGAAGCGGTTAGGGGCAATCAGGAAGGCAGGCAGGCGAGCAGTTGGGAGCCAGCAGTCCTGGATTGTGAAAGGAATGTCCGACTGCCCGTTTAGGCCCAATCCTACTGGGATTGGGCCTAAATGGGCCGTTGGACATCCCTTGAGGGGTCCCAGATTAGAGAGGTTGCAGGCTGGGCTGAGGGACACCCCCCCATGCACGAATTTTGTGCACCGGGCCTCTAGTACATCATATAAATAGAATACAGGACAAAAGCTACCATCATGTTTTGGGAAGAAAATGACAGGCTGGCCCTAGCCAGTTTGACTCAGTGGATAGAGCATCCACCCGTGGACTGGGTTCAATTCAAGTCAAGGGCATGTACCTCAGTTGCAGGCTTGATCCCCGGCCCTGGTTGGGGTGCATGCAGGAGGCAACCAATCAATGTGTCTCTCTCACATTGATGTTTTGGTTTTATTAAAATATGATTTTATTGATTTCAGAGAGGAAGAGAGAGGGAGAGAGAGAAACATCAATGATGAGAGAGAATCATTGATTGGCTGCCTCCTGCACGCCCCCCACTGGGGATTGAGCCCGCAACCTGGGCATATGCCCTGACCAGGAATCAAACTGGTGACCTCTTGGTTCCTGGGTCAACACTCAACCGCTGAGCTACACCCGGCTGGGCGATACCATGATTTTAAATGTTTGTTTCCTTTAGGTTTTGAAAGGAGGCACAACCAATTTTATAAATTGGATATTGTCATTTTATGTGTATATGTAAATATTTCATATATTTGTATTTCTTTCAAATTAGGTATTATTATCTATAGATTATGTATTGGATATTGTTATATATTATACATAGGATATAATATATGTATATTTCTTACACGTTGAATATTATTATTGAATATATTATATATGGACAATATTGTTAAATATAACATATAGTATATAAATACATACTTATGAACATGTGTGTATTTCTTACAAATTGGAGACTTATATATACACTGAGTGGCCAGATTATTGTGATCTCTGAACACATAATAATCTGGCCACTCGGTGTATTTGTATCTCAAATGGGTACCAAAAGTATTCTAGACTTTTGCTGGAGATCAACCATCTACTTGCCCTGAGCTTTCTATCAGCCAGTGCAAAGGGGAAAACTGACCAAGTGCACGATTTATAGTATCTTTGAAATCAAATAAATGAGGTACTCAAGAGAAGTACACTGAATGGCCAGATTATTATGTGTTCAGAGATCGTAATCATCTGGCCACTCAGTGTATACTAGAGGCCCGATGCACGAAAATTTGTGCAAGAGTGGGCCTTCCTTCCCCCGGCTGCTGGCACCAGCTGCCCTCCTCTGGACGCCTGCGGGCACCCGGGACCCGGCTTCATCAGGAAGGACGTCCGGAATGACTTCCGGAAGACGTCCACTCTAATTAGCATATTACCCTTTCATTATGATAGATACACTTCTGTTATATCCATGAGTATTTTCCTATGTAAAATGTATTTTTAAAATACACATTTATTGTTATTATTTTTTAATCTTCATCCAAGGGTATTTTTCCATTGATTTTTAGAGAGAGTGGAAGACAAAGGGAAATACCGATGTGAGAGAAACACATCGATTGGTTGCCTCCTGCAGGAGCCCGCAACCAAGGTACCTGCCCTTGACCAGAATGGAACCCAGGACCGTTCGGTCCGCAGGCCGGCGCTCTCTCCACTGAGCCAAACCGGCTAGGGCTAAACGTATTTTTAATGGCTACTTACTATTCCAGTCATTCTATAAACCTGGCCACGAGGGTGGTTTGCCTAACACTTCCCAGGCCCCTGACAGCCCGGTTTAGCCCCCAAGGCCCTTCCCGCTGGGCCCCTGCTTCTGGTCTCCCCCCACCCCCACCCCCCACCCTGCCTCCGGCTGCAGCCACCCCCTTGTCACCCTTTCAAGACCTCCTACCTGCAGTTCACTCTGCTGCCCCCGGGGGGCGCGCAGCCCTGGCACTCGCCTGGGATAAAGCCTCTGTCCGGTCCGGCCGGCCGGCCGCCCGCTCGGCTGCCCCTCCGCCAAGCTCTCCGAGAATCAAAGAAGCGACCACCTGCTGGGGGCGAGCTAAGACTCTGATTCCGAGGGGGCGTCTGGGGACCCGCCTCGGAGCCGGTCAGTGCGGGACGCCCCTACCACGTCCACGCCCGCCGGCCTCGGCCCGCTCACCTGCCGGGAAGGCGGGGGCTCCAGGGCCGCTCCATCCGCCACTTGCGGGAGGAGGGAGAGCAGAGGACGGGAGGGGGGTTGGCCGCCGGGCTTCTGCTCCCCCGCGGGCGTTCACCACCCTCCCCGCCCCGCCCCGACTCCGGCGTCTGGGTCCCTAAATTCGTGGGAAGGGAGATGGGGGGCGGGGGGCTCGGAAGTCTAGGTCCAGAGGTGAAGGGTGCTGGCGGCGGGAACAGCCGCCTGGGTCGCCGAGAGGTCAGGAGTTGGGGGCCAAGACGACTGCACCCCCCTTTACCTGCCGCCGACGCGCGAGTCTGGAGAAGACCGGTTGCTCCTGCGGGCACTCGCGGGGGCGGGGGGCGGGGGGTGCCGTGCGCGAGGCCAGGCTCCACGGAAGCCAGGGCTTTGGGGCCAGAAGCAGTTTGGATCTCTCGCTGCAGCAGGAAGGCGATGTAGGCAATTCCCCTGAGGATGCTGGGCTCCGAGGTGCCCCCTCCAGACCCCCAGCCCAGCCCAGACCCCGCCCCCGCCCCCCCCTCCCCGCTCATTCACTCGCCTGGGCTCTCGGCCCGTCTCTCTGAAGGGTCCCGCCTCCCCCACGGTTTCCGGAATCTGCAGCGGGCTGAGCTGTGTGCTTAGGGGAGAAGCGCGGGTCACCTCTTCCCAACCCTGCCCACCCGTCATCCCTGACTCCCCGGAGCATCTTGTCTCCAAGCTTCCTCTTTGGGGAGGGTCCCCGGGGTCGCGTGTTCCTGGGCAGACGGGGCCTGGGGAGGGGAGAGAGGAGCCAGCGGCAGGCTCAGTGGCTACCTGTGGACTGAGGTAAGGGGAGGCCCAGGGTGGGAACCAGGCGGCCTGTTTCAGAGCTGAGGCCCTAACCACTGTGCATCAAGGTTCAACGTGGCGTAAACCACCCGAAGCCAGGTGGTTCTGGAGCAGATTTACATAAGGTGCGTGATGGCACAGGACACAGAGACTAGGAGATGAGGGCGGAAATCAGCATGTGACCAAGTGCATTTGAAACCGGTGGGCAAACATGAATTATTCAGTGATGGGGGTGGAACAACTGGCAAGACAGCTGAGGGGGGAAATCATGCTCCTTATGTCAAAATACATTTCACATGGGTCAAGGGTCACAATGTAAAAACTGAAAGCATAACTCACTAGAAATCAATATGGGTGGCCCAGCCGGTGGCTGGGTGGTTGAGCCTCAACCTATGAACCAGGAGGTCAGGGCCAATGCAGGGGTTGCAGGCTCCACCCCCAGTGGGGGGCGTGCAGGAGGCAGCTGATCAATGATTCTCTCTCATCATGGATGTTTTTCTCTCTCCCTCTCCCTTCCTCTCTGAAATCAATAAAAATATATTTTAAAAATAAATAAATATGGGTGAACATTTCTACAATCGTGGCACCCAGAAGGGCTTCCTAAGAATAACATGAAAGCAAGAATCCATAAAAGAAAAGTTTGATAAGTTCAACTATATAAGAACAAAATCTCTGGGCCCTGGCCGGGTAGCTCAGTTGGTTAGAGCATCGTCCCAATACCCCAAGGTTTCGGGTTCTACCTCCGGTTAGGGCATATACAAGGAGCAAGCAATGAATGCATGAATAAGTGGAATAACAAATCTCTCCCTCTCCCTCTCTCTCTTTCTCATATTTTCTTTTAAATTTAATATTTATTTAAGTTTTGTTTTTATATATATATATTTTTAAATATTTTTTTATTGATTTCAGAGAGGAAGGGAGAGGGAGAGAGAGAGAGAAACATCAATGATGAGAGAGAATCATTGATCGGCTGCCTCCTGCATGCCCTCCACTGGGGATCAAGCCCACAACCCTGGCATGTGCCCCTGACCGGGACCCTTCAGTCCGCAGGCTGACACCCCATCCACCGAGCCAAACCAGCTAGGGCTTATATGTTTATTTTTGATAGGTTCTGGGGGCAAGGTGCTATTATTAACCAAACACCTCATATATTAGTCTCAATTTGTGTTTCTCAGACTACACAGCCCATGTAAATTTAAACCAAAATCCCATGTGAGTGATGGTTTGGGTTACAAATCCTCAAAAACAGACAGCACTTCCCTCCTATCAGGACCTATTTAACTCGATTTCAGAGGACATAGCCCTCCAACTTTCTATGTGTGGGGGTTTCCTTTTCTTTCATGGACCCAAAGCTCTATCTGTTGTTGTTGTTGTTAATCCTCACTGGAGGATATTTTTCCATTGATTTTTAGAGAGAGGAGGAGGAGGGGGAGAGACACAGAGAGAGAAACACCAGGGTTGGGGATCGAGCCTGCAAGCCTTCAGTCAAGTCGATGCTCTATTCACTTAGCCCAGTCGGCTAGGGCGCGAGGCTCTGTCTTCACCTGCCTGTTCCTTTTCTTTTCTTTTCTTTGCTTTTCTTTTCTTTTCTCTTTTTCTTTTCTTTTCTTTCCTTTTCTCGTCTCTTCTCTTCTTTTCTTTTCTTTTCTTTTCTTTTCTTTTTTCTTTTCACCAAACTCTCTAAGTTACCAGAGAGTGACAATTGCCTCAAAGCAGTTACTAGCTTTAACATTTGCTTATCTATCTGAATTCAAGCTTAGGCTTCATTTTTGGCCTCTCAAAGCTTTCTCTTAATTTCTTTTAAGCTCTTCTATGCACTTAAAGAGGATTGTTAAAATGTATTTTATCTGTATTTTAGGAGTCCTATAATGGGGTGCGTTTGTCTGCCTTGTTTTATTGTCACATTGCCCCAGATGACGTCCTCCTGGGGGCTTTTCCCATCTGTGCAGGCGGCCTCTGCCCGGCCCACCATTCCTGCCAGGTACCTGCAAGCCCCAGGCCATCTGAATAAACATACAGGATGTTGTGTAAAGTTTTAAGTCCTTTGGTAGACTTGGCAAAGTAGTCAACTATCCCAAGTATTTAAGAGACTAGAGGCCCGGTGCATGAAATTCGTGCACCGGAGGGGGGTTGTCCCTCAGGCCAGCCTGCACCCTCTCCAATCTGGGACTCCTCGAGGGATGTCCGACTGCCTGTTTAGGCCCGATCCGTAGGGGCAGTCGGACATCCCTCTCACAATCCAGGACTGCTGGCTCCCAACTGCTCGCCTGCCTGCCTTCCTGATTGCCCCTAACCACTTCTGCCTTCCAGCCTGATCACCCCCTAACCACTCCCCTGACAGCCTGATTGATGCCTAACTGCTCCCCTGCCAGCCTATTTGCCCCTAACTGCCCTCCCCTGCAGGCCTGGTCCCCCTCCAACTGCTCTCCCCTGAAGGCCTGGGTCCCCCCAACTGCACTTCCCTGCAGGCCCGGTCGCCCCCAACTTCCCTCCTCTGACAGCCTGGTCACCCCTAACTGCCCTCCCCTGCAGGCTTGATCACCCCCAACTGCCCTCCCTTGCAGGCCTGGTTCCTCCCAACTGCCCTCCCCTGCTGGCCATCTTGTGGCAGCCATCTTGTGTCCACATGGGGGCAGCCATCCTGTGTTGGAGTGACAGTCAACTTGCATACTATTATTTTATTAGATAGGATAGAGGCCTGGTGCACGGATGGGGGCCAGCTGGTTTGCCCTGAAGGGTGTCCCGGGTCAAGGTGGGGGTTCACTTGGAGTGTGGGGCAGCCTGGGTGAGGGGCCTGTGGTGGTTTGCAGGTGGCCATTTATCTTTTATAATTGAAACTTTGTAGCCTTGAGCGGAGGCCAAGGCAGGCCAGAGCAGGTGGAAAGCTTGGCTTCCTCCATCGCCAGGGGCAACTCAAGTCTCCTGCTCTCTCTGTGGCCACAGCCATCTTGGTTGGGTTAATTTGCATACTCCCCCTGATTGGCTGGGGGTGTGGCTTGTGGTTGTAGCGGAGCTACAATAAATTTGCATACTACTCTTTTATTAGATAGGATATGTGAGGAGGTCACCAAGTAGCAGGTATTTCACCGCTTTGCCATGATCAGGGAATTCTCCATTTTTTGAGCAAATTGTCCCAGTTTTCTTACAGGAAGCACTGGGTAGAGGGGATCTGGGATTCTACCATTTGAATTGAATAGAGTCCAGAGAAGGCAAGACTGGGAGTTGGACACTTTTATTAAAAAAATAAATTTTTTATTGATTTTTTTACAGAGAGGAAGGGAGAGGGATAGCGAATTATAAAAACATCGATGAGAGAGAAACATCAATCAGCTGCCTCCTGCACATACTTGGGATGTGCCCGCAACCAAGGTACATGTCCTTGACCGGAATCGAACCTGGGACCCTTCAGTCCATAGGCCGACGCTCTATCCACTGAGCCAAACCAGTTAGGGCCACTTTTTTTTTTTTTATGACAAAAGTACGTTTTCACGGAACTGACTTTGCCACCACCACTTTTGCCCCAGTTTCACAGGGACCAGGGCTTACACAGACCAACTTCAGGAGGAGGTAGCCTAGGAGAGGCAGTGCCAGCAGTCAACAGCCAACTACTGGAAGTCCAAGACACCAGTGTGATGAGCGAAAAGTGTGGGAGATTCGAGGAATGACTATGTTCATCTCCATCAGCCAGAAAAACGTGCCCAATCCAGAAAAAAAAGAGACTTTGGGTCCAGTTACATTAGCAATTTCTACATTTACCCCTTTTAATGCCAACTTGCTGGCCAGAGAGTTCCACTTTGAAAAACCTGTGATGTGCCCTGGCTGGTCAGTGGTTAGAGCATCAGCCTGGGGACCAAAGGGTCTCGGGTTCGATTTCTGGTCAAGGGCACGTCCCTCAATTGCAGGTCCCCCAACCCTGGTAGGGGCGTGTGTGTCTGTGTGAGGCAACCAATTGAAATGCCTCACGTAGCTGTTCTTCTCTCTCCCCCTCCCTCTCCCCGCCTCCCTGCCACTCTCCCTGGAAATCAATGGGGGGGAAATCCTCGGGTGAGGATGAAAACAACAACAACAACGAACAGTGACATTATGCCAAATGAGCCAAGTCTTTATTTCCAAGAGGAATTACTCACATGGCGGGGAGTTTGTCTCCCGGGTTACCTATTTTTATTCATCTTCTTCAGGCTCTGCCCCACGGGAAGCCGAGGACGGGTCTTCTGTTTCTCCTCTTTGACGTCATCTTTAAAGAAATCGGTGTCCCTGTGGTGCATCATGGAGTCTGGTGAAATCTTGTTCAGGAGGATGTACAAGGAGTAGACGGGGATGGGCAAGATGGTGAAGACGGTGAGCAGCGTGAGCAAGACCTTCCCCCACGGTGGGTAACTTTGGAGCACTTCGTTTGACTGTGGAGAAAAGGGAGGAAGGTTGAGAATGCCCAGGTTATCTGAAGTCAGGGGCAAACGATGGGGGTAGTAGGTGAACCAAGGCAAGAGACGGGATAACTGAATCCCCAGGGAATAAGATGATTGGGTCCCAGAGGCAAGAGTGGGTTGGAAAGTCTGTCCCCACTCCCTAGGGGGGGTCTGGGGTCTGGGGTCTGCGGAGGGAGGCTCACAATGCTTGAGTTCCAGGCCATGTAAGTGATGGGCCTCACATAGAGATGAATCAGGATGATTAAAAACAGGATCAGCAGCACAAATGGAGACACAAAGCACCATAGCAGGCGGTAAACGGAGGAGATGGGGCGGCCCAATATGATGATCAGGTCTGCATGGAACCTGGGAGGAAGGGCCGCGGGCTTTAGGAGGGCCCTTCAGGTTTGGGCTGACCCCTCCAGCTTTGGGGGAGGGGTCAGCCCAAACCTAGCCTCAGGAAGACCCCTTCACATGTCTTGGACCTTTCTGTTCACCTCCAGACCAGTCTTCTTACCTCTGACCCATCCCTTTTCAGGCTCATTTCTGTCCCAGCCCCAGAATTTAAAAAAAAATAAAAAATTTCACCTTCAGGATAAAGCCAAGTTCCTAAATGTAGTTTCTTTAAGCCCATGTACCCCGCTATCTTTAGTACACCTTCTTTTTTAAAAATATATTTTATTGATTTTTTTTACAGAGAGGAAGGGAGAGAGAGTTAGAAACATCGGTGAGAGAGAAGCATCCATCAGCTGCCTCCTGCACACCCCCTACTGGGGATGTGCCCACAACCAAGGTACGTGCCCTTGACCGGAATCAAACCTGGGACCCTTGAGTCCGCAGGCCGACGCTCTATCCACTGAGCCAAACCGGTCAGGGCTTTAGTTTACCTCCCGAAGTGCATTACATACGCAGGTCAGGTTCCTTCCGCCTAGAATGCTCATCTCTTTCCCTTGATAAACTCCCCTCCACCTGCCCAGATACTGTGTCGGCGTCCCCTCACTGCCTGACTCTGCGGTCCTCCATGGCTAACCTCCTTCCTGCGTTTCTCCAGCAGCCTCGGCTGCCTCGGCCAGAGGCTGACCACCTGCCCAGGGATCTGCTTCTACGCCTTCCTCTCTGGACCCTGAGAGCAGAAGCTAACGGTACTTTCTCCCGGCATCCGCAGGACGCGCTGCGAGACCTGCCTGGAACGCGGGAGGCCCTAAGAAACATTCGAGTGGGAGTGAGTGTGTGGGCGAGTGGGCGTGATGCCGAGAGCCACTGTCCCCTGGAAACGCTGCCGCCCGTGGATGGCACGGGCTTCTCCAAGGTTAGGAATCCCGGCTTAGGGCTTCTGTTACCGTGCGTGCGTGCGGCCAGGTCTGAGGTGGGGCCTGGGGGCCTGCGTTTCTAATGAGCTCCCAGGCGGGGCCAAGGCTGCGGCTCCGCAGAACACACTTGGAGAAGCAAGGGCTCACATGCTCCAGATGTCCAGGCTGCCCTGGTTGAAAGTAGGGCTCGGGGTCCCCTAGGACTGGCTACGGACCGTTCACCACTTTGCCATTTGACATCTATTTTCTCCCCAAACCAGCCCATGTCTGTCTCCTTCCCAGCCTCCTGGGAGCTGTCCACAGCCCTGGGATCAGAGCAGGGGGACCCCACGCTCCCTGAGGGCGCATGGAAGGAGAGCCTGGGCTCGGGACGTCACCTCCGGGCCCCGTAGATCCAGGCCATGGACACGTTCTCCAAGATGAGGATTGAGAAGAGGGGCAGGGACGCCCAGTAGTCGTCCAGCAGGTTCACGTAGTAGCTGCCCGAGGGCTGCACGAAGAAGAAGCTGCCCAGGGACATGGACGTGCAGACACCCACTGGAGGGGGAAAAAACAGACCCGGATCAAGGTCAGAATTCAAGCTGGGCTGCGCGAGTCCTGGTGGGGTCAAGCTAAGCCGTGGCCATCGGGGAGGGCGGGGCCAGAGGTCAGAGCACCTGTGAGCAGCGTGGTGTGTCTCCTCAGGAAGGAGAAGGTGTCCTGGAGAGGGGTGATGATGCCCTGCAGGATCCCTTGCATGGTGCTGAGCCCCGTGGTCACCAGAAACAGGAAGATGATGATGGCCCAGAAGGTGGATCCAGAAAACACAGCGACGATTTCAGTAAATACCACAAAGGCCACACCTGGCCCCTCCATCACCTGTAAGTGAAAGGAAAGGAAAGGGGGGGGGGGGCGTGGGATCGATGGCCTGTAGAGTCCTAACTCCACTCCTGTCCCCTCCCCCAGGAGATCATCTGTAGCACGGTTAGTGACATTATAATGAGGACTTCCTCCTACGACAGCTGCTGGTCTAGCATCGCTCTGGCGTTGCGCTCAACAGGCTTATGTGAACTCTGGCGCTTGGTGCTGCAGAGCCTACAATTGCCGCATCACAACCTTGCTTGGTTGTCCAGGATGCTGCTCAGAATTGCCTCCCTGGATTCTACAGACACCTAAGGACAGCTGGAGTTTCCAGTGCGCTGGGGGATGGGAGGGGAACTCTAGGACCCCTCCCCCCAACCTTACCTACCTCCTTCAATTGCTCAGATAAGTCACAGTTGGACAGGTAGGGCAGGGCCACGATTTTGGCTCGTTCAGGGAGGTTGCCAAACCACCTGGGGTAGGTGTAGCTCATATGCTGATACAGACTCTCTGGGAGCCGCAGCTCAGGGGGCAGCACCCCCGCAGTGACCAGATTCATCACTCTCTCCGCATTCCTGGGGGCGGGAGGGAGTGGAATCATGTGAAATCATTGGGGCCTTTAGGATAACGTCTCTCTTATGTTCTAGAGGAGAAGGGAAGTCACTAGCTTGGTCTCTGATCTGTGGCTTTCCTGAGGGCAGGGATGATAGTCTGATTCAGCATTGGCTACGTTTCCAGAACCCAACACACGGGTTGGTAGATAGGAGATGCTTTGTAAAGAAATGTCTGATACGCATTTTTGAAATGAACGCCACGGGAGATGAAAATAGGGACTAGGCAGGGGACATATGTAATACTTTCAACAATGAAAGAATTATTTTTAAAAAAAGAAAATAGGGCCCTAGCTGGTTTGGCTCAATGAATAGAGCGTCAGCCGGTGGACTGAAGGGTCCTGGGTTCAATTCCAGCCAAGGGCAGATGCCTGGGTTGCGGGCTTGATCCCCAGTAGGGGGAATGCAGGAGGCAGCCAATCCATGATTCTCTCTCATCATTGATGTTTCTATCTCTCTCTCCCTCTCCCTTCCTCTCTGAAATCAATAAAATATATTTTAAAAAAATAAAATAGGAAATAGGCTATGGGGGTTTGTGCTGTGGGCTTTTTTTTTTTTTGGTCTACTGGTTCAGTTGAAGGAATCCCCTAATTTTTCCGTGGCAGTCTCCAGTGAAGAATGGGGCAAACACACCTTTGAAAACATCCAAGTTTGGGGTTTTCTTCGTTTAGAAAGGCAGCTCGTAAAGAGATAGACTCAAATGTTTCTAAAGTTTAGGGTGCTCAAATTTGAGGGACCCATGTTGACTGAGCCAACATCCCTGAGGGATGGGGGCCTAGACCAGAGTTCTATGCGCTATTTCTAAGACTTGGGTCCTTGTGATGCTGTCCATATGAAAGAGTGGGCTCACTTCAGGTAACATTTTTCACTGTTCTCTGTGGCCAAGTAGCCCATCGTGGCGAATACAAACACCGTGGCCGTCACTGAGATAACCAGGTTGAGAAGAGCCACAGCGGAGGCGTCCATGATGCAGTTGTTGGACCGAGGGATGTAGGAACTGATCGCAGTGAAGCTCCCAAAGCCGGAGCCCATGGACAGGAAGAGATGGTTCCCTGTCCGGCGCCACACGTCCACCGAGTACAGGGCTGGCACCTGAGGAGGAGAAGTGCCATGAACGGGGGGTCTAGGAGGGCCTCTCCCAGACTGCACAGTCCTGATCCCGGCCCTGAGACAAGAGGATTAACGGGTGGGGGACACCTCACCTGGGCGGCCAACAGACTCTTGATCCCAAAGTCTGCCCCTTTCAGCATGAGACTCCGGATGAGGACACAGACAAAGATGATGTAGGGAAGGAGCACGGAGACATACAGCATCTGGGTAGGAAGTAGGATTCTTCAAAGAAAGTTCAGCAAAGGCAAAGGTTGGGATAGTAGGATCAAAACTATTGGGAATCAGAGGTCAGATGAGGAGAAATGAGAAGTTGGAGTGGCTGGTTTGGCTCACAGGTTTGGAGAATGATAGGGGTCTCAGGTAGAAAGGAGTCCTTCAGATGAGTAAGTTAGAGGGTAACTCACCTTCCCAGTGGCTAGAACGTCAGCCCACAGACCGAAGGGTCACGGGCTAGATTCCCAGTCATGGGCATGTACCTTGGTTACAGGTTCAATCCCGGCCCTGGTCGGGGCAGGAGCGGGAGGCTACTAATCGATGTGTCTCTCTCACATTGATGTTTCTCTCTTTCTGTCTCTCCTCTCTCTCCCTCCCCTTCCACTCTCTCTAAAAATCATTGGAAAAAAATATCCTTTAAAAAAGTTTGAACATTTACACAATGGAATACTATGCAGCTGTAAAAAAGAGGGATCTCTTACCCTTTGAGACAGCATGGATGGACCTAGAGACTATTATACTAAGTGAAATAAGCCAATCTGAGAAAGACAATATCACATGATCTCACTTATTTATAGAATCAAAGAACAAAATAACACCCAAAGCATGGAGGATGGGACAGACTGACATACCTCAATGTGGGGGTGGAAGGACAAAAAAAGATAAACCAAATAACTTATATACTTATATGCATAGCCCATGACACAGGCAATAGGGTGGTGAAGACCTGAGGGGTGGGTAGGGGCTGGGCAAAGGGGGGTAGTGGTAGGGAAATGGGAGACATCTGTAATACTATCAACAATAAAAAATATATATTAAAAATGATGTTCTTCTATTAATATACTAGAGGCCCAGTGCACAAAATTCATGCACGGGGGCGGGGGTGTTCCTCAGACCAGCCTGCACCCTCTCCAATCCGGGACCCCTCGGGGGATGTTCAACTGCCAGTTTAGGCCCCATCCCTGCGTCGGACATCCTTCTCGCAATCCAGGACCACTGGCTCCTAACCGCTCACCTGCCTGCCTGCCTGATCGCCCCTAACTGCCCTCCCCTGCTGGCCTGGTCGCCCCTAACCGCCTCTGCCTTGGCCCCTGCCACCATGGCTTTGTCCGGAAGGACGTTCAGATGGATGTCTGGAAGACGTCCGGTCTAATTAGCATATCAGCCTTTTATTAGTATAGACATCTCTAGGCAAGAACATTTCAAATAAAAAATCAGGTTAAAAAAATATATCCTCACTCCTCAGGTGAGAATTTTTTAAAAAGCCCAGCTGAGCCCTAGCTGGTTTGGCTCAATGGATAGAGTGTCAGCCTGCGGACTGAAGGGTCCCAGGTTCGATTCCGGCCAAGGGCAGATTCCTGGGTTGCGGGCTTGATCCCCAGCGGGGGGTGTGCAGAAGGCAGCCGATCAGTGATTCTCTCTCATCATTGATGTTTCTATCTCTCTCCTTCTCCCTTCCTCTCTAAAATCAATAAATAAACATATATATATATATATATATATATATATATATATATATATGCCCAGCTGATGTTGCTCAGTGGTTGAGCATCGACCTATGAACCAGGAGATCACAGTTCAATTCCCGGTCAGGGCACATGCCCAGGTTGTGGGCTTGATCCCCAGTAGGGGGTGTGCAGGAGGCATCCAACCAATGATTCTCTCTCATCATTGATGTTTCTCTCTCTTATCCTCTCCCTTCCTCTCTGAAATCAATAGAATATATTTTAAAAAAAGAAGTTGGGGACCTATAGGCATCAGGTTTGGAGAATGATAGGGGTCTCAGGTAGAAAGGAGTCCTTCAGATGAGTAAGTTAGAGGGTAACTCACCTTCCCAGTGGACTTGAGCCCTTTAATCATAGAGATGCAGATAATTAACCAGGTCACAAGTAGAGAGATACAGAGATGCATGACTGGGAGCCCACCCAACTCAATTTCATCTGTGGTCTTCAGTACATGCCGGTACCAGAAGTATGTGGTGGATGTTGTCCGTGAACATTCAGGATCTAAGGTGAACTGGCCATGGAGGAAACTGCAAACCCAGATTCCACCCCCTCCTTCCCATCCCATTTCATCATCCATCTGCTTGTCCATCTATCTCAATGACCTTCTTCCTTCATCCCCCTTTCCTTTTCTCAGCCCTCCCACTTGCCCTTTCCTCCCCTCCCTTCTCACCAAAAGTACTGGAGTTGTTCAGTAAGGGGCACAACGCCCACGGCAGTGGAGACTGGAAAGACTGAACCAAATAGTAGAGACTCCAAGCCATGAGCACACTATAGTACAAGCCCACGATGAAGCACACCTAGGGACCATGAAGACTTCTGGAGGCGGGGGAAGAAAGGTAGGCCAGCAGAAGGGAGGGAATTTGACAGAGGATTGGGGAACTGAAGGGACTTGACCCATTGAAATGAAATCATGGGACCCATTCCAGGACAAGGGTGGGGATAGGGTTCGGTGTGAAGGGTAGGCCTGGGCAGCCCAGGGCTCCTCACCATGAAGCTGCTATACCCCACACCACCAAACCAGGGGCTCATGTTCTTCCACACACCAATGCTGCCCTGATGCATCCTCTGACCAACTGCTATCTCCATCACGAGGAGAGGAACTCCGACCAAAACCAGCATAAAGATGTAGATGATGATAAAACTCCCTGTGCAGGGGATTCAGGAGGGCCTCTGAGGACCATCTGGTTTTTTAGCCCCTGGACTTCTTTGGGAGTCCAGGAAAACACATTCCCTATTCAGTGACCTCCCTCAGGGCCAAGGGCATCAGGCTTCAACTATTTCCACATCCCTCACAGTCCCAGGTGTCCAGTCCCTTATCCCCCAGTTCCTAGAAGACCCAGATACCTAGTTTCTACTCCGACTCCTGACCCAGACCTCCAGCCCCACCTTACGAACCCAAGAATTCAGACATCCTGCTCTCACCCTCCCAAGGTTCTGTGTATTCACATCCTTGGCTCTTGCCCCATTCAGGACCCCAAATCCTCATCCCCTACATATCTCAGAGACCCCATAGAAGCCAGAACAAGCCTCTGGCTCCTTGACCCTTCATGGGTTCAAGATTCCTCCTCCCCAGGCTTACCACCGCCGTTGTGAAGACACAGGTAAGGAAAGCGCCAGATGGTGCTCAGCCCCACAGAGTAGCCCACCTGGGCCATGAGGTACTCAACCTTATTGGCCCAGGATGGTCGGTCAGTGAGGGATTCATCCTTTGGCTCTTCTTTGTCTATGGCCTCCGGTGTTTTCTCAATATCTTCATCAAACCAATCCGTACTCTGTTCCTCCCCGTTCAGTTCCTCAGTAGGCAACTCCGTGGCGTTTTTGACTGGGGGAGCTGAGGTAGTAGCAATCTCAGCCTTGGAATTGGAAGCTCTGGCAATCACGGGTTTGAAATCGAGAGATCTAGACATCTGGGGTTTCTCATCCTGGGGCTCCGTGTCTTTGACGACGCTCGTCATTCTGAGTCGGCTCTAGGTCCTGCTTCTGCAAGGATGGGGCCTCCTTCCTTCTTGACCTGAAGGACATCAAGGACGTGAACATTTCGCTGTGTGAGTTACGGAAGGACCAGACTAACCTTACAAGAACCCTGAGGCTTGCCCGGCCGGCGTGGCTTAGTGGTGGAGCATTGACCTATGAACCAAGAGGTCATGGTTCGATTCCCGGTCAGGACACATGCCCAGGTTGCGGGCTTGATCCCCAGTGTGGGGTGTGCAGGAGGCAGCCGATCAATGATTCTCTCTCATCACTGATGTTTCTCTCCCTCTCCCTTCCTCTCTGAAGTCAATAAATATATATATATATTTTTAAGAAGGGATTACAAGAGAGGACTATGAACAATTATACACCAAAAAACAAACAAACATGGACAATCTAAATAAAATGGAAAACTCATAGAAATAGAAAATTTACCAAGACTAAATCACAAAGAAATAGCAAATCTGACTCAACATACTAGGCAGGAGACTAAATCAATAATTTAAAAAATCTCTGCGCCCCCCCCCCCCCCAAATCTCCCAACAAAGGAAAGCCCTGGACCTAATGGCTTCGCTGAATACCAAACAGTTAAAGAAAGACTAATATATCCATCTTCCTCAAACTTTTATCAAAAATGAAGGAGGAGGAAACATTTTCTAACTCATTTTATAAGGCCAGCATTTTCCTGATAGAAAAGCCAAAGACACTATAAGAAAATTACAGACCAATCTCCCTGATAAATAGAGATGCAAACACCCTATACAAAATACTGGCAAACTAAATTCGGCAGCATATTAAAGGGATAATACACCATGACAACATGGGATTTATTCCTGAAACACAGGATGATTCAACACATGAAAATTTATCAGTATATTATAACTATCTATATACATTGAGTGGCCAAATTATTATGATCTCTGAACACATAATAATCTGGCCACTCAGTGTATATCCTATATAATAAAAGGCTAATATGCAAATTGTTCCCTTGACCAGGAGTTCAACCAGCAGGCAGGCGGGCCAACCGCCCATGTCCCCTCCCCCTGGCCAGGCTGGCCGGACCCCACCCATGCACGAATTCATGCACCGGGCCTCAATATACATACACACACACACTACGGTTTTGGCCCAATCCCTGCAGGTCAGGCTGAGGGACCCCACCTGCCAGAGGGACCTGCTCACTCTGCAGACGCCCTTCCAGCCCCGGCACCACCCCAGGTGCAGCCAGCTGGGGAAGGACTGTGGGAGGTTGGCTCCAGGGCGTGTCCAGCCCTTCTCACCCAGTCCCACCCCAACAGCCACCTCCTAATTAATTTCCTTTCAATGTGCACAAATCTGTGCACCGGTCCCTTAGTGTTAACAGAATGAAGAATTAAAATAATCTAAATAGATGCATAAAAAGGATTTGACATAATCCAACATGCTCTCATGATAAACACATTCAAAAAGTATGAATCAAAGGAAACTACCTCAACATAATAAAAGCCATCTATGAAAACCCACAGCAGTTTTATTTTTTAAATATATATTTTTATTGATTTCAGAGAAGAAGGGGGAGAGAGAGAGGGGGGGGGATAGAAACATCAATGATAAGAGAGAATCATTGATCGGTTGCCTCCTGCAAGTCCCACGCTGGGGATCAAGCCCGCAACCTGGGCATGTGCCCTGACCGGGAATCGAACCATGACCTTCTGGTTCATAGGTTGATGCTCAACCACTGAGCCACACTGGCTGGGCAACTTACAGCAGTTTTTAAAGAAAGAAAGGAAAACCCACAGCAAACATTTTAGTCAATGGTGATACGGGGGGCTTTTCCTTCTAAGAACAGGAACAAGGCAAGGAGGCCTGTGTTCACCACTGCTACTCATTATAGTATGGAAATTCTGGTCAGAGCAATTAAGCAAAAGGAATAAATAAATGGCATCCACATTGTAGAGAAAGAAGTAAAATTATCTCTGTTCATAGATTATAAGATTCTATATGTAGAAAACCCTAAAGACTCTATCCCCCCCCCAAAAAAAATACCGTTAGAACTAATAAATGAATTCAGCAAAGTAGCAAGATACAAAGTTGACACACAAAAATAAGTTACATTTCTATATACTAGCAACAAATGATCTGAAAAATTCCCTTTATAATAGCATCAATAGCCAGTGTGGCTCAGTTGGTTGGTCATCATCCCATGCACTGAAAGATTGCCATTTAGATTCCCAGTCAGGGCACATGCCCGGGTTGCAGGCTTAATCTATGTAGGAGGTGTGCAGAAGGCAGCCAATCAATATGCTGCTCTCACATTGATGTTTTTCTCTCCCTCTTCCTATCCCTTCCTCTCTCTCTAAAAATCGATTACAAATCTTATAATAGCATCAAAAAGAACAAAATACTTAGGATTTAATCAAGGAGTGAAAGATTTGTACAATGAAAACTATAAAATATTGCTGAAATTAAAGAAGACATAAGTGGAAACACATCCTATGTTCATGAATTGGAAGAGTTAATATTGTTAACACATCAATACTATCCAGAGTGATCTACAGATTCAATGCAAACCCTACCAAAATCCCAGAGACAGCAATGTTTTTTTATAGAAACAGAAAAATATATCCCCAAATTCAATTGGAATCTATCCTGAGTTGTTTTATTTCAGATATGAGGTGTGAATTCAAATTAATTTTTTTAAATATGGATATTTAATTATATCTGGCACTTATTAAAGTTCATATATGTCTAGGTATGTTTTGGGCTCTTTAGTCTGTTTCATTGGCCATTTTGTACATCCTTGTTCATTTACCCCACTGTCTTGGTTACTATAGCTTTAGGTAGGTAGGTAGGTAGGTAGATAGATAGATAATAGATATACAATCTACAAAACAATTAAATCACACCTATAGAAGGACGCATACATAGATTGTAAAACTATAAAGAAGCAATGAAGTACTTACCTTAAATTCAGGATAGTGATTACCGCTAGAGGGGAGGGAAGTAGTGGTGGTGGGAGTGGACCCCTGGGACCTAATGGGATGCTGCTGATGTTCTAACTCTTGCCCAGGGTGGTGAGGATGAGAATACCTGCATTTCTTATGGGCCAACGAGGCACCATGGGAGACAGCGTGAAGGCTGGCTTCTGGAGTGAAATATGGGGGGGGCTCAGAGAGGTTATGTTGGAGTCAAATCTCCCATGGCTCTTTCTGGAAGTATTCCAGCTAACTAGAAAAAAAAAGGGGGGGGGGGGGGGGAGTGAACCCTGGCCAGTGTGGCTCAGTTGGTTGGGCGTCGTCCCTTACACCAAAGGTCACTGGTTCAATTCCAGGTCAGGGCACATAGCCAGGCTGCAGGTTTGATCCCTAGTCAGGACGCATGGGGGAGGCACACATCGACATTTCTCTCTCCCATCGATGCTTCTCTCTCTCTCTCTCTTAAAAAAAAATCAATACAAAATAGTTTTTTAAAAGGAGGAATGATAAACTCAGAATACCACCATTTAATAATCCCTAATGAATAAATATATCTAGACAATGATCATCAATGGTTGCTAACATCACAAAAAGAGATATCCTTTTTTTTTGTCTCCTGATATAGATATATAAAACCATTCATGAAATATTTTTGCCAGAATACCGAACCTAAAACTAACCAACTTCCTGCTCTAACTACCAATTTATAAGAAGTACAGGGGACAGAAGAATATATTAAATTACACCACAGGGAGGCAATCTTCAAATTCCAAATAGTTGACAACTCTATAAGACGAAGAACCCAGTTTTACCAACAAATACATTGAAAGAGGGAAAAAGAGGGAGAACTATAGATTAAAAGATTCTTAAGAGATATCGCAACGAATTGTAACACATGAATTATATTTGGATGAGGACTCAAACTTTTAAAAACTTATGAGACAGTCCCTGAAATAGTGAAATAAATGTGTTATATTTCTTTGGCAATAAAAAGAAATGAAGTGCTGATATATGTTATGCATGGATGAGTCTTGAAAACATTATGCTATGTGAAAGAAGACAGACACAAAAGAACTGCATAGTATATGATTCCATTTCTATGAAATATCCAGTAGAGGCAAATCTATAGAACAAAAAGTAGATCAGTGGTTGTCTTAGGCTGGGTTAGGGGCTGGGGCAGTTGGGGTGATGGCTAAGTGTGGGGTTTCTTTTGGGGACAATGAAAATGTATTAAAATTGACTGTGGTGATGGGTGCCCAGCTCTGTGATAGACCAAAAACCATTGAATTGTACACTTCAAATGGGTGAGTTGTATGGGATGTGAATTATATCTCTCAATAAAGCTGTTAAAAAATAAAGCTACCAGAAAAAAATCGAGACTAACAAGAAAATCTGAATATTGACTGGATATTTGATATTAGGGTTACTCTTATTTATTTTAGGTGTGATACATTTTGTCAGGTGTTCTTTTAAAGTGTTCTTATATTTCAGAGATTTGCTTCAAAGTAATGAGAGGCATGCTGTGGGGTTAGGAGAGATGAAACCGGAGTGGTCACAAGTAGGTCTATTGAAGATGGGTGATGAGTACAAAAGTAACTCGTTGTTATTCTTTTGCATGTGTTTGAAATTTTCCAAATAAAAGGTCCAGAAGTCACAATCTTTGTCAGGCTCTCCCCCTCACTCATTGGGTGACCCCTCTTTCTGCAGGGTCTCCTGATGAAAACTGAAGATGACAATACCTGTATTTCCTACCATTCTTGTGAGGAATCAAAGTGAAGATATGTGCAAGGGACCCTTACCAAGGGACGGGGCTTCCTCTGTCTAACAAGGCCAGAGACTTCTGACCGCGGTCCCGAAGGTAACCTGCTCATACACCAGGGTGCCAGAAACCGCACTTTACACAGTAAGGTCCCCAGACCCGTGTAGAGAGGTACCCACGATAGAAACCAGTCTTCCACGGGAATCAGTGCGGCCTAGACCAGAGCAAAGTGGGGTACTCCCAATTTAAACCACCCTGCCGTTCGGTCCCGGGGGACCTTCAACAAGTGGCTGCGGAAGAGAAATCTAGAGGAGGAGGAGGGCACACCTCAAGATCTTCGTTCCGCTCCCACCGGTTGATCCGGTAAGCCCCTGCTTTTCAATACCTCTCCCACGGGTTCTACTCCCAAAGCTGGGGCTGGAGGTTGGGGGGCAGGAAGGAGGATGAACACCTGGGTTCCCCAAAGGAAGGAGCTTGAAAACTCAGGCTATTTGATCCTGAGGAGGTGACTGTGTCCTCGCTCCCATTCCTACCTTACCTGACTCAATAGCACGAGTCTTCAGGAGACAGATCGTTTGGACGGGGATGGGGGCGGGGCGGGGGCGGGGCGGGGGCGAGGGAGGGGCGGGGCCAGAAGGCACAGGAGCCAATGGGTGAGGAGGAGGAGGAGCACAGCGCCTCCACCCTCATCCTCGAGCTGGAGGAACGCGGTGAAACTGCTGGGGTCCAGAGACGTTGGGGGTCTCTGCGCTTTCCCTTCACCACACCCACCCCTCGAGTTCCGCCCGCCAACGAATGGTTAGGAATGTCTGCTTTTTCTTCCTTCGTCACAGAAGCGTAGGCAGAGATAGTCTCCCTGTGGGAGCTGAGCTATCCGAAATCCTGGAATTTCTTGAGCATTAAATTTTAAAGGAAACCTTGGATCTTCGGGAATCCCAACCACCTCTCCCCACAAGCCTCCACTCTCAGCCACTGACTGACTCCTCCTCCTCCTGGCGAATACCTCAGCTCAGCTGTGGACTCAACTGCTCCTACAAGTTCCCTGAGACCAACTCAGTTTTCATCCACTAAGTAAATTCATTTGATTTAGCCCTGTGGAAAAAAGGTAACTCTTATGGGACGCTGGTGGGCTCAGAATACAATTTGGTAATTCCCAAACTGGTTATGTTAGTTGACAGACCACTTAGTCTGTGTGAATGACTGAGTCCACAACAGTCTTGGAGACTCTATTCCCCCCCACCCTCGTTCAAAGATGTTTTTATCGATTTTAGAGAAAGAGGGAGGGAGAGGGGGAGAGAAATATCGATGTGAGAAACATGTATCTCTTGCCTCCCCTACGCACCCTGACCAGGAATCAAACCCTCGACCTTTCTGTGCATGGGACAACGCTCCACACGGACCAGGGCAGTCTTGGAAACTCCAATTAGAATTTTAGACCTATGATAGGCCTGCCATGTCCCATTAGCAAGCACATTAATATCCTTTCCATCTTGGCTGAAACCACCACATCCTGGGTTTTTCTTGGCTAAAGGCCAGTCCCTGGATAAAGCACGTCTAGTCATCTTGCACCTGAATTTGCCACATCAAGGAGAGGGCAGGAACTCAGGTCTGAATATTTAGCTCTCAAAAGGGTGGCAGTCTCCTGAGAGTAAGACTGAATATCGGAGACATTTATAGAAAATAAAAACAGATCTGCTCACGCCCAGTGCTTGGATTGATTTATTGATCAACAGCATTACTCCTCCAGCTCTGTATCAGCCAGGTTCGGTTTGCCTCACCCACAGTGTGTATGTGTACACACTGAGAAAGGGGGGGGGGGTGGCAACCAGAGTGGTCTTGGAGGGGGGCTGCAGTGCCAGGTCCCAAGAGCCCCCCAAATAATGCTATATTCTTGGGAATAAAAGGAGTCCTGGGTCCAAGGACATAACAATTGGTAGCTGATAGTAGCTGAGTTGCCTGTTAGATCTGTGTTGAAGGATGTGAGATGTCAGGCCACACCAAGGAAGTTAGGATGTCACACAACTGATAGACCAGCAGTTGCACTGCCACCTTGTGGGACTGCCTTCTTTTGGGCCTCATTATTGGGCCTTAGGGATGTGGAGGATGTGAGAGGACTATCCAAGCTTCTGGGTTTGAAGGGAATACCATGGGTGTAGCTGTACACAAAGTATAAGGGGATGGGGAGGGTGACAACGAGGAAAATGGAAATCATCACGAGCAGCGCCCATGATGGGTAGGGTCGATGCACCTCTTTTGACTGTGGAGAGATGGGAAAGGGGTTCAGAACATTGAAGCTCCCAGAAGAGGGGAGATTGTGGAGGGGAAGAGTGGGAGGGGAACCCGGGCAGAGGACTGAGTGTTCAGAGAGCAGAGAATGAGAAGGTAAGGTCCTTTCAGGTCAAGAGTGGATTGGAAGATCTGGCCCCCACTCTCTGGGAAGGTCGGGGGTCTGGAGAGGGAGGCTCACAGTGCTTGCGTCCCAGGCCACATAGGTGAAGGTCTTCAGAAACAGAAAAGACAGAGTTGCAATAAACAGGACCAGCAGCACAACTGGAGACACATAGCACCATAGCCAGTGACAGATGGGATGGATGGGGCGGTTCCACAGAGTCGCCAATTCTGCAAGAAACCTGGAGGAAAGGGCCACGAGACTGTGGCAGGCCCAGCCAAGCCTTACCCTCCCTGGGGGGGCAAGGCCAGCCTGACCTTATTGACCTTATTTAGCATCTTTCAAATATTCTACCTCACTTCCAAACTCCTGCCTCAGCTCAGGCCTCCGCTTCTCTTCTCTTCTCTTCTCCCAACCCAAGAAAAAATGTGAACCATTCCTCTCCTGCTCTAAAACCTTTGATGGGTACCCAAGGCCCTCAGGAGAAAGGCCACGTCTCTTTCATTCATTCCATAAACATGAGAGCATTTATGATGTGCCAGGGACTGTTCTAGGTGAACGAACACAGGCCCCCAATAAAGTTAACATGCGACCCTCAGGGAACTTTTCTTAGTTTCTTCCAGCCCCTATATCCAGCCTCCTTCAGTGCATGTTCTCAAACTTAATATACAGTGGAGTCCTTTGGCCTAGACTATTCACCTGTCCAGACTCTGCTCAATTGTCCTCCCCTCTGAGATACCTCCTCTGACCTTCCAGTGCCCCTACAGTGCGGCCAGCACCTCTCCTCTAGACTTACCACCTGGTACCGCGAATGTCTGCTTGCATCTGTCTTCCTCTTTGGACTCTGTGCTCTTTGAGAGGAGGAGCTAATTTTTCTTTTTTTTTTCGCACCAGGAGGAGCTAATTTTAAGTCATTTGTATCCAAGTACTACAAGGCTTTCTCGACACAGAGTAAGTCTCAAGAAATATTTGTGGAGTAAGTAAATGTGAGTGAACTGACTCCAAGAACTACTGTCACCTGGAAATACTGCCATCTGAGCCTTCTGCCCTTGAACTATACCACGTGGATGACCACATACCAGCCTCAGGAATCCCGTGTGTGACTTGGATTCTCCCACTCTCCCATTCCACAGTTATAGCTACTAATTTCCAGTCCCTGATTATTTTGTTCTCTCTCCCCTGGTCGTTCTTCCTTGAAGAATTAGACCACATCTCTCAATCTACCCCTCTAACACCTAGCCTAAGCCATTGTTAGCTCCCATTTAAAATATTACAATGACTCACTACTGTTCTCCTTGCTTCACTTTTGACTCCTCATAGTCTATTCTCCACACAGCAATTATAGGTATCTTCTTTTTTAAAATATATTTGTATTGATTTCAGAGAGGAAGGGAGAGGGGGAGAGAGGCAGAAACATCAATGATGAGAGAGAATCACTGATTAGCTGCCTTCTGTAATGTCCCCCACTGGGGTTCAAGCCTGCAACCCAGGCATGTGCCCTGACCAGCGACCTCCTGGTTCATAGGTCAATGCTCAATCACTAAACCACACCAGCCGGGATATAGGTATCTTTTTTTTTTTTTTTTTAATAAATCTGGCCCTGGCCACAGGGTCACAGGTTCCATTCCCAATCAAGGCATGTACCTCGGTTGCTGGTTCCCCGGTCCTTGTGGGAGTGCTTACGGGAGATGGCCAATCAATGTCTCTCTCTCTCTCTCTCTCTCTCCCTCCACTCCCTCCTCCCTCCCTTCCACTCTCTCTGGAAATCAATGGAAAAAGTATACTCCAGTGAGGATTTAAAATTTTTTAATCTGATTATGTCATTCCCCTACTCAAAACTCTCTAGTGCCTCCTCTGTCATCCTATATAATAAAAGCGTAATATGCAAATCGACTGAACGGTGGAACGACTGGTCACTATGATGCACACTGACCACCAGGGGGCAGACACTCAATGCAGGAGCTGCCCCCTGGTCAGTGCGCTCCCATACGGGGAGCACCGCTCAGCCAGAAGCCGGGCTCACGGCTGGTGAGCCCAGTGGCAGTGGCAGGAGCCTCTCCCACCTCCACTGTAGGTGGGCGGTAAGGAGCAAGGGGTCCTGGACTGTGAGAGCCCCGGACTGTGAGAGGGATTTCTGACTGCTGGGTTAGGCCCGATCCCTGGGGTCCCTCAGCCTGGCCTGTGAGGATGGGGCCAAAACCACTCTCTGACATCCCCCAAGGGATCCCAGATTGTAAGAGGGCACAGGCCAGGCCAAGGGACCCTACCAGTACCTGGCTGGGGTTTGGGAGGGACTGCGGGAGGGCCCCAGGGCGTGTCCGGCCGGTCTTGCCCAATCCCAATTGGCCAGACCCCAGCAGCAAGCTAACCTACTGGTTGGAGTGTCTGCCCAATGGTGGTCAGTGTGCATCATAGCAACTGGTCAAATGGTCAAACGAATGGTCAGACTCTTAGCATATTAGGCTTTTATTATATAGGATTCTATTCCGACCTCTCTGATCTCCTCATTCCTTAAAGCCTCCAGTCATAATGCTTCTCTCACCATGGTACCTACTGCTCCCTCTACTTGGAACACACTTTCTCAGAATTCTATCTGACTCCTTCATTCAGGAGTCTGTTCAAATGTCTCCTTATCAGAGAGGTCTTTCTTGCAATCCTACCTCAATTAACACCCATACAAACTCACACTCTTGATCATTTTACCTTACTCTATGATATTTCTCCTGTCAATTATTACCAACTAACATTTTTTGTTGTTGTTGTTTATTTGGTGACTATCTCCACCACTAGAATGTAAACTCCCTGAGGACATGTATGATTGTTTTATTTGATACTGTATCCGGTGACTAAAAAAGTGCCTGGCACATATTAAGTACTTAATAAATATGTTCAATAAATGAGTGGATTAAAAGGTTTCGCAGAAGGCCCTAAAGTTGAGGGTCCCTAATGTCACTCTAGCTGAGTGAGAATGGAGGCAAAAAGAAAGGGGTCAGCCCCGCCAGTGTGGCTCAGTGGTTGAGCATCAACCCATGAACCAGAAGGTCACAGTTCAATTCCTGGTCAGGGCACATGCCTGGGTTGTGGGCTCGATCCCTAGTTGGGGGTATTCAGGAGGCAGCCGATCAAGGATTCTCTCTCATCATTAATGATTCTCTCCTTTCCTCTCTGAAATCAATAAAAATATACTTTTGAAAAGAAATAAAGAAAGAGGTCACCCTCCCCTTCGCCCCAAGTGATCACCTCCTGGACCCATAGGCCCAGCTCACAGCCACGTTTTCAAATATGATGATGATGATGATGGGGAGGATCATCCAGTAATCACTCAGCAGTCTGATGTAGTAGACGCCTGCAGGTTCAATGAAGAAGATGCCGCACAGGAACATGAGCCCAAAGAGAACCACTGGAGGAAACATTGAACCTGGATCAAGGTCAGAGGTCTGGCTGGGGGAGGAGGGGCCTACGCAGAGGTTATTACCAGGGCTGGATTAGAGTCTCAGTGAAACCAGGGTCATTGGTGGGAGTAGGGCCATACATAGGTCAGAGTACCTATAAATAGCTTTGCATGCTTCCTGCAAAAAGGAAAGGTGTCCTGAAATGGAATCAGGACGCCCTGCAGAAGCCCTATCATGGCATTCATCTCCAGGATCAGCAACAGCAGGAAGAAGAGGATGGACCAGAAGACAGACCCAGGAATGAATGACATGGCTTCAATGAAGGCCAGGAATGCAAAGTTTGGGCCCTCCTTAACCTGTTAAAGGGGAGAAAAGTCAGGAGTTAAATTGTTCTTGAACTTAACAACAATACAGATAAAGATATTCTATCTTCCCTGGAAAACTTCCTAAAAGCCGCGGGTCACTGAGAAAATCAGATCTCCAAGCGGACCCTCTGACAAGGAAAACCAATCCACCTAGCATTGTCCAGGGGAGGGCATTCTGCAAGCTACACTTCTTTGCATTACCAGGGCTGCAGGTTATCCTGGTGTCTCTGGGATTTTTTTTTTCTGGTGCTAATAAAAGATGAGATTTCTATTTTACAGAAGGCATGAAGGAACTCTCAGCCCAGAGCACCTATTTTTACTGACCTTCAAAAACTGCTTCTCCAAGTTGCACTCAATAATGTGTTTGAGGACCATGTTCTTGATGGGCTGGGAAAGTTTGTTCAACCAGGAGTTGAAGATGAAGGTTGGATCATCTGGCAGGTTCAGAGGGGGCAGGGCCTCAGGAGGCAGTTTCCCCTGGATTACCAGCTTCAAGAGCACTTCAGCATTCCTGGGGAGAAAAAGTGGACTCACATGGAACCATCTGGCTCCTTATCTTCCAGAGAAGAAAGGACTTCTCTAGCTTAGCATGACTGATCTGAATAAGGTAGAGCCTGGGAGGAAACTGAAAAGGCCCCCACCTTCAGGGTCATGAGTTTGTGTGAACCGGGAGAAGCCTTTCCTATAGTCTTCTGGGGACTCTGGGGTCCCTGCTCTAGTGATGAAGTCTCTTATTCATCCTCACCTCTGCCCTTCCTCCCGTTTTAGACTCGTAGGCCAAAGTCAACCTTCTAAGCTTTGCATACGGAGTAGGAGGAAGCACCATGCACTTAGGCGACAGTGCAGAACTCTCCCGGGAGTTGCGCTATGAGAAACCTCTTGGTCTTTTTAACCTGAGCTCTGCTGGCCTCTCTCACCTTGTCTGCCCCCCACGGCCCTCTGCACAGTTTATGCTGTGGTCAGCTTTGACTACTTACAGTTCCAGGGCCTGCCATAGCCGCTCATGCCCAAGACCAGCCCCACCCCCGCCACCGTTCTTCACTTGGTGAATTCCACAAATCCTTAAAAATCAGCTCATTGCTCCACAAGAACTGCGATGGAAGGCTTACTGATAAAAGAGCAAAATGCAAGCTGCAGGAACATAAGTATAGTTTGATCAAATTTTTATAAACTAAAATACTGTGTGTCCTTCTGGTGGTTATTTGCACAGGTGAGGATCCCTAGGGACAAATTCAGCTTAGGTGTGCCTCCTCTGGAAGACCTTCCCTGACTAGCCTAGGCATGGTTAATGGCTTTGTCTTGTCTTCCCATCACTCCTGCTACCAGTTATCATGAGTTTACGATTGTGATTAAGTATCTAAATCCCTTCCCTTCCTCCCTCCAAAACTGAAAACACAACGAAGGCAAGGATTGTGGTCTGATCCACCTGCCCACGGATGTGCAGCACGCAGAGTACTTTCCAAATGCCTGAGGGATAGCTCTTATTCATGCCTACAGAACAAAACAGGCTGAGAAGACAATATAGGCTCTAGTCCTGAGTGTCCTGGTGGGGCTTAAGTATGACAGATTGACTGACACCCCTAAATTCAGGAGTTGCCAGAAAAGAATGATGGCATTCGGGAGCAGAAGGGTGTTCCGAAGGGTGTGGTCTTAGAGGCTGTCTGAGACTAGAGTAACCTTGACTGTTTGCCACTTTTTGAATCTCTCTGTTGAGATACGCTGAGGTGAGCAATTGGCAATCTCTGACATGGAAGATTTCCAGGGCTAGAAAAGGGCTCTGAGAAGGATAAGCTGTGACAGGGATTCTCTTGTCTCTGTTTTTCATTCTAGGAGAGAGCAGAGGCTTGCAAGTGCACCTGTGTGAAGGTGGGTCTTTGCAGATGAGGGTCTCTGGGTTTTGTAGTTCCCTGAGGCTGAAACTCTCAACTAAGGGGCTGGCCTTACTTCTCAGTGCAGTTGTGCGTGAGGACGGTGGCCCAGAAGCCCAGCACACTGAAGATAAAAGGTGTGGCAAGTATCGCGTAGCCCAGGTTGATCAAAGCCACAAGAAACGCATCATTGAGACAGTTGTTGGACTGGTCCATGTATGAGGAGTAAATGACAATGGGGCCAAAGCCGAGACCTAAGGCAAACAAGACTTGGACCCCTGCTTGGCCCCACGCATTGATGCTGTATATAGCTGATACCTATAAGGGAGAAGAGAAGAATAAGGAGAGATGTCAAAGAAGAGGAGAACCTTAACAAAATACAGGGGATACAAAGGGAGGGAGTGGGGAAAGGACACTAAGAACAGACAACAGGTGTCCTCTAAGGTCTGAGAGGGGAGTGAAGAAGATATACCTCCATAACCTTCAAACGTTGAAGCCCGTATCGTGCCCCGGTCAGCAGTACACTCCGGACGAGGAAAGAGATGATGATGATAACAGTCAATGGTACCAAGACACATATTACCTGGATTCAGGGGAGGGCATATCAGCAACCATGTGCCAGTGGCGGGGAGGGTCAATCAACAGTCAGCAGGGATAAAACATTCTGAGCCAGAAATGAGGAGGAATAGAAGATAGCTTTCAGCAGGGTTCAGGGGCTGGAGGGAGTGAGAGGCCAGAGGGAGTGGGAAATCAGAAGGTCAATGGGTAGTAATGTTAGGTGAGGGCTAAAGTATCTGAGACTGCTAAGGAATCCAAAAATGGAGACTCACCTTCCTGATGACCTTGATCCCATTAATCATGAAAATGCCAACAAGACACCAAGCCATCAGAAGGGGCAGGAACAGAGTGATGACTGGTGGCCCACTATCCTCAATTCTGTCTGAGGCCTTCAAGGTCAGCCGGTACCAGAAGTACATGGAGGGTGTTGTCCGTGCACATTCAGGATCTGGGGGTATCTGGCTTTGGACTCCCTTGCTAGACAGGGTGACCATTCCCCTCTTCATTAACCCTTCCCCACCCCCTCTTCCTCTCATTTCTTCTTCCTTCTACTACCTGCCTCTTCTTTCTCCTCATTCCTTTCTCCTCTTCCAAATTCCCTTCCACCTCTGTTTCCCCTTTCTCTTGCACTTCCTCCTCACCAAAGCCACTGGAGTTCTTCAGTAGAGGACACTGCTCCCATGGGACGGAAAAATGGAAGGACTGGCCCAAGTAGAAGAGGATCCAGGCATTGACCACATTCAAGTACAAGGCAGTGATGAAGCACACCTGTGGGGCCAGGAAGGTGGTAGCTGGAGAGGAAAAGTGGGGACGGGGAAAAGGAGGGGATTTGACAGAGGACTGAGGAAACGAAGGGACTTGACCCATGGAAGTGAAATCAGGGGACTCATTCCAGGACAAGGGTAGGCATGGGGGTGGGATGTAAAGGGTAGGCCTGGGCAGCCAGGGTTCCTCACCATTAAGCTGCTATACCCCACACTACCAAACCAGGGGCCAATGACAGCCCATGCAAAAACGCTGCACTGGCGCATCCTCTGACCAACTGCCATCTCCAGGAAGAGGAGAGGAATCCCGATCAAGAACAGCAAGACGATGTAGATGATGAAAAAACTCCCTGTGCAGGGGATTTAAGGAAGGGCTCTGAGAATCATCTGGCTTTTCAGCATTTGGGTTTCTTTGGGAGTCCAGAAAAAGACATTCCCTACCAGTGATCTCCCTCAGGGCCACAGGCATCAAGATGTAACTATTTCCACATCCCTTAAAGTCCCAGATGTCCAGCCCCTTGCCCCCCAATTCCTGGAAGACCCAGATACACAGTTTCCACCCCAACCCTGATACAGGCTTCTACCCCACCATCATGTTCAGATATCCTGCACCTCTACCCCTCTCACCACCCTCGGTGTTCAGACAGCTGGCTCCTATCCTGCTCAGAGTACCAAGTCTCCAGCCTCTACAGATCCCAGAGACCTTGAAGTCTGAGGCCTGGATAAGTCTCTGTCTTGCTAACCCTTTGTGGTCCCATGATTCCTGGTCCCCGGACTTACAGCCTCCATTGTGAAGCCACAGGTGGGGAAAACGCCAAAGATTGAGTGCCCTCAAGGTGAAGCCCACCAGGGCGAGGATGTACTCGGCCTTGCTGGACCAGGGTGGACGGGTGGAGACGACCCCACTCTTTTCCTTCTCTGATAACGCCACCTTCTTAAGCGAGGATTTCCGTATCACCGGGGCATCTTCAATCTCCATCATAGAGGGTCTCCTAAATTGACTGCTCCTCCTTTTCTCAGCTTCATGAGCCTGAACCTCCCAGGCCTCAGCCTCTGCAATTCGGGCCTCCAAACCCTGTTTCTCGTAGGGCAACAGAAGCAAGTTCCCTGTGCCCTTGTTTTCCTGAGTTTGGGTTCTTAGGGGAGCCTCTACAACGGCTGGATCAGTAGATAAGACTTTCGCCTGTAAAGACTGGGCCTCTGTCTTCACTTCAGGCAGACTCTCCGGAGCAGCTTCCATTTTTTCAAGGGAGGGTCTGCCTTCCTGAGAAGACCTTAAGGACACCAAAAACTAGATTTTAGATTTTGAGTTTCAAAGTACTCCTCAACACCTCCTTAAAAAAAATAAAATAAAATAAAATTTAAAAAAACACCTCCTTAAAGCAAACCTTTTATTTCTGTCCCTACCACCACTGAAATTCAAAGCACAAATAATTCTCTTACGTAAGTTTTACTTCTTAGAAACGCTTTGGTGCAAGAGTTAAGAGTAGAGATAGAAAAGCTAACAATAGTCAGGAAACCCATTCAAGAAGTTTCTAAAAACACTGAAGTGTACTCCCTACAGAGGGAGGTACCATTTTTAGTGGGCTTTTGAATCAAAGAAACTAATTTAACACTAACTCTGTCTTGTAACCAGAGGAAAATTGTTTTCCCTCTCTGAGCTTTCTCATCGGTAAAACAGTCAGGTCTCTGTTCAAATATCACCTCACCAGAGGTGCCTTCCCTGTGCACCTATCTAAAATGGTAGCTTACCTATACACCACTCTCTCCATCCTATCCACTTTCATTTTTCTTCATAGCATTTCTCACCTCCTGATGTGATTAACTATTGATTGTTAGTCTACACTGAGTGGCCAGATTATTATGATCTCTGAACGCATAATATCTGGCCACTCAGTGTGTGTGTGTGTGTGTGTGTGTGTGTGTGTGTGTATGTGTGTGTGTGTGTATTAGAGGCCCGGTGTATAAATTTGTGCATGGGTGGGGTCCATCCAGCCTGGCCAGGGGGAGGGGACATGGGCAGTTGGCCTGCCTGCCTGCTGGTTGAACTCTTGGTCGAGGGGACAATTTGCATATTAGCCTTTTATTATATAGGAGGACATACACTGAGTGGCCAGATTAATATGCGTTCAGAGATCATAATAATCTGGCCACTCAATGTAGTTATTGTCCATCTCCCTTTCCCTCCCCAACTGCTCTATCCCCAGCAAGAGGATGGTGCTCTACCTCATATTTGAGGCCAGTCTCCTCTCTGCTCTCTCTGCTTCCACCACTCTGACCTTTCCTTGGCTCCTCAAATACTTTACGAGAGAATGGGCAGGGAGTGTGCTGAAAAAGAAAAAAGAACAGGATGCAATGGGTTCACTGATCAAGTCTAAAATATTTAAAGAAGAAATTATACAAATTCTCTACCATCTCTTTCAGAGGACAGAAGCAGAGGGAGTACTTCCTAACTCGTTCAACAAGACCAGCATTACCCCAATAGCAAAAACATTACAGAAAACTGCTGACCAGTATCTCTCATTAACAGAGATATAAAAATCCTAAACAAAGTATTAGCAAACCTAATCAACAATGTATATAAAGAATTATATACCATTATCAAGTGGGATTTATCCCAAGTATGCAAGATTGGTTCAACATTCAAAAATCAATTCATGTAATCCATCATATCAACAAGCTAAAAAAGAAAAGTCAGCCCAGCCAGTGTGGCTCAGTAGTTGAGCATCAACCTATGAACCAGGAGGTCACAGTTCAATTCTTGGTCAGGGCACATGCCCAGACTGAGGGCTCAATTCCCAGTGTGAGGTGTGTGGGAGGCAGCCGATCAATGATGTTTTTATCTCATCAATGTTTCTACCTCTCCCTTTCCCTTCCTCTCTCTAAAAATAAAATCAATAAAAAACACCTCAGAGTTCCATTAAATAAACATTTCAAAAATATATATGTATATATAATCAAATTAATGAACTGTAGAATATCCAAACAAAAGAAGACTGTGCATATGTGAAGAAAACAAAGGCACACAACTCCATTCAACATCATAAATTAATCTCACAATGTTGAGAAAAAGAAGCATGACACAGCCCTGCCAGTTTGGCTTAGTTGGTTGGGAGTCATCCCATGCACCAAAGGTTGGTGGTTCAATTCACAGTCGGGAGGCAGCCAATCAATGTTCGCTCTCACGTCAATGTTTCTCTATCTCCCTTCCACTCTCTCTAAAAATCAATTAAAAATCTTAAAAAGGAAAAAGAAGCACGACATAAAATATTCAACAAAATGAGTTCATATTTCTAAGTTCAAAAAGAAGCAAAATTAAATTATATAGTTTAGGGATGCATATATACATGATAAAAGTATAAAGTGAATGATTATCACAAAAGTCAGATTAAAAGTTACCTTTAAAAGGAAAGAAAGGATACTGTAGGGGAAGATGGGGTACTGATTGAGAGCTGAAAATGGAAGATCTTTTAGAGTCATGGAAATGTACTATTTCTTTTTAAAAATATATATTTTATTGATTTTTTACAGAGAGGAAGGGAGAGGGATAGAGAGTTAGAAACATCGATGAGAGAGGAACATCGATCAGCTGCCTCCTGCACACCTCCTACTGGGGATGTGCCCACAACCAAGGTACATGCCCTTGACCAGAATCGAACCTGGGACCTTTCAGTCCACAGGCTGACGCTCTATCCACTGAGCCAAACCGGTTAGGGCTATAAAAATACATTTTAAAAGAAAAGAAAAATGGCCAGGGAATTAATTAGGAGAAATGTCCAAAGAAAATGCTGTCACGGACAGCTAAAGATAGAAAAAGTAAGAGCCTCAGATTATCAACACAAAATCAAATAAGGTAACTATAAAGTGTTCTATAGTGACTTCTTTCGTTTGGGTTTTGCTTTCCTGGGCGGGGTGGAGAGGGAGAGAGCCAGTAATGACTAGTGTTCCACCAAAAAATAAAGAAAAAAAGGAAACTTGTGCTCATGAAAAATATATCCGCCTTTCTTGAACACATTCAAAAATCGTATTCCTTAAAACAGTGTGGGGGTGGGGGTTGGTACATTGGAAATCTGGCCTGTCAGGGACAGAACTGAGTTTTGGCAAACTGAGATTCTGCGAACAGGCCGCCTGTGACACCCACAAACCCCTTGGTTTCCTGGCAGACCCTCCTCGGAAGCTGGAGAGACTCCACATCGCCTTCCCCAGCCATTGCCCAGGGGCGCCCGCCCTGTGGGCAGCACTCGGGTCGCCCAGCAATGCCCGTTTGCCTCCATCCTTGGAACCACAACCTCCCCAGAGGAAAGGAAGGGGCTGCTGTCCAGGTCCCTCAAGGCGCAGGAAGTAACTGTTGGTCCCCAACAGGCCTGTGATGGGGCTGGACCCAGTGCCTGCTGTCTGGGAACTTGAACCCCTGGGTTTCACCAATGGGCAGGCCGGGCCTCGGCATCGCTCCAAGTCAGACTCGCTGCGCAGAGGGGCTAAAGCCAGCTTTCTGGGCTCTGAGGGAGGAAACAAGGGGGCCCTCTGCGGCCCCTCTGCTCCCTCAGTTCGGTAGACGCGGGGCGGCCAGGAGGCCAGGAGGCCCGGCCTGTTACACCCCGGGGGTGGCGCCCGGCCCCACATCCCCCAAACCTATGAGCGTTTCCGGGCTCCCGAGGGCCAAGTCGTCCTCACCCTGGCCCTGCGGCCTGGCCACTTCGGTCCCGTCAGTTAGGCGACAACGAGGGCCAAGAAGCCCCAACTGAGAAGTCTAGTGACGCTCTCGGCCCCTTCTGGCCTCGAGGCCGGCTCGCTCCACGCACCTCAGTTCCTCTGCGCATGCGCCATGCTCTCCTCGCCTCCCCTCTCCTTCGAGACTCCCACGTGACCAGCAGCCAATGCTGCCCCCCCCCCCCCCCCGTCCTTTTCAACTCCCTCCCTCCGTGCACGCACTCACGCACTCACGCACTCACGCACGGGGCCCTACGTCCACGCATGCGCTTGTGCTTCTCTTGCTTATGGGCCAAGGCGCCCCCAACCCCCCACACACACTAAGAATGGAGTATTATTCAGCCATAAAAAAGAAGGAAATCCTACCATTTGTGACATGGATGGAACTGGAAGGCATTTTACTAGGTGAAATTAGACAGAAAAAGACTAGCCAGTGGTTAGAACGTCAGCCGCGCCCCAAGGGTCACAGGTTCAATTCCTTGTCAAGGGCAGGTGCCTGGGTTGTGGGTTCTGTGGGGTAGGCAACCGGTCTGTGTGTGTGTGTGAGTGTGTGTGTGTGTGTGTGTGTGTGTGTGTCTCCCTCCCTTGACTCCCTCTGAAAAACAGTGGAAAAATATCCTCAGGTGAGGATTAATAAACAAACAAAAAAAGAGGAAAAAAGTCATTTATATGTGAATTTTTAAAAAATTTTTAATAATAGTAACAGAGTAGAATGGTGGTTGCCAGGGGCTGGAACTGGGGAGATGTAGGTCAAAGGACATAAACTTTCAGTTAAGAAGAATAAATTCTAAGGATCTAATTTATAGCATGGTGCCTATACTTAACTAGAGGCCCGAGGCACGTAATTTGTGCAAGGGGGTTGGCCCTCGCAGCCACTGCGGCTTGCCTCAGCCCTTGCAGCCCTGGCTTCATCCGGAAGGACTTCCGGAAGGACATCCCGAAGGTGGTCCAGCTGTCCGGTCTAATTTGCATATTATGCTTTCATTATTATAGATAGTACTGTATATTATATACTGGAAAGTTGCTAAAAGTAGATCTTCAGTGTTCTCACCAGACACACAAACCATATGAGATGGTGAACCTGTTAATTATTTTAAGTTTGGTAATCATTCCACGATGCATATGTTTATCAAATCATCATGTTGTACACTTTAAATATATACAATTACATTTGTCAGTTATTCCCCTTGAGGAGGGGAAGCCTAGAGTTAAAAATCGGAATACTGACGTGACCGGTTTGGCTCAGTGGATAGAGCATCAGCCTGCGCACTGAAGGGTCCCAGGTTTGATTCCGGTCAAGGGCATGTACCTCGGTTGCGGGCACATCCCCGGTAGGGAGTGTGCAGGAGGCAGCTGAATTGATGTTTCTCTCTCATTGATGTTTCTTTTTAAAATATATATATTTTTTATGTTTTACAGAGAGGAAGGGAGAGGGTAGAGAGCTAGAAACATCGATGAGAGAGAAACATCGATCAGCTGCCTCCTGCACACGCCCCACCGGGGATGTGCCCGAAACCAAGGTACATGCCCTTGACCAGCATCGAACCTGGGACCCCTCAGTCCGCAGTCCACTGAACTAAACCAGTCAGGGCTCATGGATGTTTCTCTCTATCCCTCTCCCTTCCTCTCTGTAAAAAATCAATAAAATATATATTTTTTAAAAAATCGGAATACTACTAATATGAATTTATTTTTGATGACAATAAGAAAATAAATTGCATTTCAAGCCTTAAAAAAAAATAAAAGATAGCAGGTTAGATCTCTCAGAAGAGAGAAAGGGTGCAGTATTCTAAGAGGGGCTGGTTTCCCAGGGCTTGGGTGGATGTCAGGGTGGTAGGAACACCCCTGGTTTATGTTGGAAATCTGTGAGATTTAGGATTTGACAAGAGTGGGGAGCCTGTGGGGTGTCAGGGGAGACTTCAGAGGCTGCTAAGCACCCAGCTCAGGCCCTCTCTCCACTGCCAAGGTCCCCGGCTCCACCCTGGCTCCTCTGGGGCCTCCTCCTCTAGGGGCCCCACTGCAGAGGCAGGAAGTCCTGCCTGAGGCTCAGCTTCCGCTCTGGGTGTTTGGCACTGCCCAGCCACCCCCTCACTCCCAGGGACCTTCCCCGTTGGGGGCTGCAACACTTTCACTTCCCCAGGTGCCCAGCCTCTGCCCCGGCACAGGGCCGCACCTGGTCCGCACTTGTTGCCACAAACAGGATGCAGGCTCTGAGAAAGGGGCAGCGACAGAAGGGGGAGAGTGCTCAATAGAGAAAGGTCAGCCGGGCAGAGAGAAGGGGCCAGAAATCCAGGGAGGGAGAGGATGGAGACTCCGGGGTTGGGGGAGACAGAAACCCAGAGTGAGGGGGACAGACATTCAGAGAAAGGCAAAGTCTCAGGAAGAACCCGGCCGGCGTGGCTCAGTGGTTGAGCATCTACCAATAAACTAGGACGTCACAGTTTGGTTCCTGGTCAGGGCTCCATCCCCAGTGGGGGCCGATGGGGCCAATGAATGGCTCTCTCTCATCATTGATGTTTCTATCTCTCCCTCTCTGAAATAAAAAATAATAATAAATTTTTAAACCCAGAGAGAAACACACACACACACACACACACACACACACACAGCGGGGAGGGGGACATACAAATAAAAAGACTCAGAGAGAAGGAAACAGACCCAGAGAGGAAAGGACAGGGACCTACGGCTGGGAAGTGGGGACAGAGATGGAGGCAGCGATGGCAGAGCTCAGCAGGCAGTGAGGTCAGAGTGTCTGTGAGGTCGGCTGCTGTCCGGGGCCGGCCTGGGGTCCTGGTGCCCAGAGTGAGTGGGTACAAGGGGGTCAGGAGTCCCTGTGGGTCCCCCAGCCTGAGCCATGGACACCTGGGAGGAAGGGCCCAGCGTGTCCTTGGTGTCCACAAATTCCAAGGCCCCTCAGGTACCGGGGTGTGTGTGTCCCCGAGGGGCGGGTGAGGGAGCCAGGGACGCAGACAGAGGAAAACCACCTTGTGCGTAGAGGCCGGGGGTGAGGCTCCTCCCCTGGCACTTCCTCTTTCTCTGGGCTCTTCCTTTCTGTCTGTCTCAGCCTCTCCTCCTCGTCCACGGCTTCTGTCTCCCCGTCTCCCCGCTGCCAACTCCTCTTCTGGTCACTCACCCCTCCAGGCGACGATGTCGGCCCAGGACAGCTGCCTCAGCCTCATCAAGTACCTCCTCTTCGTTTTCAACCTCTTCTTTTTCGTAAGTTGTCTCGTGGCTATCCAGCCTGGGCCCCAGGCCCTGCCGTCGCCGCCCCCCCACCCCCCCACCCTCGTATCCCTACTTGCCCACCACCACATTCTCCTCTCCTCTCCCAAGGTCCTGGGCAGCCTGATTTTCTGCTTCGGTATCTGGATACTCGTGGACAAGACCAGCTTCGTGTCATTTGTGGGTGAGGGGGCAGGGCAGTCGGGGAGGGCCTTCCTGGAACAGCGTGGACCCAACCTCCCAGCAAGTAGCCTCCTGGGGTCTCCCTTGCCCCAGGGAGCCCCCCGGTGCCCAGTTCTGCAGGCAGGTCCCAGGCTCTGCAAAGCTTGCCACTGCCACGCCTCTCCAAGCCTTACTGTCTTCCTCTGACAAATGAGTGGTGCGTGCCACTGAGAACAAGAATAGTCATTTCTTGGGCACTTCCTATGTGTCAGACCTTGTGCAAATGCCCATCAGATCCTCCCCATAAACCTTTCCTGAGGTTCAGAGAGGGGGAGTCACATACTGGATGTCACACAGCAAGGAAGTAACCCAGATATAACACTAATAATAATAATAATAATAATAATAATAATAGGAAAATAATAATGGGGTAATAGCCAAACTCCTAATGGTTCCTATTTCATGTGTTTGCACTGTGTTGAGGACTGGATTGAACACATACCTCCCAGGTCCCTCAAAGCAACCCCAGGAAATAGATGTCATTACCCCTAGGCCTCAGGGAGGTTAGAGTGACTCATCCGATGTTGGCAGAACAAGTGATGGGGCTGAAACCACTGGGAGCGAGAAGGAGCTGGAGGAGGAAAGAGGGACAGACTCAGAGAGAGAAGGGAATCCCAGAGGAGGGGACAGAGGCTCAAGGTGGGGCAGGGTGGGAGGCCCAGGGAAGGGGGTGCCCAGGATACTGCTCCCTCCGGCGGGTGGGGAACGGGCTGGGGCTGCCTGGCGCTGTGCACAGAAGACTCAGTGTCCCTGCCTCGCCTCCCCTAGGCTTGTCCTTCATGCCGCTGCAGATCTGGTCCAAGGCGCTGGCCATCTCAGGGGTCCTCACCATGGGCCTGGCCCTCCTGGGCTGCGTGGGGGCCCTGAAGGAGCTCCGCTGCCTCCTGAGCCTGGTGAGTGCCCGGCTCCTCCCCATCCCTACGGCCACTCCCTCCGCCCCCGGGCAGGGGCTCAGCCTGACCTCTGCACTCCGCCCCCCAGTACTTTGGGGTGCTGCTGCTCCTGTTTGTCACCCAGATCACCCTGGGGATCCTCGTCTCCACTCAGAAGACCCGGGTAAGCTTGCCCGCTCCTCCCCCCGCACCCCCTCAGGCAGCCAGCGGGTGGACTTGCAGGCAGACAGGGACTGACAGACGAATAACAGAAGCAGAAGAGAGAAGCAGCCGCGGGGACCGAACAAATACAGAGACTGAGAGAGAGACTCCGAGAGGGAGAGACAGGGAGAGGCGGAGACCCGCACGGACGGGAGAGGAGAGACGTTGCAAGGGAGATCCAGAGGGAAGCAGGAGAGAGAAACACGCAGAGAATCAGAGGCTCTGAGGAGGCCATGGAGACCTAATGAGAAAGCGTGGGAGATGGTGAGAGAAGCAGAAAGATGGTAGAAAAGGGCAGAGAAAGATTTTGAGGAAGAGACACAGGTGGAGAACCGATGCTCAGGGACCCCTTGGGTCGGCGCAGATGGGGGGGGGGTGGGGAGGCTGGTGGGGGTCCCGCCTCACTCTCGGCCTCTCAGCTGGAGCGGAAGGTGAGGGACATCGTGCAGGAGACGATCCAAAACTACCGCTCCGACCCGGAGAAGTCCGCGGCCGAGGAGAGCTGGGACTACGTGCAGTTCCAGGTGCGTGGGGCCCCCGCCCGCGCGGAGGAGCAGCCTCCCTCTGGCTCCGCCCGCGGCCTGGGGGGGACCCTGCCCCGAAGCAGCACCCCAACGCAGCTCCAGGCCCCAAAGTAACCCGGCCTGCGCACCCCGCTCCCGCCGCGCCCGCCGCGGCCCCGCCCTCAGATGATAGCACAACTGGCCCCATTGTGGCCCAGTTCCCCAGCTCCAACCAGACCCTGGAAAGGCTCCGCCCTCACCCCCCCCCCCCAAGGCCCTAGCGTGACCCCAATCCCTGCCCCTAGTGACTCTGGGTCCCACGGGACCCGGCCCACGTGACACTCGGTTCTCTGGTCACTCTTGTGGCCCCGCCTTCCCACCCACCTGCTCCCCAACTAAGGCTGAGCGCACTGCCCACCCAATGTTCGGTCCACCGCGTGATTTTGCAGCTTCTCCCCTAGCCCCAGGTCGCCCCGAGATTCGTCTCTCCCACCCCCATGTTCCCCTAAGTGTCCCCTGACCCTGTCGTGACCCCAGCCCAGCCCACCGCCCCCACCCTGCACCCATTACTCGGCCCTCTGCTCCCAACTTGACCTCAGACCATTACCCGGTCCCCTGACTCCCCCCCCCCATCCCCCCAATCATCTTGCATCCCTCCCGTCGCGGCCCCTCTGACCCTGTCCCTCCCCCAGCTGCGCTGCTGCGGCTGGAACTCTCCTCAGGACTGGTTCCGTGTCCCCAGCTTGAGCAACAACGCGTCGGTGTTCCGCGTGCCCTGCTCCTGCCATAACTCATCGGGGACCAACCACTCGGCGATCTTCGATGTGATGTCCCCCGCCCAGTTCAGCCGGGGCGGCCCCCTGGCGCGGCCCCGACACAGCGCAGACCTGTGCACGGCCCCCGGGAACAGCAGCTACCGCGAGGTGGGAAGCGGCGCGGCCTAAGGCAGGGGGGGACGGCTGGGGCAGGAGGGGAGCAGAGCAGGGTCCCCCCCCCCCCCCCGTCCCCCGAGGCGGACCTCACCTTGTGGGCGGTGTCTGAAGTGGGGGCGGGGCTGCGAGAAATAATGGTACAGCCTGAGGGGCGAAAAGTCCCAATAAGTGGCGGGATCTTGGGAAGGTGGGGCCCGGAGAGAAGGGGGGGGGCCTGGAGCGCTGATGCCTGGGGAGGGGGAGGTTTGTTTTGGGCGAAGAGATTAGAGAAGCCTGGTGACCAGAGCGAATCCCAGAAAAAGCCCTGCCTTCAGCCTGTCTCCACACCCCCAGGGCTGCGCGCGGAGCCTCCAGAAGTGGCTGCACAACAACCTCATCTCCATCGTGGGCATCTGCCTGGGCGTCGGTCTCCTCGAGGTAATCGGGTCCCGGCCTCGCTCGCGATTGGCTGTCCCCTCCCTAGGTAGCCCCGCCCCAAACCGCGCGCAGCCCCTGCAGGCTTTCCCGCCGCTCCGCCCGGGACCAGACCTAGCCTGTGAGCTGGTGGCTTGCACGCTGGGAGGTATCCCCGCTCTCCATCGCGAGCCTCCCTTTGGCAAACCGGCCTCTGGATGTTGGCCGCAATATCCCTCCCCTTTCCCGGCAGGTGAGTGTGGTGGGGCTGAGCCTGCTACGGCCACGCAGGGCAATCCGCCCGAAACCCCAGCCGCAGGCGCCGGGCGCCGAGGGTTCGTGCCCAGGGCCCGGCCTGAGCGCTGATGGCGGCAACGGGCGAGGCGGTGTGCTGAGCAGCAGCGGGCGTAGCGGCAGCCTGTGGGGTGGCTGGGGCATGGCGGATGCTTGCCCCAACTGGGGGGACAAGGCCCCGCAGGGCAAGCTGCCCATGGCCCTGGGGCCCTGGCCGTTTTGGGATCAAGACGAGGAACAGCCTGAGACCGGGAGCGCGGGCGCAGAGGCGGAGGCCAAGGTGGAACTAGAGGCGGAGGCAGAGGGGAAGACAGATGAGCCCCCAGAATAAAGGACCCTGGGCTTGCTCCAGATCTCACTGCTTTCCAGACTCTAGACCTGCGTCAGACGCAGCTGGTTCCTCCCACCCCAAACTATCCCTCCCTCCGCATCTTTGGTGACCTAATCCGTGACCCCCTGCCCTTTTACCCTTAACTCCACCATCCCCCACTTTTCTTATCTTCCCCCAAACGCCCTTCCTGGACCCCATCTTTCACAACCAGGCCCAGTTCTCCCTCTAGCCCCGCCCTACCCAACTCTATGTCTCATTTCCTTTCTGGCCCCACCCCCTGACTTTCCTCCCTTAGAACCCCACCACCCCATCTTCCTCTCATCGCCACCCCCTCGACCTCTGATAGCGTCTCCTTTCTCTATAGCTCAGCTTCATGACGCTCTCCATATTCCTGTGCAGAAACCTGGACCACGTCTACGACAAGCTCGCCCGGTACCGATAGGCCCCGCCCTCCCCCAAGTCCCGCCCCCGCTCCTTCCAGTGCGCTGGGCACTTACCTCCCTGTGGCCTGTAAATATTTGTTTAAACCCCAGTTCTCCCCAGGCACTGAGCCCTCTGCCTCCTCCTTCCCCCCCCCCCCCCCCCCCGGGACCCAGATGTCAGCCTGCCCCACTGCTGTCACCTCTCTCGTGGGATTTGGGGCTTCCCACCACCAACTTCCGGCCCCCAAAGATACCTCATTTCGGTGACTCATTTGTCAGTCTACCATCGCCCACAAGATTATTTCTCTCTCAAACTTCAAATAAATCCCCTACGTTTTGGTAAAATAGCTTTATCCTCTGTCAAAACACAAACCAACACAATTTGGGGCGGGAGGGGGTGGTGGTGAACAGTACTGGCTAGTCCTGGCTCAGGTAGAAGAGGGGAGACATTAAAAAACCCCCCCGCCTCCTCCCAACTACTTGCCCAGCTGAGAAAAAAGTCACGACCCTAGCACCCACTTATAAATATCTGTTATATTAAAAAAAAAATTTCCAGGGCCCACCTGGCCCTGCACAGAAAGGGTTAACCTTCAATACTTGATATCGGGGTCACAGGGTGGGGGTGGTAAGGGGAGGCAGATTGGGAAAAGGGGGGTTGAAAAACAAAGAGAGGACAAGCCAATGTGTAAGTAGGGCTCTCCCAAACACCCAGACACAGCGGGGTGAGGGCGCCTGGTAGAGACAGAGGCCAGTCCCTGGTGCTCTGGAGTGACCTGCCCTCCCACACCCCCGTGAGGTCCCAGCATCAGGATCCATCCCTTCCTCTCGGTCAAGGCCCCCTCCGACGGGAGCAGCCCCCTCTCCCAGTAAGAGGCCTGAGGCAAGCTGGAGGTCCTTCCTGGGAGGAGCTATTCTGGGGGTGAGCCACTTTCGGGGTCCCCCTTCAGTCCCTGACCAGGCGATAGATGTGGTGCTGGGCGCCCCGCTCACTGGTGGAGACTTCAAAGACGTAGGCAGTGCAGAGCAGCAGCTCCTGGGTGTCTCGGTTGGTCACCACCTGCCAAGGGGGCCAGAAAAGGGGTTTGTGCTTAGAAGGGACCACTGTGCCCTCCCTCAGTCATCATGGGGCCCCCAGGAGAAGGTTCCCGCCATGTCACAGGTCCCAGGCAGAGGGGCTGCTCAACACGCCCTCGCATCAGATGGTATATCACGTGTTACCGGGTCAAGGAAGTTCCCCAAGTGAATGGTCCCCAACTCAGCACATTCCTCAAAGTCTAAGGGATTCCCACCAAATCATGTTTCCTGGACTAAGGTTAGGTTCCCTTAGCTAAGGACCCACCATGAATCCTCCAGGTCAGTTCCCCAGTGAAGGGGGGTCCCTCATGAGAATGCTGTGGAGTCCCCACCCTATCAGTTCCCTGGGTAATGGGATCCCCTAAGCCCCGGGTCAACTGCAGGGTCCCCACTGTGTCAGTCCCCCAGGTGAAAGGGTCTGGGGCTGAGGGGCTGTGGCGGGCCTGCCCTCCACACCTGGGCCCCCGCGGCCCTGCCCCCACGCATCACCTGGAGGATGGTGAAGTTCTCCAGGACGCTGTTCATCATGTAGCGCTCGGGCAGCTGCCGCAGCTTGTGCAAGAAATTCACCAGGTACTCGCACATGGGCGAGCGCAGCAGGCGGTACACGAACCTCCCGTCCTCCAGCTGGGCGCGCTCCGTCTGAACCAGGCGGTGGGGAGTGGGAAGGACGGTGACTGAGACACACAGGGGTCACCCCAGGAGCCCAGCCCCACTCTGTGCCTCTCGGATGCCACCCCCACGCCCCCCTACTGCCATCTTCCCCCTCCCACTGCCCCATCTGCAGTGACCGGAGACAGGCCTGAACCCTCAGGTATCCAACTCAGGACCACTGAGCCTGCAAACCAGACACACCCCCAGTCCCTCAAAGCCGTGCTCTGAACCCTCCATGACCTCTGAACTCTGATCTCTGGTACCCTCAAGCCCTCCAGACCTCTCAATGAGATCTCCCAACTCTATAACCTTTGAGACCCAGTAAGTCCTCAGCAACCCGCTGTGACCACTGAGCCTCCTTGCCCTGTGAACTCTTCCAAATTCCCAGGAATCTTTTGCATCTTAGTGACTGTGCATCTCTGTCCCACACGTTACCTTTGAACCCTCCAAGTGACCCTTACATGTGACTTTAGAACTCCACATTAGCTCTAAGCCTATGCATTAAGCCCCCAAAGAGGCTGGGCCACCCCCACCCCACCATGAAGACAACCCCAAAGCCTGAGCTGTCGTGGCTCCTGGTCCATTTATTTACTCTGCACCCCCAGAGTGCCAGGTGCCCGGGTGCTCACCCGCCCAGAGCTCCAGCCCTCCGGCCTCACCTCCACTTTCTCCACCACCTGCTTGCCGAAGGAGCAGACCTTGGAGGAGCAGGTGAGGGTCATGTGCTCCAGGCTCTCGTACTGGCTGCTCACACCATAGAAGCCACCGCTGCTGCCAGCGGCCCCCACCTCCTCACCACTCGGGCCCCAGTTCAGGTCCGCCTGGGGAATGGGGAGACACAGGTTAAGTTGGAGGAGACAGCCCTTATAGACGTCCCTTATACCAGTAAATGGTGGAGACTCGGCCCGGCCGGTGGGGCTCAGTGGTTGAGTATCGACGTATGAACCAGGAGGTCACAGTTCGATTCCCGGTCAGGGCACATGTCCGGGTTGTGGGCTCGATCCCCAGTGTGGGGCAGGCAGGAGGCAGCCGATCAATGATTCTCTCTCATCATTGATGTTTCTTTTGTTCTTTTCTCTTTTTATTGATTTCAGAGAGGAAGGGAGAGAGAGATAAAAACATCAATGATCATTGATTGGCTGCCTCCTGCACAACCCCCACTGGGGACCGAGCCAACAACCCAGGCATGTGCTCTTGACCAGAATCAAACCTGGGACCCTTTAGTCCGCAGGCCGACGCTCTAGCCACTGAGCCAAACCAGATAGGGCTCATCACTGATGTTTTTATCTCCCTCTCCCTTTATGAAATCAATAAGAAAATATTTTTTAAATAAATGAATAAACGGTGGAGACTCTTGTAACATAGGAACTCTGTTAGAAGGAACCCATGGCCTGGTTTCTCCCATTTGCCCCGTAGCTGCCCACCTCACTTCCTCAGTGTCCGAAGTCCCCACCTCTCCAAGTGCCGGCTTCTGAAGAAGACCCACCCTTCCAGCAGCGCTTCAGAAGTCTGAGTCCCCAAAATGATCCTGACCCTCTCTCCCCAGTGAGCCCCCCGCCCAAGGAGCCCTGCTTATTCAACAGTTTTGCTCCTGAAGTCCCCAACTCAAGAGTTCAGCCTCTTCCAAGGGCCTGGTTACTAAGGAGGGAGTTATTGCCTAGCAACCGGAGGCTCTTCCTCAGAGCCCTTGGCAACCCTGGTTGCTAAGACGAGGGGCTACTTCCTAGCAACGGGGCCTGGCTCCTCTTCAGAACACCCTCCCGGGCCCTTTCAGCTGATTCTCAAGAGGTCAGACCCCTCACGTCCCAGTGGCCAAGTGGCAGACCATCGTTATGCCAGGTGGGGGTCTGAGACCTCATTTCACCTTTGGCCTGAGCCCCTTGGTCACCTCCTTACCTTCCCGGGAGGCATGCCTCTTGCTCGTCCTAACCTGAGTTACCAGCTTGACCAGGTCACTCTCCACGTGAGTTAGGCCTGACTCCATCCATCCCCCTGGCACCAGGGCCTTGTGAAGCCAGACAGATACTGAAGGCCCCTCCAGCCGCTCCCTGCGTCCCTTCAGATGCTGGCCTCCTAAGGGTCGCTCTCCACAACTGGCACCTGCTGCGGCCCGTCTTAAGCCCTAGCAATGCCTACAGACCTCAGCAGCACATCCCCAGAGCCGTCTCGGGCCTCCACTTCACATGCTAGAACCCTTGGTAACCGCAGAAGCTACGGGTCCAGCAAGGCCAGCAAACATCAAGCCCTCCGCAGGCTTCCTTCTCAGAGACTAGATCCCTCCACTGCCCTGGTTACCACGAGTTAACACCCCCCCCAAAAAAACATTCACATATATTGAACCCCTATAGCATCAGCCACTGTACTGGACACCAAACCAAACAGGCCTAAGAAAGACCCACAATTATTTATATAGGGTCTGGCATAGGGCTTTGTATATAGTAAGTGCTCAATAAATGATTGTTCAGTAAATATGAGACTTTACAAAGCCACCCCCCAGCTCCTTCAATGGCACCCTCAAGGCCAGACATTCTCTAACAACAGGGTCTGGTGGAACGTAGCAGCCCCTTTAAGAGACCAAAATTCGCCAGGACTTCATGTGCTAAGGGGAGGAGGGCATTCCTTAGCAACAAGGCTTAGTGTGGGCAGGTGGGATGTAGGGAAGTCTGCAACGATACAACCCAATCCCAAGGGCTGTATCAGTCACACGACTTGGTGTGGCAACGTCTAGTAGGGTCTGGCGGGGGGGGGGGGGGGGGGGTCCAAGTCCCATTTTTACGCCTGCACGGGTCCCCTGCATCCCGCCCTGAGGGCCAAACTCCCTGGTGCTCCTGTTGCCAAGGGGGCTGGTACTCAGCATGAGGAGTGGCGAGGCCCTGGTAGAGCCAGAGGCCTGGGCTGGGCGGCCATGGGGTTTATGAGCACTTTTGTTTTTGGACGCAGAACTCACCCAGAACTTGACCAGGAAGAAGGCGTGAGGGGGCCCACGATCGTACAGCTCCCGCAGACCCCCCTTTTTCTCAGGGAACTTGTCATAGATCTGCCGAACATCCACGCTCTCGAGCGGCGGCGCTCCGGGGCTCGGGCAGTGCTGGCTGATGTGTACGAACAGGTGCCTCTGGTACTGGGGAGAAACGGCCATCGGTGAGGCGTGGGAGATGGGCTGGACCCCCGGCCCGCACTGCCGATGCCAATCTCACACCCCTGTCGTCACCCCCAGGGCTCCGGCCAGCGGTTCCACCCTGTCCACCCAGACACTGGGCCCAACTCCCAGGCATGTCCCCACTCTCTTCTGCCCCTTCATTCCCATCATGCCTCAGTCCCCAAGCCCCGTCCCTACTGCCCGACTCTCCGCCCTGTCCCCTGCTCTCCATCCTCATAGCCCTGTCCTCTCCCACTTTCACCCCAGCCTCCAATCCCTCCTCCCCAGTTCATCAGTCATATGGCTCCAGAGCTGACCCTTGACCTCCCCTGCTCATAATTTGCCCATGGCTCCCCAGCACCCCCAGGACAAAGACCACACCCCTCAACCCGGCCATGTTTTGAATAGTTGTTCCTAAATGTTCCATCAATGGATGGATGGGTGGATGGCTCTGTTCCCATTCTTGTCCATATCCTTAAATCTTGCCCATTTTTTCTTCTGACACAAGTCCTCCCCCATCTTTCCAGGTCATCCAAATCTGCCTCTTTCTGGAAGCCTCCACTAATCACAAACAGGTGGGATCTCTCTACCACCTCCAGGTTCCCCATCACCAGGAGAAAATCTGGGTCCCTGAGGTTGGCCATGCCAGCTCCTCCAGGACCAGCACCTGCCCAAATATCCACAGCCTCACCAGCTTCCCGCCACATTCATTATGTTGTGTCTCTGAAAGCCTCAATGTTGTTTCCACCTCTGTGCCTGAAAGCACCCAGTTCTGCACATGGCAAACTCCTACGTAACCCTCAAAGCCCAACTCAAAAGTTGTCATCTCAGGGAAGCCTTCACTGACTCTCCAGGCAGAATTACTCCTCTGTACACCCACAAAAACTTGAGCTTCCCCCATCCTAGCACATACTCGGACATCTACTGAGAATCTGTTGTGTAGAGGTACTACTCTGGGTCCCAGGGCGACAAGGTAAATCCCCTGACCTCAAGGCGCTCACAGTCTGCTGGCAGAGACAGAACAAATTTCAAATCATCTTATGGGTAATATAAATTTTAGAGAGTCATGCACACTATGAAAAAAGTCCTAATAAAGCACAGTGAGGGAGTGGAGAGTGACGGCAGCTAGTATATTCCATAGGGCGGTTTGAGAAGATAATCAAGCAGGAACCTGAATGAACGGAGGGACGGAATGGGGATACCCGGGGAAAGCACATTCCAGGTGGCAGGAGCAGCAGACGCAAAGGCCCTGGAGCAGGCGTGGGCTGGCGTGTTTGAGAAAGGGCATGGAGGCCAGTGTGGGCAGAGCTGAGAAACAAGGGTGAGAGTGCAGGAGGTAAGGGCAGAGCGGGACTGCGGGTCAGATGGTTCATAACTTTGTGGGCAACTAAAAGGACTTCAGCTTCTGCTCCAAGGGAGAGAGGAGGGTTTTAACCCGATTTGACTTGGGTTTTACCAAAACCACTATGTACAGTAACTGGTGTTTATGTGGCTGTGACAGAGACAATGTGTTCACAAACACGAGTCCCTTTTCACACCGCTAAACTACATTTCCCAGACTCCTCTGCAGTTACATGTGATCACATGACTAAGTTCTGGCCAATGGGATGGGAGCAGACCTGATCTTTGCCACTTCCAAGCCAGACCCATACAGCCTCCTCACCCTTTCCCTCCCACCATCTGCCAGCCAGATGCAGAGAATCCAGCAGCAAATTCTGAAGCCCTAGAAAATGGCAGAGCCACAAAAATGGAAAAAACCTGGATTCCCCGAATCACGGTGTGGAAGGCTGCTGTTGAACACCCACACTGAAATGTTACATGAGTGAGAAACTTCTATGATGTTTCTGGGTGTTGCCCAGACTAATATGGCATCTGTCTCCATCCTAGCCCAGGAAAAGCTCAAGCCCAGAAACAAGATCTGCTTTCCCAAATTCCCAGTATCCACCACAAAGCCTGGCGCACACTAGACACTCAGAAGCGTTCTATGAATGAATAAATGATGTCCTAGAGAGTTTCTCTGACCTTCCCAACCCACAACCTCATGACCTTCCTATTCCTTTATGCTAAGAGTTGTCAAAATGTGGTCCCAGCAGCATCAACATCACCTGGGAGCTTGTTAAAAACTCAAATTCTCGCCTGCCTAGCATGGCTCAGTGGTTGGGAGTTGACCTATGAACCAGGAAGTCACAGTTTGATTCCCGGTCAGGGCACATGCCCGGGTTGCGGGCTGGATCCCCAGCGTGGGGTGTGCAGGAAGCAACCAATCAATGATTCTCTCTCATCATTGACATTTCCATCTCTCTCTCCTTCTCCCTTCCTCTCTGAAATGACTAAAAATATATATATTTTTTTAATTCAAATTCTCAGGCCCCATACTAAACCTACTGAATCAGATATTCTGAGGGTGGGACTCAGCAATCTGTGTTTTAACAAGCCCTCCATGTCATTCTGATATATGCTAGTTTGAGAACCACTACTTTATGCTTTCCCTTCCTATAACCCTATGCATTCCAAAACACCCACAGCAACTATCCCAAAATTGGACTTACAGAGTCAACTGCATCCGGGGGTTCCACAAAGGCCGAGAATTCCACCAGCTGTAACCGGGCAGTGCCCAGGGCCCGAGCCTGCCAGGCTGGGGGTGACGGGGCAGGTGGGGGCAGGGCAGGGGGTGAGAGGGCTTGGGGAGGCTCGTACCCTAAAGAGAGAAGAACAAATAATAAAAATTGCTAACATTTATGGAATATATCAAGCACTGTTCTCTCTTGCCTGCCTCCACTTAGAAGCTGAAAAAGCTAAATACTCACTTTCCCAGCCTCCCTTGCAGCTAGAGGTGGCCATGTGACACAGTCCTGGCCAATGAGACGTTAGGGGAAATCTGCTCGGGGGCTTCTGGGAAGGAGTTTCTTCCTGAATGAAAAAGACAGAACTTTGGGAGGAGAAAGCTTTTGGTTCTGGTCAAGTCCTGCTTGGGACATGATGCCTGGAGTCACAACAGTCATCTTGGGACAGTAAGAGAGAGGCCAAGGGACCTAGAGAGATGCTAGTCCTGATATTGCTGAGGTGCTGAGCCAGCACATAAGCAGCCCACCTTCAGACTTTGTGTTATGTGGAATCATTAAAGCCTTTTTATTTATGGCACTATTAATCTGGGTATTGTTACTTGCAGCCAAGAGCATTCCGAATTGATGAATCTGTGGAACCTAAGTGTAATTTTTCATCAATGTGAGTACCACATCAGCATGGACTTCTGGAAGCCATCTTTGCTGCCAGATGGATGGGAGAGACCCTGCCTGAGAATGAAGCCACCAGAGGAAGGCAGAACCAAACAAGTCCTGATGCTACCATTTGAGCCCCTAGATCCAGCCATACCTGAAGCCATAACCCCTGAAATATCAGTTACCTGACCCAATAAATTCCATTTTGTTGTTGTCCTTGTTGTTTTTGTCATCTAGCTTCACTTGGGTTTCTGTCATTTGCAGCTGAAAGAATCTTGGCTAATACATCTCCCCTATGTCCTTTAGGCTAGCAAGTGGCAGAACACAAACGCAGCGTGTGTGGCTACAGATGCCATGCTCTTAACCACTACAAATTCTGTCACATCCTTCCACACCTCCACACACCCTGCCTCAGAGCTGGACCTCAGTAGGAATGTGACCCTGATGGATGGAAGGCTGAAGGAAAGGCAGTTAGGGTTGACAAGAGAGACAGGAGAGGAGGGAGCGGGGAGAGCAGACTCTTACCTGGGAGGTCAGTAGATGGGGGAGTCAGTGACAAGGAGAACGGTGTCTGCGAGAAGGGCTTCACGCTGAGGGAGAAAGGAAGCTGAGGGTAAGCAGGTGGAAGGATTCTAATCGTACCAGCTACCTTTACTGAGGGACCAGGACATGATGCGCACTTTTTTAAAAATATGTTTTACTTGCCCTAACTGGTTTGGCTCAGTGGATAGAGTGTCAGCCTTCGGACTGAAGGGTCCCAGGTTCGATTCCGGTCAAGGGCATGTACCTTGGTTGCGGGCACATCCCCAGTAGGGGGTGTGCAGGAGGCAGCTGATTGATGTTTCTTTCTCATCGATGTTTCTGACTCTCTCTCCCTCTCCCTTCCTCTCTGTAAAAAATCAATAAAATATATTTTTAAAAAATGTTTTACTTTTTAGAGTGGGGAAAGGTTATGTTAGCAAGTGGCAGAACACATGGGTTAGGTTTGGGTTAGGGATCGGCTGCCTCTTAAACACCCCCTATTGGGGATCAAGCCTACATCGAACCGGTGACTCAACCAATGACCCACACCAGCTCAGCACATTATGTGCACATTTTATTTTATTTTTTAAATGTATTTTTATTGATTTCAGAGAAGGGAGATAGAAACATCAATGATGAGAGAGAATCATTCATCGGCTGCCTCCTGGAGGCCCCACACTGGGGATCCAGCCCACAACCCACGCATGTGCCCTGACCAGGAATCAAACTATGACCTCCTGATTCATAGGTTGACGCTCAACCACTGAGCCACGCCAGCCGGGCTATGTGCACATTTTAATCAAAGCCTCACAGCCTATGAGGTAGGTGTGATTACTGCTCTTCTCATTTGCACAGAGGTCAGCCGACCCACCCAGTCACACATGTATGGAAGCCTGGGCTCAACCCAGGTCAGTCCCAACCATGAAGCCTGGGGTCTTCGTGATAGTTTGGTACCTCTCACAAAATGGCAGAAAGAGAACAGAAATGGGGTCTCTTAGGTGAGGAGGAGAATAGGAAATCTGGAGAGAGAGGAGGAAAGGGTCAGGAGGGTGGGGAGAAAATGACCAGCAGCCCGGAAATGGGACATCAGGCCAAACTTTGGGGTGAGGAGGCAGCACAAAATCCAAAGCAGTGCGTCCAACAGAACCTTCTGTGATAATGAAGGTATATCTGTGCCGTCCAACACCATGGCTCCTGACCACACGACTTACAACTACTGAGCAGGAATGTGGCTCAGGTGTCTGAGGGATTGAATTTTTAATTTTATTTCATTTGCGTTAACTACAATTTCAATCATCACACGTGGCCAGTGATGGTAGTTATTTGATAGCATAGAGACCAATAACATATGGGTATCCCAGGAGATGGTGGTGAGACTGAGAGGTCAGAGGTCAATGAGACATGATGAGGTCAAGGTTCCAAAGATCAAGATCAGAAAGACACAGCCCAACTGGTGTGGCTCAGTGGTTGAGCATCAACCTATGAATCAGGAGGTCACGGTTTGATTCCTGGTCAGGGCACATGCCCGGGTTGTGGGTTCAATCCCCAGGGTGGGGCGTGCAGGAGGCAGCCCATCAATGATTCTCTCTCATCATTGGTGTTTCTATCTCTCTCTCTCCCTCTTCCTTCCTCTCTGAAATCAATAAAAATATATATTTTTTAAAAATCCCTAGCCGGTTTGGCTCAGTGGATAGAGCGACGGCCTGTGGACCAAAGGGTCCTGGGTTCGATTCCAGTCAAGAGCATGTACCTTGGTTGCAGGCTCCTCCCCGGCCCGGGACCTGGTCAGGGATCATGCAGGAGGCAACCCACGGACGTGTTTCTTTCACGTCTTTCCCTCTCTCTTCCACACTCTCTAGAAGTCAATGGAAAAATGTCCTCGGGTGAGGCTTAACCAACAACAACAAAAATCAGAAAGACACAAACTCCAGGGACTTTCCGACTTTGGCTCCCTGAGGCTTCTACTTGCCATCCCAATTCTGAAATCTAAACTCCAGTACCCAACCCACTGACTTAATTTCTTGTCATCAGGCCACTGCCAAAATATCACCCCCTCAGAGGCCTTCCTAAATAGAGCACATACAAAAAAAAAAAAAAAAAAAACCCTAAAAATAAATAGAGCACGGACACCCTTGCTTTATTTCCCACATTTATTCCTTTCTTATTAATGCTTATTTAGTTGTTTACATGCTTATTGTCTGTCTCCTCCCCTCTCCAAGTATATAAGCCCATGAAGGCAGGAATTCTAATTTGTTCAATGCTGTGTCCCCAATTGGAGCAGAGTAACAGGCACTTAATAACTGCTCAGTAAACATTTGACTGACTGGCCCATGGCCTTCTCTCAGTTCCTGAAACTCACCGCTTTCCTACCACAGGGCCTTGGCACATACTGTTTTCTCTGCCTCAAATTTTCCCACCCTCATTCTTCACCTGACAAAGTCCTTCTCAGCTTTCCACATTACCTCCTCAGAGAAACTCCCTGGAACTCTCTCCCTCACCCCAGAGCCTGTTGCAGTTCTATTTTTTCTTAATATTTTTATTGATTTCAGAGAGGAAGGGAGAGGGAGAGATAAAAACATCAATAAGAGAGAATCACTGATTGCTGCCTCCTGCACGCCCCCTAACTGGGGACTAAGCCCACAACCTAGGCATGTGCCCTGATAGGGAATTGAACTGTGACCTCTCGGTTTATAGATTGTGCTCAACCACTGAGCCACGCCACGCAGGCCTGGCCCTGTTGCAATTCTTCACAGCGCATATACTCTTCCATTGTGTGTTTATGCACATGATTTAATTAACATTCAACTCCTCAATTTGACTGTCAAGTCCATAAAAAGTGGACCAGTGCAGAACACCCCCTTTCCAGATCAGCCTCCTCCCCTTCGGCTCTGGGGACTGGTTCTGACCCTTCCTATGTCCCCATCCAGCAGCACCTCCCGGCGAACTCTTCTCTCCCAGCCTGGATCCCACAGCCTGTCACTTGGCTCTTTGGCAACACTCTCAACACTCCTGCCTCACCGTCCTGAGGACACATTGCCCTACCAACACCCAGCCTAGAACCATTGGCTCCTTTCTGGGCTGAAAACTACACTTCCCATGAGCCTCTGGACCCATTTCTGTTTTTCTAGGCTAGAAACATATCCTGTCACCCTCGTGGCTCTCTCATAGCTAAAAAGGACACTCTCATTTACCTCTGAGGCCATTTTTTTTCCTTCTGATTCTGAGAGATGGACCCCTATTCAGGCCCAAGAACCACCTCTGGGGGATGAGAACCAGCCTTCCCATGAGCCTCTGGGGCTCCACTCAACCCTCCCTAGAGTTTCTTACCTACAACTGCCTTTCCCATGAGCTCTGGGGCCCAACCAATCTGACCAGAAGGCCATTATTCCCATGGACAGTTTTTAAAACTGTTTTAAAAATATTTTTTATTGATTTCAGAGAGGAAGTGAAAAAGATAGAAACATCTATGATGAGAGAGAATCAATGATTGACTGCCTCCTGCATGCCCCACACTGGGGATCCAGCACAGGCAGGCATATGCCCTGACTGGGAATCGAACAGTGACCTTCTGGTTCATAGGTTGATGCTCAACCACTGAGCCACGCCGGCCGGGCTCCATGGACATCTTCCAGGCCTCTCACACTCACCAAGTCTCATGCTGAGCTCATTTTTTCCCAAACCCATTCCTCCCACAGGTTGCACATCTGTGGACAGTCCCACCAACCCCCGTCACCAGCCGGAGCCCAGGCGCGGTCCCTGCCTCCTCCCTCCTTCCCAGCTAGTCAGGCCCCAGCGCCACCCCTCCTCCTCCTGACTCTCCTGCCCCATCCCCTCCTCACTATCCCATCACAGACCTAGTCTTCCTCTCAGACCATCATCTCACCCTCCTGCCTGGGACTCAAATCCAGAGAGCCCAGCTCCAGAATGGATGTGCACAAGGGAGCTGGGAGCCGGGTGGGGGGTGAGGAAGACCTGTGGGAGCGAGTGGAGGAGGGGGACAGGTGCTGATGCAGGACAGAAGGTACTCACTCTGGAACATTCCAGGGGGTCCCAGAGCCCCCTGACCAAAACTGGAAAAGCTCAGAGGCCTGGAGACAAGACAAAGGGGGACAGCCAGTTAGTCCCCAGTTGAAACCACACCCCCCCCACCCTCCAGCCTTGAACCCCACAGTCCCCAATCCAGGCCACCTGAGGACCAGCGGGGCCCAGTTTGGCCTGTAGGGAAGGTGCTGAGATGAGCTGGGCCGAGGACATGGTGGCCATTGTCTGGAAAGCCTTATCCTTGGAAACCTGGTCCTGGAGGAAGAGTTGAGGGTCTATGTTAATGGGGGTTCCAGTGGACACAGGGAGTAGGGACAGGGACAGGGTGGGCAGGATAAGCATGGGGAGGCTCAGAGATGGGAGGTCATGGTAAAGGGTTGGGAAGAGTCCAGATCCCTCTCACTACAGCCCCTTATCCCTCCTGCCCTCAAGAATGTCTGGGGTAAGGAAGTGGGTGGGAGGATGGGCAGAGGGACTTACCACATTCAGAGCCTGCCCATGGGGGACGGAGCCAAAGAAGGAAAGAAAACAGGATTTAGGAAGTGAGGCCTGGGCACCCCACCTTGCCTCCCTGCCAACCCCTGTAGCCCACCACTCTGAGCAGAGCAATGAGAGGAAAGCGAAATGAAGGATGACTATGGAACTATGTCCAGGCGCTGTCCAGGGGTGGGAGGGGAGGGCAGGCCTAGAGGGGGAAAGAAGTTCCCAATGCCCAGAATAAAAGACAGTCATGAGGATTTCTAGGTCAATAAAGAGCCGGAAGTGAAGGTTTCCGGATATGCGGGCAACAGGAAATGAGAATTTCGAACCCAGAGGGAATAGGCAGTGAGCATTTCCTCGCTGGGACAGGGCAGAGGGGAGCAGTGAACTCCAGAAAAGACCAGAAGAGCCCTGGGCCAGTGTGGTTCAGTTGGTTGAGTGTCGTCCCGTGCACCAAAAGGTCGCCGGTTCGATTCTCAGTCAGGACACATGCCCTGGGAGGCAATTGATGGATGTTTCTCTCTCTCTCCTTCTCTCTCTCTCAAATCAGCAAAAAAACAAAACAAAACAAAAAAACAAAAACATGTTTAAGAAAGAAAGAAAATACAGAAGAGAAGGTGTTTAGACCTAGAGAGAAAGGAAAGGGAGGCTTCTGGGTACAAAAAAGGAATAGCAAGTGATGGTCCCCAAATCCAAAGACAGAGGCAGAAAGAAAAGACGCCCTACTCGGAGGAGTAGAAAATGAGGGCCTGTGGCCAAGAGGGAATCGGAAATCCAGAGGATGGAGAAAAGGAAAGGGATGTGAAAAGCTCCAGAAGGATATGAAGTGATCTGGGCACAGGAAGAACGGGCAGGCCACACGGGGACCGGAAATGGGGAGATGGATCAGGAGACCTTCACAGCACAAGAGGGAAGAGCGACGAGGGCGCCAGGAAGAGCAAAGGAAGGACAGGAGGGGAGAGGAGGGAGGCGGGGGCAGCAGTAGCCGGAGGAGAGCCCCGACACCCCATTCTTCTTGCCTGTCCCAAGCGAGATCTCTGTGCCCCTCTCTCTATGGATCTTTCCATGGTCTCCATCCACCCCCTCCTGCTGCACCACTAACCCCCACCTTGGGTTTCTGCTCCCCCAGTCTGTTCACCTTTCTGGGTGAACCTATTCCCATTTCTTGGTCTCTGTCCCCGACCCTGCATCTCTGTCCCTCCTTCTCTGGATCTGTTACCCTCTCTGAGTTCCTGTCCCCTCTTTCTGGGTCCCTGTCCCCCTCTCTCTGGGCCCACCCCCCTCTCAGGATGTCTGCTTTGGTCCCTACCTTGAGCTTGGACTGGATTTCCCTCGATTTCCTTCGGGCCAAGACCTGGATGTGACTAGAGACCTGGAGGGAGTGACAAAGAAGTAGATTCAGGCGAGAGTCACTTGCCCCTTGCCTCCCTCCCGGTGCCCTACGAGCTGCTGGAACCTGGGGGATGACACGCAGAACGTGCCGGCTGTCTCGGGAGCACGCAAACACGGATGCGACCGGAAAGGCCACTCTTGTCTCTAAGACTTCTTCCCCAGACCCAGCAAATCCAGCCCTCCCTCCCCTTCCTTGTCCTTCTCTTTGGCTCTTGTAGTCTCTCTCACTCTGGTTCCAACACAACTGCTAAGCGAACTGCACCAAACAGGCACAGAGTATCCTGAGCTAAGAGGACAAACAAAAGCACCTGAACCACATCGTCCTCGAACCTGAACCTGCCCATACCAGTACGGCCCTGAGAAGACCAGCCCACCCCACACAGAAGCCCCACGGGTCCGTCCTGAGACCTGTTTGCGAGTTCGGGTCTTCCCTGTTCTCAGCTTGATGTAACGGGCAATCAGTTCATTCCGACCTGAGGAGTCAAAGAGGGAACAGAGTTAGCCCCTCAGCACAACTTCCCAACAGAGAGGTCTCCAGGGAAGGGAAGAGAAGCCGTAGTCCCCAGAGGCCCACAGCAAGCTGGTTGCTACATGGAAGACGAGTTATAACAGCAGGTTTTGAAGCCAGACTGCCTGGGTTCAAATCCCAGCTCCGCCACATGCTAGCTTTGTGGCCTTAGGCAAATCACGTAGCCTTTCTGGGCCTCGGTTTCCTCATCTGTGCAAATGGGATGCTAGCTCCTACCTGAGTCCTAGTGAGGATATGAAGTGCTTTCATGTGAACAGTGTTTAAAGTGCCATAAATATTGTTTGTTGTCTTTTATTAATCAACTAGAGGCTCAGTGCATGAATTCGTGTACAAGTGGGGTACGGCCATCCCAGCCCGATTGGCCGAATCAGGCCAGGCCAGTCAGGGGGAGGGGACACAGGAGCCATAAATGTTGCTTGTTATCTTTTATTAATCAATGGGGGCCAGGGCAAAAGAGGGGGTGACTCACCATACATCTTGCCTTCATCGGACAGGATGATTTTCCGCCGGCCGCAAGGTGGGTAGATGGCCAGGGCCTCCTGGAAGCTCTGCTCGATGTCTGGACTCCAGACACCCTCTGCATCCGGACCCCCGTCTCCCCCAGCCCCCTCGCTGCCTCCGGTGCCCTCCTCACTTCCTTCCTCACTTCCTGTCCAGGCGCTGCCATCGTCCAGGGGGGCCCCAGCCCGGGGTTCCCCCATCTGGGCCTGGAAGAACACAGAGCTCAGCAAGGTTCCCCCGAACCAAGCTCTCTCAGGGCTTGGAGAGCTGGGAGTCCAGACTCCTGGGTCTGGGGGAGGAGGCTGGGGCTGGGACTCCTAGGTCCTGGAGAAGGAGGCTGGATTTCTGGGGAAGCTTAGGGTGAGAAGTGTTCTCCTCTGGATTTCCAGGGGAGCCTGGGTTGTGATGAAGCCTGGAAGACCCCATAGTCATGCACAGGGCCCATGAGGGCCAGTCATGTGGGTATGGATTACTAGTTGAAAGAAGACAGGAGTCAGGGCCTAGTTGCGGGAAGGGGGTTGTGAGGGTGATCTTAGTCCCACCCCGAGAACAGGTGCTAGGACGTGAGCAGCAGCTGCTGGAAAAGAAGGGGCACAGGCCCTAGGAAGGCTAAAGAGAGACCCAGAGGGAGGGGGACAGAGACCCAGAGGGAGGGGGACAGAGACCCAGAGGGAGGGGAACAGAGACCCAGAGGGAGGGGCACAGAGAGCCAGAAAGAGGGGCACAGAGACACAGATGGTGGTGCACAGAGGCTCAGAGAGAAGGGGGGACAGAGAACCAGAGGAAAGAGGGACAGAGATTCAGGGCAGAAACTCAAGTGGAGACCAGGAAAGACCCGCAGAACCACAGACTGGGGGGGTCAGGGGCGCACTGCCATCAGGAGAGCCAGAACAAAGGGCCCAGGCATCCCCTCCCCCAGTTTCCCACAACCCCCATAAGGGGAGGGGCTGGCCAGCCAGGGCCCCTCCCCGCCGGCCCCCGGCCCCGCCCCTGCGCTCCCCAGCCCCGGCGCCGTGGGCTCGGATCCAGCTCTGCTCGTTCCCAGTGACTTTCCGGAGGCCGGGAACAGGGGAAAACTTTTTCCAATACAGTCAGATCCCGCCTCCCTGGCGGCTCCACGTCTTCCACAGCTTTCCCAGGACCCCAGAGCCCAGGCTCCCATCCCCCTCCTCCCTAGGACCCCGAGTCCCGGCCCAGGCAGACAAAGACCCCAGGCCGAGCCCAATGGCGCTGCGGCGGTCAGGACCCCCCTAGGCCGGAATCCCAGCCCAGCTCTCCCCCATGTGGCCAGACAAAGGGACGGAGGAGCCGGCTAAGAAAGGTTCCCCCTAATTTCCCGCCCCAGGCCCCAAACTTCCGAAGAGACCAAGACTGAAGCTCTAGAAGGCTCCGTAGCCCGCGCCCTGCCACCAGGGAGGCCCCTTTCTCCATGAGGGGGGCCAGGCGCCCACAAATGACACACACGAGCCAGTTGGGTCAGAAACGCGCACAGGGTCCTTTCTGGCTTCCAACCAACACGGCCGCGGACACGCACACCCCGCCGAGGTTCCCTGCCCTCCCCGCTCCCAGGCCCCCACACTCCCAAACTTAGACGCCTCCGCAGACACCCCAACTCGGGCAAAAGTTCCAACCTCGCCCGTCGACGCGGTCAGAAGCGAAATCTCGAGCTCCCCCCGATAACAAGAAGGCGGCGTGCAATTCAGAGGCGGTCCCACACACACCCAAAACTCCTAGCACGTAACTTTCCACCCCAACTCACACACCCCAAAGCAGGATCCCCGACTCCCGCCGGCGCCTTCCTACCTCCCGGCCTGGGGCTGGGGAGCCGCGGGCGGGCGGGGCGCTGCGCAGGAGAAAGTTGCCCGGGAGCTTTGTTTGGGAAAAGTGGGAGGGACCGGAGGGGGGGCGGGCCCGGACACCGGACAGCGGGAAGGGGGATCCGCTGGTGACAGTTGGAGGGAGGATTTTTTTGCTTTGGCAAAAGGAAAGGTGAAGCCTAGCTGGGGTCTGGTAGCATCTTCAGGATTCGTCTGCTTAGATTCCTGAGAGAGGAGGGGTGCGGAGGGTCGGGGCTCCTGGGTCTGCGGGAGGAGGGGTCTGGGGCCTGGACTCTGTCCCTCTAGTAGTGTGTGTGTGTGTGTATTGGGGATGTGGAAGTGATACGAGCCCAAAAGGTTCTTTCCGGTTCAGCCTCAAGTGTATCTTTTTGAGGATGGACGTGCAGGGGTGTGTTTTGATTGATTTCTGTAATAACACGGTTTCCTTGTGACCTCACCAGAGTTAAGAGTCGTGGGCGAGGCGAGATCCATGGAGGTCGAGACTCCCGCACCCACACGCTCTCATGGACTAGAGGTGGCGCTGTGTCCCAGGACGGAGAGAGACACTCGGTACCTGAGTGTTCAAACTCTTGGGACCAGAAAAGGCTGGTGTCCGGACTCCGGGGACCTGAGCGAGAAGGGAGCCCGGATTCCGAGTTCTTTTCCTTCTTCTTCTTCTTTTCTTTAAACGGACAATTATAGTAAATTTCAAAATCTGAGCAGCAACGTAAATGTGTTTCTTGAAAAAAGCCCGAGTTTCTTGGAAAACTGGACCAGAAGACTGGATTTCGGGTTTCTGGAGAGGGTTTAGCGGGACCGAAGAGGGCTCGGGGTTCAGCGTCTCGGAGTGCATTCATCGTTTCAAATGCTGGAGAAGACGAGAAGCGACACGGAGACATTCTCAGGGTAGCTGCAAAAATGGGAGGCGGCGAACCAGAGGGACTGCCCGAGACAGAGGGAGCCCAGGAAAGAAACTGAGGGCGCTGGGAGCCAGAGCTGGATCCCGCACAGAGGCGGGGCCCAGGCGCGGGGGGCGTGGCTCCAGGGCAAGGGGCGTGGTCACCTGCGGTCGGAGCGGGACAGGCCAGACTCGGTCTCCAACGGCGAGGTCAACCGAAAGGGGCGTGGTCTGACGGAGCGTGACCGTGAAACGAACGGCCGGCTGGCTCGAGGGGCGTGGCTACCAACGACTAGAGGCGTGGCTAACCAATAGGGGGCCCGGCTAGTGGGTGAGGTCACACGTGGGGGCGTGACCAGGCCGTAGGGGCGCGGCTAGGGCTCGCGGAGCTCAGTCAACGCTCCAGGTGCCCCGCTTGGCTCGAGACCAGAACTGTTTGGATTTAACAGTCCGTGGACGGCCCGAGTCTGCGAGTCCAGTGACCGGACTGTGATCTAGTATAAAAGCGAGGCCCAGAGGGTGAGAAGGAGAAGGTGAGAAATGAGATCTGGGTATGAATGTGGGGGAAGGAGAGGGATGCGATCCGGGTACGAAGCAAAGCGCAGAAGAGTCGGGCCTGGGAGGACGCACGGGACCTAACACGATGGAGGGGGTGGGAGTAGAAGAAAAAGGGAGAGGGGAAATGGGTTTGTGGGGGTGGGGGTGGGGGAGTTGCTTGGACAAGGGGTAAAACCTGGGCAAGGGATAGGAAAGGCATGATTGTCTTGGGTGGGGGCACTGACCCCTACCGATGCCACAGCCTCCCGCCCCGCCCCGCCATGTGGCACACGCTGGTCCTGCTGCTGCTGCTCCCCTCTGCCTTGGTGTCCCCCTCCACTGCAGCCCCGATCCGGGATGCTGACGCCCAGGAAAGCTCCTCGGGCTTCCTAGGCCTCCAGAGACTACTGCAAGGCTTCACCCGGCTTTTCCTGAAAGTGAGTGATGGCAGGGGGTGGGGAGAAGAGGTTCCAGAGAAGAGGGCAGGGATAGATGGAGACTGAGAGATGGAAGGGGTTCGAGGAAACAATGGGAGACAGGTCAGGGCCAGGCAGAAGGAAGAGAGGGAGTCAAAGGGACAGAGAGCAACAGGAAGACCGAGAAGTAGAAAGAGGGAGGGAGACAGGCAAAGGGAGACAGAAAAGAGACTGAAGAGAGAGATAGAACAGAGACAGTAGGGCATGAGGGGCAAAGACAGGAAGGTAATGGGGCAGAGAATAAGGATGGGGGCAGGAGGTGACTAGTTAGCCCCTCGGGGTCACAAGACGGAGAGGGAAGGGGGTGAAAGGGACATGGCGAGGCCTGGAGGGCATCCTGGCAGGGCTGCAGACGTACTGGGGCGTCCTGAGATCCAACAGCTCGCCTGTCCCTCCTCTGGTCCCAGGATGACCTGCTGCGGGGCATGGACAGCTTCTTCTCTGCCCCCATGGACCTGCGGGGCCTCCCTACGAACTACCACCGAGAAGAGAACCAGGAGCGCCAGCTGGGGAACAGCACTCTCTCCAGCCACCACCAGATCGACAAGGTGCCTATGCCGGGAAGTCCCTCCTGGAGTCTGCCTTGGGTCCCTCATGCTGTCGTGTCTGCTGGGCGGAGGGCAGAGGAGGAAAGCAGTTTTGCTCGCTCTCTCTCTCTCTCTCTCCTCCCACCCTCACAGGTGACCGACAACAAGACAGGAGAGGTGCTGATCTCCGAGAAGGTGGTGGCATCCATTGAGGCCGGAGATGGGAGCGTGGAGAGTGACTGGAAGGTTAGGAGAGGCCCCCACCCCACCCCCGAAAAGTTTTGTCATCAGCTGAAAGGGACTAACCAGCTCTCAGTAATGCAGTATACACCCTCCGAGTACATCCCCACTCACTTAGTAAACTCCAGAGGGTTTTGTAAACCAAGAAGTGCTTTTAACTCCAGATGCCTGGTAAGCTTCACCCTCACCAACATCAGAGTGTGTTTTTATCTCAAAGTACTCTGCAAACCTTTTCAGTATTTTTAAAATCTATCCCAGAGTGGTAAGTCTCTCCCTTGTAAACGCCAAAATGTGATTTTTTTTAATTCCAAAGTCTTTATGAACCCGAAATGCTTTGTGTATATCACCTTTGTAAACCTTTGAGTGATTCTAATCCCAAAGGACTTTTTTTATCCTAAAATGTTTTAAGGACCTCCAGGTGCTTGGCAAACCTATACAGTTCTCTCTCTCTCTCACACAGAGGTTTTTATTTTGAAGTGTTTCAAGTCTACAGAAAAGTTAGGGGGAAATCGTGCAATGATTCTATCTGCATTCCTTTTAGCATAGAGCAGGGTTTCTCAGCCTTGGCACCATCATCACTGGGGGCTGGAGATATCCATGCAGGGGCCATCCTGTGCGCTGTCAGATGTTTAGCAGCAACCTGGCCTCTACAAACTAGACCGAAGCACCACCCCCATCTCCCCCAGCTATGACAACCAAAAATGTCTCCAGACTTTGGTTGAGAGCCGATGGCCTAGATTCACCACTTGTTAACCTTTTACCACTTTTACTCTATTTTCACTTTTGTATTTGTGAACCATAAGACAATGGATTATTATTTTTTTAATATATTTTTATTGATCTCAGAGAGGAAGGGAGAGGGAGAGAGAGATAGAAACATCAGTGGTGAGAGAGAATCTTTGATCGGCTGCCTCCTGCACGCCCCCTACTACAGCTTGAGCCCTCAACCTGGGCTTGTGCCCTTGATGGGAATCGAACCCAGCACCCTTCAGTCTGCAGGAAACCGGCTAGGGCCAAGACAATAGATTATTGACATCATGGCACTTCACCCCTAAGTCCTTCAGCAGACTGAAGAATAATGCATTCTTCCACATGACCACAGTACCATTTTCACACCCAAGATACTTAATGTCAAATTGTTGTCTCCGTATTAATTTGCGAGGGCTGCCGTCACAAAGTACCCTGGATTAGGTGGCTTAAATAACAAAAGCTGGTTGTCTCAGGGTTCTGGAGGCGAGGTGTCCAAGATCAAGGTTGGTTCCTTCTGAGGGCTGTGAGGGGGAGTCCCTTCCATGCCCCTCTCCTGCCTTCTGGGGGCTTGATGACAGTCTTTGGCAATCCTTGGTGTGAGATGCATCACCCCTATCTCTGCTTCATTTCCATATGACGTTCTCCCTGTTTGCATTTCTATGTATAAATTTCCCCTTTGCATAAGAACACCAGCCATATTGGATTAGGGCCCACCATGATGACCTCATCCTAACTGACAAAACCTGCAATAACTCTACTTTCCAACAAGATCACATTCTGAGGTCCTGGGGGTATGGACTTCAACATATAAATTGGTAGGGGCACAATTCAACCCATAACAGTCTCCTACAGGGCTTCTCAGACCTCTAAGTTATTTTTTAAATATACTTTTATTGATTTCAGAGAGGAAGGAAGAGAGAGAAACATCAATGATGAGAGAGAATTGTCTATCAGCTGCCTCTTGCACGCCCACCAATGGGGATTGAGCCTGCAACCCAGGCATGTGCCCTGACCGGGAATCAAACCATGACCTCCTGATTCATAGGTCGGTGCTCAACCACTAACCACTCTGGCCAGGCTCAGACCTCAACTTACTAAAATGCAGACTGATTGAGTAGGTCTAAGTGGGTGGGTTGGATCCCACTAATTTGCATGTCTAACGAGCTCCCGGAAGATGCTGACGACCCTGGTCCACAACCTACACTTTGACCAAACAGACATCAGTCTGTATTCAAATGTCTCCACTGGACCCAAAGCTGTCTATAAGAGCTGATTTGACTTTGGACCAGGATTCAATCAAGGACCACACATTGCAGCTGTTTTCCTGGGCCTGGCGCTGAAACGCAACTGAGGCCTAGATGTTATCTCTAGTTTGACACAAACTCTATCTCTGTGGTCAACAGACCCGATGCTTTGTTCTGAAGATTATTTGATGCTGGCTAGAACCTCATTGTCCTGAGGGCTTAATGCTTAAGGGAGTGGTCATGCAAGGGCTTGTATGGCAGTCATATGAGGCCATTCTCCAGCCCCCTTGTTCCTCCTCTAAGGGCGTCCATCACATGACTAGTGCCCTGCCAGGGAAATAAAGGTCAGGGGAGGGGAGGGTCCAAACTACATGACCAGCAATATGCAAGGGGAGGGGACGTCACCTTGGGGGCGAGGTCCCACTCTGCAACATTCGTTTCCCCAGTTTTGTCCATTGCTAGGCACACCGGGGCTTTCTGCCTGGTGACCTGTACCTGGCTTATCATTCCTACTTGCACACACCTACCGAACTGCCTACCGCATTCCCCCTCGATGATTCTTGACTCTGAATTCTTTAAGGGAAAGGGGAATAGGGTCTCTTCTGCAGCTGCTTCATGCTGAAGAGGGGTAGAGTTCTCCTTCAGAGCCAAGTGGCCCTTGTTCAGAGGGGCGATGAGGCCTGGGCACAGAAGGAGGTTTTATGGTGTCTAGAGTCAGCAAGGGACAATATTCCCAGAGTGCAAGTAGGACTTGTAACCTGGTGGAGACAAATGGCATTATAAATCTTTTTTTAAAATATATTTTATTGATTTTTTTTACAGAGAGGAAGGGAGAGGGATAGAGAGTTAGAAACATCGATGAGAGAGAAACATCGATCAGCTGCCTCCTGCACACTCCCTACTGGGGATGTGCCTGCAACCAAGGTACATGCCCTTGACCGGAATCGAACCTGGGACCCTTCAGTCCACAGGCCGATGCTCTATCCACTGAGCCAAACCAGTTAGGGCTGCATTATAAATCTTAATATTATTGAGGCAAAAGCTAAAATGACATGAATCACAACAAATTGTCTGATGAAAGGGAGCATCCAGGCAAGGACACCTGGCTGACTGGCCTAGATTTCAGATGTTTGCCTTGTCAAAAGATGGGAGAAAATAAAACATTGTTTTGGAGGCTTGTAGCCAGATATTTAAGAAAAGTAGAAAAAGTCAGGATCCAGTTAGGTTTACAGGCAGAAAAATAAAACTTTTTGAAGACAAGTAACTGAATTAGAGTCTAATATCTACGACAGTATATTATGGAATTTATGGAAACACAAGTTCCCTTTCTAAAATTACCCTCATTTTTATCAAAGAACCAAATTAAGACCAATTTATTTACTGTAATAAGTCCAGTTTCAATTTGGCCTGATTATTTGCATAAACACAACAAGAATAGTAATTGATCACATAGCCTTTAAAAATCTGCTTTGCTGGAATTTCATAAGGAATCTCCAGACTGAGCTTGCGTTAGCCTCTCACAGTGAAGAAGCCAAGCCATACTGTCCTGACCAGTCTTTGCCTGCATCTTTGTGTGAATTCCTCAATACTTGATGTCCCCCCAAATGTCTTGAGGTTCTCTATTTGCCATCTCCCAGGAAAACAACCTTCATTCCTTATCTGGAAAGACAGGGCATGAACCATAGAAATAAAATGAGCACGGTACCAGGCTGTTTTTTTATGAGGCTTTTATCAGCTTCCAAAGTCAATCCTAATTCCTTAAAGCTTTTCTGATAACAACCAGAGTCTAGATATGTCCCTCTCAATCCTGACATTCCGGTCAAAGTCTTGGCCAATAACATCAAAAAACAACACCCATATGCATTGCGATTATGGTCACGATTCTTTAGTAATGCCAAGAGCTTTTAGTACCAAAGTGCTTTGCAATTTCACACTGCTTCCAAATCTCACAGTACGTTTAATCCTAAAGTGTTCTGTAATCCCAACAGACATTTTAAACCCCAAAGTGCTTTTGAAACCTCCAAAGTGTGTTTTCAACCCCAAAGTAGTTTATAAACCTCCAAGTATTTTTGAATCCAAAAGTGCTTGTAAACCCCAAGTGCTTTGTAAACCGCTAGGAGAGTTTTTAACTCCCAAAGCGGCCTGTAGGTGGCAAACTGAGTTAAACATGCCAGTGGGTCTGAGAGTCCTGGGGTTGTCATTCGGTTTGAGACATCTCCTTGTCCGTCCTCCCCAGGTACCCAAGCTAGAGGAGAAGGAGGCCCTGGTGCCCCTCCCAAAGGCCATGGACAGCTTCCACCCAGAACCCCATCCCCGAGTGGCCTTCTGGATTATGAAGCTACCACGGCGAAGGTCTCACCAGAGCGCCCCGGAGGGCAGCCGCTATCTCAGCGAGAAGGAACACCGCCTGCAGGCCATCCGGGACGGGCTCCTCGAGGGGACCCGGGAGGAAGCCCTGCAAAAAGGGTCCCAGGGCTCCCCCAACTTCAAGCCGCCTGCCCGCAAGACGCACTTCCTGTACATTCTCAGGCCGTCTCAGCAGCTATAGGTGTGGGGATGGGAACACCTGCATGTACCCACAACCAGACCCCACCCCCAGCTCCATGTGGAAATAAAGTTCTTACACCTAAAAGCACTATCTCCTTTTAAGGATATGTCTCCAAGCCTCAGCTAATCAGGTCATGGCAAGTCCCAACAAGATAACTAGGCAGTCATAAAATATTTGAAAATGAAGCATTACACCACTAAAATAATGCACAGGTAAATTAGTATTTTTTTTAATATATTTTAATTGATTTCAGAAAGGAAGGGAGAGGGAGAGAGATAGAAACATCAATGATGAGAGAATCATTGATCAGCTGCCTCCTGCACGCCCCCTACTGGGGATCTAGCCTGCAACCTAGGGATGTGCCCTTGACTGGAATCGAACCTGGGACCCTTCAGCCCATCAGCAGGCCGATGCTCTATCCACTGAGCCAAACCAGCTAGAGCAAATTAGTAAATATTTTAAACAATGATAATGGAAATGTGACATAAGCTTGAGTGTAGCTCAAGAGGTTCTCAGGTCCAGTCGGTGGCTGCGGAGTCAACCCATGCACCAAGAGGTCACTGGTTCAATACCTGTTCAGGGCACATGCTCAGGCTGGGGACTCGATTCCCGGCTGCGGGGAGGGGGCATGCAGGAGACAGCTAATGATCAAGGTTGATGTTTCTCATCAGTTTTGTTGTTTTTTAAATATATGTTTATTTCAGAGAGGAAGGGAGAGGGAGAGATAGAAACATCAATGATGAGAAGAAATCATTGATTCGCTGCCTCCTGCATGCTCCACACTGGGGACTGAGCCTGCAACCTGGGCATACTCACTGACCGGGAATAGAACCGGGACCTTCTGGTTCATAGGTCAGTGCTCAACCACTGAGCCATGCCGGCAGGGCATCTCATTGATATTTCTATCTCTCCCTCTCCCTAAAAGACTTTTTTTAAAAAAAGCTCTTAAAGCAAATTATGCCTTAAGTGCATATATTAGAAAAGAGACTAAATGAAAAAAATCACTTAGCACTCATCTCAGAAAACTATAAAAATTTAATTGAGCTATAACTTAAGATTTAGCACTCTAGATGTATGTTATCACTATAAAATAAATTTCCAGGTGGCACAAAATTACCCAGACCTCAAAAAAGAAAGGAACAAGAAATACTAAAGGGCCCTGGCCTGTGTGGCTCAGTGGGTTGAGTGTCATCCCATGTACTGAAAGGTTGCCAGTTGGACTCCGGTAAGGGCGGGCACACACACACACACAAATACTGAATATAAACTGAAAGAATGAAATTATATTAATAAAGCTAATGGGGTCTACCACTTGCCAGCCTGTGCTAACAAAGCACATGGCAAACATTCTTATTGAACTCTTATAAGACCCATGTAGATATTATTTGTCCCCATTTTGGAGAAAAGGTTGCCTTTATGGGGATGACGTCACCAGTCTCACAGCAATGGCTCTAGGTTTGTCCGATTCCATCTCTCTCTTAACCACTCACCCCACCACCTGCCAAGCAGGTTCTTTCCCGGGCCTTACAACAAGCCACCAACTAATAGCCAAAAAAAAAAATAATAATAACTTAAGGATTACCACCTTAAGTCCTTGAGGTAACCTAGGAAGCAATTATCTTTATTTCTGGGAGGAAAACTGAGACTCAGAGAGAGCTGCCATTGTGCCAAGGTCACAGCTAGGAAGTGATGGAACCAAAATGGAAAACTAAGCATGTCTCACTCCAGGCCCACAACCTCATTATTCCACCCTGCCCAGCACTTAGCAGGCATGAATTGCAGCCATTCACTCGTTCAACTTTTTTTTTTTTAAGTGCCCACACTGGGCAGGCATGTTCTAGCCCCCAAGCAGTCTCCTACTGCATATAGCTCACATTGCCGTGGGGATGACAGAAAGCAAATATAGAATGTGTCCCGTTTTAAGACGTGCCGTGGGGACCACGAAAAAGTGGATACTAAGAGTTGGCCCAGAGTTGGAGTGGCTGGGACATCTTTTGTCCCAAATCCCCCTTCTTGGGAGCCAATTTTGGATTGACGCTCTCTAGCTGGAAAAGCTGAGACTATTTTGGCCGCATTTTCTCCTAAAAGGAGTGAACGGAACAGTTTGGGAAAGACCCTCGGGGGTCTCATACGTTGGGACTGGAGTCACAAAAGGGCGCAGGCGCAGGAGTAGTGAGACCTGATTGTGACGGCGACGGGCAGCCTGTCGGGAAAGGGTGGGCAGAAAGGCCACGGCTTGGTAGCTAATAAGAGGGGATAAACGAGGAGACTCTCCGCCCAACTCCCCCCTGCTTGAATCTATTTCACCGAAGCCTGGGGACGCTGAGAAGACCCCAGCGCAGTGGACGGCGCCCCCTGTCCCTTCCCTGAGGCTAAGGGCGATAAACCCTCCAGCCTTCACCCACTCTGCAGCGCGCGTGCGCCCGCTCCCCTCGGCTGGGCGCGCGCCCCAGCAGCCCTACGCATGCGCAGCCTCGCGGTAGCAGGTAACCGACGAGCGTGCACCTTCCCTTGATGTGCGCCTGCGTCGGGGGAAGAGCGCAGCGGGGCGGGGTATAGACGCCGCGCGTGCGCGCCCCGCCCCGCCCCGCCCCGCCCCGCGTGCGCGCCCTGCCCCGCCCCGCCCCGCGTGCGCGCCCCGCCCCGCCCTCCGCTTTCTTTTGCTTTTCCGGCGGGAGTTGCGTACGTGCATCTCCACGCGGGCAACTGCTGGTCGTCGTCCGTCGTTCGTCGTTCGTCGTTCGTCGTTCGTGGCCCTCGCCTGTGTCCCGGGAGTGGGACGTGGCCCCAGGTGCGCCCTGTTAGAGCCTCTCTCGAAATCCTTGCAAAACCTACAAATCCTGGGGGAATGCCCCCAATATCAGGCCCTCTTCCATATCTTGTTAAAGGCCTTCCTGAAATCCTGACCAAATCCCCTCAGAAATACTGAACGGAACCCACCAGGAAACCTTATAGATGACCCTGAAATCTTGTCAGAATTTTTTAGAAATTCTGTCAGACTTCTTCAGACCCTGCCAGAGACCCCTGAAATCCCATTCCTCTGCCTCCCCAAATCCTACCAGAGACCCTCCGAATCCTGTCAGACACCCCAGAAATCTTGTCAAAATCCTGTCAGATTCCCCTCCCAAATATAAGAGAGCTCTGAAATCCAGTCAGAGATGCCCCCCAGAAATCTTGTCAGAGACCCCACAGAAACCCAGTAAGATACCCCAGAAATCCAGACCCTGTAGAAATCCAGAGACCACTGAAACCCAGTCAAAGAAACCCCAGAAATCTAGTCAGAGAAATCCAGAGATCCTGTAGAAATCCAGTCAGAGAAACCCCAGAAATTTAGACCCCAGGAATCCAGTCAGAGAACCCCCAGAAATTCAGTCAGAGAGACCCCAGGAATCCAGTCAGAGAACCCCCAGGAATCCAGTCAGAGATACCCCAGAAATTCAGTCAGAGAAACCCCAGAAATCCAGTCAGAGAAACCCCAGGAATCCAGTCAGAGATACCCCAAAAATTCAGTCAGAGATACCCCAGAAATTCAGTCAGAGAAACCCCAGGAATCCAGTCAGAGATACCCCAAAAATTCAGTCAGAGATACCCCAGAAATTCAGTCAGAGAAACCCCAGGAATCCAGTCAGAGAAACTCCAGAAATTCAGTCAGAGAAACCCCAGAAATTCAGTCAGAGAGACCCTAGAAATTTAGTCAGAGAAACCCCAGAAATTCATTCAGAGATACTCCAGAAATTCAGTCAGAGATACCCCAGGAATCCAGTCAGAGAACCCCCAGAAATTCAATCAGAGAAACCCCAGAAATTCATTCAGAGATACCCCAGAAATTTGGTCAGAGAGACCCCAGGAGTCCAGTCAGACCCCAGGAGTCCAGACAGAGATACCCCAGAAATCCAGAGACCCCCCCCAGAGTTCCAGTCAGAGACCCCCTGAAATCCAGACCTTAAAATTCCCAGAAATCCTGCCTGATCCTCCTGCAAAGACCCCCGAGATTGAGCAGAGCCTCCCTCAGCCCCTCACCAGGAGCTTGTCCCCCCAACCCTGTCAGAGGCTCCCAGTGCCTGTCAGCACCCTCGCACCCCTTTCCCACACCGGTTCCAGGGCCATTGCCCCCCTGCTGGGCCCTCCAGCGTCACCCAAACCCTAGGAGGGTCTCAGCGCTTTTTCTAGGAATTCTAAAAGCCGCCAGGAAGTGTGCCGGCACGGCTGTGGGACCGTCTGGGGCCAGGGAAAGCGGGGTGTGGGGAGCACGTGGAGAGGAAGTGGGGTGAGGACAGGCAGGCCCTGGGGGACCCTGCTTTGACCATTAATTTGCCCCAGAGTGCCAATTCAGTGGGATGGGCACCGTTGTCCAGTGTAATTTGCTGCTGTTAATCCTCACCCAAGGATATTTTTTTATCCTTTTAGAGCGGGAGGGAGGGAGGAAGAAAAGATTCCCTTGACCAGGAATCCAACCAGCGACCCTTCAGTGGGCCAGTGCTCTAACCATTGAGCACACCGGCCAGGGCATCCAATGCATTTATTCATTAATAGCATCCCTTTCACTTTTAAAAATATCTGTTTTTATTTCAGAGAAGAAGGGAGAAGGAGAGAGAGAGATAGAAACATCAATGGTGAGAGAGAATCATTGACCAGCTGCCTCTTGCACGCCCCACACCGGGGATCGAACCTGCAACCCGGGCATGTGCCCTGACAGGGAATCGAACTGTGACCTCCTGGTTCATAGGTCGACACTCAACCACTGAGCCACACTGGCCGGGCCCCTTTCACTCTTGAAAGTGTCCTGGAGTTGGGATGAGACGTCATGTGGTCAACCTGGTTATAATTAATGTAGGCAGGACAGAAGAGGGGGTCCCTAGCTGCTCCTGGGAGCCAAGAAGGCTCCCCAGGAGCTGTGGGCCAGGGCAGGGGCCACAGGTGGGAATAGTGCTGCAGTGTGGCCTCGGCTGGGAGGAGCCTGGGAAGATGCTGAGCTCCCGTGGGTGTGGGGAGGGGGAGGGGCCTGGAGGTGGGCCAGTGGAGAGGAGAGTAACAAAAAGGCCAGGGGTTACAGGGACCACTCTGCCATACCGGCCAGAGGGGCCAGGACTTGGTCCTGAGGGCACCAGGAACCATGGGAGGACAGAGCAGGCGAGAGATGGGGGTCAAACGAGTGGGGTGCCAAACACAGGCTGATCTGGCAAGGATGTCGGTAGCCCAAGGTGGTCAGGAGGAGGGGACATGTGAGCTGAGACTGGAAGGCCTGCAAGGAGGGTGTCCCAGAGGTGGGAACAGCACTCAGTTCAGAGTTGCTGGAGCAGCAAGTGGGAGGGCCTTCGATGCCAAGTCCAGGGTCTAGGCTCTGTCCAGGGGGTGCTCGGGAGCCATGGGAGAGCAGTGGGCAGGGGAGGGGCAGGTCAGCTCGGGGGCCCTGTGGCTGTGGACGGGCATGGGCCACCGGAGGCTGAGGCCAGGGGAGAGGCTGCAGTGAGGGCCCCTGGGGAGAAGACGAGGCCGAAGCCTGGGCCATAGGGAAGGTGAGACGGGGACAGGGGAGAGTCATTGGGCAGGAAGACAGGGCTGGGGACTTGACAAGCTGTGGGAGGAAGGTTGGTGGAGAGGCAATGACCCCCACCCACTAGCCCCACTTTGATCTCTGCCACCCACTCTTCAGGTCCCCCTTTGCCCAACCCACACCTCCAGTCCATAAAACAGGTCCGAGCGGGAGCTGCTGGGATGGAGGCAGGGGTGGGCAAACAGGTTCTGAGAACCCACAAAGGCCTGGAGCACAGGTGAGGCAGGTCAGGTCCCCACCCCCCAGGTGGCTGGTCTGAGGAGGCCGTTCCCCTGCTTGTCCTTCCAGGAGCTCAGAGCAGCCGGTCCCTTTTCAGTCCCTCCCAGTGACGGAGGGAGGCTGTTAGCTTCGCCAGCAGCTGTGGAGCGACGAGGGTGGCCCATGGACCTGCCAGAGAGCCCAACGGATGGCCCCACTACTCAGAGTAGGTGGCTGGGTCCCTCTACCCTGCGGGAGGACGAGGAGGGAGAAGTGGGTGAATGGGCACCAGACTGTGACTCGGGGTCTTGGGAGAGGTGGCTTGAGGCTCCACGTTGGTGCAAGGTGTGAAGGAGGGAAGCTGCCCTGTGCCCGCCTGTCTGGACCCCTCGCCCCCTTGGCTCCTAGAGGCCAGAGCAGAAGCCTTTGCGTGTGCGGTGCCCGCTGCCTGGAGCACCCTTTACCAGGGACTGCAGGCTCACCCCTGGCTTCTTTCAGATCTCTGCTTTCTGTAAAGCAGCTGTCCTGTCACACTCCTCTTTGCTGCTCTGCCCTTCTTCATAGCACTGACATCAGTTTGTCTGTCTGTTTACCCTCTGTCACCCTACTAGAGCATGAGCTCTGCCAGGCAGGCTCTGTGTTATTCTCTCTGGTATTTCCAGTTCCTAGAGCAGCATTGTCCAGCAGCGTATATGTAATTTTAAATTTTATTAGTAGCCATATTCAAAAGAAAGAAAGAAAGGCCAAATGAATGGCAATAATAGATGTTATTTAACCTTATATATCTACAATAGTATCGTAGTATCGTATAATCAATATAAAATGGATTGGAGATACTTTTTCCCCCCATGCTAAGTCTTCAAGGTCTGGTGTGTGCTTTATACAATAGAGCATCTCAGTTCATGCTGGCCACAGTTCAAGTGCTTACAAACAATGTGTGGTGGTGCTACGCCAGAACGATGCCTGACGCGTAGTAGGAACTCGGTTACTGTCCTTGAATTGGCTGGATGCAAACCACTTGCATGTGAAAGCCGCTGCTAGAGCAAGACGCTCGCTCGCTGGCTCTGCGGTTGCCCTCTCTGAGACTCATTGGCTAAGTGGGGAGCCCAGTGTGATGGGGATGAGGCTCCCACCCTCGGGGAGAGGCAGGGCCCCTTTCTTAGAGGCTCCTAGCGTCCAGCAGCTGCAGAACCTGAGTGTTTTCTCAGGGCCCCGGGCTTGAACTCGGCCTCAGGAGGTTTTCCGGGTCGGAAGGTAGGAAGCAGACACCTGGGTGGGGATACCCGTGTGCCTACTGACGGAGTGACTGGCATCTAAACTTCTCTGGCACCAGCAGAGGGCGCGCAGCCACTGAGGAACCCGTGGGCCAGGGCTGAGCCAGCTTTGAGAGGCTCCTGAGGAAAGGGAGGGAACACCCAGGGGAGGTGGAGACAGAGGAAGACTGGGGAAAAAGACACTGAGAGACAGCAGAGGAAGGAGAGAGAAGTCGGGAATGAACGGAGAGTCTCAGAGATATGGAAAGAGAAGCACAGAGACACAGAGAAGAAAATAGAGGCAAGGCACATGGAGACAGGACACAATGGGGAGAGAGATGGGAAGGAAGATGGAGAGAAAGAGCAAGAGAGAAAACTAGGGAAGGGCAGACACACAGAGAGGTAGAGACACTGAGGAAGGAGATGAAAAAAAGAACAGGAGAGAAGCACAATGGCATCTTCCTGCGGGGCCTGGGAAGAGACTGTGGACACATGCGGATCCTCGGACCCCACGTGATCTGTAGCCAGACAGTCCTGGGGTGACTCCGGGTTGCTCTCCCGGCTAAGTGGCCCTGGGCAAGTGACTTTGCTGGGCCTCAGGGTCCTCCTCCATTACATGGGTTCACTGCACGAGGAAGAAACACGAGTGCAGGGAAAGCCCTGGGCACAGGCCCTGGCATCTCCCCTAGCTGGGTTCCTACTCCCCTTCCCAAGCAGCATGGGCTCAACCTGGGGGGCTGAATTGGAGCTCATTACAAAGAACCTGTGAAGAGTGGGATGAGAAAGGGCACTCCTGTTGAAATTTTTTATGCCTCAGTCTCCTCACCTATAAAGTGGGGCCCATGCAAAACCTTCTATACTACGCTTCCACGACATGCCAGCCCTCTGCCAGGGCTTTTCCAGATTTTATCTCATTCGTTTTCTAAGAGGGAAGGAACACCACCCCCATGTTCCAGACGGAGAAATGAGGCCCAGAGAGCTGAGCCCCTAGCCTGGGTTGTCCCGTGGGTCTGCCAGACCCTGTAGCCTGTGCTCAGCCCAGTGCTGTTCCCAGCAGTCCAGGGAGTCTTGAAGGTCACTTCCAGCCCTCAGAAAGATGCTGGGCTGTCCCAGTGGTTCCTGAGGTAAAGGATCTCCTCCCCTATCTTGGCATATTTATTGAGTGTCTACTATGCAAACGCTGTGGATACAGCAGTGGACAAACAGACCCTGGGATGTGCATATTGTGTGTGTGTGTGTGTGTGTGTGTGTGTGTGTGTGCGCGCGCGCGCGCGTGCGCATGTACATGCTCTTTACACACACACACACACACACACACACACACACACACACCTAACCCTCCCAGTCCTGGGGAGCAGGATCACTCTACCCCACCTCCCTGCCATTTACTGGTTGGGAAACTGCAGCTCCAAAAAGAGAAGCAACTTGCCTACAATAGTGCAGCCGGGCTCTGAGCTCCTGGCCCTGGGCTCCCCTGCGGCCAGCTTCAACTGGGCATGGTGAGAGGAGAGAGACCGGCCCACCAGGCAGGCTAGGGGACCGGAGATGCAGCAGGCAGAATCGATCCAGGCTGCCAGAATGTTATCGGATTGTTCCTGGCTTCTGGGCCCTCCTTCACTCTCGGCTCCTCCCAGAATCCTCTCTTCTTTGCCCTCCCCTTCCTGTAGCCCCTCTGAGTACAGCCTGGGAGGCAGGGGAAGTGAGAAGGAAAGGGTGATTGCTCATTCTTATCTGGCTTCTGAGTGGGTTGGACACAAAGGATCAGACAGCAGGGGGGACTTCCTGGCCTGAAAGATGGGGCCCACATCCCCAGCGTGGGGGGGTGAGGAGGTGACTCAAAGACCCTCACATTGCTGCCCCCATCTGAAGCTTCCTGCTGTTCCCCACCAGCGGAAACTCAGGCCGATGGGAATGAACTTCTCCCTCTGCAGGAGCCAGGTCACGCCTCTCCTCACGGGTGCACTGGCCCTCTGTCTCCTCAGTGTACCTCTGGGAACAGCCGGAGGAGGGGCGCCTGGAGACACCGCTCAGCTTAGAGGACCAAATACTCAACTCTATGTTCGAAGCCTGTGACCCCCAGAGGACAGGTGGGAGGGGCAGGATGGGGCCTGGGAGCACTGGGTGTGGGAGAGAAGAAATAATAAGGGGCAGAGATGGGGGGCTTGGAACTGGGGAGCCTTAGAGGGAAGAGGGTCTTGTAGGACGTTGGTTATGGGAAGCTTCAGGAATGGGTGGATAAGGGCATGGAGGCCTTTCAGGCAAGGACAGTGAGGGGAAGAAGACTTGGGGGATGTTAAGAGAAGAGGGCGGGGCTTCATTGCCAGGGGAGGGAGGGAGCGAGGCTAGCCACTGGGGGCTGGGGGCATGGCTGATTCTCTCTGGTCCACCCTCTGAGGGGGATCTGGTGACTTGTGAAAAAGTCCAGGTGAAAAGTGGGCATAGAGGAGGGGAAAGGACTTGCCCAAGTTGTCCCAGCCGGGCTGTGGTACAGGGGTGCCACCAGCCCAGCCAGTGATGGCCTAATGTCCCCAACTCCCATGCCTCCCCACCTGCCCAGTTCCCTCATAACATGCTCTGTCTCCAGGCTCTGTGGCTGTGACCCGAGTACTAGCCTACCTGGAGGCTGTGACAGGACAGGGCCCCCAGGATGCACGCCTCCAAACACTGGCCTGCAGCTTGGACCCCAATGGGGAGGGCCCTCAGGCCACCGTGGACTTGGACACTTTCCTGGTTGTCATGCGAGACTGGATCACTGCCTGTCAGCTGGATGGGTGGGTCCCTGTACCTCCACCCTCACCTGGGAAGTCCTTCTAAGATCTAACCTCATACCTACTTACGGCAGCCAGCACCCTTTGGGCACAGGGACCTCCTGTGGTTGGAAGGAGGCTGAGGAGAGAAAAAGTAAAGAGATGGGGTAGGGGAGCAGCAGAGGGTCTAAGGACAAAATGCCTGGGAAGGGGGTGTGAAGGGGGTCTGGGAAACAGACATAAAAGGGGCTGGAAGGAGGAAAACGGGGGTGATGGGTTAACAGATGCCCCTCACCATCCCTTCTCCAATCCCAGTCCTTGCCCTCCTGCTTTGCCATCTGGCCCCAGGCGCTAGCCATCTGGCCCCACCTTCCTCCCCTTGGAGCTTACTCTCACCTAACCTGGCCCCTCCTCCAGCCACCCAAAAACCCCTGCTGGGTTTGAGGATGGCTGCAGGGGGCTCTAAGCCTCATCCCTTTGATATAGAGGATTAGAGCTGGAAGAGGAGACTACCTTCGAGGGGGCCCTGACCTCCCAGCAGCTGCCATCTGGTGAGAATGCTTTATATAGAATGAAGCAGGTTGGCCGAGGGTCAGACGGTGAGGGGACTTTCCACTTGGCAACAGAGCAGGAGATAGAGGGGGACCCCAGGGACCTCTGCTCCAGCCTGGAGCTGTGAGTTTGGCCTTCTAGGAGCCTCCATGACTGCCTCCCCACCTTCGTTGAACTTTGTGGGTTTTATTCCAAAGCTTCTAACACCAGCTCTATTATAGAGCCCCACAAGGCCCTGCCCACCTCTCAGTCTCACCCAGCCCAGCCGGGATGCCCCAGGCTAAAGTCCCTTGCTCTCCGCACTCACACACTCACAGACCTGCAGAAATCTGATAATCTGATTAGTTACTTGCCCTGCTGTTCGGTTAGTTGATTTGCTTACCATAGTATCCTTAGGACCTCACACACAGGAGGTTCTCCATAAACATGTGTTTGTGTTATATTCCCCCAGCCTTACAAAAACAAAAGCAAATGAAATAGAACTTACTTGGCATTCCTTGAACCTCCTCCCTTTGGGCTTAGGGGCCAAGGGAGGGCTGTGAGCAGGGGAGGGGTGGGTCAGCTCTAGGAGGGGGAAGGACAGAAGAGGGAAGCTGGAGGGGAGGAGGGTGGAGAGGAGGGTGGAGAGGAGGTTGTGGTGAGACCCTTAGCCAGGATGGGGTGTGGGGATAGAGAGGAGGGTGGAACACAGAGTCGGGGAGGAGGGGGACAGGGCCTGGGTCCCAGTGGACTGAGAGGGTGAGAAGGAGCAAGGGATCCAGGTGGTGAGTGTGGGGCGGGGGAGTGGGAGGAGGAACAGGTTTGGGGCCAGTGTGGGGCATGGAAATTACAGGGCTATCTGGGAGATCCAGCCTGAGCTCACGGATGAACCAGAGCCTTTTCTGACGTTGGGTGTAGTTACAGCCCTGGGAGCAGATGGGATCTCCCAGAGCAAATGCTCTGAGGGTGGAAGCCAGACAAAGAACAAGCCCAGAGTCCTGGGTCTCCCCAATATCTAAAGTCACTGGGGAGCTCACCACCCTCTGTCTGTCTGTCTCCAGGAGGCCCCGACACAGAGGAGCCAGCCAACCTGGAGAGCTTCGGAGGCGAAGACCCCAGACCTGAGCTGTACCTATCCTCAGCCCACCCCCCTCTACCCTCCCCCTGCCCATGACCTCCAGCCTGCCCTGGGCCAGGCTAGGGCTTGGGGTCCTTTGGGAGCGGGTGAGGGATAGGGGCTGTGCTAACAGCTCAGGGAGAGCAGGGCAGTCTCCCTCCTGCTCTTTCTCCAGAAGAGCTTGTCTGTCTCCCCACCACCCTCACCACCTACCGTCACCTGGGAAAGGAGGCCGGGGCTGTGGGTGGTGACCCTGGCCCTTCCCGCCCCCAGGCTGGGCACAGCTGACTTGCTGAGCAGCCTGGAGGACCTGGAGCTCAGTAACCGCAGGCTGGCTGGGGAGAACGCCAAACTGCAGCGCAGCGTGGAGACCGCTGAGGAGGGGTCTGCGCGCCTTGGGGAGGAGATCTTGGCCCTGCGCAAGCAGCTCCGCAGGTGGGCCAGGCCCACGTCCCCCATCCTGTGCCCCTATGTCCCTTCTGACCCAAGCCCCAGCCTCGCTCTCCACTCCCTCTCTCCGTGTCTGTGACCCCACACATGTCCCGTTCTTCTTTTCTTCTGTCTTTTATCTTTCTCTCTTGTCTCCCAGGTTCTTGTCTCTCAGCATCTCTTTATTCTTCCCTCTCTGATTCTCCATCTTAGCAGACTATTTCTCTCCCTGTGCTCTGTCTTCCTCATGTCTGTCCTATCCCCCTATTTTAGTCTCGCACTCTCAAGGACCTACCCCCTTAGTTTTTTAGGTAGAAACTGTCCTGATCTCCAGGCTCAGTTCCCCCCCACACACACTTTTTTTTTTCTCTCTGAGTCTCTGTCCCCTTCTCCCTGGGTCTCCATCCCCCTCTATCTCTCTCTGGGACTTCTCTGTTGCTTCTGACTCTGAGTGGATCTCTCCTGTGGTCTGTCTTCCTCTCTCATGGCTCACATGTCCCTGCCCCCACACAGTACCCAGCAGGCCCTGCAGTTTGCCAAGGCTGTGGATGAGGAGCTGGAGGACCTGAAGAGTCTGGCCAAGAGCCTGGAGGAACAGAATCGCAGTCTTCTGGCCCAGGCCCGGCAGACAGTAGGTTCTGGGCAAGGGGCACAGAGGTGTCCTCTCCCTTCCCCCTTTCTTGGAGTCTGAGCAACAGAGCTTCACTATAGAGGGGAAGCGGCAGTCGCCCAGGCTTCCTCCGTCCCTCCAGGTCCTGCTTCAGGCTTTGCCATTCCTCTAAAGACACTGGGGCAGCAGGAGCCATCAGGGCTCCCCAGCCCTGCTCCTCAGTGACCCAGGCCTGAGTGGGATCCCGGGGGAGGGGGAAGGGCAATATGGGGGCAAGGAAGCCCCAACAGAGCCTTTGTCCTCTCAGGAAAAGGAACAGCAGCATCTGGTGGCTGAAATGGAGACTCTGCAGGAGGAGGTGAGCCAAGGCCCAGCACCCACCCCCGCCTCTCCCCAGTCCTACCCCCGGTGCCTCAGACACCCCCAGCAGCTGCAGACCAAACACCCTTCAGTCTGGTGAGGAGACCCAGGGTCCCAAAATGTGAATGTCTCTGAAGGTCGCATCACTGCATGTGAGAACTGGCACAGTGGGTCGGAGTGTAGGGTACATGGTGGACTGCCTGGGTTCCGCTGAGGCCGCCTGCATACTAGTAAGCATGGGTCCCCTCTCTTTGCCTCAGTATCTTCGCCTGTAAAAATGGGCAAAATAATAGAATCTCCCTCATTGAGTTGTGTAAGATTTAAACAAGGGATGCTTGTAAAGCCTTGGACACAGCATGGAAAGTGCTCAGTAAAAGTTAGCTAGTGTTGTTCACATATTAGTTGTTGCTTTTTATGGTGGAAAGAACACAGGCCTTGAAGTCAGCCAAGTTCAAATCACATCTCTGCCACTTACATGACAGGCAGCCTTTAGGCATGTGACTACCCCTTCCTAAGCTTAGTTTTCTTTTCTTATATGTATTTTTAATCCTCACTTGAGGATATGTTTTTATTGATTTGTGAGAGAGAGGAAGGGGATGGGGAGAGGGAGAGAGAAACATCAATCAGTTGCCTCCCACACACGCCCAACCGGGGATCAAAGTTGCAACCTTTTGGTGTATGGGACAACATTCCAACCAACTGAGCCACCCAGCCAGGTCCTTAGTTTTACAGTATTTCCTAAGAATGGAGGAGAAGGGTATCTGTTCAACAGGGTTATTATGAGAATTAAATGACTGCTTTTAGCCCAGGCCCAGCACATAATATGAACAGTCCCAGTTCAACCTCATGTTTGGTTCGAGCCACATTCCATCTGAGACAGAAAACATCATCTGAGTTCATTTTGAGTCTACCTAGTCCTTTTAGGTGGAAACTGAGACTCATCCCTTGATGATGAATCTCGTCACTGTCCCCCCACAAGGTGGCATCTAAGTTGCTGGAGACTCGGGCAGAACCTTTGTGCTCCAGGAGGCAGCGGTCCTCACTCAACATCTGTTCTCTCTGCTGGACAGGATTGATGTTCGTAGTCCCATCTGGTCCTTGGCCTTAGTCACCACTGCATGCTGGCATCCACTGGGAGGCTGGCATTGCCTTCTCATCTCTGGACTTACAGTCCTTGCTGCGTCTGCCGGTGGTGGCCCCCATAAAGGCCATGGGGCTCTCGCTCAGCCACTTCTGTACCCATCCAGGGGCACAGCGAAGGTGTAGCTGTTTTCCTGTGACTCTGTGGCCATTGGGGCCTCCCTGGTCCCCCTCCGCCTCAACAACTCACACAGCTGTTTCTGTTCCATTATTCACATGCCTTGTTGCTTCTGCGACTGAGCTGGGAAACGCCTCTCTCAGATTTCCACGTGTCCCAGGGGTTCTGTGGTTCAAGTGCATCCATTCCTTTCTTTTTAATATATTTTTATTGATTTCAGAGAGGAAGGGAGAGGGAGAGAGAGAGAGAGAAACATCAGTGATGAGAGAGAATCATTGATTGGCTTCCTCCTGCACACCCCACACTGGGGATGGAGCCTGCAACCCGGGCATGTGCCCTTGACTGGAATCTAACTGGGGACCCTTCATCAGCAGGCCGACGCTCTATCCACTGAACCAAACCGGGTAGGGCAAGTGCATCCATTCTTGCCCCCCTCACAGCTAACACTGAGCTTGGGATGTCTCAGGGCCTCTTTTCTCTCTGTTGCTCTCTTCAACTCTCCTGCACCCCTCCCCCAGCCCTACTCTGCCTGACCCCTTCCCCCCAAATCTTTGTCCGATGTCTACATATGGCTGTTACATTTAAATCTAAAAATGTTTCTACTATTGTTTTCTGGCTCTTCCATGAAAATTCCCTCCCTTGAGGCCTCCACAGTGTGAGGCATGGGGTACAGATAGGATGTAACTTTCTTCTAGAACTTCTCTTCTTAAGAACCAGGGGCTTTCCCTAAAGCCTCTGGCAGAACCTCCCTCTTGTATCTCTTTGATCAAAGTGGCAAGTGATAATAGCCAAGCCACTCCCTGGTATAACAGCCCCTGATGAGTCGGGAACCCTGATTAACAAGCTGTTTGGAAGGTGTCTGCGTTGCTTTGGCTGTTCTTTGGCTTGTTTTTCTGTCTGTGGCCTTGTGATCACGGGGCTGTAACAGCTCCCAACTTCATGTTCTCATCCAAAGCAGGACAAGGAGGGGCAAGGGGGCTCAGCCAATGCCCTCTCATGGCTCTCTCTTTTCATCAGAAGGGAAAGCTTTTCCAGGAGTAACCCCACCACCACCAGCTGCCCGGGAGGCCGAGAGAATATCTTCAGCCTCTGGAGGGGGAGAATGGCTGCTGGGTTAGCTAACTTTGCCCCAACTCCTGAATCTGCCAAGATTTCCATCTTGATTCACCTCCAGGGCTAAGGCTGGGGACCCACCTGCCCACATGGAGAGAGGACCCCAATGGAAGCAAAAGGAATAAGCAGGGTGAATGGCAGCCAGCAGTCTGCTCTCCCAGCCCAGAAGGCCTGTTGCCAGGTCAAGTGCCTTGAGCTGCGCCTGGGACATCCTAGGCGCTCGATAACTGGAGCTATTCTTGGATCCCTCCCCTCCACCTTTCTCCCCACTGGCTGCTGCCTACAGAGCATCTATAGATCGAGTTCTCAAGTTACAGTAGAATAATGCTGGAGTAAGGGACACTCAGCTTGCCCTAGGACCGTGGTCGGCAAACTGCGGCTCGTGAGCCACATGCGGCTCTTTGGCCCCTTGAGTGTGGCTCTTCCACAAAATACCATGGCCTGGGCGAGTCTATTTTGAAGAAGTGGCGTTAGAAGAAGTTTAAGTTTAAAAAATTTGGCTCTCAAAAGAAATTTCAATTGTTGTCCTGTCGGTATTTGGCTCTGTTGACTAATGAGTTTGCCGACCACTGCCCTAGGAGAACCTATGGAGCAGGGCTCAGGTTACCGCAGAAGAAGGCAGGAGCGGCTGAGTAACCAGGTTCCCTGCCGAGTAGCCCAGGATCCCGCCTGCAAATCCCAACCAGGTGAACAGATGTTGACACAGCATTCCTGGCCCGTCCTTCCTCCGCCCTTCACCTGGCATCCAGGCTAGCTGGGACTGAGAGGGAGGGAGGGCAGCTGATGGAGGACTTGCAGGGAAGCTGGGCTGGAGAGGAGGAGGAACTGGCCTTGGTATCCCCAGGGGCACCAGGATGAGGCATGTGGCAAGGGAAATCAACTGCCTCCATGCCCAGAAATGTTTTCCCCATGATGCCTCATCAAAACTCAGTGCAACTTGCTAGGTTTTTGGTGCCCAGAAACTCTAGAATAGAATTTGGGGCACTTTATTTTCAGTGCTATTTCATAGCTAGCCCTGCCCACTGCCCTCTCCTGGCCTGCTTGTCTCCCCTCCCCTCCCCCATAATTCTCCTCACCCTTGAGGATTCTGCCCCAGCACTGCCTCCTCAGGAAGCTCCTCATCAGGGCTCCCAGCAGGCCCAGGCCCCAGTCCTCACCAGAGTCCACCTCACACGTTATCATCAGCTTCTGCGCTGGTCTCCACCTCTAGTAATGAACTTGGGACAAGAGATGCAGCTGGTTCCCCATTGTCACCCAAGGCTTCATCTGGCTCAGAGGAGAGTCGGGTTATAAGCACAGGATTTGGAGTCAGATTTGAGTTTGAGTCCACTTACCATGTGACCTTGGCCAAGTTTTTTAACCTCTCTGATCCTCAACTTCCTCTCTAAAATTGGGGATGATGGCCCTAACCGGTTTGGCTCAGTGGATAGAGCGTCGGCCTGTGGACTCAAGGGTCTCAGGTTCGATTCCAGTCAAGGGCATGTACCTTGGTTGCGAGCACATACCCAGTAGGGAGTGTGCAGGAGGCAGCTGATCGATGTTTCTAACTCTCTATCCCTCTCCCTTCCTCTCTGTAAAAAATCAATAAAAAATATATTTTAAAAAATAAAAATTAAAAAAATAAATAAATAAAATTGGGGGTGATGGCAGTTAAAACTATCTTAGGACAGCCAGACATTACATTCTTCCTGAATGGCACATGACATGCATTACAACACCCATGGAATCTGCCTGCCAAAAAGTTGAACAAAGTCTGGACCAGGCCCTGGACCTACCCACCAGATTATAGGAAATAAGATGCAGGGACATGGTGAATGTCACCATGGAGAAGGAGAACACAATAAACCAAGTGCACAATTTCTATAAGACAACCTGGTTTCTTCCACAAAAGAAAGACCCCCCAAAATGCCAGGATTGGAAAGGGGGGATCACTCAGATAAAAAGAATTGAGACATTTCAACCAAAAGCCTGTGGATCCTCATTCAAACAAAATAAATGTGAAACATTTGAGAAAAAAAAAAGCACAACTTGGGTGTGAGATGGTACTAAGGAATTACTAATTTTGTTAAGGGTGATAATGGTAGGTATTATGGTTTTGCTAAAGGTAGGTTCCTTAAGTAGGAGATTAAAATGCAGGAGTAGTTAAATGTGAAATAATATGATGCCTGGGATTTGCTTTAAAATAATCTGGTTAAACTCCAAACAAAACAAACAACCTGCATGATAGAGAAGGAACAAACTGGGAAACTGTGTATAATTATTGAAGCTGGGTGATTGGTAAAGGGTTTCATTACACTTTCATTTTTACTTTTGTATGTGTTAAAAATTCCTAATCCGAAGTTTAAAAAATATTTGTAAAAATTTTTTCAATTACAGTTTATGTTCAATATTGTTTTGTATTAATTTCAGGTGTATGCATAGTGGTTAGACAATCATATACTTTAAAAAGTGGTCCCCTGATATTTCCAGTACCCACTTGGCACTGTTTATAATTATCACAATATTATTGACTATATTTCCTATGCTGTAACTTACATCCCCATAACTATTTTGTAACTACCGATCTGTACCTAATCCCTTCACCCTTTTCACCCAATTCCCTAAATCCCCTTCCCTTTTGGCAACCATCAGTCTTCTCTGTATCTATAAATCTGTTTCTGTTTTGTTAGTTCACTTATATTGTTCAATTTAGATTCCACATAAAACTATGTTGAATATAACACTTATCAAACACTTGATATATGTCGGGCACTGTTCTAAATGCTTTGTGCTGGTAACATGTATTTGCATTAATTATCATCTTTAGACCTGGGGAAGTCACTCAACCTTTATGTGACGTCCGAGTTGCTTTTTTTTTTTCTTTTTAATTGATTTTTAGAGAGAGAGAAACATCAGTTTGTTGTTCCGCTTACTTATGCATTCATTTCATTGGTTGCTTCTTGTATGTGCCCTGACTAGGGATGGAACCCACAACCTCAGCATATGGGGATGACACTAACCAATTAAGCTACCCAGCCAGAGCTGAGTTGCTTTTATCTTTAACATAGGGGATAAGAAATGAGTTTTTTTACTCATTTACTGTAAGGTGCTCAGTAAATGTTACCAAGTATCTTATCTAGTCCTCACAGCAGCCCCATGAAGTAGGCTCTATCTTATCTTCATTTTTTATGGATGGGGGATGGACTGATGCACAGAGAAATCAAAGCTGAAATTCCATATGATGGTCGGAGGGGTTTCATGGGCTAAAACATATAAAGTGCTTAGCATGAAGCCTGATGCACAGCACGTGTCAGTAAATGTCTACCTTGGGTATTAGCATCGCCATTTGCTGACGTGAACATAACCAGCCATTCCTCCTTCCAGAATGGAAAGCTGCTGGCTGAGCGGGATGGAGTGAAGAGGAGGACTGAGGAGCTGGCCATGGAGAAGGATGCTTTGAAGGTCTGCCCCTCCCTGGTGACAACTTCCCACCATCCCCAGGGCCATATTTGCCATCTCCAGTCTCAGCCACTGAGGCCTGGTGACGGCTGGGAACTTCCATCAAGCCGTTAGGTTCCCAGGGCTACCAGGCAACTTGGCTGAAATCCCTGTCCATGTAGCTAATGCCCAGAGCCCTGGAGGGAGGTTGAGGAGAGGGGTTCGGGAGTGGGCAGGACAGATGGACAGACTCCTTCCTTGGCAGCGGCAGCTCTATGAGTGTGAACGCCTCATTTGCCAGCGAGACACCGACCTCTCTGAGGTAAGGGGCTGGGTGACATTTGCTTCCATGTGCACCTGCCCATCTCCTGCCCTGAGTCAGGAAAGGGAGGCCTGCCTGGCTCTAATCCTGAGATAAGCACACGACCCAGAGAGGTCACAGGGTTCCACTGAGGTCACAAGCACAGCCCTGCAGGATCACGCCTTGTGGATCTGCAGCTGAGCTGGGAAATGCCTCTCAGATTCCCAGATGTCCCAGGGGTTCTGTGGTCCAGGTGCATCCATTCTTGCCTGCCCATGGCCTAGGTTCTCTCTGTTACTCTCCTTCAGTTCTCCTACACCCTCCCCCAGCCCTAAGGATCTCCCCATGAGCCCCCCAAATCTTTATCCTACATCTGCATACAGCTTTCACATTTAAATCTAATTTTTTCTATTGTTTTCCAAACGCAGTGCTGTCCCTCGGCCCTAGCCCTTCCCCCAAGCTCACCCTGCCCTCCCCCCAAACTTGCACACCTCCACTCCCTAGCCTCAGTGTCTTTATGAGGTTGGGCCCAGTCTCATTGGCTTTGGGCTTTCCCAGCGCACGTGCCACGCAGAGAGTCTGGCCAAGACCTTGGAAGAGTACAGAACAACAACCCAGGTAACGCAGGCTCTCTCGCCCGCCCTTGGCGGCCCCCATCTTGGCCTGGCTCCCCCCACTTCTCTTGCCATCTCCAAGATTTACTGCCTTTCTGTTTCTCACTCTGTCTCAAGTCTCTCACTTCCATCTCCACTGTCTGATGTATGTCCCTCTCTCTTTCCCCCTCTCTGCCTTTTCACCTTTTCTCTGTCTTTCATTTCTCTCCCTCTGTGCATCTCTGTTTTCCGTTCACTTTTATTCTCTGTGGGTGTCTTCTCACCACATCTCCCCTCATCTCTCTGTGTATCTGCCTGGCGTGTTTAGGTCCTTGTCTCAGCCCCTCTCTGGATCTAGTCTGTCTCTCAGGGTGACTCCTGTCTCTGTCCCTGGTCTTTATGAGTCTCTTACACCTCCTGTGTCTCTTGCCTCTCTTCGAATCTGTTTCCGTCCGTGCTTTATTGTTCCACGTGTCTCCGTCTCCGCCTTCCTCTGCTTGGTTTTCCTGGCTGGCAGGTTACCTTCTGGGTTCCTGCTGCTCTCTGTCTCTCCTTAGCCTCCTAAGTTTGTCACTGCTTTCTTCCCTGTGTCCCTTGGCAATATGTGTCTTGAGGAACCCAAAGAGGTCAGGGGAGTAGAATTGACCTTGGAAGAGGAGCCTAAGGGTGGGGGTGGGGAAGAATGGAAAACCAGGTGTCCCTCACTCCCTCCTTTGCAGGAACTGAGGTTGGAAATCTCTCACCTGGAGGAGCAGCTGAGTCAGATCCATAAGGGGCCAGATGAGTGAGTGGAAGGAGGGGTGGAGGAGGCAGGAGGAGAACCCAAGGGCAGGGACCTCAGCCTCCAGCCCACGGTGGGGCAGGGTGGCAACCCCAGCATAGGCCACGGACAGGTGGTGGGCAGGCACGGAGGCCGTCCCCCTCCTGACTGTGTGGCCAGGCTACCCAAAGGGGCTGAGGCGAGAAGAGTGGACTGGACCAAGCTGCTGCCCCCATCACTGGGCGTGGAGATCCAGGCCATTCAGCAGGTGGGTCTGGCACCCTGGGAACACCCCAGCCCACCTTGAGCTGAAACTCTGACCCAGCCCTGACTCACTCTAACCTGTGAGGACCATCTGTCCTAACCTCTCCTTATCTAATTCTTGGTCCTGGCACCAAACTCTTCCTGGGTCCTACTTCCACCCTCCCCAGCCCAGCCTCATCAGCTCCTTCCACCTCCCACCCCACACCTCAGCCCATCTCCATCCCCATCTCTGACCTGCATTGTGCCTTTACCTGGCCCTCCTGACCTCAGAAACAACTTCCCCAGAAACAAGAAGAGGCAGCCACCCATCTCTCCAGCCCTCTGTGCGGGGTGTGGCAGTGGGAGGAGGGCACCAGTGAGAGCGATGAGGAAGCTGAGTTTCTGCCTGAAGCCCCAGCTGAGGGACAGGTGAGCACGGGAGGGGCCATGAGACCAGTGGAGTCCAGAACTGGGGAAAGGGCCTGGGACCCATGTACCTGTTCTGTTCCCATTCAATAGGCAATTGTTCACTGAGGGACACGGAACCCAAGCCAGACCGGACACCATTCCTGCCCCCTAGGGACTGGCCTGCTAGTGTGCAGGCAAAAATGAAGACAGCAAACACAAATTCCTTTGTGATTGTGATTGTTGTTGTTTAGGAAACACTGTCAGAAATCACCTTATTTAAAATGGTACTACACCCTGGCCGGTGTGGCTCAGTTGTTAGGAACGTCATCCGATACACTGAAGGGTCTCGGGTTCAATTCCCGGTCAGGGTACATACCCAGGTTGCGGGTGCATATGAGCGGCAACCAATCAGTGTTTCTCACATCAATGTTTCCTCTCTCTCCCTCCTCTGCCTCTCTCCCTCTCCCTTCCTCTCTCTCAAATCAATAAAAAACATATCCTCAGGTAAGGATTAAAACAAAAAACTTTAAAATTTTTTAAAATTAAAAAAATGGTACTACATACATTTACAAAACAGTCAAGGGGATATAAAGTACAGCATAAGGAATATAGTCAATAATATTGTAATAACTGTGTTTGGGGCCAGGCGGGTATTGGAAATATAGGGGGGAAACTCTGTAAAGTATATGAGTGTCTAACCACTATGCTGTACACCTGAAACCAATACAAAATAATATTGAAAGTAAACTGTAATTGAAAAAAATTTTTAATTAAGTTACTAAATCCTAAAAAAAATAAACAGAACGGTACTACAGTGGGAAGTGAATGGTTCTTCCTGACACTGTAAAGATACATTAAGCATTTACCTTAGCAAACCCACTATGAAATCTTGAACTCAGCAATAGCCATTGTTGCCCGGGCTGGTGTTGTTCAGTGGTTAGAATGTTGGCCTACAGATCAGAGGGTCCTGAGTTCAATTCCCCATCAAGGGCGCATACCTTCGGGCTTTATTCCCAGCCCCATTAGGGGTGCCTACAGGAGGCAACCAGTGGATGTGTCTCCCTCACATGGATGTTTCTTTCTCTCTCTCTGTCCCTCCCCCTCCCTCCCTTCCACTCTCTCTAAAAATCAATGGAAAAAAATATCCTCAGGTGAGGATTAACAAATAAAAAAAGTAGCGATTGTTTTATGAATTTTGTAATAACCTGAACAATAATATTACATAATTTTAAATAACTGAGGCAACTCATCTTTTTTTTTTTTTTTAATCCTCACCCAAGGATATTTTTCCATTGATTTTTAGAGAGAGTAGAAGGGAGGGGAAGGGACAGAGAGAAACATCAATGTGAGAGGGATACATCGACCGGCTGCCTCCTGCACACACCCCGCCCAGGGCCAGAGATTGAGCCTGTAACTGCGACACATGTCCCTAACCGGAATCGAACCTGGGACCATTCAGTCCGCAGGCCAGTGCTCTGTCCACTGGGCCAAACTGGCTAGGGCAACACAACTCATCTTTAATGTCCACACTAAGAAGTGAGATTTTAATCTGTCAGTGCCAGAAGAAATTTATTTGTTTGTTTGTTTTAGAGAGAGAAACATCGATTTGTTGTTCCACTTACTTATGCATTCATTGGTTGCTGCTTCTTATATATGCCCTGACCAGGGATTGAACCTTGGTGTATCAGGACAACACTCTAAGCAACTGAGCTACCTGGCCAGGGCAACCAGAAAAATATATATATTTTTTGTTGTTGTTGTTGTTAATCCTCACCCGAGGATATTTTTCCATTGATTTTTTAAGGAGAGTGGAAGAGAGAGGGAAAGACAGAGAGAAACCTTAATGTGAGAGAAACACATCAATTGGTTGCCTCCTGCACGATCCCTGCACAGGGCCTGGGCCAGGGAGGAGCCTGCAACCAAGGTACGTGCCCTTGACCAGAATCGAACCCGGGACCCTTTGGTCCACAGGTTCTATCCACTGAGCCAAGCCAGCTAGAGCAGAAATTTTTTTAAAATATGTTTTTATTGATATTTTAGAGAGAGATAGAAACATTGATCAGCCACCTCCTGTACGCCCCCTCCTGGGAATGAAGCCCGAAACCCAGGCATATATTCTGACCGGGAGATAACTCTTGGTGCATGGGATAGGATGATGTTCAACCAACTGAGCCACACTGGCCAGGCCAGAAGAAATTTTTTAAAGAAAATATTGCTAACAGCTCTGTATACAACTCTGTATTGTCTTGAAATCTATACCACTTCAAAGCTACTCACCATTCTTAAAAAGAAACTCACTTCTCTGCTCACTTTTTTCCTGGGTTGAGAGAAGCTTCTGTGTTTCTCTTTAACATGGGGATAGAGCTGTCCCCAAGGAGGGGGCCCAAGAGGGAGGCAAGTTTTTTAAGAAGATGGTGAATTCTTGAGGTGTTGTAGCCCGGAGATGTAACCTTTTTTTTTTCCCCACAGATGAACTTCCAGGGAGAGCCAGCGTACCAGCATGAAGGAAGGAAGGAGCGGTCAATGTGGTAAGAAGCCTGCTCCTCCCAAACCCATCCTCTGCCTCCAGGTGACACCTGATTCTCAGGCAGAGGGAATATAAGAACTTTAAAAGCCCTGCTGGAGCCTCATCACTTACTCACTCATTCATTCATTCACTCACTCACACATGCTGGGGTGACCCCGGGCCTGTGGACCAGCATGAGTCAGATCCAGCCCTGCCCTCAGTGACTCCCGGCCTAGGGGGAATAGCCCTGGCCCACCGAGTCCCAGGAGGACATCCAGCACCTGACCCCACCTGGGAGAGAGGGAGGACTTCCTGGGGAGGAGATACCGAATGGGGTCTTGCAAGAGTGGTATTCATATAGGAGACTCTTAATAAAAGAAGATAATTGTCAGGAAGATGGTACAGCTCAGTCATCAGGTCACTCTCACTGAACACACCTCTCCAAGGCCTAAGGGGAACCTGGGACAAATGAGACCCAGATTGGGCCCCTGGGGAGCACCCAGGCAGTCGGGAAATCATGAGGGCTCTGGAGTCAGACACCTGGGGTTCAAATCCCAGCTCAGTCCTTTTGTGATAGAGGATGGTCGGTGCGGTTGGCAGATGCCGTGGACCTGTGATTGTTACGAGGCTTGTGTGCAGGCCTTTGAGGAGAGAGAAGGCACTAGATGTCTGCAGGAACCCTCCTTGGGGCCCTGTCCTTGGGGCCTGTGGTTTCCTGTGGTGCCACCCTCTCCCCCACCCCGCTTTCAGCTCCTGGCTGTAGTGACTAATGAGGCTGCCTGCCATGGGCTCTAATTGGACTTTCTGGGAAAGCTGAGGCTGGGAGGGACGGGGGCTCCAGAGATGTGACCTCCCCTCGGCCACCAGGACATGGAAGGGAGAAGGGGAGGGATAAGCAGCAGCAGGGGCAGGGGCTGGACATCTGAATTGGGGGCAGGGGTAGTGTGATGCACAGATCGGGACGATGGGAGTGAGGGAGGTAGTGAAATGCAGTGGCCCTGGAAGTGGCTAGGGTTAAGGGCCTGAACCTTGAGAGGGGCTGGATGCCTTTTGGGGTGCTGGTTGAGGAAACAGCTGTATCCTGAGGGTGTTGGGTCTGAAACTGGAGGGCCAAATCCCTTGTTCCCAGTGAAGGTGATGGCTAGGAATGTGGACATCTGGGTCTCCAGGGGATATCCAGGCTGGGCAGCTTGAGACCCGAGTCTCTAAAGAGGCATTGCAGGGACTCAGGCACCTGTGAGCCTCAGTGGGGCAGAGGCTGGGGCTCATACCCCCTGAGAGAAATGGTCTAGGATGGGAGTGGGCCTTACATGGTTGGATTCTGGAGTTCAAGTCCTGAAAAAAGAGCCAGTAAGACTGAGGCTCAGTGAAAATGGTGCGACCCAGTGGGTAGGAAGTCGGGGCAGGGTCTCCTCAGGCCCTGGTCTGAGCCTCTGGTGCTTGGGGAGTGAGAGCTGGAAGCCTCGGCTCCTCGCTGGGGCATCACCTAGAAAAGTAGCCCCTGAGAAAGCCAGTGAGATGAAGAGACCCTCGTACCCTTTTTGAGGTCACAGATCCAGGTCCATCGCCCTTAAGGCCCCAACTTTAAAGGTTCCCCTGAGCCCCTCACGGGCAAATGGGAGCCAGGCAGAGGGAAGACGCTTGCAGTGACATTGTTGTTGCCCCAGGTTGCCCAGAAGAGAGGAAGAGGAGGAAACAGAGATCCACGTCACGGTAGGCAGTCCCCAGCACCCCTCCCCAGTCCCCATCCACTCCGGGCCCTTGGAGGGGACTGATGTCATCACAGCTCCTCTCCAGCTCCCGCCTGCACCCCCACTTCCCCTGAGCAGACAGAAAAATCATTTGGCCAAGAGATAACAAGGCCCTCGCTGTAGCTAATGAGAGCGGATGGTGCTGTGGGTGGTGGCCTACAGGCTAGTGGGCGGCCAGAATGTTCCCAGGGGACCCCCCCCTCCCAAGCACACACAAGGCTGCAGCCGCCACATCACCGGCCTCACAGACATGGCTACACCCCCGGATTGCGAAAATGCACACGCACATGCGCCCACACACAGGAAAGGGCAGGGCCCTCCGCAGCCGGCCTCAGCACCCCCCTGCCCAGCACCACACACACCGGGTCCTTTGCTTTTCAAAGCAGCAGGTGACAATCCCCATTCTCAGACAAGGAAAGGGAGGGAAGGAAATGTGACGTGAGTGAGGAGCCTGCAGTCCTCGGCTGAGGGTGTGAGAGCCCAAGTGTGTGCCAGACTCTGTTCCAGGCACCTGGACCCTGCAGGGTCCAACCATCCCACATGGTCTCTCTGAGCAGCCCGAAGGCAAAGCCCACCTCCCTCCTGCCACACCCTCTGTGGAGCCTGGTCCCACCTCCGTTTCCTCGAGCTGGTGTGAGGATTCTCACCCGGCTCTCGGTGGGGTGAGGGTTAAGGATCATGTCAGAAAGGGCCTGGCTCCAGGCCTGACACAGAGCAGGCACACAGTAGGTGGCAGTGGTGAAGGTGGTAGCTGGCACTGGTGTTCTGTTATTTGTTATTCATTACTGTCTTTTTATTGCCATTGGATACTTCAGAACCCAGTGGAAGTGGAAATAATCAAATTGAGTAGCTCACACAGTTATCGAGCACTCACTGTGTGCCCGGCTCTGTTCTGAGCCCCACGCCCATTTTCTTTTTAACCTGAATTCACTCAGTCAGTCTCCACTTTAGGCCTGTGAGGTGGGCACTGTCATCCCTGTCCAGCAGGTGGGGAAAGTGGGGCGTGGAGAGGTGGGGTGATGTGCCAAAGGACACACGGCCAGAAGCTGGCAGAGCTTGGACCCCAACCCCGCAGTGTGTTTTGGGGAAGCTCACACTGAGCCGTTCATTCACTGTGTTCCACCCCCTTCCATGAGGTTATTTCTGCCCAGGACCCTCCCCCCCCATTCCAAGTTTGTCATCTCCTTTGTCCTTCCAGGCTGATCTCTCCATCCTTCTGGGAGACCCTCACCCTGGAGACATTCCAAGAAGCCCTCCTGAGAGGTACTAGGACCCACAGGACTGGGAGGGAACTTGGGGACAAGGTGCAGTGTGATTGCCCTGCTCTCCTCTCTCTCCAGCAGCCCCTCCCAGCCAGACCGACAGCTCGCGCTGGTGCCTGTGGAGAGGAAGCTGGTTCCGGTGAGGAGGCCAGTCTGGAGCCACTTCTGCCTGTGCCCCCTGCACCCCCAACCCCAGCAGCTCAGGTGAGCCCCAAGGTATCACCAAAAGGAAGATGGTGGTCAGTCAGCGGGGCGCATAGGCTCCCCTGGGCCCTGCCCTAAGCACCGTCCTGCCACCCCACCAGGGTCACGCGGCATCTGCTGATTCCCGCACCTGTCCTGGGCCTCCTGCTGCTGCTGCTGCTCTCCATCCTGCTGCTGGGCCAGCCCCCGCCCCCCACCTGGCCCCACCTCCAGCTCTGCTACCTCGGCCCCCCGCCAGTGTGAGCCCTGCTCCCCGCCCCTCAGAGCAATGTCTAGTTCAGTGAATTTCTCGGACTCTTTTTACTGTTGTTCCTATTGTTGTGCCACTGTTATCAAGACCCCAGATGCAGTTCAGGACTCCAGGATCCACACCCCGGAATGGGGTCTTTATGTGAAGTTCTTGGTTTTGTGATGCTTTTTACTACATTTCTTGATAATAGCGAAACACGCCCAATAATGGAGTAAGTGCTAGGGGTTTGGTTTCCTCACAAAACAAGCCTGGAGAACAGCACGAGGCCCACAGCTGCTAGTGCACTGAGCCTGTGGTCCTCCTGGCCCTTCCCTCATGCTCAGGGGATGGCGGACATTGTGGCTTCATCCATCATCTCTGCAGAGAGAAGGCGATGTGGCCCTTCTTTTTCATAAAGAAAAGCAGTAGCCTTCCCAGAGCCAGCAGCGGACCTGTGTTTACATCTTGTTGGCCAGACTGTTTGGCATCATCACCCCTAGCTGCAAGGAGACCAAGCGCCTCTCCTGGCAGAAAGAGGGAGAAGGAGATGTGGGCCGGGCACACACCACAGATGTCTGTCCGCAGGTGCAGAGGGCCAGCAGGAAGTGGACCAGGGCGCCATTTGTTCACTCCACAGACACACAGTTGCCACAGCTAGACCTTACAAGATAAAGCGGTAGACACAGGCCCTTCAGTGTCAGGCCGAGAAGCGTTCATTTTCCCCAAGGATGATGGGAGGTTTGGGAGGTTTTGTTGCTTGTTTTTGGTTATTTATGTCTTAATTGAGGTGTAACTGACATACAGATAAATGGACAAATCTTAAGTATCAGCTGGATGAATTTCTGCATATGTAAACATTGAAACTAAAACCCAACCCAGGTCAAGATATAGACCAGTTTCAGCACCACAGAGGCTTCCATGGAGAGTTTTGGGCAAGGGTGGGACAGAATCCCACCCCCAAAAGGCACCCAACTCAGCCTGGAGGATAGAGGTTTCTTCTCAGATCCATGACACCGGTTTAGTCCTGAAAGGTGGGTGACGTTGGTTACAATGAGCAGGGGCTGAGGCGGATGCCGCAGGCAGAGGAAGTAAATGTGTGTGAAGACCAGGGCGTGGGGAAGATCCTCCGTGTGAGAGCCATAGGCAGCACCGTGCTGCTGGGATTAAAACTAAGAGCGCGGCCAGCGTGGCTCAGTGGTTGAGTGTCACCCTATGAACCAGGAGGTCACAGTTCAATTCCTGGTCTGGGCACATGCCAGGGTTGAGGGCTCGATCCCCAGTGGGGCGTGCAGGAGGCAGCCAATCAATGATGCTCTCTCAGTACTAATGTTTTTCTCTCCCTTGCCCTTCCTCTTTGAAATCAATAAAAATATATTTTTAAAAATTTTAATGACAAGAAAATGATTTGGAGCCAGGAAGAATTGGAGGCTACAGAGTGGTGAAATTAAGATAGAGAGGTGGGCAAGAGCCCATGAAGGGTTTGGACACCAGCATGAACTTTACTCCTAAGTGCCCAAGAAAGGGCTGAGAGCAGAGAAGGGACAAAATCAACTCGGAGTGGGAAAGAGACCCGAGCCTGCATAGGGGATGAGTAATGAAGTGAGGCTGAGGCAGGAGGTGGGGAGAAGGCTGGGGCTGGGGCCCAGGTGGGAGAGGACGAGGTCTGAGCTGGACCTGGTGTGTGGGTGGAACTGACAGGCTGTGAAGGCAGAGGAAGAGGGAAGGACAAGGACAGTACCTCACCCAGTGGCTAATAGACCATGAAGCCATTCCCAAGATGGGGACCTATGAGAAGGAGCTCATAGAGGATGGGGCGGGTGTCAGGGTTCCAAGAGGTGGCTGGAGCCCTGAGCTCTCAGTCTGGAAGTGGAGGTCTGGGTGTTACCCGCTGTGGCGATCTAGGGGGGAAGTAGTGTGGGAAGGGTACAGGCCAGGACCCAGCCCTCCAGCACGCAGAATGAGGCCACTCGTGTCCAGAAGAGGGCCCGGCATATGGTCACTGCTTGTAAGATTGTAACTCCATTTCTCCATCAGCAGAGTGGAAAGGTTTAGACTGAAGTTGCACAGGTTTGGGTTCCAGCTATCCTGTGCTTTGTTAGCGCTGGCAACTTGGAAAATTAGTCCTGACTTTCAGAGTCTTGTTTGTAAAGTTGGGCCAACGCTGGATGATTTTGAAGATTACAGTTAGGGCAATTACGGCGCGGTGCAAATTATGGGAGAGCTTGCCAATCACCAAGAGTCCGCCCCGCCCCCTTCCCGTTGGCGGCCACGCCCAGCTTCACCCCTTTCGCGAGACCAATCACAGTGCGGTCCGCGCGAGCTGCGCCCGGGGCACGCAGTTCAGCGCCCTCGGAGTCTGAGAAGTAGGAGGTTGTCAGTCACCTTGAGGGGCAGGGCTGAAGGGCTGGCCGAGGCTCCAGAAGGGCAGGTTCTGATTGGCTGCCTTCTCGCTTCCCTGGCAGCCCAGGTGTCTCCCCGCCCCCGCCCATGGCTCCGGGAGCCTGATGACTGGTTCTCTCTCCTCTTTTCCCGCCCCAACCTGTCGCTCTGATGGTCTCCCTGAAGAAGGTGCTGGACGCTGCTTCGAGAGGGGGAAACCCCTTTCTAATAAAAACGTTCGCTTCGTGGGGGCGCAGTTCTGAAGTCCTCTCATAGTGTAATCATACTGATTAATCCTCAGATGAGGAAAAGGATACTCAGAGGTTATGCCCTTTCCAATACCCACAGCTACGTTTGGGAGAGCCTGGTCTTCAACGGCAGGTGCAACTCACATCAGAGTCCCTGATCGTCCCACTGCCCAAAGAAGTCGGGAATGGGGAAATGTAGAGACTAGTGAGAGCTGGAAGAAAGTGAGACGGAGACCCAAGGGAAGAAGAGTAGGAAGACACGAAGGAGTCAGGCAGAGAGAAAAAGTGATGAAGAATGGAAGGAAGAGCTTTAGGGGCAGCAAGAAGAGAGAGGAGACAGATTCCCAGGATGAGAGAGAAGTACGGAGACTCAGAGAAGGGAGGACAGATACCTAGAGAGCGAGAGACCAGAGAAGGGGGCAGTGACCTGGGAGAGAACTGAGAGAACAGGGCCTCAGGGGTGGGAGGAACGGAGGCTCGGAATGAAAGGTGCAAATTACAGGGCGGGGCAGGGGTAGAGCAGAGATGGAGAGGTGGGGCTATACATGAACGGAGGGGACATGTTTTTAGGGCGGGAAAAGGGACTGAGGGGTGAGATGCCAGTGTAGCCGGTGCTGGGCCCGCTCCCACCCACCCCCCTCACACACACACACACACACACACACACACACACACACACACACACGCACACAGCGCAGGGAGGAGGCGGGGCCTGGCGCACGGCAGGTCTTTATTTGCATGCCCGCGGGCGCTCAGCGCGCGTCCAGCACCAGCAGCCTGTGCATGTAGGAGTTCAGCCAGCGGCGGCGCTCCAGGGCGGCCAGCATCCGGGCGCGCTCCCGGAAGGCCGCGTCGTCGGCCAGGGCCAGGCTCCGCCGCGACGGGGGGCCGGCCCGGGCCGCCCAGGTTCCGCCGGGGGTGCGGAGGCTGCGGGGAGACGGAGAGACGCGGTTACCGCGTGTCCAGGCCCTCCGCCCGCCACCCCCGGTCCTCCTCGCGGTCTAACTCGAAGCCCGGTTGCTGCACCGTCCGTGGAGCGGCTCGGTCTCTGTCCTCTGCCCCTTTTGCTCTGTGTGGGTCTCTGTCTCTGCTCCCCAGCTTCGGAGCTCCCGGAGTGCAGAGACAAGTCTGAGGCCCTGGCCTGCCTCCGCCCGGCGCAGGGCCGGGCACATCCCCAGAACCCAAGAACCGGCGCTCCAGGAGCGAACCCGGCTCTGCTTTGACTCCTTTTAAGTCTCTCAAGGCCCTTCCCAGCCTGTATCCTTTTGTGTCTCATGCTTCCCTGTCCACCCGCATCTCTCCTCGCCCCTAGTCTCTGCCCTCTTTCCCGGTCTCTGCCGCCCTCTGGGAGCCTCTGTTCCCTGCCTCTGTGGCTCTCCTCCCTCACCCCCTCCCTGGGAATTCTGGGCGTCGCACGTACCTGAAGACCCCCGCGGGGGGCAGGGCGGCGCCCGAGGCCGTGCGGACGCCCCAGGGCACGAGCAGCAGGAGCAGCAGCAGGAGCCGCGCCCGGGAGCTCCTGGGCACCTGGCGAGTCTCCATCACCTGTGGGGAGACAGGGAAGGGCTCCGTGAGGCCCTGGCCTGGCCCCGAGCCCCAGAGTTCACCCACCCGCAGCAGCCAGATCCCAGGGCCCCTACCGCGCAGTGGACTTGGGCAGCGAGGCAGGCAGCCCCCTTATATCCCTCCCACAGCCCCCGCCGCGGGCAGTGACGCAGAGCAGGGGCCGGGGGCGTGGGGTCAGCCTCCCCCCAGGCTCATTAGGAGCCGCCGGCTGTAATGAGGAGCCGGGGGTGGGGGGCCCGCCGCTGCCTTGGCGGCGATCAACTAATTGGGACCAGGAGCTGGGTCCTGAGCAGAAGCGGGAGGAGGAGAGACGGACAGACAGAGAGGTGGACGCAGGGGGTGTGTCAGAGGGATAAAAATAGAGACGGGCAGAGGGACCATCAGAGCAGAAGCCAGAGACACAGAGAGAGAGAGAGACACTGGAAAAGCCACACGGGGGACTGATGGGGAGAAGCAGACACAAAGAGGTGAAGTAACCCTGAGAAGGAAGGACAGAGACTGTGACAGAAGAAGAAAAAAAAAAAGAGGAAGAAAGAAAGGGAAAGGAAGGAAGAGAAAAAAGGAAATTGACGAAGAGGGCCAGCTAGAGAGGAGGGACAGGCTCTGGGAAAGACAGAAGGAAATGGAAGGACAGCCAGCTGGACAGAAATGCCCAGAGATAAACCCCGACAGGGAGAGAATCAGAGAGTGTGAGATAGAGAAGGGAAAGGCAGGAGAAGACAAGGGGTGTGTGGTGGGGTGTGAAGGCAGGTACAATGACAGGAAAGTCCAACAGAGCTCGGGAGCGGGGAAAGGGACAGGGCCTTGGGCTGCCCCGGGGAGGGGGAGGGGGAGGAGCGTGGGGTGTTACGAAGACAAACCCCAATCCACACCCACTCTATTAAGAGGGTGCACTCCACACAGTGGGAAGGAGGGTCAAGGTTGGGAATTCCCAAAGGCAGTAGCAATCTGGCAAGATGTGGGAAGCTGGACTCCAAGTTCCCCAGAAAGGAGCGGGACAGGGCCTGGGCTCCGGCTCCTGGGTTTAGATTCCTGGATTCTGGTGGAGGCGGGGCCTGGGATGTCTATTCCTGGCTCTGAGGAGAAGGGGCTGAGGCGCCTGGCTCCTGGGTCTTGGCATAGGATGGCACCAGCGACTTCCACTCGGTTGGGCCACATCCCTCCACCAGATCATCCAGTCCCTAACTCCCTTCAATCCCACTCCAGAGACAATGTGCTTTTTTCCCATTGATTTCTAGAGCGAGTGGAAGGAGGGAGGGGGGGAGAGAGGAACATAGATGTGAGAGACATACCTATTGGTTGCCTCCTACATGTGCCCCAACCTGGGGCTGAGGAATCTGCAGCAAGGTACGTGCCCTTGATCAGGAATCTAACCCACAACCCCTCGGTCTGCAGGCCGACGCTCTATCCACTGAGCAAACCAGTCAGGACCAGAGACAATGTACTTTAGCTCTGTCCCTTTAAGATCCCAAGCTTGTCGCTAGGCTCCCAGGATCCCCAGGGAGGGGGTCAGGTGCATCACCTGCGCCCTGGGACCCTACCTCCTGCTGCCCCACCCAGAGCCATTCTGCAGCTTTCACTGGTCTCTGCGCCCAGCTCTGCTCACCTGCTGTTCTCTTGGACCCCCCTGAACAGGTAGGAGGCCCAGGGCCCCAAGTGACCCTGTCCCAACCAGGTGTCCTCCAAGCCTACCTCCACCTGGCCACAGACCAGCCCCCGAGACCCTGAAATCTAAGCTCCATCCTCAGTAAACAGAGACCTGAGTCCCCCACAACTCTCTCCTCCTCCAGGCTGAGGAGTTCAAACCCCCACACCCCTATCTCTGGGAGACCTGAGACTCAGAGTTCCTAACCTTCTCACTCAGGATCCAAGAGTTCAAGACTCCCATGTCCTTCTCCCCGATAACCCATCCCCCCAAGCCTGGCTCCCTCAAAATCCTCAGCATCTGAACCTTCAGGCTTCTCTCTAAAGAAGCAGGAATTTAGAGCCACAGGGCCCTCCACCCTCTGGGAATTGGGAGTCTGAACCCCCCAGCAGACTTCTTGCCCAGGACCCAAGAGTCTCCCTCCTCCCTCAGACCCAGGGGTTCAGCCCCAGCCCCAGTCCTTCCTTCTGAGCCTCCTGATGTAAACAACTATGGAGTCCAGGTGCCCCGGGGGCCCTCGGAGAGGAAGGTATCCCCGGTCCATTCAGAGATCTACATCCTCCGAAGTCGAAGTTGAGGGGGTCTGGGGACTTGGAGAGGTGTCATTTCCCCCCAATTTTTCTGGGACCCCCTTGGGGAAACAGATAAGGAAATTAACTACGACTCCCAAGAAGCCCCGCGCCCTTGTCCCTTAGCTCCGGCGGCCAACGCCCCAGCCTTCAGGGACGGGCAGTAAGGTTCTGCTCTCCCTGGGACCCGCTGGGCAGGGGCAGGGGCCCGCCTGGGGACCAGTGGGCGTGGCCTCAGTGAGTGGGCGTGGTCTCCTTGAGTGGGCGTGGCCTCCGGGCGCGAGCAGGGACTCCGGGGCCACTTCCTGACTGAGCCCCGTCCTTCCCGCTCCCCGGCAGCGACAGGCGTCCTCCAGAGCCATGGCAGCCTTCGGCCCCCTGCTCTTCCTCGTCTGCCTCCTCGCCGGGCGGGGTTCCACGGCCGCGCCTTCGGCCGCACCAACGGCGGGCTCCGACTCCCCAAGGACGGGCCTCCCCTCGGAGCCCTCTCTCGCTGCTTCGGAAAACGCCACTCTCCGCCAGCCTCACCCAGAATCCCCGGGGACGGCGTCTCCGGAGCCCTCCAAGGCGCCTCATTCGGGTTCCCCTGAGTCCTCGCCCCATAACTTCACTGACACCCCCACCCCTGACCTCCAAGAACCCCCACACCCAGAGTCTCCTGAGGCCTCCAAACCTAACTCACTCAACACCTCCACATCAGAAGCCCCGGAGACCCCCAAAATTAACCCCTCCCAAATGACACATCCAGAACCTTCTGAGCCCCCCACGCCTGACCTGCCTGAGATTCCACACCCCAAGTCCCCTGAGGCCCCCAAACCTAATTCCTCCACAACTCCACACCCAGAATTTCCTGGGACCCTGAATCCCGACCCTCCCCAAACTCCACACCAGGAATTCCCGGGGATTCCCGAGCTTAACTCCACTGAAATCTCACAGGCAGAGGCCCCGGATCCTGACCCCACGGAAACCCTTCACCTCGAAACTCCAAAAATCCATGACCCCAACACCGCTGAGACCCCAAACACTGAATTCCTCCACCCCAACCCTACTGATACCCCCTACCCAGAATCCCATGTAACCCTCCACCCCGGCCCCGCTGACATTGCCCCATCAAAACTCCCCACAGCCCCCTACCCAGATGCCGCAGAGATCGCCAGGGACTCTGACCCTGAAACCTCCACCCGTCTTCACCCAGACACGCCCGCACCCTCCAGGGACCAAGCTCCTGCCCTGCACGGGCTGCCCCTGAACCCCGAGCCAGAACCCCCTGCGGCCACCCAGCCCAACTCCCTCAAACTGCCCACCTCAGAGTTTCCTGGGACTGCTGAGCCCAAGGCCTCCCAGAACTCTAGCCCTAAAGGGCCAGAGGCCGCTCTTTCCTCCTCCCGGATCGCGGACCCCCCTGCTCCTCCGGGGCCCCCCAATCAGCCGGCCCCTGCCACTCTGCGGGCCCCCCAGCGGCGCAGCCGAGGTGAGAGAGTCAACACTATCATCCTGGTGGAACGAGTGAAGGAGACCGGTGAGGGGCTGGGACCCGGACCCCTGGGTCTGAGGGAGGAGGGGCTGGGGGCCTGGACCCCTGGGTCTGAGGGAGGAGGGGCTGGGGGCCTGGACCCCTGGGCCTGAGGGAGGAGGGGCTGGGGGCCTGGACTCCTGGGTCTGAGGGAGGAGGGGCTGGGACCCGGACCCCTGGGTCTGAGGGAGGAGGGGCTGGGGGCCTGGACCCCTGGGTCTGAGGGAGGAGGGCCTGGACCCCTGGGTCTGAGGGAGGAGGGGACTGGGAGTTTAGGGTACTTATTGCCGGGCTCCTTCCTTCAGGTGTGACCCTGGTGGGACGCCCCCGGGGCGGGGCGGGAGGGGCCCTGTGCCTCTTCTTCGCCGGGACCGGGCTGCTGATCGGCATTTTCCTGCTGCTGTGGTGTCTCTACCGCCGGGCGGCTCGGCACCGGCCCTTCGCACACCACCGGCTTCCAAACGACGGAGAGGAGTCGGGTGAGCGACCCTGACAGCGCCCGCCCTGAATGCCAGCCGCTTCCTTTCCCTGGTTTCACCTGGCCCTTTAGGGCGCCCCGCCAAGAAGTACAGGTCCCCTATCCAAGGTCAACAGAAGCCCGGACCCCTCCATGGTCAGGTCCTGCCCCCCAGTTCTCTGAAATTTCACACACACGAGCCCAGTGCTTCCCCCAGACCAGCTGGGACCGCTGCAGGCTCGCAGCTACAGGTCCCTACAAACCCCGCCCCTTCCCCACCAGGAGCCCTGAAGGCCCCGCCCTCTTCACGTCTAGCCCCGCCCCTACTGCGCGGAGACCACGCCCCCTCGTCTACACAAGGGCTCTCCCCTCGCCCTTTGGTTTGAAAACCCAGCTCCTAAGGACGGTCAGCGTCCTCTCTCCCGCCTCCTCTTTGGCCAGCGGCCCAGCGGAGGGGGCAGGCTCCTGGCCAGCCCTGGGGTGACCTCGCCCCTTTGCTCCCACAGTCCTGCATTTGGACGCTCCCAAGGAGCCGTACGATCTCTACTTTTACGCGCCGGATGCTTGGATCCCTTCACACATCTCCACCAAGCAGCCGCCGCCCACTCCTCCGCTGCCGCCCAAGCTGCCCCCGCCGCCCCGCGGGGGCCGCTCCCAGCGCCTGGAGCCGCTCTCCCCCGCCACGCTCCCCGACAACTTCGTGTGAGCCCCTCTCGGTCCCTCCAGACGTGCGCCATCCTCAGACATCCTCCCCTCCCGGCATGCTTTGCTACAGAGTGGTACCCTCGGATAGAGCCCACCGCAGAGATGCCTTCGCTGAGGCCCAATAAAGCACGTGTTCCCTCCCTGGTAGCCACCTGCTCTGGCCTGATTCCTGGGGGAGGAGGGCCCTAGAACACCGGGGCTGCAGGAGGAGAGGGTTGGGGGGTGGGGGGACTCCTGGACTCCCCAATGACGAGGACTGGGTGTGTACACCAAAGCACTTTATTGGGAGTGGGGCAGGGCAGGGTTTACAGTCACAGAGACAGACACACACAGACACTCCCTGCCCTGGGAAAAACACCTCTCGCCCTAGCCCCCTACCCTTTCCTGGGACTCTGTGACTTCTCTTATATATGTTCCCCAAATTCTAAGCCAAAAGAAAGGTGTCTGAAAGGGTAGCATCCCAGATTTTGAGTCATTTAGCCCCTGAGGGACACGACAAATGGCCACTGAGAAAATGAGGGTAGTTTGAAACCACCCAGGAGAATAAAGTGCAAGGAACTGGGGGGGAGGGGGACATGTTGAAACCACCGTGGGGACGTTCAATGGTGGTGGCTTCAAACCATTGATGAACTTGAGCAGCCACTATTTGACCCTGAAGACTGTGTCAGAAAAAGTGCATAGGGGTGGCGTGAGGCATACCGATAAACCTGCCGTTCGGGCTGTTTCCCTAGACATCGGGCTAAGCGAGGGAGAAGGTCTTGGGGGATTTGGTGTTTCAGCAGAATCTGCTGGTGGAGGGAGGGGTGAGGAGGTTGGAGGGGGTCTTGAAACCACCATTTTCCCTCAGAAACGCTGGTGAGAATCGATCTCTAAAATAGTGGGGGTGGGTGATTTGGCTAAAGTTAAACCAAGCTGAAAAATGCAGAATAGATTTAGGAGAGATTGGAAACCTCTAGAGGAAGACCTTGAATTTTTCTGAGAGAAGAGGGGGACTGAGTAACTCAGGGCCCCTGGGGTTAAAGGAAGGGGAGAAGTTGCCTCAAAACCACACGAGAGAGCGAGAGACTGAACTGTCCATTGAAATCAAGCCCTGAAAGGAGAGGTTTGAAACCACTGAGGCAAAACCAGTGGAGGAGGGAACCCTTAGGGGAGTCTGGGTATCCTTGAAACTGCCATCCGCAGCTTCACTACCCTGAGAGGCAATTGGGAGAGGAAGAGGATTGGACAGCACTGGGAGCAAGGGAGAGTGCTTCCTAGGCCTGAGGCAGGACAGCGAGGACTGGGTTCCTTGACACTGTCACTCAGGCCGGAGATGTGTGGAATGGAGGTTCTGGAAACTGCCATCCAGTGGGAGGCACATGATCAGTAGTCCCGGACAGGGGGTGGGGGTCTTGGGGGCTGAACTGTGCTGTGTATGGCCCCATAGGAAGGAGGGGGAGCAGGGGGTGCCCCAGGGGGCTCGGCCTCATCCTCCATTTCGCTTTCATCACTGCCGGCCAGCTGGTCGTGGCCAACAAAGCCACACTTCTCCTCGCTCATCTCCTCCGGCTCCGCCCACGGCTGCTTCTCTCCTGAAGCGAAGACCCCATAGAAGATGACCCCTCCGTAGTGCACCAGCGAGGCGATTAGGAACACGTACTGCCACTCCTCCCGAGTCTGTTGGAGGCCAGAGAAACAGGAAGTGAAGGGAGAGTTTTAACCCTAGCCAGTTTGGCTCAGTGGATAGAGCGTCGGCCTGCGGACTGAAGGGTCCCAGGTTCGATTCTGGCCAAGGGAACATGCCTGGGTTGTGGGCTCGATCCCCAGTGGGGGGCGTGCAGGAGGCAGCTGATCAATGATTCTCTCTCATCATTGATGTTTCTCTCTCTCTCCCTCTCCCTTCCTCTCTGAAATCAATAAAATATATTTAAAAAATAAAAATATATTTGAGAGAGAGGGAGAGCTTTAGAGGGGTAGGGGAGGCCCAGAGAAAGGGGGACAGACCCAGAGAGAGGCCGAAAGACACCTCCAGGGGGCAGGGGTGGAGCCCAGGGAGGCTGCCCGCGTCAGGGAGGCAGGGAGCACAGAGGTAGAGGGCCAGAGGGTCAGGGCGCATGCACCCACCTTGTGCTTGGTCATGGCGCCCACGATGATGGGGCACACCATGCCCGACAGGGTGCCCACGCCGTTGGAGATGCCCATGAGGATGCTGGCATAGCGCGGGGCGATGTCCAGGTGGTTCACATTGAACCCTGAAAGATGAGCCAGGAGGCGGCGCACCTGAGTCTCCCTCCTCCTTCGGAGCCGGCCCTTCCCCGCTCCCGCTGCTCCTCCCAGCCCACCCTTTGCGCGGCTGGGAGGTCCCCTTCCGGAGCCAGAAAGCTCCCCACAGCGCTGTCCCGACTCCCCCAAGCTGCCGACCCGCGGTTCTCACCAGAGATGGCGAAGCCGCTGAAGCCCACGGCGAGGACCAGGAAGGAGATGGCCACGCCCTTGGAGTGCGAGTAGCCGACCACCAGCAGCAGCGTGGCTTCCATGCCGAAGCCTGCGGAGGGCCCTCCTCTGAGTGCCGGCTGCCCCGCGCCGTCACTCCAGACCTAATCCCGCCCACCCTGCTCGCTCCGCTCCAGGCCGGTCCCCGGCTTTGCCCCGCCCACCAGCGCCAGCCCTAAGCCTGGCCCCGACCCCCGGAGCGCACGAGCTCCAGCGCCTCCGCCGGGCCCTCCGTGGCCCCGCCCCCTGACTAGGCCACGCCCCGAAGATGCAGGGTCCGAGCCCCACCCCTGCGCCTTCACACCTTCCCTCTCCGTCCACACCCCTAGGGCAGTAGCCGCCTACACCCCGTCTCTCCAGGCCCCCCATCACAGCCCCTCTTCATCACCTCCTTTCCACACACCCCGCTCTGTCCCGTGTAGACCCCGCTCTTCCAGCCCAACGAGGTCTCGCCTCTGCCCCCGGATGTGCCCCACGGCGCTCTGCCCGGCCCAGGCGGCCCCAGACCGGTCGAGACCGGGCCCCACTCACCCCCACAGTTCATCAGTTTGCGCACGTTGGTGGTGGACATGATACGGCGGGTCCTCAGGAAGTCGGCGATCTGGCCACCGATGGGCACGATGATGGTCATGACCAGGTGGGGCAACGCCGACACCAGGCCCACCTGCGCCGGGGGGAGGACAGGGCCGGCGCTCAGGGCCCTCGTCGGGCCTCTCCACCCGGTTCCTGCCCACCGGCTCCTTCTGGTCCCGCATTCCAACCCCTTGGGACCAACGCTCCACTCCTTCTCTCTCAACCCCGCCGCGCCCCTGCCCTCCCCCCGCCCCTGGGTCCAACCTTGCTGATCTCGAAGCCGAACACTTCTTCGAAATAGGCGGGCTGGGAGATGAGGAGCAGGTAGAACGTCCAACTGCGGCAGAAGTTGGCCACGATGATGGCGTAGACGGGCATGGAGGTGAAGAAGCGCCGCCAGGGTGCTTTAAACTTCTGTGTGGGGCGAGAGGAGGGGCCGCTGAGACAGGAACCGGGGGCTCTCCGTGTCCCTTCAGGAACCTCACTACAGAGACCCAGGTTCCCCCACTTCATTAAAACCTCCAGGGGCCCAGGGGCGCCAGCCCATGTCCCTGCGGGGCCCGCATCCTGGCCTCTAGTGACCCTTCAGGAATGCAGGCTCCTGGGTTACAGTGGCCCCTCAGGTTCGCATGTGTCCGGGCTCGATGGCCCTCAGGGACCCATAAGTGTGGGCCCAGGAAGCTTTCCATTCAATAACGACTCCTAAACCTAGCCTCACCCACCACAGAATCTAAGCAAAACCCCACATTCTAATCCCGCCTCTGCTGTTTAACCACGCCCACCAGTGGCCCCGCCCAGCTGGTGACCTAGCCCCGCCCTCAGCACATGCTAATAGAGCGTTAACCCCGCCTCCTAGGCTCTAGCCCCGCCCACTGGGCGTTCCCATCGGGTCTCCTGAGTCGGGGAACACACCACGTCCTACACATTGTGCGGGTTCTAAGCCCCCTTTCTCCTGCCTCCCTGCCTGGTGTCTCTCCCCGCCCCACCGCGCCCCCACCCCGCAGGCTTGGCTCGGACCGTGAGGGGGTTCATGAGTTTGGCGCTCTCGCCGATGGCTTCTTCGATGTACTTGCGCTCCTCGTCTGAAATGCTGGGGTGCAGCGCCGGGGACTCATAAGAGACGAGCAGCCAGAACAGGTACCAGAAGATCCCGAAGCTGCCTGGGGAGGTCAGAAGGGGGATGGAAGCGAGGTGACGACCGACCGGCCTCGCTCTGGCCAGCACCCCCCGAACCCCGGCGCCCGGGCCCCTCACCGTAGACGTAGAACACGGAGCTCCAGCCTGAGTACTGCACCAGGACCCCGGCGAGAGGCATGGCCACCACCGCCCCGGCGTAGGAACCTGATTGGGGGTGGGGGGGGAGGTGCGGGAGAGAGAGCGGACCTAGCTACCCCGCCCCCCGGATCCAGGGGTTCGGACCCCAGCCCCGTCTTTCCAGGACACACCAAAGTACAAGCCACAGCCCCTCCTTCCACAGATATCGGGCCGGTGCCCCACCCCCTCCTCCTTCAGACCCACAAATCTAAATCCCAGCACCTTCCTCTCACCGCAAAAGGCTGTGGTAGCCAGGCGACTCCGCTCTAAGGGAGGGGCCCACTTGCTCCAGATCCCGTGGCACGCGGGGTAAGTGACCCCCTGGGGAGAAGAGAGCCAAAGTCAAGGAGAAGAGGTTGGCCCTAGCTGGTTTTGCTCAGCCTGGGGACTGAAGGGTCCCGGTTTCCATTCCGGCCATAGGCACATGCCCGGGTTTCGTGCTTGATCCCCAGTAGGGGGCGTGCAAGAGGCAGCCAATCAATGATTCTCTCATCATTGATGTTTCTATCTCTCTCTCCCTCTTCCTTCCTCTCTGAAATATATATATATATATTTTTTATTTTTTTTAAAATATATTTTATTGATTTTTTACAGAGAGGAAGAGAGAGGGATAGAGAGTTAGAAACATCGATGAGAGAGAAACATCGACCAGCTGCCTCTTGCACACCCCCTACTGGGGGTGTGCCCGCAACCAAGGTACATGCCCTTGACCGGAATCGAACCTGGGACCCTTGAGTCCGCAGGCCGACGCTCTATCCACTGAGCCAAACCGGTTTCGGCTATATATATATTTTTTTTAAAAAGGAGAAATATATATTTTTTTTTTAAAGGAGAAGAGGTGGGGTCAGAGGGCGGCGGGTCACATAGAGCGGGGCTTTACCTCCACCAACCCCTGCAGGATCCGTACGAAGATGACACAGCCATAGTGGACGCGGGCAGCCGAGGGGATCAGCATGTTTAGAGTGGATGTAGCAACAATAGCAAAGCCGAAAACCCTGATGGGAAGAGTCCGTGGTCCGAAAAAAAAGGTTCAGCTATCCCACCATGCATAGGATTCTGCTCTCTCTGCCCACAGCAGAACCCGGTTCCCCACAACCCCAGGCCCCACCTTCTCTCTGACTCCCACGTTTCACAACCACAAGCCCCGCCTTTCTCTAAGACCCCGCCCCAGGCTCCTCCCATTGTCCAAAGTCAGCCCCCAAATGCCAGGTCACACTCTCTAACTCCACCCACGCAACTGTAGTTCCCGCCCAACTTGAGAAACCCCACCCGACCTGTACCTGTTGGCTGCGAATTTTTGGCAGATAAATCCCCCGGGAATCTGGGTAACAATGTAGCCCCAGAAAAAGGAGCCGTGTATGAGGCCAACAGTCTCTGGATCCCAGTTGAACTGAGCTTTCTGTGGGCCAAAAAGCACATCAAACCAGTCGCCGGAGTTTGCCCCCCCTCCACCAATCAGCACCCACAGACTTGGTCCCTTGGCCAATCCGCAACAAGGATCCCTCTCTCGCCCCGCCCATCAGAGCTCAATCCATCCCTCGGTCCACACCGAATTAAGCTTCTCCACGTTGTTAGGGCCTGTGCTATCTTAGCAACGGGGCCTCTTGCTGCCTACACGCCTCAGTCTGCCTGTTGCCCTGCCTCAGTGCCCCTTCTCTGAATGTCTAGGGACCCATACCCGGGTGGCGATTCTTTCTCTACTTCTAACCAACTTAGGAACTGTTTGCCGAGTAACCTGGACGAGTTCCAGTCAAGGACAAGAAGTAGCCAAAGGGGTGGGCCTGATTGGAAGGGAGCTAGAGGCGGGGTAAATCACAGCCATAATCAGAACTTTGTTTTCTGAGACAGAGGTATGGCCTACCCTGGAGATAAAATAGGGAGAAAGCCCAGTGGGTGTGGCTCAGTGGATTGAGCGTCGTCCCATGGACCCAAGAGGTCCCAGGTTTGATTCCCTATCAGGGCACATGCCCAGGTTGCAATGTTTCTCTCTCTCCCTCTTCCTTCCTCTCTAAAATCAATAAAATATATATTTTAAAAAAACTCAGTGGGGCCCTGGCCGGCTTGGCTCAGTGGATAGAGCGTCAGCCTGCGGACTGAAGGGACCCAGGTTCGATTCCAGCAAAGGGCACATGCCTGGGTTGTGGGCTTGATCCCCAGTGGGGGGCGTGCAGGAGGCAACCCATCAATGATTCTCTTTCATCATTGATGTTTCTATCTCTCTCTCCTCCCTTCATCTCTGAAATCAATAAAGAAATATATTTTAAAAAAAAAACTCAGTGGGGATGCCCAACTGCTATGGCTCAGTGATTGAGCGTTAACCCATGAACCAGGAAGTCACGGTTTGATTCCTGGTCAGAGCACATGCCTGGGTTGTGGGCTCGATGCCCAGTAGGGGGCGTGCAGGAGGCAGCCAATTGATGATTCTCATCATTGATGTTTCTATCTCTCTCTCTCTCTCTCTCTTAAATCAATAAAAATATACTTTTTAAAATTCAGTGGGGAGCTTGTGATGGGACTGGGATGAAGATGCGACCCTGGGACAGGTGTGGGACGCAGGTGGAGCAAAAGTTGCTAGGAGGCCCAAAATGAAGAAGGGGCAGTACATAGGGAACCTAAAGGGGGGCAGAGGCCACATTTTGCTCTTAGGGACTTGAACTCAATAAGGGCGGAGCTTCATGTAGATCAGGGCGGGGCTTAGGAAAGGAGACAAGTCAGAGTAAGGGGGCAGCACAGATGGGCGGGGCCATTCGGGCTGTGGTGTTTAAGGGGGCGTGGCCTGGGCTGCGCTGGATGGACGTGACGTCATCAGAGGCGTAGGCGGTACCGCGGCTCCCGCCCTGCGCTACCTGCACCACCAGGTGGCCGTTGCGATGGGTCGTACTGTTGTTGACCATGGAGACGATGGCCACGCCCAGGTTGCAGCGGATGCCAAAGCTGATGCAGAAGCCCAGGCCGCTCATGATGGCGATAATGTAGCGGCGGGGGAGGCCGAAGCAGGTGCAGTCCACCACCGGCGGGTCCCGCGTCTGCGTCGCGACCGGGCGGCCGTCGGCACTCAGCTCCAGCGTCTCCGCGCCTTCCTGCCGCTTCTCCAGAAGCCTGCGGGGCGGCAAGAGTCAGACTCGGCCCAGGGCCCCAGCCCCCTCCTCCCAGGGCGACACAGGAGTTCAGGGCCAAACCTCCTGCTTGAAAAAGACCCAGGATGCTAACTGAACCCGTGTTCCCGCCTTCCTTCCCAGGACCCCAGCTTCTCTCCCCAGGACCCAGGATCCTGGAGCCCCCCTCAGACCAGGAATTCCACGCCCCCAGCCCCTCCGCCCCCAGACTCAGGTGTCCAAGTCCTCAGGTCCTCTCTCCCAGCCCTGCCATCTCTCAACTCAGCAGTTTTACACCCTCACTACCCTTTGCCTGTGCCCCGCCCCCCACCCCAAGGCCCAGACTCTCTCTAGCCCCCTCCCCCAGATACGAGTCTATTTGAGGAAGCGAAAGGCGCTAAGGAGATGCTTCAGCAAAGGTGTCAGCAGAACAGATGCTTCGCAGCCACGTCTGCTTATAGGCCGACCCCCTCCCCCTGCCTCTATGCCTGCCCTCCTGCCCCCAGGCCCCAGGTGTGGGGCTGACAGCCAGCTGACTCCGTTCAGCCACCAGCAGCCCATTCCTAGGGCCTCGGGGGTGGGGAGACTTCCGGGACTCTAGAATCCAGCAGTCCAGCCGGGCATCCCTGGGGAGCCTTGAGTTCAGGCTGTCAGCCGAGGGGATGGGGAGGGGGGTGGGGGGTGGTGTCCTGGCAAGGGACAGATGGCCCTGGTGGGGGACTTGGCTCCGTCCCCAGCGAGCCTGTCGCCCCCGCCCGTTCTGGATCAGGGATTGGTCTGTGGTGACGGAGACGGATAGGATACTTGGAGAGCCACCTCAAATCCTCAGAGAGGCTGCGGGAAGAGGTGTCCAGAGGTGTGGACAGACCCAAAGGGAGGGTGGCTTGGGAGGGGGCGGAGGCCAAGGAAGAAGGTCAGAGACACAGAAGGAAGGGAGAGACCCAGGGAGAAGGGGTCAGAGACCCAGAGAGACAAGGAGAGAATAAGATAGGGGGACCCAGCCCAGGAGAAGGGGGGACAGAACAGTGACCCAGAAGGGAGGGGACAGAGACCAGAGGCAGGGCTCAGGAACCCAGGGGAGAGGACGCAGGTACAGAGAACCCGAGCGTTGAACGATAAAGAGACTGGGATGCTGAGGAGACGGGCTGGGGCTGTGATTGGTGAGGTGCGGCTCCTCTCCGAGGCGGGGAAGCAGCCAGAGGATCCGGCTGGATCCCAGGAAGGGGCCGGAACAGATGGAGGCGAGGGAGACTGGGACGGGGGAGGAAAGAACAGCCAGACGGCCTGGGGGGAGGCGGTGGGAGAGATGCGAGAACACAGCCACCCTCCCCATCCAAGAACTTAAGGAGAAGGGGGGAGGAACGGTAAGAAACGGATGGGGGGGGGGGAGTGTGGGGGAGCTGACCAAACCCAGGGGGTGAGGAATGAGACCCTGAGTGAGCGGGAGAGAGGGGGGAGGGAGCCCCAGAATGACTCGTGCAGGGTGGTAGGGTCTGCCCACTCCGTCAGGACCTGTCAGCCAATGAGATTAGACTCTGACCCAGGTTGATATCAGATGCTATTTGACCCTGAAACTCAAGAAGTGATTGCAGCTAAAACCAGCGTACAGGCGGTCCCGCCGCTGGGCCTGTGTCTGCTCCTCTCGGCTCTCCGTCCGCTCCCCCACACCTCTGTCCCCCGTTTTCCCTTTGCTTCTCTCTCCTCTTCCCAGCGTACAGCTAAGGAAACTGAGGCTCAGAAGCAGCACATCCAAGGTCACCCACAGGAAGAGCGATGGGGCCTGCTCACCTCCTGGCCCCGCATCACCAGCCCAGGGTCTGGCCCACAGAGGAGGCCCTTCGGCTCCTGGTCTCGCCTGCATCCCTCCCCCCCCCTCCCCCGCCCCCGGCCTTGTCCCTAGTCGCCTCCTTTACGTCTGTTTCCTGGTCTGGGGGAGCGTCCCCACCCACTGGAGCTGGGACCTCACGCATCTCTAGGAAAACCCGCAGCCTCCAGCCCAGGTGGGGAGGGGCTGGCCTGGGCTGAATGATGGCTCAGCCACCAATGTCTCCCTCTTCTGCAGCTGAGCCTCAGTTTCCCCAGCTTCGTCTAAGAGGCCTGAACGGAGGTTGTGTCCAACACAGAGCAGCTCCCTTGTCTCCGACCATCGCAGTGAACCCCAGGATTCACATGCTCATCTCCGCCCAGGCTCCTCGGTGACTGTCCTGGCGGGAGCGCTGGGCTTGGGGGTCTCCGGGGGGCAGCTCGGGGGTGAGAGTAAGGCAGGGACCGAGCGAGAGAAACCCAGACCCAGATGAGAGGCTGAGAGGAGGCAGAGACGGAGGGAGGGGGCCTGAGCACCCCCAGCCCAGCCTCCATCCGCACGTCTCCCCCTCTGTCTCCTGACTTCTCACGGATGTATTTTGAGAAACTCGTGAAAGGAGGCGAGAAAAAGGGTGGGGAGGGGCTGGGAGATGGGGAAAAGCAGGGGTGGGGTTATCTCAGCTTCCCACTGCCTCCCCACCGCGCCATCCCCCTGCCCCCTCCCTTCTGTCCAGCCTCATTCCCATCTCCCCTGTTGCTAGAGGGCGGGGGGCCTTGGAGCCAGGAGGTGATCTACAGGAAGCAGGACTAGAGTTAGACTTAGAGAAGGACTTGCATGGCCCAGTGAGATGGACGAAGGGCCAGCTGAAGTCGGGGTCAGGGCTGTGGGCACGGCCCGGCCCAAGGGAAGGGCAGTGGAGAGGCTCGGGCTCGCTCCTCCCGCCCCGGGGCCAGGTATTTTTAGGTCTCACCGCAGATGAGTAATTTCCCTGACTTGGAGCCAAGGCTGGGGTTGGGGGTGAGAGACTGGAAGGAGGCGATCGGCCTGCCCTGGGGACACCCAGGTCACTGGGGTCATCTCCCTGGCCGGTAGGAGTCCCCCTTAGCTCCAGCCTACATCCTTGGGGAGGTCTCATGTGGGGCCTGCAGCTACCTTCCCCCCACCAGAGGCCCAGGACACCCTGGCTTCTCCCTCCCAGCTTAACTCTCTCCAAGGACGAGAACCCATGGGCCCCAATCCGCATTAACTTCAGATTAAACGCTCTGAGTGACGGAAACGGAGAAAGACAGAGTGATGGAGAGACCCAGGGCAGCGGGATGAACACGCAGGGAGAGGACAGAGACCCAAAAGAAGAGAGACTGGGACCCCAAGGGGGGGCAGAGACCCCGAGAGGGGAGTTGATAGAGATCTAGTGAGAGCCAGAATCAGAGAGAGGACAGAGACTCAGAGATAAAGGGGACTAGAGACCCCAGAGAGAGGGGCCCAGAGGTCCAGAGAAAGGACGCGGAGAGAAGAGGGGTGAACAGAGCCCCAGACGTGGGACAGGGGTTCAGAGACCCAGAGAGAGGGGAACACACGGTCCCAGAGAAAAGGGTCCAGACTGGAGTGGGGTGGGGCCAACAAAATAAACCAGATGATGAGCAAGACAGAACCAGGGACAGCGGCGCCGTCGGAGGCGGAGGGAGAAAACTGGACAGATGGGTGGACCCCCCGATCCGCGTATCGCCCGTCCACCTATGGGTCTGCGCCCGGGTGGGAATGGGCGTCCTCTCCGGCCCTTGCCCTCTTCCCCGCCCAGGACCCCCACCCAGCTCACCGGTGCAGCCGCCCGAGGGCGCGACCCGCCAGCTTCCGAAACTCCTCCTTGTGGAACTGCATGGTGGCTGCCCCCGCGGCCGGTACCCCCCGCCGATCCCCCCGCCCGCGGGCCCGGGCGGCCGCGTCCGGGTTCCCGGGGTCCGCCCCGGCCCGGCCGGCCCCGCAGCTCCGCTCGGGGGGGAAGGAGGCTGCGAGTGCGGCTGCCGAGGGGCCGTCACTGAACTCAGCATCGGGGGCGGGGCGAGGGGAGGCCCCGCCCACCCGCTAGACCCTGCCCCTGGCATTATAACCCGGCCCGGCCCCGCCCTTCCACCGCTAGACCACACCCCTGGGTTTGAATTCACCCGAGTTGCATCGCCCCAGTTCTGTCGCTTCTCAGAGTTACTCTCCCTCACTCTACCCCCGCCCCTGGCTCCTTCTCTCTCTTCCCTGGGATGTGCCCCCCGCCCCACTTCAGTCCCTTTCATCTCATCCCCGCATCTTCCTCCCCTTCAGTGCCATCTTGCTGAGTGTCCTTCCGCGCTTCAGCCTCAGTCTTGTCCCTCCCGGTTTCTGCACCCTCCAGTTGTACATCTCGCTCCCCGAACTCCATCCCCATCCTGTATCATCACCCCCGGTTCCAACATCCTCATTCAAAAGGTTCTCTTCTTATGCAGGGAATTCTCTCCCCTGAATTCCAAATTCCAACCCCCATTTTATTTATATATATATATTGATTTCAGCGAGGAAGGGAGAGGGAGAAACATTAATGCCGATCAGCTGCCGCCTGTACACCCCACGCTGGGGATTGAGCCTGCAAGCTGGGCATGTGCCCAGGACCGGAATCGAACCTGGGACCCTTCAGTCCGCAGGCCGACGCTCTATCCACTGAGCCAAACCAGCCAGGGCTCCAACCCCCCCATTTTCATTCGCCCCTTGTCCCCTCTATTCTTCCCCATCTAGTTTCTTCCCCTTTGACTTCCATCCACTTGCTTCCATCATTCCTCTTTTTCCATTCCCCTCCTGTTGTTGTTCCTTTGCACGCACCCCGCTCCCCGGTCCTTGACCTCCAATTTCCTTCCCTCTGAGTTCCATCCCCGACTGTATACTGCCCCCCTCCAGCAGTCGCCAGTTTCGACCCAAATAATTTAGTCCACACTTTGGAATCTGTCCACTCTCTCGGTTCTCTCTCCACCCCCTGAGTTCAGGCCCTTCCCTCTGGGATCTGCCCCGCCCCCTAAATTCTCACTCCACCCCTGAATTCCAGCCCCGCCCCTTAGGGTTGAACCCTGACTTTTCGTCTGTGTGCCCGGCCCCTTCTCCAAACCAGCCCCGCTCCCCGACGCGGAGTCCATCTCAGATCCAGGCCCCGGGAGGGTGCTTCTTTCACCACCGCCTCTCTGCCTCGGGCCGCAAATGCATTCGGGATTAAAATTTCATGATGTGGCACAGGCCCGCCAGGGGGTGGGAGAGCAGCCGGCGTGGCGGACGGCGCCACGGACCCAGTGGCCCGCAGCCTCTGCCCCCGCGGCCTCTCCATGGGTGTCTGGGTCTCCCAGTTTTGCCCCTTTGAAAACCCCCGGGTCCCCTGGGAGGAGGGGGCCGGGGGCCGGACTCCTGGGCCAGGGAGGAGCAGCCCGCGGAGCCGTCCACACGCGCCACCCTGTGGCAGCAGAATCCTCGGCCCGGGTGCGGAGGCGGCGGCCGGGGCTCGGGGCCAGGTGCGAAGGTGGAGCAGATGGTGAGGAGGAGGGAGTGGGAAGAGGGCCCAGCCGCTGCCAAATCCCGTGCATTCGCCGGAACTATCACCATGGAGACAGAGGACGGCAGAAGGGACCCAGCCCCACACTTCTTAGGACTTAAGAGTGTGTTCTTCAGTCCCACGGAGAGTCCCCATGAGAACTACAAGTCCCAGCGGCCGCTGGATCTCTGCTTGCTTCGGAAGGGCCGCTTACTTCGAGGGTCGCCGGGAGTTGTAGTTCTGAGGATGCGTTGCGCCATCTAGTGGACACGGCGCCTACATTAGCTCCTTCAGATGCTCATATCCCACCTTTTCCCCTTCTCACCAAGTCTCCCTCTACCCACCCAATTCAACTCCGTTCCAGTCACACCGGACTCTTTACTGCTCTTCCAATTTACCACTGAGGTTCCTCCATTTACTTATGCACCTAGGACTATGGAAAAAGGAGAGGGCATTGCCCATCATTAATTCAACAAATATTTGCATTCCGACTAGGTGTTAGGCATTGTCACACCACAGGAGACACAGCTATAAGAGTAACACTGGGTGTTGGGGACTCCTGGGGGCAGGAGCGGGAGGTGGGTTTCTAATCCTGCCAGGGTAGATCGGAGAAAACTTGAAGGTTGAAAAGCTTTCCAGGGAAAGCTCAGAAAGGGAATGACTGGGTGGGGAGGTGGATAAGGATGGCAGGAGGAAGTAGCCAGCGCATGGGAATCAGCACTTGCCCAGTGGGGAAGGGAGAGTTTGGTGTGACTGTGACTTGAAGTACAATTCCAGGAATGGGCAGCTTGTCAGGACAGGGGTAGGAGAGGGTATGGATGACGGTATGGATCAGATCACCAAAGGGCTCTGGGAACATCCCCTGTGAGGGGGAGACAATTAGAAACTTCCCAGGTGTACTAGAGAGGAGGTACTAAGTAGAACGGACAGTAGAAACTAAGAAAAAGTTTCAAAAAATGGTGTGGTCAAGACACTCTTCGGGGTGACTAGGCAGAAAGAGGTCCAAATGAGGCCTGAAGGCCAGACGGTGCCCTGGCTGGTGTGGCTCAGTGGGCTGGAGCATTGCTCTGTACACCAAAAGGTGGCAGGTTTGACTCCCGGTCAGGGCCCGTACCTAGGTTGCAGTTTCCATTCCCGGTCGGGGCACGTACGGAAGGCAACCCACGGATGTTCTCTCACATCGATGTTTCTCTCTCTCTCTCTCCCTCCCTTCCCCTCTCTCTGAAATCAGTAAGCATATCCTCCCATCAGGCCACACGGAGCTCGGAGTGCCAGGCTGGGGGGCTTGGACCATCTCCCAGGGGCGATGGGGAGCCAGGGAGGGGTTGTGAACAGGAGAGGGGCAGAGTCAGCTCTGGGACCCCAGGGGAGACTGAGGGGAGAAACTGGGGGCCGGGAGTGAGGGAGAGGACGAGCCTGAGCTGCAGCAGTGACCCCTTTGGGACGCCAGGGCTACAACCCAATGCCCCTCCCCCGCCCACTCCCCATGAATTCCCAGCCAGACACAGAGTAAAGGCAAACTCTTTTATTTCGGTTTTAGAGAAGCGATCACCTCCTCCCCACCTGGAAGCCCAGGGCGACGCTGGGTCAAGAAGGCGCGGACAGAAGGGGCATCGCCACCATCAGCTGCTGAGGAGAGGAAAGGGAGAGGGTTCAGGACCCCGGAGTCCAGGCCCCCATGCCGCCGCTTCCCCGCACCACCATCTCCCCCACCAGGTACCCTTCTCTTCCGGTGGAAGGCCGCCTTGCTCTCATCAGAGTTGATCCGCAGGGGGATGTAGGCATCCAGATGGTACAGCTGCTGGGGGCCCCCCATCACCAGGCGGTTCTCCCCGATCTCCAGCGACAGCCCTAGAGCTCCATCCTGGGGACAGACTGAAATCAGCCCACCCTTCCCTCCCGGCAGCAGGACACGGACGATGAAAACATGGGCCAGAGAGAGCAGGCTCACGGGCTGGGAGACCGTATTTACAGGGTCTAACCTTCCAGGGAGAAGGCGGGGTACGGTCATTTCAGTTCTCCGTGTTGGGTCACTTACAATGCCCTGGGTATCCTGGGGGCGGCACCGGAAGTGGGCCTGAGGGCCCTCAACTCAGAGGGCAGCACCAACGGGCTGGCACAAGCCCAGGTCACTTTCCCTCCAACACCCCAACCTCCTTCTCCAGCTCAGGTCGACGGCGCACCCACCAGTTTGGGGAGGTCAATTTCCGCCAAAAGGAGGTCGGGGGCTTCCAGCCAGAGGTTCAGGTGCGGCTTCTCAGGGCTGAGGGGGAACAGGAGCCAGAGCTGAGGAGAGCCCCCAGGTCCCCGCGGGGCTGCCCCGCCTGGCATGTGGCTCCCTTCCTTTCTCACCATCACCAGCCCTGCGGCCCCGGGGGTGGCCTTCGCAGGGGGAGTTTAGCTTCTCCCCTCTGGGGGTTCCCAGAGCCCCAGGACACCGCCCGCTGGGGAGGGAAGGATGGCAAAGAGCACGGGAGACAGGAGAGAGGGAGCCATGGAGAGCCCACCTTCCCTCGGGTCTCAAGGCGTCAGCGGTAAACACGTTCCCCAGCTCCTGGATCGGAGGACGCTGGCGGGAGCGGATATTTTGCTGGGAGATGGAGCCCATAAAAGGCCGGTTCCTCAACAGGCGCCACTCTGCGGGGAGAGGGGGGGCAGGGTCAAGGTCACATGGTAGGGGTTCCCTTCGCTCCACGAAGCGCCAGGGGGGCGTCTAGCACTGTGAGAGCTTCCCCGGAGGGGAGAAGAGTGGAGGTGGCAAGGGACCTGACCACAGCCCAGGCTTGGCTTTAGGAAGCGCGCCCACCTTGTCCCCGCCCTTCCCGGAGTATTAGCCAATAAAATCTGATCCTAGGAGATGCTCCGGACCCGAGCTCCCACGCTGTCCAGACCCCGCCCCTTACCTAGACAAGGGGCCAGGTCCCGCTCCACAAGCACTAACAACACACACACCCCACACACACCCCGCGCACCTTGGGGAGCCTCGCCCTTTCCCCAGGATCGCAGCCTAGAGGCGAAGACATTAGCTGCCCCCACGCCGCCCAGGCCCCCTTACCTGGATTCAGCTGCAGGCTGTATTTGTCCTCCAGGCCCTCCCTGGCGATGGTGATCACCAGCTCTCGCAGGAAATCGCTGTTCTAGGACAGAGGGGGGAGCAGGGCTGCGGGAGGGCTCGAGGGTCAAGGGAGCGGCCCCTGCCCAGGCCTCACCCGCAGCCACGCCCCCAACCTGCATCCTCCGGTAGAAGTCGCTGTTGACAGCCACGTCGTAGGCGGTACAACCCTGGCCTTCTGCGGAGAGAAAAAGGGGTGAGGCCCCCAGCCCTTCGGGCAGCCCCCCCCCCCGACTCAGACAGGCAAGGAGAAAGCTCTAAAGGAGAGCAGCCAAAGAATGAGACACCCATAAAGGATAGCAGCCAAAGAGTGAGAGACCCAGAGACCATTAGGAAGTGAGGACTCACACACACTGAACTCACACCGCCTCCAGTCTCTGTCCCTCTGCTCCCTCCCCACTGTGTCCCAGAGCCCCACCTGCCTCCCCCTGCTCACAGCCCTCCACGCTCCCTAGCACACAGTAGGTCTGAGCACTTCAGCCTGGCATTGGGGGCCCTGTGTGTCTGCCCCTCCCACCTGGAGAGAAAAAAAAACCTCACTTCTATAGCGACCTCCTCCCTGTAAATTCCTTCCATCCCTCTGTTACTGATCGATCCAGTTCAATCATTCTTTCTGGCCGCCTTGGGACCCCTGTCTGAACCCTCTGCCCAGAACCTTCTTCTCTGTCTTGACCTGATGAACTCCTCCGGTTCCTTCTCATCTTGAATTGGACATTTCCACCTCCAGGAAGCCCTCCCTGACCCTGACCCTGACCCTGACCCTTCAATGTGGCCAAGCGCCCCCTCTGGCCCAGCAAGAATCACACAATATTGAAACCCCAAGTTCTGGGTTTGATAAGTCCCTACTCCCTGGGGCACCACCCAAAACGTGATCCCAGGAGGCTTCAGGGGACATATGTGAATTGAAAAAGCAAGGACATAGAGACAGAAATGCCACAGAGACAGAGGTGAGACAGGCAGAGAGACAGAGACAGGGGAGAGGGTGGAGGAGAAAACTTCTCCCCTCTGGGGGTTCCCAGAGCCCCAGGACACTGCCCATTGGGGAGGCAAAGAGCACGGGAGACAGGAGAGGGAGCCATGGATGCGGGTGAGAGCTGGCCTGGGCCTAGATCCAGAAGATCGGCTAATAAAGCACCTGCCCGCCGGCCCTCACCCTGGAGGGAGGCAAAGAGAAGTGCCAGCTTGGCCAGGTGGGCAGAACCAGGACTGTCCCTTGCGGCCGCTGCAGCAGGCCCAGGAGGCTGGGGGTATGCCTCAGGGGAAGGGATCAGATCAGGAGAGTCCTGGGCCCTGGATTCTGGGGTCCTGGGTCCCCCAAGGGTACTGACTTGCATCGAGTTCGGCATGAGGCTCTCCCAGACTCATGGGGATGCGAAACCCGGCTTGGTCCTCCTCCAGCATTTGAAGCAGCTGATCCTCGGTCATGTCAGCCGGAGGAGGGATGGAGGGAGAGTGACAGATGTTGATGAAAACCTTCCCTTCTGATGAGTTGGTCTTTACGCAGAAGCCTGGTGGGAATGGGTTGGTCCTGACCATGTCTCCATGTGGGTATTGATTTCCATCAGTCCTCTCCCCAGTCTGTCCTTCTCCCTTCCTTGAGTCTCAGTCCTCCACTTTCTGGTTCCCCCTCCCCATGCCTGGGACCTCTGACTCTCTTTCCATGTTGGAGTCTCTGTCCCCCTAGTCACTCCCATCCACCCACTCCTCTCTTTGGATCTCCCTCTGGGTCTCTGTTCACTTCCCCACCAAGGCTTCTAAACCCTCTTATTATGTCCCTTTCCTCCCTCCTCTGTGTCCTTTGACCCCAGTGTCTCTCCACTTCCCTGGGAATCTCTCACTCTCTTTGGGTTTCTGCCTTCCTCACCTGGTTGGGGTTGGATCTGTGTTGATTCTGGTCTGCTTGTCTGGGCCTGCTGGAGCTCCTTGGAGGCCTGGGTGAAGGAAAATGGCTCAGACCCGCATTTGTTGCTCAATAAACAAATGTTTATGGATATGAGCAACGCAGGGAATAAGACATATTATGTCCCTTTTCTCCTTTGAGGAACCCAAAGAACGACTCCAGTCTTACTCCCATTTATTCCAGAGCCTAGCAAACTTTGAGTTAACCAACTACAATTCCCATAAGCCCTGTTGCCTCTCTAGTGCATTCTGGGAACTGCAATCCCATCTCAGGGGGAAAAAAAGAATCCCCCAAATAACCAGGGACACAGGAGTCGTGGTCAGTGCGCACCTGCAGCAGCAGCTCCTGGAAACGTGCCGTCTCAGCGCCCATTTCCTCCGCCTCGTTCAGCTCCGGCACCAGCAGCTTCAAGTCCGCCATGGCCCCGGGGAAGAGACCTAGGCGTCCCCAGCAACCCCGACGTGGGGGAGCCTTTGCTGGGACCTGAACTCTGGGGCCTGCTTCCCGGGCCCTCAACAGACTCCGACACCCGCCGTTGTCTATGAAAATCGAGGAATCTGGCCGGAGGCTACAATTCCACTCAGATCAGATACCGTCGTCAAATCTGTTGGGGGACAATATCTCCAGATGCTCTCTAGGTCCAACACGCCAAACGTTTAAAGGACAGCCACGCTTCCGGTGTAACAGAAATTGGAGTACGCCACACTTCCGACTCCCTCAACGCTCGTACTTTCACCAGAACCGCGCTACTGACCAATCATAGTCTACGTACGAGGCCACGCCTCCCACCTCAACCAATCAAAACTAGATTCTGAGCCCGATTCCCTTAATGCCACACTTCCGCTGTCGATTAAAGGCACACTTCCCCTTCCTTCCCGACAACCACCTCAGGCCAGGTCGCGGACAGTCAAACCCTAATTTCGGTGTCCATCCTAAGACTCCCTTCTGATCTCAGAATTATCGCTTCGCCCCAGAGCCAGATTCGATTCTCTAGGAAATGTATTTCGGACCGAAAGCTGCCCTTTTGTGAACAGGGTGGTGGAAAGACACACCAGTACGGCCCCCCTTCTAAATCTGGAACTCTCCTGTTTGCAGGGCACACACAATTTCTCCTTTTCCGCCCCCCCCCCACTTTGAGGACTGCGCATGCTCCAAACTACGTGGGCGGGGTCACCGGGTCCTAAGGTTGGGTCACGCTCTATCTCCTGCGGCCCGCCCTTTGCGCTGGAGGGGGCGGTCCCGCCCTTCGGACCTCGAGGTTCCCTTGGGTAGAGCGCCCGGCCGTCGGTGGAAAGCGGTCTGGACGGGTGATGGCTGCCACGCGCGCAGAGTCCCGCGCCCGAGAGATATTCGCCACGCTGGAGTACGGACCCGCGCCGGAGAGCCACGCATGCGCGCTGGTGAGGGCTTGCGGGCCGGCGCTGTCCCTCCCCTTCCCCCTCCCCCCCTCTCCCTCCCCCCCCCCGCGCGGGTTCGGCGCGCTGACTCCCGTGATCCACCGCGGCAGCTCCGCGACTCCGCCCTTTGCTTCCGCGATTCCCGCCGCCCGTGAAAGAGCTTCCCTGGAGCTTTTGCGGGTTCTCGTGCCCCACGGCCCGAGCTCGCGGCGGTGTTTCCCTGGTCCCTCAGACCCGCCCCGCCCGGAGGGGTGCCAGTGGTTCTTGGAGCCACATCAGAACCTCCTGTGGGGCTCCCATGATCTTGCAAGGAACCTCTGAACCCCCGTACACTTCCCAGGATTCCTCAGAAGATCCTGTGCCTCCCATGGTCCTCCAGGGCACCCCCCGAGTTCTCTTGGGGCTCCCTTAATCACTCGGACCCTCCGTGGAGTCCCCGTGATTCCTCAGGCTCCTCTGTACTTGTGTGGCTGCTGTGATCTCGGGAACTCTCGGAACCCCAGGATACATCAGAACCCCTAATTACCCACAGCCCCTCAGCGTGCCCTCATGGGCCCCCCGTGATCCCTCACCGCCGCTCAGAATGTCGCACGGGCCCACCCTGAGTCCGCAGGGCCTCTTTAACATCCTGGTGCTGCTCCATGACCCTCGGTGTTCCGAAGTTCCCCTCGGAGTCTCCCACAACGCTTTGGAGGTCCCTGCAGATAAGTCAGGTGCCTCGAATTTTCCGTCATTGCCCAGGCCCCTCAGAATTCCGCCATGGAGCCAGGTCATCCTGAGGGGTCCTCTGGCACCCACGCGTGGGAAGCTTGGGCTGGAAGAGTAGCCCACGTGCAGGGTGCGAGCAGAGCCTGTGGAGGGGGAGAGGAGGGGATGAGGCAGCGATGCCGGAGGAACAGGCTTCGGGGAATTGAGAGGCAAGGACAACACCTGGGGTCTGGCCCTGTGCCTGGGTGGACTGTCCCCCACCCCATGGGGAACCCTGAAGGGCAAGCTTCTGAGGAAAGATGCTGAGCTGAGTTATCACGTGTTGTTGAACGTGTGCAGGAGTCAAATGCCAGTTTGAGCCGGTGTGACGATTGAGTGTTTCCCAGTCAGGGCACATGCACGAGTTGCAGGCTGGATACCCAGTAGGGGGCGTGCAGGAGGCAGCCGATCAGTGATTCTCTCTCATCATTGATGTTTCTATCTCTCCCTCCTCTCTGAAATCAATGAAAATATGTATATATTTTTAAAATACCACTTTGAGCCTCAGGTCTGGAGACAGGGACCTGGGAAGCATCAATGTCAAAAGATAACTGAGCCCTATCCGGTTTGGCTCAGTGGATAGAGCGTCGGCCTGCGGACTGAAGGGTCCCAGGTTCGATTCCTGTCAAGGGCACATCCCCAGTAGGGGGTGTGCAAGAGGCAGCTGATCGATGTTTCTAACTCTCTATCCCTCTCCCTTCCTCTCTGTAAAAAATCAATAAAATATATTAAAAAAAAAAAAAAAAAAGATAACTGAGCCCTATCCGGTTTGGCTCAGTGGATAGAGCGTGGGCCTGCGAACTGAAAGGTCCCAGGTTCGATTCCGGTCAAGGGCACATGCCCCGGTTGTGGGCTCATCCCTAGTGGGGGACTTGCAGGAGGCAGCCAATCCATGATTCTCTCTCATCATGGATGATTCTCTCTCTCTTCCTCTTCCTTCCTCTCTGAAATCAATAAAAATATATATATTTTTTAAAACACACAAATGTATATTAAAAAAAAGATAACGGAACCTGGGAGTGACCAGATGACCTAGGTATATAGTGTAGGCTCAGATAAAAGGACCTGGGACAGTGTACAGAGAATCCCCACGCGGAGGTTAGAAGTGGAATGTGGTGAAATGGCAATGTGCTAAAAGCTTCTGGTCATTGGGTGCTTTCACTAAGTCGCCTCGGTGCTCAGCATAATTGCATTAGCTCTCCCAGGACCACCGTGGGAGGGGTTACTGTCATTATGTTAGTGATAGCACACAGAGGCTTGGGAAGTAAGTCGTTTGCCCACAGTCAACACGGCTTCAAAGGGGAAGCTGAACTCTCAAAAATTAAGAATTTAAATTAAATACAAGAAAAAAGGGGAAGCTGAGATTTGAACCTGAGCCCTCAGATTCCAGCGCCTGTGATGCCCCCACCTTCCCCCAAGCCAAGGTCTCAACCGTATGGTCTGTTGGCCAGACTCAGTCGATAAACATGTTTTCTTTGGCCTAACTTTATTTGTAAAAATGGGAATTAATTGACAACTAATCCCATGTAAACATCCGGGATTCCAGCTTCTCTTGAAAATAAAATCCCCCAGTTTGGCAACCTTTGGCTCACGGTCCCTGACAAAAACCATCTGGATCCATTAGCGACAGTTTGTCTTGTTAGACCAGTGGTGAGTTCCCAGTCTCCCCCAGGCCCTCTTCTCACACTAACTAGGCCTGCCAGGACCCTATGGACATTCTTTTAGGATTTTGTTTTTTCTTTGGGGGGAAATTTTGCAAAATTCCAGAGTACTTAATATTGTGAACTCTCATGTACCCCTCAGTGAGCTTCAGCAATGATGAGCATTTGGTCCAATTGTCTTCCTTGGTGGTCTCTTTTTCTGGAGTGATTTCAATCCCATGGCCTAGCCGGCGTGGTTCAATGGTTAGAGAGTCAGCCCACACACCCGCAGGGTCTCGGGTTCAATTCCCGGTCAAGGGCATGTACCTGGGTTTCAGGTTCAGTCCCCGTCCTCCGCCTGAGCCCACGCAGGAGGCAACAGTCAATGTGTCTCTCTCGCATGGATGTCTCTCTCCTCTTTCTCTCTCTCTCCCCCCTGTTTCTCCCCCCACCCCCGCCCCTTCCACTCTCTCTAAGAAGCAATGGAAAAAATAACCTCCCGTGAGGATTAACAACAAAAAATTAAATCCCACATGTCATATTATTTTCCCATAAATAGTTGATTCCTCGTTTCTAACACTTAAGGACTCCTGTAACATAACCACCCTGCCATTCATTGGCACACTCAACATTAACAGTCATTCTTTAATATCATCTGATGCCCAGCTCGTGTTCAGATACCCTCAACTGTGTCAAAAGTGTCTCTTTCCCACCCCCACCCCCCAGCCTCTGGAGGGATTTGAATTAGGAACTTCCTGTTGACCATTTGACTTCAAAGAAAAGTGAGGAGAAGGGCCAGTTGGCCGGGGAAGAGAAAAGTCAGGAGGCCGAGGCTTTGGGGGTGCTAAGAGAAGAGTGTAGAAGGCAAAAGGAGGAAGCGTGTCATGGATTTAGCAAGGATTTGGGGAAGACGGGACCAGGGACGGAGAGAAACGTGGAGCTGCAATAAAATTAATAGGAAGTTATAAGTGGTGCTGCTTTGAATATCTGACAAGGATGATTCATCCTCACACAGCTTTGTGAAGTGGGGGGCTGTCATTACCGCCACCTTCCAGATGGCTCGCTTAGCGGAGGCCATGGCTGCACCATGAGTAAGTACCAGAGCCAGGATTCAAACCCTGGCCGTGGCCCCTCGCTCCAGGGACCCCACACTGGGCCGCCCCTCTGCAAAGCCCATATGCTATGCCTTGGGCTCAGACATGCCACGGCCAAATAAACCACGCCTGGCAGAGCAGCATCCGGTCTATCTTCGGGGTGGGGGATCCCACCCTCACTCCCCAAGTGCTGACAGCTGAGATGGAGGGAACACAGGAACCACCTGGCTAGGAAGCCACACAGTCCCACGGGCATCGCTTCCAGGGCCCTGGCAAGGGTCACAGGTGCACAAACAAAAACGTGCACACGCACGTCTCTACCAGCACAACTCACAATAGCCAGAGAGCGGAAATGACCCACGTGCCCATCCACTGGTGACTAGCTAAACAGAATGTCCATCCAGATAATGAGGACCACACGGCCGTAAAAAGAAATGAGGTGCTGATACAGGATATGGCATGGATGGGCCTTGAAAACGCCATGCCAATCATAACATTAAAAAAAGAAAAGAGCCCTAGCTGGTTTGGCTCAGTGGATAGAGTGTTGGCCTGTGGACTGAAGGGTCCCGGGTTTGATTCCGGCCAAGGGCACGTGCCCGGGGTTGTGGGCTCGATCCCCAGTGTGGGGCGTGCAGGAGGCAGCCAATCAATGATTATCTGTCATCATTGATGTTTCTATCTCTCTATCCCTCTCCCTTCCTCTCTGAAATCAATAAAGAATTATATTTTTAAAAAAAAGAAGAAAAGAAAAAACCATGCCAAGTGAAAGAAGCCAGCCACAAAAAGCCATTTAGTGTAGGATTCCATGTACGTGAACTGCCCAGAATAGCATTGAGACAGAAGGCAGATTAGTAGTTACCAGGGGTTGGGCACCGGGGAAGGGAGAGCGACTGCTTAATGACTGTGGAGCTGTCTTTTGGGGGCGATGAAATGTTCTGGAATTAGAAAGTGGTAATAGTTGCACGATATTGTGAATTTACTAGATGCCCCTGAATTGTACACTTGAAAATGGTTAAAATGTTGAGTGTGTTATGTGTCTGTTATGTTTATGTCTATTTCCTACTACACAGGAAAAGAATTAGCTGGGGGGGGGGGGGGGCGAAGGGGGGCAGGTGTCCCCCTCCCAGAGGACACTGGGTAGGGATCGAGCTCCTTCAGCTGCCTCCCAGACCCCTTTCCAAACTCTCCCCCTTCCCCAGGCCTGGCTGGACACCCAGGATCGGTGCTTGGGTCACTATGTAACTGGAAAGTGGTTAAAGCCAGAAAACAGGAAATCCGTGCCTTGCCAGGATCCCATCACAGGTAGGCGTCCCCTAGTCATTAGGGGAGGGAGAGGTACCCGGGCCCCTAGCCATACCCAGTCTTTGCTCAGGGCCCTGAGGGCAGGGAGCAGCTGATGGGGAAGGAGGCTGAGAGTTTTGGCTCCTCCTGATACTGATTATTCTAATATGGGCCCAAGTCCCTGTGGACACTTTTCAAAGTCACCATCTACTAAAATCGCTTCCTTAGCTTTGCACAGTGGCAGTATCATAGCCAATGAGGTTTATCTGAGGCGTGATTATTGCTAAAAAAAATAAATAAATAAAATCCCTTCCTTGCCTGCGGAGGCCATCGGAGCAAGGACCAATGGATTTATCCCCATTGGTCAGATGACAAACCTGAGACCCTCAGCAGGACTTTACTGCCCGCTCCCAGGCCCCAGAAGTCTTAGCCCTCCGTGGTTCTGACACAGTTTCCCCCCTCTTCCATCTGGGTTCCCCCCCACTCTGTCTCCCCAGGAGAGAACTTGGCCAGCTGCCTCCAGGCACAGGCTGAGGATGTGGCGGCCGCCGCAGAGGCAGCCGGGGCCGCGTTGGAGAACTGGAGCGGCCTCCCCGGAGCCTCTCGGGCCAAACACCTGACCAGGTGATGCAGTTGAGGTGTGGACCCAGGGAGGTGGGGAAGGACTGAGAACAAAGACTCTAGTTCCCAACATCCCACTGGATTCTTTGGCCGCCAAGGTTCGTGTTCCCAGCATGCCTTTTGGCCTTTAGTCCCATCTATTGGGACTAGTAATAACAAAACCTCTATTTCCCCCGAAAGAATATCCTTGGAGCTCATCGGGACTCCATTTCTCAGCAGCTCATTGGGACTGGTGGAGCCCCAAAGTCCATTTCCCAGCACCCTCCTGGGGCAGCTAGAGACAAAGATTCCATTTCCCAAAATGTTTGAGGTTAGAGGTAAGCCCCAGCAGCTCCAGGGTTACAGGTGGCCAAAATCTTTGCACAGAAGCCTCAGGATTTGTTTTCCTGGACTACATTTCCCATAAATCTCTAGTGTTCTCTACCCCTGGTAAATGGGGATGTCCCAGGGGTTCATGGGAAATATTGTAGTCCAGGTAAATGGGGTGTGTTTCAAGATCCTTTCAGGCTCAGAGGTACTGGGAAATGACCGGCCCCCTCGCTTTCTCCACAGGCTGGCCAAGATGATCCAGAAGCACCAGCGGCTGCTGTGGACCCTGGAATCCCTGGTTACTGGGCGGGCTGTGCGAGAGGTTCGGGACAGGGATGTCCCGCTGGCCCAGCAGCTGCTCCAGTACCATGCAGTTCAGGCACACATCCAGGAGGAGGCGCTGGCAGGCTGGGAGCCCATGGGTGAGGAGCATGAGTCCCGGCCCCCGGCCCCCTCTTCCATCAGGGCCCACCAGTGTCTGTCCCAGTCACTTCATTTGTTCCTGCAGGAGTAATTGGTCTCATCTTGCCACCCACATTTTCCTTCCTTGAGATGATGTGGAGGATTTGCCCTGCCCTGACTGTGGGTAAATGATGGGCTGGGGGCCTGGACCCCTGGGTCTGAGGGAGGAGGGGCTGGGGGCCTGGACTCCTGGGTCTGAGGGAGGAGGGGCTGGGGGCCTGGACTCCTGGGTCTGAGGGAGGAGGGGCTGGGGGCCTGGACCCCTGGGTCTGAGGGAGGAGGGGCTGGGGGCCTGGACCCCTGGGTCTGAGGGAGGAGGGGCTGGGGGCCTGGACTCCTGGGTCTGAGGGAGGAGGGGCTGGGGGCCTGGACTCCTGGGTCTGAGGGAGGAGGGGCTGGGGGCCTGGACCCCTGGGTCTGAGGAAGGAGGGGCTGGGACCTGGACTCTCGAGTCCTTGAGTTGCCCGCCTTCCCCAGGCTGCACTGTGGTGGTCCTCGTGCCCCCGGCCTCCCCAACGCCCCTCCTCCTGGCCCAGCTGGCCGGGGAACTGGGCCAATTCCCAGGAATCCTCAACGTGCTCATGGGCCCTGCCTCCCTGGCGCCTGTCCTGGCCTCCCAGCCCGGGGTCCAGAAGGTGGCCTTCTGTGGAGCCATCGAGGTATCTTCAGGGCTAGGAGGGCGACAGGGCAGGGCTGGGGTCCAGAACGTTTTCTCCCCTCTGAACCCCATGGGGTGTGGGGTTCCCTCAGGAAGGACGCGTCCTTCGGCGGACCCTGGCGGGCATGGGTCCCGAGCTGGGCCTGGCACTGGGGACCGAATCGCTGCTGCTGCTGACGGAGGCGGCCGATGTGGACTCAGCCGTGGAGGGCGTCGTGGATGCAGCCTGGTCGGACCGCAGCCCGGTGAGACCCTCGCGCTGGTGTCCCCTGAGGTCCTGAGGGCTGTGCGTGTCTGTCCCCAGACCTTGGGGCTCCGCATCTCTGTTCAGTTTTCAGTCCCAGAGCTGTCTTTACACCATGGTGTGCGGGACTCTTCACCTCCGATTTCCGGATCTCCCTGCCCGGCTCCCCTGGTCTTTCGGGGCCCGGCCTGTCTCTGTCTCTTGCTCCCTAGGACCCCTCACTGTTCTGGGTGTTCCTGTCCCTGGTTTCCCAACCTCTGTCTTTACTCTGAATGACCAGCTTTCTGGAACTCCACCTTCTGCCTGGGGTCCGGGGCCTCGGAGAGTCTCCAGGGTCCTTGGCCACTTCCCCAGACCCTCCTTTGATCTCTGCGTGCGTGTCCCCGAGTCTCAGCCCTCTGTGGGAGCCTGTCCCCACACATGGCCCCTGACATCCCTTTTCCTAACAGGGGGGCCTCAGGCTCCTCATCCAGGAGTCTGTGTGGGATGAGGCGATGAGGCGGCTCCAGGTGCGGATGGCGCGGCTCCGGGGAGGCCGAGGGCTAGACGGGGCCGTGGACATGGGGGCCCGAGGGGCGGCTGCACGTGACCTGGCCCAGCGGTATGTGCGAGAGGCCCAGAGCCAGGGTGCACAGGTGAGCCAGGGGTGCAGGCTGCAGGGTGCCGGGGGAGGAGGCACCTGGGTCTGAGGGAGGAGGTGCTGGGGGCCTGGGCTTCTGGGTTCCTGGGGAGGAGGCACCTGGGAATGGACTTCTGGTAGACCTGTTTCTTTCTCCCAGGTGTTCCAGGCTGGCGATGTGCCCCTAGACAGCCCGTTCTTCCCCCCAACCTTGGTCTCTGACCTGCCCCCATCCTCCCCGTGTGCCCAGGCAGAGGTGAGCCCCTTCGTGTCCAAGAGATCCTACTCCATCCACCCACCTGCACCCAGACGTGGGCCACAGCAGAGGCCCTGGGCGACCCCTTGGCCTGGGTCTGGGGCAGCTGACTGCTGGACGCTGGTCCCCTAGTGGGGGCGGGTCTAGGAGGGCGGGGTCGGCAGGCTGCTTGAACTCACTGTCACCTTCCAGGTACCATGGCCTCTGGTCGTGGCCTCCCCGTTCCGCACAGCCAAGGAGGCTCTGGCCGTGGCCAACGGGACGCCCCGAGGAGGCAGTGCCAGTGTGTGGAGTGAGAGGCTGGGGCAGGCCCTGGAGCTGGGCTACGGGTCAGTGGCGCCCACGGGGCACAGGCAGCGGCCCGTGGGGAGGGCCTGCGCTTCAGTCTTCATGCCTCCGACTCTGACTCTACACCCCCCAACTCCCTGCTTTTCTCTCTGATGCCCCGTCTCCCCACAGGCTCCGGGTGGGCACAGTCTGGATCAACGCCCACGGCCTCAGAGACCCTGCGGTGCCCACGGGCGGCTGCAAGGAGAGTGGGTCTTCCTGGCACGGGGGCCTAGATGTGAGTGTCCCCTCCCGCCGCCACCATCGGCACCCTCTCTCAGCCTTGTGCCCGCCCTGCACCCTCCTAACACGTTCCCTCTCACAGGGTCTGTATGAGTACCTGCGACCCGCAGGGACCCCTGCCCGGCTGCCCTACCTTTCTGAGAATCTGAACTATGACACCTTTGGCCTTGCTGTCCCCTCAACCCTCCCGGCTGGGCCTGAAACAGGTCCCAGGTGAGCTGTTCCAGGGCCCACAATTCCCAGAATCCTGTGGGTGAGGAGGGGCGGGCACCCCTTGGACTGAAGGGGGTTAGGTAGAGCCCTGGAGGGGTCCCATGTCCCACTGAGATCTGCATTCTAGGTCTTATGGCTTCACACCCACCGTCCAGGCCTGAGGAGAGCCTCAGTCCTGCTAAACGAAGGTCTGGGGTCTCCCAGAGTCTTGTGGGGCCAAGAATTGGGGGTTACCCAGAAGCTCATGGGAGCTGGAGTGGTCCATCCAGGGGGCTGGCGCATGGGCTCTGAGCACACCTTGGCCCCCAAGACCCACCCTCACACCTCACCCTCCTGCAGCCCGGCACCCCCCTATGGGCTCTTCGTGGGGGGCCGTTTCCAGGCGCCTGGGGCTCGCAGCTCCAGGCCCATCCGGGACTCGCAGGGCAATGTCCATGGCTACGTGGCCGAGGGCGGAGCCAAGGATATCCGAGTCGCTGTTGAGGCTGCTCACCAGGCTGCCCCTGGGTAAGTGGGGTCACGGGAGCACCCAGGCCTTGTGAGGCCTCAGGGCAGTAGGGACCCCCAAGGGCTGAGGGGCTGTGGGGTCTGGACCTCGAGGGCTGGTGGCCTGTGGAGGCAGCTCCCACGGCTGACGGAATAGGGGTGTGGTTGGCCCCTCTCTTCCTGGGGCGGCTGAGCTATGGGGCCCGGACCCCCAGGGTAAGGGCTGTGGACAGAGGAGGGGCACCTGGGAAGAGCCAGGGCCGGGATACCAGCCCCGATGTTCACTGTCCGCCCACAGGTGGGTGGGCCAGTCCCCGGGGGCCCGGGCAGCCCTGCTGTGGGCACTGGCAGCCGCCCTGGAGCGCCGGGAGCCCGCCCTGGCCTTGAGGCTGGAGAGGCACGGAGTGGAGCTCAAGGCCGCCAAGGCGGAGGTGGAGCTGAGCGTGAGGCGGCTTCGGGCGTGGGGGGCCCGCGCCCAGGCCCAGAGCCACAGCCTGCAGGTGAGCGGGCGCTGTGGGAGGGCAGACAGAGCGGGCGCTGTGGAGTGGGGTCAGAACCAAAGGCTCTGGAGTGAGCCACACCTGGGGCCCAAGTTGTGATCACCAGCAAGTCACTTGGCCTGTGCACCTCAATTTTCTCATCTGTATAATGGACATAGGGCCTACCTCAGATTAGTGTTTCAAATTGTTAGTAACCCATAAAATCAATTTAGTGAGTTGTAACCATGATTTCCTTTTTTATTTGGTAGTTTTTATTTTTATTTTTGAACTTTTATTGAATTTACTGGGGTGGCATTGGTTAACAAAATGGTTCAGATGCCCAGTTCCACTACACATCATCTGTACACGGCCCCTCCCCCAGCATTCACCACACTGTTTTCCGTGTCCATGAGTTCTTTCTTTCTTTTTTTTTTCTCTCAATCCCTCCTTCCTCTCCCCCAGCTCCCCCACCCAGACAGCTGTCAGCCTGCGCTCTAGCCATGAGTCTGTCTCTAGTTTGCTTGTTCATTAGATTCCATTAGAGTGAAGTCATATGGTATTTGTCTTTCTCTGACTGGCTTATTTCAATCAGCATAATGCTCTCAGGACCGTCTGTGCTCTGCAGTCTGACGGTTTTTAAAGTTTGGCTTTAGTTGAGGTATAGAATGCATATAGCAATCTGGACCTTCTCAGGCCTGCATCTGGGTGAAGTTTGACAAATATATACAGTTGCGTCCTCACGATCAGGACAGATTTTCATCACCCCAAAGGGCTTCTCCCTCCTCTTCCCCTTCCCCCCACTCCAAGTGCTTGGCAACCACTAAACTCTCTGTCCTTTAAGTTTTCTTCCAGAAGAGCACAAAACAATCCTACTGTGTAGCACAAGCATGTCAAACTCAAAGGCTAACACGGGCCAAATAAGGTGTAAGTGTATGTGGGCCACAAAAAAAAAAAGCTCCACTTTTCATAGGAACGTAGGTTTATTTCGATAGACATGCTGAATACAAAGGGCTGAAATAAATGAGTTAACATAAAATAATAGAACATTTTAATAAAAATTAATATTTTTTCTTGAATATTAACTTACCAGACCTTGAAGAACTGCACAAATTAATAAGCGTCATGCAAACAAACCTATTTCTCTTGTTCTCTGAAAGCGAAATATTTCCTGTTGCGCACACCAAACAAGTCAGTCCAAGACTAATGACGTGGCAATCGGCTGCTAAAATATTTGCTGCTGGTGTTAGTGGAGAGAAATGGGGCACCTGCGTGTAAGGCGCGTAAGGGAAATGAATGCAACACGATTGTATTAGTCATTAGCGAACGTTGTGGTTCATTATTAATAATTACGTGTAACAGGATATTGTAAAAATTAAGTTATGAAATTTTTATGAAAACGTTTCTTACGTACCGTTACATTGGCTGGGCCACAAAAATATTCGTTGCAGGCCGCGAGTTTGACATGCTTGGTGTAGTGTTTTATGTCTGATTTCTTTCATGGCTTTTAAGATGCATCCTTACTGCATCTATCAATACATTCCTTTTCATTGCTGAGAAATGGTGTCTTACATGCATACCATATTTGTTCCTGCATTTACCAGTGGCTAGAAAGCCGGGCATCTCTAGCCCTTTAGCTGTTGAGTAAATCATTTGCATAAATGCCTTTGTGTCAACATGTTTTTATGGCTCTTGGGTAAATACCTAGAAATCAGATTGCTAGATGGTGTGATAAGTGCATACTTAATTTCACAAGAAACTGCCAAACAGGTTTTCAAAGTTTACCATTTCGCTGTCCCACCAGCAGTATGTGTTTCAGTTTCTCTACATCCTCGCCAACACTTTAGATATCAACTTTTATTTAAAAACTTAGCCATTTTACCTGGCCAGCATGGCTCAGTGGTTGGACCTGGATCTATGAACCAGGAGGTCACAGTTTGATTCCTAGTCAGGGCACATGCCCAGGTTGTGGGCTCAATCTCCAGTGGGAATGTGCAGGAGGCAGCGGATCGATGATTCTCTCTCATCATTGATGTTTCTCCCTCTCTCTCCATCTCTCTTCCTCTCTGAAGTAAAAAATATATATATATTTTAAAAAGATTTAGCCATTTAAAAAAACATGCTTTTATTGCGCCCAGCCGGTGTAGCTCAGTGGTTGAGCATCGACCCATGAACCAAGAGGTGACTGGTTCGATTCCCAGTCAGGGCACATGCCCAGGTTGCAGGCTCAGTCCCCAATAGGTGGCATGCAGGAGGCAGCTGATCAATGATGCTTCTCTCTCATTGATATTTCGATCTCTCTATCCCTCTCCTTTCCTCGCTGTGAAAAATCAATAAAAACATAATTTTTAGAGAGAGGAAAGAAGAGGGAGAGAGAGAGAAACATCAATGTGAGAGAGAAACATCAGTCGCCTCCCACATGCACCCTGACCCCGACAAAACAAATTCCTTAAAACAAACAAAAAACAATAAAACTAATTATAAAAGCTGAGGATGTTACCAGTTACTTCAAAGAGACATGAATGGCAAACGAGCACATGGAAAGATATCCGGCACCACTACAGACCAATCACTAGTGCAATGCTGACTGAAGCCCTGGCCAGTAGCTTGGGTAGTTAGAGCATCATCCCAATGCGCCAAGGTTTCGGGTTCGATCTCCATCAGGGCACATATAAGAAGCAACAGTGAATGCATAAGTAAGTAGAACAACGAATTGATGTTTCTCTCTCTCTCTCTCTCTCCCTTTCTCTCTCTCTCAAATCAATTTAAAAATGCAAATCGGAGCCACAGTGAGGTATAACTACATGCCTATGAAACTGGCTAAAATTTTAGCCCTGGCCAGTGTGGCTCGGTTGGTTGGCGAGTCCTCCCGTAAACCAGAGGGTGGCAGTTTGATTTCCAGTCAGGGTGCAGGTTCAGTCCCCGGCTGGGCCACGCCTGGGAGGCAGCCAATCCGTGTTTCTCCATCTCTTTCTCTTACATATAATCCAGCCATGATTCCTAGGTATTTACCTCCATAAATTTGATTTCGAGGTTTTTAAAAAATATTTTAGAGGGAGAGGGAGAAGTGAAACATTGATGTGAGTTCGAAACATCGATTGGCTGCCTCCTGCACGCCCCCCTACCAGGGATGGAGCCGGCAACCCAGGCATATGCCCTGACCAGGACTCGAACCAGCAACCTTTCAGTGTATGGATGGGGTGACACCCAACCAACTGAGACACACAGGCCTGGGCAAATTTTTGTTTTTTGGGTTTTTTTTAGAGAGAGAGAGACTGTCACTTTGTTGTTGCACTTATTGATGCATTCATTGGTTGTATGTGCCCTGACTGGAGATTGAACCCAAAACCTTGGCCTATCAGGAAGATGCTCTAACCACTGAGCAACCAGTGAGGGCTAATTTCTAGGTTTTTAGAAAAACTGAAAGCATATATCCACAGCATGACTTATACACAAATGTTTATTGCAGCATTATTTGTAGTAGCCAAAAACTTGAAACAACCCAGATATCTCTCAATAGGTTGATAAACAAAATATAATACATCCTTTCATATTTGGCAATCCTACTTGGCAATATGGACTCCTACTTGGCAGTCAGAGGAAATGAACATGCCACAGCATGAATGAACCTCCAACTGACTATGCTGAGTGAAGAAGTCAGATTGAAAAAGAGCCCTGGCCGATGTGGCTCAGTGGTTGAGCTTTGACCTATGAACCAGGAGATCAAGGTTCCATTCCGGTCAGGGCACATGCCAGGTTGTGGGCTTGATCCCCAGTATGGGGCGTGCAGGAGTCAGGCGATCAATGATTCTCTCTCATCATTGATGTTTCTATCTCTCTCTCCTTTTCTCTCTGAAATCAATAAAAGTATATATTTAAAAAAAAAGTATAGAGCGCTGGCCTGTGTTTCTAAGTGGTTAGAGCATCAGCCTACACACCAAAAGGTCGAGGGTTCGAGTCTCAGTCAAGGGCATGTACTTGGGTTGCAAGTTTGACCCCCCGGTCCAGTCAAGGTGTGTGTAAAAGGCAACCAATAATGTGTCTCTTACATCGATGTTTCTCTCCCCCCCCTCCCTTCCATGCTCTCTAAAAATCAATGGTAAAAATATCCTTGGGTGAGGATTAACAAACAAATAAAAAAAAGTGTAGACTGTGATTCTATATCTAGAAAATTCTAGAAAATACAAATTCATCTATAGTGAGAAAGCAGGTCAGTGGTTGTCTGAGGACAGAGAGTAGGGATTGGAGGGAAGAAACAAGGAAATTTGGGGGGTGACATTCATGATCTTTTTTTCTAATCTTCACCTGAGGATATGTTTTGTTTGTTTGTTTAATATATTTCATTGATTTTTTACAGAGAGGAAGAGAGAGGGATAGAGAATTAGAAACATCGATGAGAGAGAAACATCAATCAGCTGCCTCCTGCACACCCCCTACTGGGGATGTGCCCGCAACCAAGGCACATGCCCTTGACCGGAATCGAACCTGGGACCTTTCAGTCCGCAGGCTGACGCTCTATCCACTGAGCCAAACCGGTCTCGGCTGAGGATATGTTTATTGATTTTAGAGACAGAGAGAGAGAAACATCAGTCAGCTGTCTCCCACACGCTGACCGGGGATTGAACCAGCAACCTAGGTATTTGAACCAGCAACCTAGGTATGTGCCCCGAAGCGGGGATTAAACCCACAACCTTTTGGTGTAGGGGACAACCAACTTAGCCACCCAGCCAGGACGAAGCCCATGATCGTGATTGTGGTGATGGTTTCATGGGTGTATGTTTATGTGGAAGCTTTATCAAAACCCTGGCCAGGTGACTCAGTTGATTTGAGCATTGTCCCCTATACCAAAAAGGTTGTGGGTTCAATCCCCGTCAGGGCACTCATGGGAAGTAACTGATTGATATTTCTCTCTTTCTCTCTCCCTTCTTCTCTCTGAAAATCAATAAAAACATATCTTCAGGTGTGGATTAAAAACAAAATCAAATTATATCCTTTAAAATGTGTGCAGCCGAAACCGGTTTGGCTCAGTGGATAGAGCGTCGGCCTGCGGACTGAAAGGTCCCAGGTTCGATTCCGGTCAAGGGCATGTACATTGGTTGCGGGCACATCCCCGGTAGGGGGTGTGCAAGAGGCAGCTGGTCGATGTTTCTCTCTCATCGATGTTTCTAGCTCTCTGTCCCTCTCCTTTCCTCTCTGTAAAAAATCAATAAAATATATTTAAAAAAAAATAAAATAAAATAAAATAAAATAAAATGTGTGCAGGTTAGTGAATATCAATTATGAAGGTGTTTTTTTTTAATGTACAAACACACAGACAAACCCATGGGCCAAGTTCTGATCCCTCTACACACATTAGCTCATTTCATTCTAACATCAAATCCCTGAGGTAGTTCTATTATCATCCTCATTTGAAAGATGGGAAACTAAGGCCCAGACTTGAGGTCACACAGCTGATGAGTGGTGGAGCTGGGACTTGAGCCCAGGCCATCTGGCTCTGAGCCATCACTTGGTTCTATTATTATTGGAGTTGTTATGAAGAAGCAAAGATGGGGATGTGAAAAGGAAAGAAAGGGGCAGGTGATGGAGGTGGCGCGGGAGATAGTCCTGGACCCCTGCCCCGCCTTTGACCTCCCACCTGTCTCTGCAGGTAGCTGAGCTGAGAGGCCCTGTGCTCCGACTTCGGGAGCCGCTGGGGGTCCTGGCTATTGTGTGCCCGGACAACTGGCCCCTGCTTGCCTTTGTGTCCCTGCTGGCCCCTGCCTTGGCCCATGGCAACACCGTGGTTTTGGTGCCCAGCGATACCTGTCCCATCCCCGCCTTGGAGGTCTGCCAGGTACCGTTGCCTGCCTGCTGCTGCTCCTAGCAGCCCCTGGGGCTCCAGACAGATGAAAGGCACGCCAAGGCCTACAGGAGTTCGGTTCCCACCCTCACCCCTTGGTAACCATGGTAACCCCTGTCCAGGAATCCAAGCCTTCACTCCTCTAGATCCAGGGACCATGTTCTTCAGACCACAAGCCTTCACCAGTCGTGCCCGGGCCCATTGCTTCTGGGAGCCCCATGCCATTCCCCCAGATGCTCACTCCCTGCCCCCACTGCCTTCGGGGTCTCAGAGCCTTCCTCCCAACCCCAGGTGGCACTCTCTCCATCCTCTAGGATATGGCCACCTTGTTGCCAGCCGGCCTGGTGAACGTGGTGACCGGCGATCGGGACCACCTGACCCGCTGCCTGGCCTTGCACCAGGACGTCCAGGCCCTGTGGTACTTCGGATCTGCCCAGGTACCCTTTGTTTTACATCTGGGAACATGGCTCTGCCCCCTTAAAACTTCTGTTGCTAAGGGAGAGAAACACCTTGGCAACCAGGTTCTGAGGGACTTCCCCTTCAGAGCCCTGGTTGCTAAGGAAAAGGATGTGCTTAGCAACAAGGGCCTGAGATCTTGCCCGGCCCAAAGACCTAATCTTACTGGACAGCCCATTTCTAAAGACCATACCCTAGCAACAGAGTTCGAAGCCATAGTCCCCCCTCTTTAAACCTTGTCAACAAAAACCTCAGGCCCCGTTTGAACATGGGCTGCTGACGGGGAGGAAGTTGCCTAGCCACAAAGGTCAACCCCACTTCCCCGGCATCTGCAAGGTTTGCTTGCCAGGAGCTGAGCTTATAGCAACAGTGCGTAGGTCAAGCCTGCACGCCCCTCCTCAGTAGTATCCATGTTGCCAAGGAAGCAGCTGCTTATCAAACAAGCCGGAGGCAACGCTGACCCCCCCTGTCTCCGTGCCAGGGCTCCCAGTTTGTGGAATGGGCCTCAGCAGGAAACCTGAAGCCCGTGTGGGTGAAGAGGGGCTGCCCCCAGGCCTGGGATCAGGAGGCCGAAGGAGCAGGCCCGGAGCTAGAGCTTCGGGCAGCACGGACCAAGGCCCTGTGGCTGCCCATGGGTGACTGACACCTGAGTGCAGCCCACGCCGTCTTGGACGAAGAAGAGTTGGACCACCAACAGGCTCCAGATGCCTGGAACTTTCCGCTTGGATGTCCAGGCCCTCAAATAAATTCTGACCAACCTTGGCTGTGCTTCTGAGGGAGAGAGCGAGCACTATTGGGGTTACTTTAGTGCTGCGACTCAGCAGCCTAGTGATCTGGCTCCGGGACAACATAGTGTTTGTGAAACAGATAAAGGGGCCTCCGAGAAGCCCAGGACAGGACCGCAGGGCCTCTTGTTCCTCCTGGTCTTCTCCATCAAGCAGAGTAGATGGGGAATGAAGAGCCCAGGTGAGAACTTGCACCAATTTCCTTGGTGTAAACGCTCCCACCAGCCTCCAGGTGATTGAACAACCGGCTGACGGGATTCCTGGATTTTACCAGCGCCCATGAGCAGCTTGAGCATACCACTGCTTTGGAATTCTTTTTGATGCAAAGGACCCACTCACACTAGCTTAGGATGAGAGGGAATTTTCTGGAAGGCTACAGAGACATGTTAGGGAAGACAGGACAAGACACACACCCGATGCCCCAGGTCCTGGGAAGCTGAATGCAGGTGCTTTTGTGAGCCACCTGATCTCTCAGGACTTGTATCTGCCTATCTGCTTCGCTCAAATCTTGGTAGCCTTGTGGCTTTAGGAAAGCTGCGTGGCCGCTCTGGGCCTGGTTCCTTATCTGTAAAAAGGGCCAGTAGTTACAGTCTGTTGGGTTGACAGGATGTGTGTAATGAGTGCTAGCTGTTAGTTAAGGGTTGATCTTGGCCTTGGAGCAGATGAGAAAGGACACCTGTCAGTGTGTCACTAGGGCTGCGCCAAGGAGATTACCCGTCCCAGGATCTGGCTGTTTGGACAGGAGAGACACAGGAATGCGAGCGTTGGAGGAAAGTCCCTGGAAGGCTCTAGTTCCCATCTGTGGCTTGACCACTCCCTCCCAGATTCCATGGGCTGCCTCAGTGTCCTTCCTGTTAGTTCTGATGCTTTAATCAGCCAAAGCCAAGTGCAGCAGGCCAATATAGACCACCAGACCACCAGCAATACTCAGCACCACATCCCCAGGAGGAACAAAAGTCTGATTGGCCAGCCTGGGTCAGGTGTTCACTTCTGGGCCAATCATATCAGACCAGGGGCTGAACCTTAGAGGGTCTGTAAGCAGAGGAGAGGCAGGCTCAGCTCTGGTTGAAAGACACAGATATAAGCTAAGTGTCATGTACTTTAATAACAGATGAAGCCTGGCCGGTGTTGCTCAGTGGTTGAGCGTCAACCTATGAACCAGGAGGTCACATTTTGATTCCTGGCCAGGGCACATGCTCATGTTGCCAGTTCGATCCCCAGTGGGGGGCATGCAAGAGGCAGCCGATCAATGATTCTCATCATTGGTGTGTCTATCTCTCCCTCTCCCTTCCTAAAATAATAACGATGGATGAAGCTCAGGACACTCTGGGGGCCCAGAGAAGGCACCCTACACAGCTTAAGAGTGTGTGTATGTGTGTGTGTGTGAGAGAGAGAGGGAAGGGGAGAGAGAGAGCGGGGAGAGGGGGGCAAAATATGGCGAGGAACTTCCCAAGAAAGTGCCGTATTCATTGAGGTGTTTTTTTCCAGCTTTATTGAGGTATGATGGACAGATAAAATAGTATATATTTCAGTTGTACAACATGCTTTTTTTAAGGTATACAAAATGATTGATTATACATAGATAACGAAGTGGTTGCCACAGTCAGGTTATTAACACACCTACCTTTGTGTGTGAGCTGTTCAAGTGTGTTTCAACAATTCAGAATATCATTAACTGTAGCCACCACGCTGTGCGTTACATCCCAAAGCTTACTCGTCTTCGAAACGGAAGTATATATTCTTTGACCAACATCTCCCCATTGCCCCCACGCCTGTAACCCCTGGCAACCACCTTTCTACTCTTCGGTTTTATGAGTTTGATTTAGATTCTGCAAAGGAGATCAAACAGTATGTGTCTTTCTCCGGTTCATTCACCCAGCATAGTGTCTTCCAGGTTCATCCGTGTCATTGCAAATGGCAATCTTTTCTTTTCGTGGCTGAATAGTATTCCATTTTTTAAAAAAATATTTTTTTATTGATTTCAGAGAGGAAGGGAGAGAGAGAGAGAGAGAGAAACATCAATGATGAGAGAGAATAATTGATTGGCTGCTTCCTGCACACCCCCCCCCCCCCCCCCACTGGCGATTGAGACAGAAACCTGGGCATGTGCCCTGACCAGGAATTGAGCCTTGACCTCCTGGTTCATAGGTCAACGCTCAACCACTGAACCACGCCAGCGGGGCTAGCTTTCCATTATTTATTTTTATACATATATTTCACATCTTTTTTTGTTCAATTAGCAATCATCGTACCTCAGATAAACCTTTGGCTGCGATGCTGCCACGGTGGAATGCTTATATTTCACGTCTTTATCCATTCATTTGTCCATGGACACTTAGGTTGTCTCCATGTCTCTTGTGAATAATGCTGCCAATGAACGTGGATGTACAGGTATCACTAAGACACTAATTTCCTTTCCTTTGGATATGTACCCCAAAGTGGTATCAATGGATCATGTGGTGGTTCTATTTTTAATTTTTTGAGGAACCGCCATACTGTTTTCCCAAGTGGCTGCACCAACTTACATTCCCACCAGCAGTGCCCGAGGTTCCCTTTCTCCTCGTCCTCGCCAACACGCACCTCTTGTTCTTGATAGTGGCCATTCTGACAGGTGCGAGGCGACTCGTTGTGGTTGGACTTGCACCTGCCTGATGCCTACTGGTTGCCTTGAGCCTGGAAGTACGATGCAGATCTGATTAGGCCAGAAAAGTGGCCGAGGAGCATTTGAGATCTTGCTTCTTAGCAATTGTCATCCGTTTAGGCTCAAATAAGTTCCTATAAAATTTCAAAGAATGCCCTGGCTGGTTCAGTTGGTTGAGCGTTGTCTCATGCACCAAAGGGTTGCCAGTTCGATTCCCAGTCAAGGCATATATCCAGGTTTTGGGTTCGATCCCAATCTATGTTTCTCTCCCTCTCCCTTCCTCTCTCTCTAGAATCAATAAAAACTTTTTTTTAAATAAAGGAAACCACACTTTAAAAAAAAACCTTGCCCTGGCTGGGCAGCTCAGTTGGTTAGAGCGTCGTCCCATATGCTAAGATTCCGGCTTCGATTTCCGGTCAGGGCACATATAAGAATCGACCAATGAATGTATAAATTTCTTCTCTCTCTCTCTCTCTCTCAAATCAATAAATTAAGCCCGGCCAGCATGGCTCAGTGGTTGAGCGTCCACTTAATGAACCAGGAGGTCAAGGTTCGATTCCCAGTCAGGGCACATGCCCGGGTTTCGGGCTCGATCCCCAGTGTGGGGCAAGCAGGAAGCAGTCAGTCGATCAATGATTCTCTTTCATCATTGATGTTTCTATCTCTCCCTTTCTGAAATCAATAAAAATATTTTTAAATTAATTAATTAAAAAATTGTTTTAGTATATATCTTTATATTGATTTTAGAGAGGGAGAGAGATAGAAACATCAATGACGAGAATCATTGATCAGCTGCTTCCTGCACGCCCCACACTGGGGACCGAGCTGGCAACCCAGGCATGAGCCCTTGACTGGAATCAAACCCCGGACCCTTCAATCCGAAGGCCAATGCCCTAGCCACTGAGCCAAACCGGCTACGGCTTTATTTTATTTTATTTATTTTAGAGAGACGGAGGGAAGGAGAGGAACATCAATTTGTTGTTCCACTTATCTATGCATTCATTGGTTGATTCTTGTATACGCCCTGACCGGGGATCGGACCTGCAACCTTGTTATATTGGGACGATGCTCTCCAGCTACCAGGCCAGGGTCAGGATCTGAAACTGGACAATGAATGGGTCTGGGCTGCCTGTCACTACTTGAGCCAATTAAGCAGAGACAGAGTTGAATCATGTGGAGATTAGCAGGTCATCCACGAAAATCTGCTCTACGCACCCCCACCGCCCCATAAGCCAGCTGCTTATATTGGGTAGAAGGACAAAGATCGCCCCGGAGAAGTAGGAATTCCAGGTATGAGGAAGTAGGCAAGGTACAATGGCTGCAGGTTACGGGCGATGTGGGCCGGGGGTCGCAAAGGCTGGGTGCCTCCAGGTGGTTACCGTCCAGGACTCCATAGTTTCGGCACCACAGCTGCTAATCTTTCCATGAAGACGGACAGTGCTTGGATGAGGAGCATGGACCGCGTTCTGAGGTTAACTGCCAGGTGTATGTGGGGCAGGGGAGGGTGGCTTTTAAAATATATTTTATTGATTTTTTACAGAGAGGCAGAGAGAGGGATAGAGAGTTAGAAACATCGATGAGAGAGAAACATCGATCAGCTGCCTCCTGCACACTCCCTACTGGGGTTGTGCCCGCAACCAAGGTACATGCCCTTGACTGGAATCGAACCCGGGACCCTTGAGTCCGCAGGCCGATGCTCTATCCACTGAGCCAAACCGGTTTCGGCCAGAAGATGCTTTCTTTAACCAGAACAGAACAATCACAGCTAACATAGCATGATTTTTCTTTTCTTTTTCCCCCAATATATTTTATTGATTTTTTAATACATATTTTATTGATTTCAGAGAGGAAGGGAGAGGGAGAGAGAGATAGAAACATCAATGATGTGAGAGAATCATTGGTTGGCTGCCTCCTGCACGCCCCCCGCACTGGGGATCGAGCCTGCAACCCAGGCACGTGCCCTTGGCTGGAATCGAACCTGGGACCCTCCAGTCCACAGGCTGACACTCTATCCATTGAGCCAAACCAGCTAGAGCTGATTTTTTACAGAGAGGAAGGGAGAGGGATAGAGAGTTAGAAACATCGATGAGAGAGAATCATCCATCAGCTGCCTCCTGCACGCCCCCTACTGGGGATGTGCCTGCAACCAAGGTATATGCCCTTGACCGGAATCGAACCTGGGACCCTTCAGTCCATAGATCGATGCTCTATCCACTGAGCCAAACCGGCCAGGGCACATGATTTTTCTTACAGCTATAGCTAGTCCCCGCTGTTCTATTTCTGCCCCTAACAGGTCCATTGGTTCTTGTTCATTTATTTAACAAATATCGATTGAGCACCTGCTCTGATTCAAACAGACCTACCCACTGTGGACCTGGAGCGACGTCCCCATGGGGGCACCTGGCAAAGAGGATGAGTGCAGGGTGTGCCGGGTGATAAGTGACGGGGGAAGAGCAGAGCAGGGTTACAATGTGGGGAATGTGGTGGGGAGGGCTTTGCCTGCGTGTGAGCAAAGGCCTGAGTGAGATGGGGTCTGAGCCATGCCGGTATCTGAGGGGAGGGTGTTCAGGCTGAGGGATCTGCCTGTGCAAAGGCCCTGGGGCAGGGGTGTGCCTGTCCCAGGCAGCAGGTCTTGTGGGCCACAGTTTGGACCTGGTCTTTTCGTTTGAGTGGCAGGAAGCAAGTCTGGTACCTATGGGGGACAGATGGCGGGAGGGGGGAGCGGACGGGGCAGGTGCAGTGAGGGCCAGGCCAGGAGAGAGGGCCACACTGGTATTCAGGGGGAGGTAGCAGACCCCGGGTGATGGCAGCTGGGGTGCTGAGAAGTGATTGCAGGGTCTCCGGAGACATTTTGACAGCCAACAAATTTGCTGGGACTGGACTGTGGGCAGTGAAAGGCCAAGATCACAAGTCCGTGCCAAGACTTTGAGCCTCAGCATCTGGGGGGCGGGGGGGGAGTCCAAGGAGAAAATGAAGAGCTCAGAGCGGCCTCCTCGCCCTGTGTGCATTGCTTCTGCTTGGACCGGCTTCCAGCCCCAGCTCCTCATTCAGTCTTCCCTGCCTGTGAGGATGGACCCACCACAGCCTTCCCGGGCCAGGCGCCCTCCGGGGCTGCCACCAGGTGGCGCCCCTGGCCTCAGACAGATCCACCCCAACTCACTGTCCCCCTCCAAAATTTTCTTTCACTTTCGATCTCCGGCTGTCACCCGGCCTGGCCCCTTCCACATGCAGCTGGGGCATGACTGGTGCTGGAGGAGAAATGGGCTCTGGGTCCCCGAGGGGCGGGGCGGGGTGCCCTGCTGGGGCTGAGGGAGGAGGAGTGGGGGTCGGGTTCCTGGGCCCCTGCCTGGGGAGGGTTCCGAGGATCGACTGACGGGGTTCTTAGAAGGGGAGATGCGGAGTTTTCACCGTAACTGGGGCACATGCAGGAAACCCGTGGGAGAAGGAGGCGGAAACTTGGCCACATCAAGGGGCAGGGAGGTGAAGGGGCGGGTGAGGAAAGAGCTGGGGTGTGTCAGCCCCAAACCTGCTCTTCTGTCCTTTCCAAGATCTGGCCACAGGCATGAGGGGCCTCCGGCGGAGATGGTAGTGTTGGCACCAGCCTGGAGCCCAACTGTGCGTATACCTGGCGAGGTGGGGGCCAGGGCAGTGTCATGGTGGGCAGATAGGTGAGGAGATGCAGAGAAGTGCAGGGAGATGGACAGGGGTGGAGGGAGATGGACAGGGGTGGAGGGGGATGGACAGGGGTGGAGGGAGATGGACAGGGGTGGAGGGGGATGGACAGGGGTGGAGGGGGATGGACAGGGGTGGAGGGGGATGGACAGGGGTGGAGGGGGATGGACAGGGGTGGAGGGAGATGGACAGGGGTGGAGGGGGATGGACAGGGGTGGAGGGGGATGGACAGGGGTGGAGGGGGATGGACAGGGGTGGAGGGAGATGAACAGGGGTGGAGGGGGATGGTCAGGGGTGGAGGGGGATGGACAGGGGTGGAGGGGGATGGACAGGGGTGGAGGGGGATGGACAGGGGTGGAGGGAGATGGACAGGGGTGGAGGGGGATGGACAGGGGTGGAGGGGGATGGACAGGGGTGGAGGGAGATGGACAGGGGTGGAGGGGGATGGTCAGGGGTGGAGGGGGATGGACAGGGGTGGAGGGGGATGGACAGGGGTGGAGGGGGATGGACAGGGGTGGAGGGGGATGGACAGGGGTGGAGGGAGATGAACAGGGGTGGAGGGGGATGGTCAGGGGTGGAGGGGGATGGACAGGGGTGGAGGGGGATGGACAGGGGTGGAGGGGGATGGACAGGGGTGGAGGGGGATGGACAGGGGTGGAGGGGGATGGACAGGGGTGGAGGGAGATGGACGGGTGGAGGGAGATGGGCAGGGGTGGAGGGGGATGGACAGGGGTGGAGGGGGATGGACAGGGGTGGAGGGGGATGGACAGGGGTGGAGGGAGATGAACAGGGGTGGAGGGAGATGGACAGGGGTGGAGGGGGATGGACAGGGGTGGAGGGGGATGGACAGGGGTGGAGGGGGATGGACAGGGGTGGAGGGAGATGGACAGGGGTGGAGGGGGATGGACAGGGGTGGAGGGAGATGGACAGGGGTGGAGGGAGATGGACAGGGGTGGAGGGGGATGGGCAGGGGTGGAGGGGGATGGACAGGGATGGAGGGGGATGGGCAGGGGTGGAGGGGGATGGACAGGGGTGGAGGGGGATGGACAGGGGTGGAGGGGGATGGACAGGGGTGGAGGGGGATGGACAGGGGTGGAGGGGGATGGACAGGGGTGGAGGGGGATGGACAGGGGTGGAGGGAGATGGACAGGGGTGGAGGGGGATGGACAGGGGTGGAGGGGGATGGACAGGGGTGGAGGGGGATGGACAGGGGTGGAGGGAGATGGACAGGGGTGGAGGGGGATGGACAGGGGTGGAGGGGGATGGACAGGGGTGGAGGGGGATGGACAGGGGTGGAGGGAGATGAACAGGGGTGGAGGGGGATGGTCAGGGGTGGAGGGGGATGGACAGGGGTGGAGGGGGATGGACAGGGGTGGAGGGGGATGGACAGGGGTGGAGGGGGATGGACAGGGGTGGAGGGGGATGGACAGGGGTGGAGGGGGATGGACAGGGGTGGAGGGAGATGGACAGGGGTGGAGGGGGATGGTCAGGGGTGGAGGGGGATGGACAGGGGTGGAGGGGGATGGACAGGGGTGGAGGGGGATGGACAGGGGTGGAGGGGGATGGACAGGGGTGGAGGGAGATGAACAGGGGTGGAGGGGGATGGTCAGGGGTGGAGGGGGATGGACAGGGGTGGAGGGGGATGGACAGGGGTGGAGGGGGATGGACAGGGGTGGAGGGGGATGGACAGGGGTGGAGGGGGATGGACAGGGGTGGAGGGGGATGGACAGGGGTGGAGGGAGATGGACGGGTGGAGGGAGATGGGCAGGGGTGGAGGGGGATGGACAGGGGTGGAGGGGGATGGACAGGGGTGGAGGGGGATGGACAGGGGTGGAGGGAGATGAACAGGGGTGGAGGGAGATGGACAGGGGTGGAGGGGGATGGACAGGGGTGGAGGGGGATGGACAGGGGTGGAGGGGGATGGACAGGGGTGGAGGGAGATGGACAGGGGTGGAGGGGGATGGACAGGGGTGGAGGGGGATGGACAGGGGTGGAGGGAGATGGACAGGGGTGGAGGGGGATGGGCAGGGGTGGAGGGGGATGGACAGGGGTGGAGGGGGATGGGCAGGGGTGGAGGGGGATGGACAGGGGTGGAGGGGGATGGACAGGGGTGGAGGGGGATGGGCAGGGGTGGAGGGGGATGGACAGGGGTGGAGGGGGATGGACAGGGGTGGAGGGGGATGGGCAGGGGTGGAGGGGGATGGACAGGGGTGGAGGGAGATGGACAGGGGTGGAGGGAGATGGACAGGGGTGGAGGGGGATGGACAGGGGTGGAGGGAGATGGACAGGGGTGGAGGGGGATGGACAGGGGTGGAGGGGGATGGACAGGGGTGGAGGGAGATGAACAGGGGTGCAGGGGGATGGACAGGGGTGGAGGGAGATGGACAGAGGTGGAGGGAGATGGACGGGTGGAGGGAGATGGGCAGGGGTGGAGGGAGATGGGCAGGAGTGGAGGGGGATGGGCAGAGAAACAGAGGGAGGTGGGTAAAAATGGGGCAGAGGGGACCCAGAAGAAAGGAGAAGTGGGAGAGATGAGCAGATAAGCGCAGAGGGGTGGACAGAGGAGAGAAGATTCCGGGCAGAGCGAGAGAGACCTATCGCTGGGCCAAGTTGGGGGCAGAGGAGACTAAACACGGGGCGGTATGGGGCAGCTGCAGAAAGAAAACCGGGGACAGAGGGTCAGAGGTGGGCAGACCTGAGGCGGACGGAGAAGGGGCGGAACCGAATGGACTGAGCTGGGAAAGGAGGAAGGGGAAGAGCCCGGGAGGGGTGCGGAGCCAACAGGGCCCCCTCCCCACAGACCTCCCTGCTGCTGCTGCTGCTGCTGAGCCCCGGCCTCTGTGGGACCCCAGACTGCTCCTTCCGCCACAGCCCCATCTCCTCCACCTTCGCGGACAAGATCCGCAAGCTGGTGAGCGCCCTCCCGGCCTCTGCTGCTGTCGCTGAGTCTGAGCCCCCCTGGCTGGGCCTCTCGGTCTTTGCGGCTCCCTGTCCCCCTCTCCCAGGGTCCTCTCCATAGTTCTGCCTCCTCCTGTCTTCAGCCCAGCTGAACCCATTTTCTCCCGCAGTCTGACTACCTGCTTCAAGATTACCCAGTCACGGTCGCCTCCAACCTGCAGGACGTGAGTCACAGATGGGAGGGGCCGGGATGGAGGTGGGAGAGCGACTCCATGCACCATCAGGGGACGGGGCTGGTTTGCCGTCCCTCAGACGTGGAAGTCCAGGCCCCCAGCCCCTCCTCCCTCAGACCCGGGGGTCCGGGCCCCCAACCCCTCCTCCCTCAGACCCAGGGGTCCAGGCCCCCAGCCCCTCCTCCCTCAGACCCAGGCCCCCAGCCCCTCCTCCCTCAGACCCAGGCCCCCAGCCCCTCCTCCCTCAGACCCAGGAGTCCAGGCCCCCAGCCCCTCCTCCCTCAGACCCAGGAGTCCAGGCCCCCAGCCCCTCCTCCCTCAGACCCAGGCCCCCAGCCCCTCCTCCCTCAGACCCAGGGGTCCAGGCCCCCAGCCCCTCCTCCCTCAGACCCAGGGGTCCAGGCCCCCAGCCCCTCCTCCCTCAGACCCCGCCCCCGCGGCCCCTCTGCCCAGGGGGCCCCAGAGCTTGGCTGTCTCCCCAGGACAAGCTCTGCGGGGCCTTCTGGCGCCTCGTGCTGGCCCAGCGCTGGATGGGACAGCTCAAGACGGTGGCGGGGTCCCAGATGGAAAAGCTGCTGGAGGCTGTCAACATCGAGATACACTTCGTCACCTTATGTGCCCTCCAGGTCAGCCCTGAACTTGGGGTACAAGTGAGGGAGCGAGCTGCCTTCCTAGGGAATGGGAAACGCAGCTCAGCTCGGCCTGACTGGAGATTTCTTTTGTCCGGAGCAACTCAAGGGCGTGGAGCCCGGTGCTGGGGATTGCACCCCTCTGAGCCCCGAGGATGGCGCGGGAGCTGGGCCCAGTGCATGAGCTGGGTTTCTTTCTCAGGCCCCGCTGCAGGGCGTTGCTAAGGGGTTCTCTCCCCTAGCAACCTGGAGAAAGAGAGGACCTAAATGCCCTCTGGACTAGACCTCCCTGGGCCCTGTTGCTGGGCGTTGCTAAGGATGCTTCCCCCTAGCAACCAGGGAGAGCAGCGGCCCAAACCCTCCCTCTGAGACCCGGGCCTCGCTGGGCCCGGTTGCCCGGGCCGGGTTGCTGGGGTTGCTGGGTGTTGCTGGGCAGGGAAGGCGCTGGGCCTGAGGAGTTGCAGGGGGTGATTCGGTGGTGACGTCTCCCTCCCCTGCCCCCAGCCCCTCCCTAGCTGTCTTCGCTTCGTCCAGACCAACATCTCCCACCTCCTGCAGGACACCTCCGAGCAGCTGGTGGCCTTGAAGCCCTGGATCACCCGCCGGAATTTCTCTGGGTGCCTGGAGCTGCAGTGTCAGCCGGGTAAAGGCTCCCAGTCCTCCCAGCCCCTCCCCCGCCCCCACCCTCAGAGCCCGCCTCCCTCTGCACGGCCTCTCGCACCCCAGCTGCTCCCCTGGGCTGCATGACTTTGGGCCTGTTCCTCCACGTTCATTCTCCTCTCTGGGCCTCAGTTTACCCATCTCTGAGAAGGGTCGGCAATCCCTGCCTGTTTCTCGAAGGCAGCCCCATGCCATAGAAATACAGTGTGTGGAGAGCTGCTTGTTTAAGTGCATACTTTCTAGTAGCCATTTTTTAAAAGTTAAGAAAAAAAGCAAAAAAAAGCCCTGGCCCTGGCCAGTTTGGCTTAGTGGGTGGAGCTATGGAGCAACAGCCCAAAGACTGAAGGGTCCCGGGTTCAACTCCAGACAAGGGCATGTACCTTGGCTTCAGGAGGCAACCAAGCAATGTGTCTCTCTCACATCGATGTTTCTCTGTCTCTCCCCCTCCCTTCCACTCTCTCTAAAAATCAATGGAAAAACACTCTCGGGTGAGGATTAACAACAACAAAGCCCTGGCCCCTGTGACTCAGTAGGTTGGGCGTCGTCTCATGCACTGAGAGGTCACAGATTTGATTCCTGGTCAGGGGTCAGGGCACATGCCCGGGTTGTGGTGCCGGATCCCCCATAATGGGTGTGCAGGAAGCAGCCGATCAATGTTTCTCTCTCACATTGATGTTTCTCTCTCTCTCTCTCTCTTTCTCTCAAATCAATTTTTAAAATATTTTTAAGTTAAAAAAAGGTAAATTCACTCTTGTTCAGGATATTTATATTCTGTCAACCTTATCATGGTTTTATTCAGTCTTTCCGTCCTTGTAAACTTTGTCTACTAGATCTGTCCAGTTCTTAGAGGGATATTTTGTTTGTTTCTTTATTTTCTTTTTGAGAGGGATATTTTTTAAAATTCTCACTCTAGGTTGATTTTTCGCAATTCTTCCCCAAATTTCCAATCTTTCTCACTCATATTGAGCTTTGTCATTTGTATTTACAGTTATGATTATTCAATTGCTCAACCAGGGTGTTTTTTTTCTTCTTCTTCTTCTTCTTCTTTTTCCCTTTGTTTTTGGTAATCCTCCCCGGAGGATATTTTCCATTGATTTTAGAGAGAGTGGAAGGGAGGGGGAAGGAGAGAAACTGATCGGCTGCCTCCCCAGCGCCCTCTACTGGGGATCAAGTGCCCTGACCAGGGGAATTCTTTTTGTTGTTCATCTTCAACCGAGGATACTTTTCCATTGATTTTTAGAGAGTGGAAGGGAGGGGGAGAGACAGAGATAGAAACATCGGTGTGTGAGAGAGACACATCGATCAGTTGCCTCCCCACACGCGCCCTGACCAGGGCCAGGGATTGAGCCTGCAACCGAGGTACGTGCCCTTGACTAGAATCCAACCCGTGACCCTTCAGTCCACAGGCCAATGCTCTCTCCACTGAGTCAAACCTGCTAGGGTGCAAATTCACTTTTTTTTATAAGGAAAAACTGTTACTTAATAGAATGCAACCTATGGCTTACAACATTTTTAAAAATGTTTTTATTGATTTTAGAGAGAGAGGAAGAAAGAGAGCGATAGAAACATCAATAGAGAGAAGCATCAACATCGATGGGCTGCCTCCTGAACACCCCCTACTGGGGATCAGCCTGCAACCCGGGCATGCACCCTGACTGCAATCGGACTGGTGACCTCTTGGTGCATGGGTCAATGCTCAACCACTGAGCCATTCCAGCCGGGCTGTAAATTATATATATATTATATATATATTTGTAATCCTCACCTGAAGATATATTTCCATTGATTTTTTTTAGAGAGAGTGGAAGAGAGAGGGAAAGACAGAAAGAAACATCCATGTGAGAGAGACACATCAACTGGTTGCCTCCTGCACAAGCCCCGACCAGGGCCCGGGCCGGGGAGGAGCCTGCCACCAAGGTACATGCCCTTGACCGGAATCGAACCTGGGACCCTTCAGTCCACAGGTCGATGCTCTACCCACTGAGCCAAACCGGCCAGGGCTATAAATTATATTTTTCTAATGTTACTTAGTGAGCACTAGGTAGTAGGTTCTAGGAATAAATAAGACAGATAAGAGTCCTTGCAGCCACCTGCCGCTCCCGGGCGATCGGGGCGAGAGGAGGAAGAAAGAAATCCACTCAGAAGCACCAGAAGCATTTGCTCAGTTCTAGAACATGCGGCCTTCCTGTGTGCCAGACACTGTCCTAGCCTTTCTCGTGCACTCATTCCATTTTGTGAGAGCCTCGGGACGTAGGTATAACCATTACCCACTTTATAGGTGAGGAGACCGGCACAGGGAGGCCAGTAGCCCGCCCGAGGTCGCACAGCGGCCCCGGGGAGGCCTTTCCTGGCCTGACCCTTCCCCTTGGTCACTCGGGCTCCTCTCCCCCCTCAGACTCCTCCACTCTGCTGCCCTCAGTGAGTCCCCTGGCCGTGGCGGCCACAGCCCTGCCAGCCCCACAGGCTTCTTTGCTGTTCCTGCTGCTGCTGCCTGCGGCCCTTGCACTGCTCACCGCTGCCTGGTGCCTGGGCTGGCGAAGGAGGCGGCGGAGGAGGCCCTGCCCTGGGGAGCAGGTGAGCCAGCAGGGTGGGCAGAGGGGCTGGGGAGGGCCGAGGGGGGTCTGGCGTCCCAGTTGCCCTGCTGTGGTTGACCCTGTGGGGGCCTACGTGGCCCCGCCTCCAGGCCCCAGGAGCACTGGCTCATCTGGGTGAGTCTTCACCAAACAGGCCCCTGGCCTTTGTGTGGGTGGAGGGCGGGAGCAGTGGAGGTGGGTCAGGTTGGATGCAGGAAGGCCATAAGGCAGGGGTCCTCAAACTTTTTAAACGGGGGGCCAGTTCACCGTCCCTCAGACCGTGGGAGGGCCGGACTATAGTTTAAAAAAAAACTATGAGCAAATTCCTATGCACACGGCACATATCTTATTTTGAAGTAAAAAAACAAAACGGCAAAAACACCCGCATGTGGCCCGCGGGCCGTAGTTTGAGGACGCCTGCCATAAGGGGACAGACTGGAAGAGAGAGGCTGGAGGCCAAGGAGGAGGCTGGGGAGGGTCCAGCGAGAGAGGACAAGGGCTGAGCCAGGCTGGGACCAGGGGGTGGAGAAAAGGCCGGGGCAGAGGCAGGGAGCAGGCTGGAGACTGACAGGCTTGGGGGTGGCACAGGCGACCAGGGTCCGGCCCAGTGACTGGGTGGGCAGTGGGAGCCTGGGGAAAGGGGGAGATTAGGGACAGACAGTGAGCTCAGCGGGACCTGTGGGAGAAATGGGGATGCATTTGGAGCGTGGCTGCCTGGAGCGTAGGGAGGCGGGGCTTTGTAAAGCCCTGCAGGTGTGAAAAAGCTCAGGGTGTCCCAGGGACTTTGGCTAGCCTGGGCAGGTGTGGGTGGGGCTTGGAAAATGCCACAGGAAAATCCAGGCCTCACATGCCTGGCAAGGAAGCTGAGACTTCCTGCCCAGGGCAGCAGCGAGCTCTGGAAGTGTGTGATGGAGCAAAGCACCTGGGAACGGGTGTGGGGCATGAGGTCGGCGGGTCAGGAGAGAGGAAAGAGGGAGGCTCCCGCGGGTTCCAGACAGGCCCAGAGGGATCTAAGTAGAACCATGTCCCGATAATCACGTGCACATCCAGTGCCTCAGTGACATGGGCCTTGTGCCGAGGTTTCCCACAAATTCACTCCCATAATTGGGAAGCTGGGGCATGATCCCCGTTTCACAGAGGCTGAAAGGAAGGCACAGAGAGGCCCATCATTGGCCAGAAGTCACACAGCTCATGACTCTGGCTTCTGTGCCTTTCACTCTTTTGCCTCAGTTTCCTTATCTGGACAAAACTCTAAGAATAGCCCTACCGTAGAGTTGTCCAGAGGTAAAGAGTGACACATGCAGAGCCCAATAGAAACAGATCACAAGCCACACAGGGTTTAAAATTTTCCAAAAGGCATATTAAAAAAAAAAGAAGAAACGGGTTACTTTAAATATTTTATTCCACCCTGTGTGTCCAAAATGTTCTTTCCACATGTAACCAATAGTTTACAAAACGACTAATGGTATGTTTTACATCCTTTTTCATGCCAAGTCTTCCAGTGTGTATGCTCCCTTCACAGCCCATCTCAATGCAGACTCCGTGTTTCCAAGGGAAATCCTCCATCCGGCCTTAGGTTTCATGGAAGGTGCAGCAGCAAAAGTAGATCCACTTGCTCACGCGGTTGGAAACATAGTTTCCCAACAAGCGGATCGAGGATCATTTTCTAAGTTTAATGGTTTTCATTTCAGCATTTGTTTCAGAACAGTTCTTCCTTCCAGTTCTGAGAAGTTTTCTGTCTGGTTTGTCCCCGTCCACGTGTTTTCACTCTCCCATTAACCACACTGTTAAGATCAAAGTAGGTAAAAATGTAAAACTCAGGTGCGCGGACCCCACTGGGGACGGGCGGTGCCGAGGGCGCAGGCGCGGGGCACCCAGCGGCGCGGAGGCCGCGGGCAGCGAGGCCCGAACTCGGGGCGCCGTGGGCGGGAGCCGGCCGCTCTGAAGTCTGCGCCGGCGCCGAGCGTGCCGCTGCCCTGAGCTCCCCCCGATCCTCACGGCCCGGAGGCAGACCCGTGTGCCCTCCCGTTTTACAGCGGACGCCGAGGCCCAGCGTGAGGAGGAGTCACCCGCCCGCGGACACAGAGCCGGCGCTCGGAGGAAGTCCGCCGGAGCCTGGGCCCTGCCTCGGCGGCACTGCCCCCGCCACTGTGTCCCCGGGACGGAGGCCACGCCAGCCCCCGGCGCCGGCCCCCGCCCCGCCTGCCCCGCTCTGTACACAGCCCTCGTCCCCAGGAACTTGTACATAAATCATCCTTTTCTACCAGCTCTGCTCAGGCCTGTCTGTTGGGGGGTCGATTTGGGTGGGCGTGTTGGGTTTTCAGAGAATGCGATGGTTCATCCAATGCCTGTTTTCCGAGGCTTCCTGGGTCCCAGGGACAATGCACGGCTATGCTGGGCCCCCACCCGCCAGAGGCAGAGCCAGCCCAGCCCTCGGGCTCCGGGTCAGCGGGGGAGACGTGGGACACAGGCAGCCTCAGTACAGGGTGCTAGGCGCGCCGATGGGAGTAGCAGTGGGAACCCGTAGGAGGCTCCTGACGCAGCCGGCGGGCCACCACGTGCCCGACAGCCTCCTGTCGCTTGAGGGGGTAACCGCGCTTCCCCACTGCGTCGGGCAGTGGGCGCGAGGGAGATTAACAGTCCCTCAAAAACATGGCGGCCGGGGCTGGACAGCCCGCCCGAGCAGAGGCCCCTCCCGCCCCACGTGACCTCTCGCCCCGCACAATCATGGCCGCCGAGGTCCTTTTGGGAACCATCCCCGGATTGGACGCTCAGAAGACGGCCCGCCTTCTCATGGGACCTCAACACGCACGCGCACGACAGTGGCCAATGAGACGACAGAAAGCTGCTTGCGTAGGCCGTGTGACGTCATTTCCTCCGCCCCTGTTGCAAGGGATAAGAAACCCTGCGCCAAGGCTTCCTCCTTTCCCAGGCGGCTGCCGAAGATGGCGGAGGGGCAGGTGCGGGCTCCGCGCGAGCCGGGGCGGCGAGGGGCCGGGTGGGGTCCAGGCTGGAACGGGGTCGGATCCTCTTTCCCTTCGTGCGTGTGTAGTGAAACTTTAGCCCGATAACTGAGCAGAACCAAGAGCAAAAGGGCTGAGGAGGCCCTGTAAGGGGAAATAGATACTGGGACTGTCTTTGTGCCCAGGGCTGGGTGAGGCGGCATCGCTCCTCTCCGAGGGGCGACGGTGGAGACTGAGCCCAGGAAGAGCCATTTTTAAAACTGCTTTGTTTACCTTGATCTGGGCTGGTACTTGGGGGAACTGGACCCGTGTGTTTGTAGCGACCGGGAAGCACGTGGGAGGCGGCCGAGAAGCCAAGGATTGATCAAAATGGAGGGTCCTTTCATTCCTCCCAAACGGCCTTGCTCTGCTCTCCCGAGGGAGCGCCAGTCAGGCTTCCCCTGCTGCATCTCGGGGTGTTTTGGCACGAAATCTTTAACAGTGGGTCCAAAGAGCTCTTGCTTACGGGGCTTTCAGGAACAAATTGTGTCTTTCCCCTTTGCTTTTGGGTTTGATGGGTGCTTTGAAGTGCTGCTGCTATTAAAGCAGAAGACGGTGATTAAATGCTCCACAGCCCTGCCACGTCCTTTGTCCTTAAGCACTTGGCCTTCAGTGAAGGCGGCAGCAGCTCAGCTCTGAATGCCCTGGCTCCTTGTGTGACGTGAAGGAGGGGGGGATCCTTGTGTATTTCATGCAACGGGTCTGTAGGTACGGGAGCGAGACAAGTGGGAGTCCCCTGAGCGTGTCCCCGCCTTTGCTGTGTGCCTGGCCAGTTTGCATCGTATTTTCTGTAACTGAGATCACAATGTTTCTGAGGCAGATATTGTTATCCTCATCTTCCAGGTGAGGAGGTGGAAGCATGGAGAGCTGCAGATCTTTGCCCAAAGTCACATTGTCAGGAAGTCTGGCTTTAGATTCTGTACCTTTCTGCCTTCCAACAATCAGCATGTATATAACCAGCACTCCATAGAGTGGGGACTTTTACCCTTGATGAAGAAGCTGTAATCTGGGCATAAAAATCCCTGCCCTTCAAGCAGCCGAGATGTGAGAGGAGTTCTTACCCCGCTCATTGAAATCACGAGTCAACCATTTGCTATTTTGGCCTCGTCTGTAAAGTGAGCCTCGGGTCCTAGTTCCTAGGTCTGGTGCCTGGATAGGAGACACCCTGGGGGATAAGGTGTAAGAAACCATTAACAATGGATGCTTGGGGTGGGAATCGGAAAGTTCTGGGTGACTAAGCCCTCATCTATCTTCAACAGGTCCTGGTGCTAGATGGCCGAGGCCATCTCCTGGGCCGCCTGGCGGCCATCGTGGCCAAGCAGGTACTGCTGGGTAAGTCTGCCCTGTGCCCACAGCCCTCCCAGACAGGAGCCCACACCGGCGGTCCGTGATGAGCAGCAATCACCATCTTTCGTTTGAGTCTCACGACCATGAGATCAACCCCATGCACCGCTCTGAGACCTGCCAGCCACTCCCTCCCCTGGGGTTGGGGGCTCCGGGGTTAATTTTCTTTCTGTCGGGCAAATTCATTAAAGCGTGAATGTAGCTCTGTGTTCCCCTGCTGGGCCCGTTGCTTTCTTGCCCTCGTCCTGACCTGGGAGGATCGTTGGTTCCTCGGCAGTAACTGGGCAGGGGGTGGCTTCTTGGCCTGAGAGCCCGCTTCCCCCCCCCCATCCCCCGTGAGTGCCTCACTTTCCTTCTCTCTAGGCCGCAAGGTGGTGGTTGTGCGCTGTGAGGGCATCAACATTTCTGGCAATTTCTACAGAAACAAGTGTAAGTTATGGCAGGGGGGGAGGACTAGGGCGGGTTGACGGGAGGTGCTCAGACTCCATAGACTCTGAAAGCGGCCCCCCCCCAGTCTGAGCTCCAGAATCGGCCCTGGCCGTGGGTGGGAAGAAGCTGGGGCCTCCCTGGGGCCTGCACAGCCTCACGCTCCCCCTCTCCTCAGTGAAGTACCTGGCCTTCCTCCGCAAACGGATGAACACCAACCCGTCCCGCGGCCCTTACCACTTCCGAGCCCCCAGCCGCATCTTCTGGCGGACGGTGCGAGGTGAGCTGGGCCTGAGGACCGCACGCGGGGACGGGGTGGGTGGCCCGTGATGAGGACTTCTCCCACTCAAGTTCGAGTTTCCCAACCATGAGATGACTCCACATGCACTACCATCTGAGGCCACCCCTCCGCCTGCCTGGCGACGGGGTCTTTGTGAGCCCCTCTGAGCCGAGCTGCTGTCCCTCTGCCCACAGGCATGCTGCCCCACAAGACCAAGCGAGGCCAGGCCGCCTTGGACCGCCTCAAGGTGTTTGACGGGATCCCACCGCCCTATGACAAGGTAAGCGAGACCAAGCCCGTCCCAGCATCCACGAGTCTGGCGGTGTCCGTGATGATCCACGATTACCTACATTGTTTGATCCTCATGAGAACAGCACTGGCTGAGACGCCTGCCCCCAGCCAGCCTCCTTCCCTGTCTGTCCCTCACTCCAGGTCCCTAAGCCCCTCTCCTTGTCCAACAGAAAAAGCGAATGGTGGTTCCCGCTGCCCTCAAGGTCGTGCGTCTGAAGCCTACCCGGAAGGTGAGTTCCATGTTACGTGGAGCAGACTGACGAGGGGGGCTGAACTTGGGGTCCCCAGGACTGGCAGATGATGGTTTTTTTCTCACGATGGTCTGCGGATGCCACCGGGCACTGCCGAAAATGCCAATGGCTTAGCTGATGCCAGGAGGAGCAGGGAGCCCCTTACACGGGGTGGGTGTGTTTTCTGACTTAAGCTTGGATCCTTTGAGAGGTCTTCAGCCCCTCTCGTGGCTACCCTCTCCCCAATCTAGGCTCCCATTTATTTACAACTTCATTTCCCCCCACCCCAGTTTGCCTACCTTGGGCGCCTGGCTCATGAGGTTGGCTGGAAGTACCAGGCCGTCACAGCCACTCTGGAGGAGAAGAGGAAGGAGAAGGCCAAGATCCACTACCGCAAGAAAAAGCAGCTCATGGTGAGTGCAGGGCCACCACGCGCCCGGGCAGTGGGACCTGGGCCCCTGGGAAGGGGTGGTCACAGGAGCAGCCACTGACCACAGCCTGTTCTAACCCCACAGAGGCTACGGAAACAGGCCGAAAAGAACGTGGAGAAGAAAATTGACAAATTCACAGAGGTCCTCAAGACCCATGGACTCCTGGTCTGAGCCCAATAAAATTGACTGTTATTCCTCATGCTTGGCCTGGCCTGCCCTTCCTCCATCGCCGCCCTAGGATGTGGGGAACCCCAGGGGCTGTTCCGGGGCCACAGGCACCTTACCTTGGGCCTTAGAAGGCTGGGGACACAGAAGGGGCCTTAGTCACTGCTATTTAAAGAAAGGCCTTCCAAAAGTTTTACATGGCCCTGTCAGTTGGGCATACGTTGCCTGTGACCTACTCAGAGTTTTAGGAAATCAGCAGCTGGAACAGCTAGTTCCCTTTCAGCGTTTATAAGCTGGAAAACTCTTTAAACTTCCCACATGATACTAGACTGTAGCTGTTAGGATGTAGCAAATGCTTGGGGGCAGGATGGACCTGGTATTGTACAGAGGGATTTACAGATGCACAGACAGGACGGCAGCCACAGAGTCTCCGGCATCGCACTTGCACGTTCCTGTACCTTGTGATCAGAAAATGAATAAATTATTTTTAAAGAAATTTGGTGTCTTTGCTGTGTGTGTCTGCAACGGAGGCCAGGCCCTTGGGGGCTGATAACATATAATGGATAAGTTCATAACCTGTCACGCATGGGAGAATTTACCTTTGTAGAGATTTGCCTGCCAACAATTCACTTAAACCATCGTTGCCTCTGGTGCCCCAATTGACAAAGCTGTCCACACTCCAGCTGCAAGGTGTGGAACTGCCCCCGTTTTAAAGCCATCCCCCTTTGTGGGACGAGGGCTACTCCACTCCAGTCATCGGCCACACTTGCTTTGGGAGAAAATGGGCAAGAAACTGCATGTGGCAATTAGGGGTGTTTAAGACGGAAGTGGGCATGTTGGATCTGCCTGGGTGAGTCCCTGAAAGGAGGGTAGATTGACAGGTGGGAGCCCTCAGGTCACCTTGGATCACCTCCATCAGGCCTGTCTCCCTTTCACTGATGAGGTTTAGGAATCACCTGATCCAGTGCCAAACAAACCCAGAATTCCACCCAAAGCCCTCGGGTTGGACAAAGGGAAATCCGGAAAAGAAGCTGAATTCATGCAGACCCTGGGATTGGTGTGCGGTCTTTAGAAATAATTTCCTAATTCAGTTCAGCATTCAAATGCCTGACCGCACAAAGGGAGCTAGTTGAGGATCGTTCACAGGCAGATCACAGCTTGCACCCCCTGCCATTCTATCCTGCGTCATCTTTCCAAAATGTCCAAGATACGGAGGGCTTAGGTTTTCTCAATCCACCCTCCTTGGTTCCTGGGATCGGCCTCCAAAAGCAACTGAAGACACGAAGCTTAATTCGAAAATCTGACAAAACTGCGTGTTAGAGCAGCACAATCACTGAAATCCCGATCCATTAAAAACACTTCTCAGCCCTGACTGGTTTGGCTCAGTGGATAGAGCCTCAGCCTGCAGACTGAAAGGTCCCAGGTTCGATTCCGGTCACGGGCACGTACCTTGGTTGTGGGTACATCCCCGGTGGGGGGGTGTGGGAGGCGGCTGATCGATGTTTCTCTCTCATTGATGTTTCTGGCTCTCCCTTCCTCTCAGTAAAAAATCAATAAAATATTTTTAAAAAAACAAAAACACTTTCCACTTAAGAAGACACCGATAAGATGATGACAAGCCACAGAAAGTACTTGCAAATCTATTTGAAGGACTTACATGCCTAGTATGTATATTTAAAAACCTCTTAAAATGCAATAAGGAGACAAACCAAATGAAAATTAGGCAAAGCTTTGAATAGACATTTCACCAAAGAAGACATATGCAAATGGCCAATAAGCACCTGAGAAGATACAACATTCAACATTAGAGAATGAAAATAAAATCTCGGTGGACAGGCAATCCTTCATGTAGCACAAATGCAAGGAATCAAAGCTCCAGTTCCACCACCAAAGCATGTGGGCATACCTGTCCAGTCCACGGGAGTGCCATAAGGGAGGGTCTTTGTGTGTGTGTGTTTTTTTAATGATTTCAGAGAGAGAGAAACATCAACGCCTCCTGCATACCCTCCACCAGGGATTGAGCCCACAACCCTGGCATGTGCCCCTGACCGGAATCGCACCTGGGACCCTTCAGTCCACAGGCCAGCGCTCTATCCACTGAGCAAACCGGCTAGGGCAGGAGGGTCTTGCTTTAATAGGCATTTCTGTGCTCAGTGGGGACGGCTCCAGATCTAGTAGTAGTCGCATTTTTGTTATGAAATGCTGGGAAACAGCGTCTGTGAAATCTGACAGCGTTGGCTGAAGTTTATTATTGGACACCAAGGCTGCTTATAATGCAGGTGAAAAAAATCAACCCGGCCATAAAATAGGTAAGTGAAATACAAATGAAAAGGGGGGCGGGGGGGGGGGGGAGGAATCAATGTATTGTAGGAAGGAAAGGAAAGAGTTAAAAGTCAGCCGGGAAAAGAAGGCAGGGAGATGGCGGCGGGGAGAGAAGGTGTTTGCTGAGACTGAAGGCCGTTTCCTATTGCGGGTTGTGCTCAAAGCGCCGAAACCCCGCCCTTCCAGAGCGAAGCAGTATTTCTTCTCTTTGCTTTTTCCTTATCATCAAGATCTCCCCAACCACTCTGAACAATTTGCAAAATACTGAGCATTTGAAAAACCAGAGAGGAAATCACACCTAATCGCACCCCCTGGAGACGTAAACCGCTGGGCACGCGCTTTCCTTTAGCTTTTTTCTAAGTAACGTTTATCCAGGTTAACACGCATTGTTGGTAACAACGGCGGGCCCTGCCTTAAAAAAAAAAAACTATTACCATCGGTACTTTCCAAGTCGTTCAAAAATTCCAGGAACTACCTTTTCCTACAAAGAAAAATTATAGATAATACAGGAGTTCTAAAACAGAAAGACCCCGTTAACGCTATCCCCGAAAGGACAACCACCACAAATAAAACTGTGTCATTGAAAATTCACAAAGCTATCACGTGTAAAATAAATTTAAATAACTAAACTTTCAAATGTCATTGTAAGTTTATAAGCATTAATATGTCATATGGAGGTTGGCACCGTGTAACTTTAAATCTAATGAAATTTAAGTTAAAAGTTCAGGTCCTCCGTGGCTATGGTGTGGGAAAGCGCAGACATTTCCATTATCGCAGAAAGTTCTAGTGAACCGCGCCGTCACAGACAGAAAATCAGGAGAAGGGTCTGGGGATGACACGGGACACAAGAGAACAACTTCCACTGGAAAAGCGCAGGAGCACCCCCCGCCCCTCACAAAGTTGGCGGCGCCGCCGCGCAAGGTGCTAATACTTCACGATCTCCCTCCCCACAGAAAGATGGCAGCCACCTTGTCCCGCTCCGGCCCTGTACGGACACAGCCACGCGGCCCCCAGTGCCCACGTGATCTTACGGCGCGCAGAAACCTGACCGCCTCCCTGTAACTCTCGCGATACCATAGGATGGCTCAAGGCTGGCCACGCCTTCCTAATGTGAACCAGCGCGTCCAGACAATTGATGGCTGAACTATCGCGAGACAGCGCCCACCCGCCTCTCTGCCCTCCGCCATCATGGCGGCGTCGGTGCAGTCTCCCAATCACCGGCTTGCTTAGCGTCGTCGGTCAATCAGAGGTGCGCCCAAGGCACCGCCCCAAATCGTGCTACCGGGTCCCCTACTCGTCACTTCCTCTCCAGCCCCTGCGCAGTCGATAAGGAAACCCGGACGCCGCAGTGGCTTTCTTTTTTTCAAGCGGCCGCGAAGATGGCGGACATTCAGGTGCGAGCTCGCGGCCTTCCCGGGCCTCAGGGGCGTGTCCGGGAGAGCGGGACCCTGCGCCCCAGTTGGGGAGTTAATTCCGGGCGCCCTCGATTTCCCGGCGGTTAATAAGGGCTGAGGGCGCGTGTCTGCGATATCTGGATTAGCGCCTCCTCCATCCCGGGGGCTCCGCACTGGGGAGTCGTGTACATTAGATAAAAAGTGGATCCTGGGTGGGTGTCTTGGACAGTAATTCTTGCTGAAAGGTGTCCGAGGTGCGATTCTGTCTCCGGGTTCTAAGGAGCGGGAAGTGTCTGAGCGTAAATGCCGAAGTAACCCCGGGATAGATTTCGATATGAATTAGAGGGACATGTGGGGTCAGAGCGTTCCCGGAGGCAATTCTGGGGCAGGAGACCGTGTGGGGTGGGGTCTGGGGGTTCCGGGAAGGTCTCCAGCCCGGCCGCGGCCCTCTCCGGGCTCACCAGCTCCCTCGCCCCTGCAGACGGAGCGAGCCTACCAAAAGCAGCCCACCATCTTCCAAAACAAGAAGAGGGTCCTGCTTGGGGAAACCGGCAAAGAGAAGCTACCTCGATACTACAAGAACATCGGCCTGGGGTTCAAGACGCCCAAGGAGGTACGGACCCTGGGAAGAAAGAAGGGGACCCGTCTCCGCACATGTGCCAGGCTCAGCTGCCCTGCCCACTTCCGCGTGTCTCCCCCGAGGGCTGCTGGGAATTATAGTTTGTCTCTGAGGTCACACCCCGCTGTTCTTTCCAGGAACGACCTACTCAAGCCTTACTTTAAACAAAAATTTATTGTTGAGAGTATTACAGACACACCCCTCCTTTCTCCCCGCCGCCCCCACCCTCCCGCCAAGCCTTATTTATTTCTTTTCCTTATCCCTCCAGGCCATTGAGGGCACCTACATTGACAAGAAATGCCCCTTTACCGGTAATGTCTCCATCCGAGGGCGCATCTTGTCTGGTGAGTGCGGCAGTCGGGTGGCTTGGGTCCACATTTCTGGGTCTGAGGGAGGAGGGGCTGGGGGCACTCCCCGGCCCTGGGCCCTGGCAGGTGATGTGTGTTTTCACGATGGTCTTCAGATGCCTGTGACAGGCACTGCTGAGAAAGCCAATTGGCAGAACTGATGCCAGAACTAAGGTTTCTTAACGCTGCTCGGCAGCTCCCAGCATGCCCTGGGCTGCCCGAGGCTCCCTTTCCCAAGGAGCCTGACCCACAACCTCCCCTCCCCCAGGCGTGGTGACCAAGATGAAGATGCAGAGGACCATTGTCATCCGCCGAGACTACCTCCACTACATCCGGAAGTACAATCGCTTCGAGAAGCGCCACAAGAACATGTCAGTGCACCTGTCCCCCTGCTTCAGGTGAGCACCGTGGGCAGCCACCCTGCCCGGCGGAGAGGAGGGGGTGGGCTGCCCTCAGGTCTGAGTACATCGGACACCCTAGGTGCCTGTGGAGGCAGTAAGCTGAGGGCTGGGGGAGTGGGGGGCTGCTGCAAGTGAGCCTCCAGTTCTCTTGAAAGTGGAGGTGTGTTTGGAGCCTCTTCTGTACAGTGTTGAGCCTGTACAGAATCAGTAATGACAAGGGGGCGGCTGGAACTGGAAACTGAAGCTTGGCTGTGGCCTCGGCCTGGTGACCATGAAGGAGGCCCTCGAGGGGCAGCCTCACGCCCCCTGTCCCCCATGTAACACATGCTGCCCCCCTCCACAGAGATGTCCAGATCGGCGACATTGTCACCGTGGGTGAGTGCCGGCCCCTGAGCAAGACTGTGCGCTTCAATGTGCTCAAGGTCACCAAGGCCGCCGGCACCAAGAAGCAGTTCCAGAAGTTCTGAGCTGGCTACCTGCCCCCACCCCAACCAAATAAAGTTATTTTCTCAGTCACAGCCCGGCTCCGGGTGTCTGTGGCCTCACCAGAGGGAGGTATGTCCCTGGGGACTGAGCAGGTTGATGAGAAGGATGGGGTGTTTTTTACCCTCTGGAGCGAGGGTGGGAATGGGGACCACACCCCGCCTCCTGTCCTGTCTCTGGGTAGAGACGGCCTGTGTTACAGATGCTGCACTTCCCCGTCTCCTTTGGTCCTGGTCACCTTCTACCTGTCATTGAACTGCTGTCTCACCCCCCTCTTTCCTCTACGCCCCCCCCCCCCCCCCCCCCCGTCCCTGGGGAGGAAGTGAGGGAGGGCGGAGGCTCCTGGGTTCTTGGGCCCTTTCTGGCCTCCTTGGGGAGAGGGATGAAGACGCGCCCGCACTCTGGGCCTTGACCTCAACCTGGCCTTCCTCTTCTGACAGCTGAGTGGGGGAGCGAGGCAGGGGCTCCTTCCTGTGAGTCCCCCTCCCCAAGTGGGCGCCATGTCCCTTTGCAGATGAGCAAGCACCTCTGAGGGGCAGGTTCTTTGCTTGGCGTCCCAGTGCCTGAGCTCTAGGTCTCAGATTCTGGAAACTTCCTTTGCCTGAAAATCCAAGTAAGGACATTAGGCTGCAGGGCCACAGGCTGCTCAGACTGGTTAGGAAGCCCCTGGAGGTGGGGCTGGGAGGACAGACCAGGCAGCGGCCTTGGGGGAAGAGAGAACCAGGAGATGGGAGAAATGGCAGTCATGCAAACTCGGAAAGATTGCTGACAGAGCCAGGAGCGGGAGGTGGGAGCGGTTGGCTGTCAGAAGCAAAAAAAAGCGGGGGGGGGGGGGGTACACACCAAGACAAGGAGACACGACAGGGTTCAGCTGGACACAACAGGGCCAGACCACGGGTGGGTACAGGCTCAGATTTCAGAAATGGGACAGTTAAGAGAAGAAAGGACAAAGAGGGGGAGACCCTCACCCAAGCAGGCATGGAGGCCTGGAGTAGAAGGGATGGCTGGAGACTGGCTTCGCCCCTCCGGGCCCGGTGCTGCTGGGGTCCCCAGGTCCCTGCCCCCCATGCCTGTACCAGGGACCGGCACACCATGGTACAGGGTTGGGAGACAGGGCCTTGAGGAGAGGAGCCTGCTCGTCCAGGGAAGCCGCCTCGGGATCAGCTGCAGCTCTGGCTTTTACCCGGCGAGGGCGGGGATTCCTGCCAGAGGAAGTGGGGCCACATCAAAGAGGACAGGAAGGGGCAGGGACAGGTCACAAGGGGGCACCGCCCGCACTTCAGCCTGCAAGCCCGCCCCACCCCTGCTGGAGGGCTGGGGGACCTGAGGGAGGGGCCTGGGACCCTGAGGGGCTGAGGCTGCCCAGGAGCCCCCTCCCCCTGCAGGTGCTTCCGCTCAGGGTGGGGCCTCCATGTTTACAACAACAGCCCGGCTCCCCTGTTTCCTCCCAGCAGTCGTTGGGGCGTCTCCTGGCACCCCATCAGGTCAGGCTACCTCGTCACGGGTGGGGCTGGCGCCTGGTATGCACTGGGGACACCTCTGGTGGGCCTGTGGGTCACAAAGACCGAGAAGAGAGCCCTGGGCCCCGACAGTTCTATTGCGTGAGGAGTGGGGCAGCCGGAGATGCAGTTCCTACCTTGGATCACAACTTGGGAGCTTCTGCCCGCCCCTCCCTCTGCCTGCCTGTGCCCGCCAGACCTGCCCCTCCTCTGAGCCTTTGCCTGGCTGTTTCCTGTACCCGGAGCACTACCCCCGGTTCCACCTGGCTCCCGCCCCCACTCCGTAGTCTCTAAAGCTTACTAACCTCTTTCCACGTGGCCAAACCTCCGACCCTCCCAGTCACCCTCCCCTGCTTTGTTGACGTGGACAGGTAAGTCCTGTTTCTGATCTATTCGTGGATTTACTGTACAAGCTCTGCACTAGGTTGCCTGTTTATCTGCTGAGCACTGGAATCCAAGCTCCTAGATCAGGCAGGGATGCCTGCTTCCCCAGGGCGTGGAGTAAGGTGTGACTGCTCCATACACGCTTAGGTGCGTGAAGGAGTGAATTTTGAACTTAAACCCCCACCTTCTCATAGGGTGGGTTTGACGAGACACAGAGAATAACAGGAAGCAGTGAACTGGGGCAGAAACCTCCAAACAAACATTAAGACCACAGGCGCTGCTCTGAATTCTAGCCCTGCTGCTCATCAGCTAGGTGACCCACCCAACCACAGAGCCTCAGTTGCTTAATCTGTAAAATGGGTTCTTGCCACCCTGCTCCCTATTGGGAGGATGAACTGTGGTCACGTGTGTTAATAGGGTGGAACTAGTTCGCCAAGGGCTATTAGGGAAGTAACTGCCCAAGCCCTGAGTCTGTTAGAGAAGGGGGGCAGGGCGGGGGTACTTGGTATAGCGGCCCTGGTCCCTTTGTTCCTTTGGGCAGGTCCCAGGACAAGAGTTTTTTTTTTTTATTAATTGGTTTTTTTACAGAGAGGAAGGGAGAGGGATAGAGAGTTAGAAACATTGATAATGAGAGAGACATCAATCAGCTGCCTCCTGCACAACTACTGGGCATGGGCCCACAACCAAGGTACATGCCCTTGACCGGAATCGAACCTGGGACCCTTCAGTCCGCAGGCTGACGCTCTATCCACTGAGCCAAACCCGTTAGGGCGGACAAGAGTCTTTTTGGCAGGTGGCCCCAGAGGTATTACATGGTGTGGAATCCTGGGCCTGTCACGGGTTCTTGAGTTTATTTTCGCATGCTTCTGGAATGTTCTGTTGCATACCTCTAATAGGAGGCCCCAGTCACAGGGAAATTAGCTCCAGGCAGTTTCATAGCAGGGCCCTGGGTTTACGAGGACAACAGGTGTCAGGCCCATGATGTGAAAAGGGGGCAGATCGGTGTGTCCTGATAGATGGTGGCCCTGCAGCTATTGTCGCGGCCACAGGAGGACCCTGCCCCGCCCACACTGGCCACGCTGCTGCAGCCCGTGGTGTCATAGGAGAGCAGGACCCAGCTATGTGGGTTGTGTTGGGTCCTCGGGTCCTGTAACAGGACCTGCTGGTTGCAGTACCCGGTTACCTTATGGCCCGTGGGTTTTATTTGTGGAGCAGGCACCTGCGTTCATTGAACTGGTCCCGAGGGCTGTGAGGCAATCAAATGGAGTGGCGTGTGTGTGTGTGTGTGTGTGTGTGTGTGTGTGTGTGTGGTGTGTATTTTAGTGCTGCCCTGAGCCCCCCATGGGGAAACGGGACTAGCATCATAGTGGGTCCAGCTTTATCACTTGTTATAACAGACCTACAGATTGTTTCAGGGGAAGGGGGAATAGTTCCTGCTGGAACGTTCTAGCAGGACACCGACACCATTCTAGAAGAATTTTAGGGGCATATCAAACCAGCCAGGGCCACTCATTCTTGCCTTCATTCATTCTACAAATGCATGCTGTGCTGGGGTGTGGGAGGGCATTAGGGGAGCAGTGTGCCCTGTGCCCAACCTTGGCCTTGCTGGAGCCCCCCTCCTGAGCTAGGCACAGTTACCCCGTTTTACAGGCTTGCCCTAGCCGGTTTGGCTCAATGGATGTTACACAGACCCCAGGGGCCACGGCGGCTGAGCAGCTGTTCAGTTTGGTTGAATACTCTGCTTGAACGGTCTTGAGATCGGAACAAGGGGCCCCACGTTTTCGTTTGGCGTGGGGCCCGGCAGATTATGAACTGGTCCTGCCATGGGCTTTCTATTGCTTTTGATTGGCCCCTTGGGACATGATAACAGGACCCCAGGGGACCTGGTGGGCACAGACATCCTTAGAGCAGGACCCTGGGGATGCCAGAGGACAGCCAGCGGATGCTGTAAATGGCCCTGAACACACAGAGCCCAGGCACCTGGACCAGGACCCCGAGGGCTTTTTCTGTTACAGCAGGAAGGAGGGAAGTTATGGGGGAGTGTTTGGGGCTAAACCCTGAGTCCATTCTAACTGCAGGGAGAGAAGGTCAGAAAGGGCACAGTCTCACGGGGGCAAAGGAGGGCATTCTTGGTGCCTGTGGTAGGCTGGGTAAGGGTCCCCCATGGATGTCTCTGCCCTAGTCCCCCAAAACCTGTGCATATGAGAGCTTATATGATAAAAGGGACTTGGCAGCCATAGCTGGTTTGGCTCAATGGATAGAGCGTTGGTCTTCAGATTGAAGGGCCTCTGGTTCAATTCCGGGTTGCAGGCTCGATCCCCAGTGGGGGGTGTGCAGGAGGCAGCTAATCAGTTATTCTCATTGATGTTTTAATCTCTCTCTCCCTCTCCCTTCCTCTCTCTGAAATCAATATATATATATTAAAGGGAACTTGGCAGATGGGATTAAGTTCAGGATCTTTTTTTTTTTTTAAATATATTTTATTGATTTTTTTACAGAGAGGAAGGGAGAGGGAAAGAGAGTTAGAAACATTGATCAGCTGCCGCTTGCACACCTCCAACTAGGGATGTGCCCACAACCAAGGTACATGCCCTTGACCGGAATTGAACCTGGAACCTTTCAGTCTGCAGGCCGACGCTCTATCCACTGAGCCAAACCGGTTAGGGCTAAGTTCAGGATCTTGAATTGGGAAAATAATCCTGGATCATCCAGGTGAGACCAACGTCATCACAAGGGTCCTTATAAGAGGAAGTGGAAGGATCAGAGTCAGAGAGAGACATAAGGAAGGATGCAGGGGTCAGAGCGGAGAGAAGATGCTAGTGTTGAAGATGGAGGATGGTGCCACTAGCCAAGGGATGCAGGTGGCCTCAAGCAGCGGGGAAAGGCAAAGGAAAGGATTCTCCCCTGGGGCTGCCAGAAGGAACCAGCCCAGGGGGCCATGTTGGACTTCTGGTCTCCAGAACTGAGAGACAACACAACTGTATTGTTTTACGCCACTTTGTTTCTGGCGCTGGGTTACAGCAGCCATAGGGCACTTTTACGGTTGTGGGGACACACTAGCAGGCCCTGGACTGTTTTAGCAGGACCCTAAGGACCCTAAAGACTTCATGGTAGGGTTCTGGCTGGGTAGCTCAGTTGGTTAGAGCATCGTACCGATGCACCAAGGTTTCGGGTTTGATCCCCGATCAGGGCACACACAAGAAGCAACCAATGAAAATGGAACAACAAATGGATGTTTCTCTCTTTCTCTCTCAAATCTGTAATTTTTTTTTAAATAAAAGACTTCATGGTAGGTCTAAGAGGCAGTCTACTAGGTTCCAGGCAGTGCTTAGAGGGTTTAGAGGGAACACCCTGAGCCCCCAAGGCTACATGAGGGAAGGCTGCGTCCATTATAGTAGGAACCAGGGGGTCTTCTGAGTGCTCAGGGTCCTGAGAACATTTCATCAGGAACAAAGGACTTTCAGAGGACGCGGTGTTAGAGTAGGGTCTGCGAGGTGTCGAAGTGATGGCTGATGGGACACGGCAGCAGGACCTAGGACACCCAGAGATGGGTAAAGCAGGGCCTGAAGACAGTTGAGGGTTATAGCAGGACCTGGGCCACTGGGAAGGCCCGGGACAGTGCATAGGGCCTGGGTGTGTGTGTGGGGGGGGAACCCAAGGACTTGTCCCCAGGGCTGTCCTGGGATTGGTTCAGGGTCCTAAGCAATAGGACCTAAGGGGTGTTTTAACCATTAGAGAAGGACCCAGAGCATCTGAAGGGGGCGCACAGAGCCATGGATAAGGACCTCAGGGCCCTTTTTAGTGGGGTCTCAGGTCCCCTACAGTGGGGACCTCAGAATGAGGGAAAGCAATCTAGCTAGACGAGGAGGTGGGGGAGGAGCAGGGTCCTGGGAAAGTGATGGTTTTCTGCCGGCTAGGGGGCCCTAGCAGGTCCTGGGGGCTCTGTCTAATTGCTTCTATTTTTCTATCGATTTTGCTATCTCTCTGTCTATTTCTCCATCTGTGTAACTGTGTGTTTTGTGTGTCTGTCTGTCTATATTTTCCAATTTTCCATCTATCTATCCATCCATCCGTCCATCCGACTCCTTGTCCATCTGTGTATTTATTTTTTTTAATACATACTTTTGATTGGCCCATTGGGACATGGTAACAGAGGAAGGGAGAGGGAGAGAGAGATAGAAACATCAATGATGAAGGAGAATCATTGATCAGCTGCCTCCTGCACGCCCCGCACTGGGGATCAAGCCTGCAACCCGGGCATGTGCCCTGACCCGGAATCGAACTGTGACCTCCTGGTTCATAGGTCGATGTTCAACCACTGAGCCACTCCAGCCGGGCATCTGTGTATTTATTTGTGTGTTTTTTTAATATTTTATTTATTTTTTTACATAGAGGAAAGGAGAGGAATAGAGAGTTAGAAACATCGATCAGCTGCCTCCTACACACCCCCTACTGGGGATGTGTCTGCAACCAAAGTACATGCCCTTGACCGGAATCAAACCTAGGACCCCTCAGTCCGCAGGCCAACGCTGTATCCACTGAGCCAAACCAGTTAGGACTCTGTGTATTTATTATCTGTCTGTCTACTTAGCCACCTGACACTCTGTGTCTGTCTGTCCATCATTCATAGGGAGGTTCTGGATAGGACAAGACCTGGTGAGGGACAATAATAGAGAGAAGCCAGGGGTGGGTGCAGGGGGCGTGGCTCAGCTTTACAACAGAGACTGAAGGTGGTGGGAGAGGGCCTGGGGCTGAAGGCCCCACAGGCTGGTTCTCTGAGGGCTCGGGACCCATTTGGGAGGGCCCCAGGGATGGAGGGACCGACTCCTCTGGGGACATTAGTGGAGCCTTTACAGACGTTGTCGCTGGGCCTCAGGATACTATACTATCAGGGACCCAAGGAGCCTGGGTGGAGGCCTGAGATTACCAACCACCCAGGGCAGGGCGGGGTCCTCTGGTGAGGCCCTGCAGGACTCGGGGGCAGCGGAGTTCAAGCAGCTTCTTACAGCAGAGCTGTGGGGGTGCAGGGGGACCAGGCCGTGTAGCAGGTGCTGGGACAGCCCAGGGCACCTGAGACCTTTTGCTGTTGTTAATCCTCACCTGAGGATATTGAGTTTTAGAGAGAGTGGAAGGGAGGAGGAGAAGGAGGAGGAGGAGAGAGAGACAGACAGACAGAAAGAGAGAGAAGGAAAAAAAGAGACAAACATCCATATGAGAGAGACACATCGATTGGTTGCCTCCTGCACACACTCCAGCAGGGGCTAGGGATCGAACCTGCAACCCAGGTACATGGCCTTGACCGGGAATCGAACCTGCGACCCTTCTGTGCACTGGCCAATGCTCTAACCACTGAGAAACACAGACCAGGGCCATATTTTCCTTTTTTAATTGATTTAAGAGAGAGAGAGAAATATTGGTTTATTGTTCCACTTATTTATGCATTCATTGGTTGATTCTTGTATGTGTCCTGATCAGAGATCAAGCCCACAACCTTGGCCTATCGGGATAACGTTGTAACCAATTGAGCTACCCAGCCAGGGCCTGAGACCATCTTAACAGGCCACAGGGTCTCACGGTGGGATGACAGGAACATTATATTAGTGCTCATGAGGCATTTAGGGGAGTTCTGGAGCATTAAGAGGGAAAGAGAGCTCTGGCTTATGTAGCTCAGTGGCTAGATTGTCTCAGGTTCGATTCTCGGCCCCAGTGGGGGCGCATGTGGGAGGCAACCAATCCATGCATCCCTCTCACATTGCTGTTTCTCTCTCCCTCTTCCTCCCCCTCCCTTCCACTCTCTCTAAATATCGATGGAAAAAATGTCCTCAGGTGAGGAGAAGCATTGATTGGCTGCCTCGTGCACGCAGGATGGAGCCTGCAACCCAGGCAGGCGTGTGTCTTGATCGGGAATCAAACCACACGGACCACTCGGTGCCAGGGCTGTTCTGGGGCATCCTAAGTAAGATGAGGGCCCCCAGGCTGATGATTTTCAAGGAGAAGCTTAGCAGGGCCCTGGGGGCTATTGTCACAGGGCACTGGGCATCTACATACCAAGGACCATCAGGGTAGGGTCCTGAGGGTCTTTAAAATGAGAGCCCAGCCCTGGCTGGTTTGGCTCAGTGGATAGAGCATCATCCTGAGACCTGAAGGGTCCCGGTTCGATTCTGGTCAAGGGCACATGCCCGGCTTGTGGCCTCAATCCCCAGTGGGGGGCGTGCAGGAGGCAGCCAGCCCATCAATGATTCTCTCTCATCATTGATGCTTCTCTCTCTCTCCCTCACCCTTCCTCTCTGAAATCAATAAAATTATATTTAAAAAAAATAAAAAATAGCCCTGACCGGTTTGGCTCAGTGGATAGAGCATTGGCCTGCGGACTCAAGGGTCTCAGTTCGATTCCGGTCAAGGGCATGTACCTTGGTTTCGGGCACATCCCCAGTGGGGGGTGTGCAGGAGGCAGCTGATCGATGTTTCTCTCTCGTTGATTTTTCTAATTCTCTGTCCCTCCCCCTTCCTCTCTGTAAAAAATCAATAAAATATATTTTAAAAAATAAAATGAGAGCCCAGAACAGCTGAAATAGTGTCCCACAGACATAGCCGGGTCCCAAGGGATGTAGAAGGGACAGCTGGGTGCGGCAGATTCCTGCGAGTATTTTCGGAAAGTGCTAAGGGTGCTGTAATAGGACTCATGGGGACATGAAAGCAGAACCCTTCAGGATCATAGGCAGCCCTTTGGGGTGGGTCTGTGCTATTCTAGCAGAATCCAAGGACAGTAATGAAAATCCACAGAGGTTCCTCAATAAATGGAACATACATTTTACCATCTGTGGTGGTTCATGTCATGTGTCGACTTGCTGGGCCGAAGTGCCCAGATGTTTGGGCAAACATTCCTCTGGCCCTGGCTCAGATGGTTGAGCATCATCCTGTACACCAAAAGGTCGCTGGTTTGATTTCCTACCAGCGCACAGCCTGGGTTGCAGGCTTGATCCTCAGTAGGGGGCATGCAAAAGGCAGCTGATTGATGTTACACTCTCACATCAATGTCTCTTTCTCCCCTCTCCCTTTCCCGTTCTCTCTCTCTCTTGCCCCCCTTCCTCTTTCTCTAAAAATCAATAAAAATATTTAAAAAAAAAACATTACTCTGGATGTTTCTGTGAGGGTGTTTTATATTTATTGATTTGAGAGAGAGAGAGAGAGAGAGAGAGAGAGAGAGAGACATCAATTGGTTCGATTTATTTATGCATTCATTGATTGCTTCTTATGTGTGCCCTGACTGGGGAACAAACCCGAAACCTTGGTATATCAAGATGACACTCTAACCCCGTGGTCAGCAAACTGTGGCTCGCGAGCCACATGGGCTCTTTGGCCCCTTGAGTGTGGCTCTTCCACAAAATACCACGGCCTGGGCGAGTCTATTTTGAAGAAGTGGCGTTAGAAGAAGTTTCAGTTTAAAAAATTGGGCTCTCCAAAGAAATTTCAACCGTTGTACTGTTGCTATTTGGCTCTGTCGACTAATGAGTTTGCCGACCACTGTGCTAGATCAGCCTTCCTGGTTCTCCATCCTGCCTGACTTTGGCCTTCTCAGCTGCAACTCTTTCCTGAGTCCCCAGCCTGCCCACCACCCCTATCAGAGGTTAGACTCAGCAAGTCTCCACAATCATGTGAGCCAATTCCTTAAAGTCTCTTCCTATCTATATGTATATACACATCCTGTTAGTTCTGTTTCTATGGAGAACCTTGACCAGTAAGTACATCATATGACCTACCAATTCCATTTCTGGGTATATACCCCAAAGAATTGAAAACAGCTACTAAAAAACAAAGCAAAACATGTACATAAATGTTCATAGAAGCATCTATCTCTATATATAAAAGGCTAATATGCAAAGTGTCCCCTGGGAGTTCGACCGGGAGACCGGGAGTTCAATCGCTCACTATGACGTGCGCTGACCACCAGGGGGCGGCATGGAATGAAGGAAGGCCCTGGCTGCCGGCCGGAAGGCCCCAATCAGCCCTGATCACCACCAGGCCTCTAGTTACTTATAACTAGTGGCCTGGTGCACGAAATTCATGCACATTAAAAGGGAATTAATTAGAAGAAATATTTTAATATTGCCATTTGCCCTTTCTCTATAATAGAAGTGTCAGAGATGAAAGAAAATTAGTAAAATGTATATGAAATCTCCCTCCTGCCCTAGCCGGTTTGACTCAGTGGATAGAGCGTCAGCCTGCGAACTGACAGGTCCCAGGTTTGATTCCAGTCAAGGGCACATGCCCGGGTTGTGGGCTTGATCCCCAGTGGGGGACTTGCAGGAGGCAGCTGATCCATAATTCTCTCTCATCGTGGATGTATCTATCTCTCCCTCTTCCGTCCTCTCTGAAATCAATAAAAATATGTTTGGGGTGGGGGTTGATGACAAATATGTGATACCTTAATCAATAAAGTAATAAAATAAATAAATAAATAAATAATGTTTAAAATCTCCCTCCTGTCAGCATCTAGGGCAGGGGTCCTCAAACTACGGCCCGCGGGCCACATGCGGCCTGCCGGGTGTTTTTGCCGCCGCTGCCTGTCCTGCTTAGCAGCCGACTTAGCAGTATGCATAGGAATTTGTTCATAGTGTGTGTTTTTTAACTATAATCCGGCCCTCCAACGGTCTGAGGGACAGTGAACTGGCCCCCTGTTTAAAAAGTTTGAGGACCCCTGGTCTAGGGCGTGCCATGGGACCCAGAGTCAAGTCCCCGCCCACCACCTGCACACACTTCGAAAACGCACGAGACCCAGACCTTGCCAGCCCCACCCCTATTAAGCTCCTCCAGGTGGGGGGTGCAGCCTCACGTCCCCCAGCCTGGCCCTGGGGTGGGGGGCGCTGTCTGAGGTCCCCTGTCAAGCCCTGCTGGGCGGGGTATGCAGCCTGAGGTCCCCCTGCCCGGTGCTGGGGTGGGGGTGTGTGGCTTGAGGTCCCCCGTCAAGCCCAAATCCCCCCCCCCCCCACTGCAGCGTCACGTCAGCACTGAACAGGGACTCACGCAGGCAGTGTCACGCCCCTAGCCGGGGATGCAGGCAGGCAGCTTCACCTCAGCGCTGGGTGGGGACGCACGCAGGCAGCGTGACGTTAGTGCTGGGGGTGGAAGTCCCCGCCCACAGGCTGGTGGTGACTGGACACCTTAACGGACAAATTAGCATATTATCTCTTTATATGTATAGACTAGAGGCCTGGTGCACGAAATTCGTGCATGGGAGGGGGTCCCTTAGCCAGACCTGTACCCTCTCCAATCTGGGAGCCCTCAGGGAATGTCCTACTGATGGCTTAGGCCCACTTCCCATGGTTCTCTGCTCTCTGCAGGGCCTGCCTGCTCCACACCACGGTGATGGGCAAGCAGGCCCTGCTGGGTGCTGTATGCGGGCCATGCTTGCCTGCTCGTGGGTCGCCATGGCGACGGCCAAGCAGGCCCTGCTGTCAAGCTGTGCGGCCACCCTCTCCCCCTGGGGCCAGCGATGGTCCCTGGAGGCTGCAGGCTTGGTGCCCGTCCCCAGGACCCAGGCCGCTTGGCACCTACATATGCAAATTAACCTGCCATCTTTGTTGGGTTAATTTGCATACACACTCCTGATTGGCTGGTGGGCATTGCAGAGGTATGGTCAATTTGCATCTTTCTCTTTTATTAGTGTAGAATAGCCCCAAAGTGGAAACAACCCAAACGTCCATCAACAGATGTATGGATAAACAAAAGGTGATAGATCTATGAAATGGAATATTATTCAGCCATAAAAATGAATGAAGTTCTGCCCTAGGCAGTATGGTTTAGTGGATAGAACATCAGCCTGTGGACTGAAGGGTCCCAGGTTCAAGACCAGTCAAGGGCATGTACCTCACTTGCAGGTTCCTCCCAGCCCGTTCCTGGTCGGGGCTCATGCAGGCGGCAGTCAGTTGATGTGTTTCTCTCACATCGATATTGCCCTCTGTCTTTCCTTCTCTCTTCCACTCTCCCTAAAAATCAATGAAAAATATCCTCGGGTGAAGATTTAAAAACAAAAACAAAAAAAGAAATGAAAATCTGACACATGCTACAATATGGATGAACCTCAAAAACATTATGTTAAGTAAAGAAGCCAAGCCTGGCTGGCTTGGCTCAGTGGTTGAGTGTCGACCTATGAACCAGGAGGTCACAGTTTGATTCCCGGTCAGGGCACATGCCCAGATTTTGGGCTCCATCCCCAGTATGGGGCGTGTAGGAGGCAGCCAGTCAATGATTCCCTCTCATCATTGATGTTTCTATCTCTCTCTCCCTCTCCCTTCCTCTTTGAAATCAACAAAAATATATTTAAAATAATAATAATAATAATAATAATAATGAAACAGAAAGCAGATCAGTGGTTGCCAGGGCTGGGGGTGAGAAGGGGCTGCTTGCTGTGTGGGTCTCCTTTTCGGGAACTAGATAGTGGTGGTGGTTCACATTGTGAATGCAGTGAACGTCATTAAATGGTAAGTCATTGTTTCTTTTAGCAAGAGAAAATAACCAAGCTTCATACATACACACATACGTATGGGAACCCCACAAACATGAGAGAGTCAGGGACCCCCCAGGCACGAGAAGTTCCATTAAATGGTAAATCTTACGTTTTGTGCATTTTACAATGAAGCAAATGAATGGAGGCATTATCGCCGGGCGTGCGGGCCGGGGGAGGGGGAGTGAGGGCTGTAAGCACGCTAGCAGAGCGTTGGTGTGCCTTGGTATCCGTGGGGGTTGTTCCGGGACACCCTGCAGATGCCAAAGTCCAGAATGCTCAAGTCCTTTATAGAAAAGGGCATAGTGCCCTAACCGGTTTGGCTCAGTGGATAGAGCATCGGCCTGCGGACTGAAAGGTCCCAGGTTTGATTCCAGTCAGGGGCATGTACCTTGGTTGCATGCGTGTCCCCAGTGGGAGGTGTGCAGGAGGCAGCTGATCGATGTTTCTCTCTCATTGATGTTTCTGGCTCTCTATCCCTCTCCCTCCCTCTCTGTAAAAAATCAATAAAGTATATTTTTATTTATTATTATTATTTTTTAATTTGTTTTTTACAGAGAGGAAGAGAGAGGGATTGGGAGTTAGAAACATCGGAGTTAGAAACATCGATGAGAGAGAAACATCCATCAGCTGCCTCCTGCACACCCCCCACTGGGGATGTGCCTGCAACCAAGGTACATGCCCTTGACCGGAATCGAACCTGAGACCCTTGAGTCCGCAGGCCGACGCTTCATCCACTGAGCCAAACCAGTTAGGGCTAAAATATATATATATATATATTTTTAAAGGGGCATAGTGATGTATATTGGGACTGTGTGCTAATGAGATCATGTCAGAAGGTATTCAAGACCCAAAGGCTTGTGGGCAATGCTCTCCTTGAAGTCACTGTAGAAAAGGCATCCTGGGAGTTCAGAAATAGGCTGATTGGAGCTCATGCTATAAAACGTCAGTATCATGGTCGTTGGCCAAGTTTATTTCAGTTCATCATATAAGGTATTTCAAATAAATTCTTGATCATTTGAAGGGGGAAACGGATATGAATGCTAGTCAACCTTTCAAATAAATTCTTGATCATTTTGCAGGGGAAACGGATATGAATACTAGTCTACATTTCTTTGCAGTTTTTGCTTTCTTGAAGAAATGATAAGCGCCCTCGCCAGTTTGTCTCAGTGGATAGAGTGTTGGCCTGCAGACTGAAGGGTCTGGGTTCGATTCCGGTCAAGGGCACATGCCCAGGTTTCGGGCTGGATCCCCAGTAGGGGGCGTGCAGGAGGCAGCCAATCAGTGATTCTTTCTCATCATTGATGTTTCTAGTTCTCTCTCCCTCTCCCTTCCTCTCTGAAATCAATAACAATTTAAAAAAATTATAAGCTAGCTACAGGGTTCATGTCCAGGTTTGCTTGTTTTTTGTGTGTTTTTTTCATGTATTTTTGTTGATTTTAGAGAGGAAGGGAGACAGATAGAAACATCAATGATGAGAGGGAATCATTGATCCAATGCCTCCTGCACACCCCCCACTGGGGATCGAGCCCGCAACCCTGGCATGTGCCCTGACCAGGAATCGAACATGGGATCCTTCAGTCCGCAGGCCGACACTCTATCCACTGAGCCAAACCAGCTAGGGAAAAGTTTGTTTTTTTAATACTTTTTATAGATTTCAGAGAGGAAAGGAGAGAGAAAGCGAAACATCAATGATGAGAGAAAATTACTGATTGGCTGCCTCCTACATGCCCCCCATTGGGGATCGAGCCCACAACCCAGGCATGTGCCCTGACCGGGAATTAAACCGTGACCTCCTGGTTAGTAGGTCGACGCTCAACCACTGAGCCAAGCCGACTGGGCTCGTGTCCAGGTTTTAAGCACTTTTAGAACAATGAGAAGTGTCTTTTTGCTGATGGGTGACTTTCCATTTGTTAATATCTCTGCCAGTTTAGTTTCTGGGCAGATTTCAAGCGTTGTTTCCCTGACCCTTATTTTTTGGTTAATCCTCACCCAAGGATATTTTTTCCATTGATTTTTAGAGGGAATGAAAGGGAGGGAGGGCGGGGGGGAGAGAGAGAGAGAGAGTCAGAGAGAGAGAAACATTGGTGTGAGAGACACACATAGATTGGTTGCCTCTCCACACGCCCTGACCGCGCCCGGGGTTGAACCTGCAGCCCAGGTATGTGCCCTTGGCAGGGAATCAAACCCTTTCCTGTGTGGGCCTACGGTCTGACCACTGAGCAACACCAGCCACAGCCATTTGTTGATTCTTGTATGTGCCCAGACCCAGAATGAAACCCACAACCGCAGTGTCTCTGGAGGACACTCAGCGACCCGGCCAGACCCGCCTGTTGCCTGAAGGGCGGCATTTGGCAGCCGTGGGATCTGAGTGTCCATTTTGCTTTGCTTGTGCTGTGCCTGCTCATTGTCTGATGCATAACGGGACCTTGAATCAATAAATGTAAAAAAGAGCTTTTGATCTGTAATGTCTTTATACAAAGTTTTTATTTTACTAATAAAACATTGTTCTAAAACAAAAATATTGTTTAAAAAAAAAAAAGAAAAAAAGAAGTGCAGGGGCACTTTAACGGGCCACCCGGGGGAGGGGTTCCGAGGAGGAACTACTGACAGAAGTGTGTGGAGTCAGCCCGGTAGCCAAGCTACTGAAGCCCGGGGGTAAATGAGGTAAGGAGGGCCGCAGGCCCGGAGGGGGCCTGGACTCCAATAGCGTTGAGTCTGCTCTCAACTCGGTCTTGACATTTCGGGCTGGCCGATCCCCTCAACATGAAAAAAACAGGGAGCGACAGAGAAACAGATTAAAAAAAAAAAAAAAAAAAAAGACAAAACTTTCAAGACAGGCAGAGACAAACACTCAAAGTCTGGGCCCAGGGCCTGGGGTGTGCCCTGCAGCTGGGGGGCGGGGTTGCATATTCCTGGAGTCGGGGAACAGTCTCCGGACAGGATGTGAGAGAGGAACTGGGGTCTCCAGTCACGGGAGCCAGCTGGGGCTGCAGGCGGGAAGGGATCGCGGCTGCGGTGAGCGGAGCTGGGCGCCGACCGAGGGAGGACCGCCTGGGTGCGGGCTTCTGGGGCCGGGGACCCGGACTCCTGGGGCCGAGGTGCTGGGGACTCGACGCCTGGGTCCGAGGGAGGAGCGGCTGGGGACCCGGACTTCTGGGTCCGAGGGAGGAGCGGCTGGGGTCCCGGACTCCTGGGTCCGAGGGAGGAGGGGGTGGGGACCCGGACTCCTGGGTCCGAGGGAGGAGGGGCTGGGACCCGGACTCCTGGGTCCGAGGGAGGAGGGGGTGGGACCCGGACTCCTGGGTCCGAGGGAGGAGGGGCTGGGACCCGGACTCCTGGGTCCGAGGGAGGAGGGGTAGAGACCCGGACTCCTGGATCCGAGGGAGGAGGGGCTGGGGACCCGGACTCCTGGGTCCGAGGGAGGAGGGGTAGAGACCCGGACTCCTGGATCCGAGGGAGGAGGGGCTGGGGACCCGGACTCCTGGGTCCGAGGGAGGAGGGGTAGAGACCCGGACTCCTGGGTCCGAGGGAGGAGGGGTAGAGACCCGGACTCCTGGGTCCGAGGGAGGAGGGGGTGGGACCCGGACTCCTGGGTCCGAGGGAGGAGGGGGTGGGGACCCGGACTCCTGGGTCCGAGGGAGGAGCGGCTGGGGGCCGGGGGCGGAGGAGGAGGCGGGGCTGAGCTCTGGGAATGAATCTCAGCCTATCCGGGCTCTGTAATTAATTAACCAACAGCACCAAATTAAGGGGTGAAAGTTCACTGAGGCGTAGGGCACTTGTCACCGTCCGGGCCGGAGCCCTGAACCCGCACCCGCAGACGCCGGCGCGGAGGCCGTGGTGGCCGAGCCCCGCGGAGTTGGGGGAGGAGGGGGCGGGGCGGGGGTCCCCAGGAGTCACACGCCCCCTCCCGCCCCAGGTCTCCCTCTCAGGATGCGGGTCCCCCAGCCTCAGCCTTGGGGGCTCTGCCTGCTGCTCTTCCTCCTGCCCCGGACCCTGCGCGCAGGTGAGGGGCGCTCGGCGGGCTGTCGGGGCGCCGGGGGCGGGGAAAGGAGCGGAACCCGACGTCTCCCCGGAGCCCCGTCCCGTCCCCCCGCGCGTTTCACGTTGTTTACCGCTTGCTCCTCCGCGGCTCCGTGCGCCCGGGCACCACCTGGCCCCCGGCCCCAGGTCCCTGTGCCCCTCTCCGGTCTGCCCCCTTCTCTCCGGTCTGCCCCCTCTGTCCGGGCTGTCTTTGCGCTCTCGGGGTGCGGGGGGGCCGCCCGCCCCCACCCGCCCTCACCTGTCCCTGCAGACGGCCACCGCTCGCTCCTGTACCGCCTGACCGCCGTGTCCTCCCCGGCCCCGGGCACCCCCGCCTTCTGGGCCACGGGCTGGCTGGGGCCGCAGCAGTACCTGCGCTACAGTAACCTGCGGGGCCAGGCGGAGCCCTTCGGGGCGTGGATCTGGGAGAGCCAGCTGCCCTGGTACTGGGAGAAGGAGACGGCCGACCTGAGGGGCCACCAGGAGCTCTTCCTGGAGGCCTTCACAGTCCTGCAGGAAGGAGGTGAGGGGGGGGACCCCTGGGTCTGAGGGAGGTGAGCGGGGGGGGGGGGGGGGGGGGACCCCTGGGTCTGAGGGAGGAGGGGCTGGGGGCCTGGACTCCTGGGTCTGAGGGAGGAGGGGCTGGGGGCCTGGACTCCTGGGTCTGAGGGAGGAGGGCTGGGGGCCTGGACTCCTGGGTCTGAGGGAGGAGGGGCTGGGGGCCTGGGCTCCTGGGTCTGAGGGAGGAGGGGCTGGGGGCCTGGACTCCTGGGTCTGAGGGAGGAGGGGCTGGGGGCCTGGACTCCTGGGTCTGAGGGAGGAGGGGCTGGGGGCCTGGACTCCTGGGCCTGATGGAGGAGGGGCTGGGGTCCTGGATTTCTGGGTCTGAGGGAGGAGGGGCTGGGGCCCCTGTCCTGGGCCCTGCTCACCTGTGTGTGGGTACCCCAGGTTCCTACATCCTGCAGGGCCTGCTGGGCTGTGAGTTGGGCCCCGACAATTCCTCAGTTGCCGTGGCCACGTTTGCCCTGAATGGTGAGGAGTTCATGAAGTTCGACGTCAAGGCGGGCAACTGGGATGGAGACTGGCCCGAGGCCCGGGCCATTGGTCAGAAGTGGCGGCAGCATGAGGACGCCGTGTGGCAGGAGAGGCACTTCCTGATGTCCTCCTGCCCCCAGAGGCTGCTGGGCCACCTGGAGACCGGCCGCAGTAACCTGGAGTGGAAGGGTGAGCAGCCGCCCGAGGGACCCGATCCCGGGATCTCTGTGTCCTCTTCCCACAGCCTCTTCCCTGGCCTCCCAGCCTCCAGTGCCCCCAGCCCAGCCCCCATAGGTCCCGGAGGGCCTTTCCGTCCCCAGAGGTGACCCTGCCCCTCTCCTGCACACAGCCCTCCTGTGGCTCCCAGAGCCCTCGGGTCAGAGCTCCAGGCCCTCAGCCTGGCATTGGGCCCCAGCGGGTGTGGCCCCTGTCCCTCTCCCGAGCCTCACATTTCTCGTCTGCACCCCTCTGCCAGGTGGAGTCACCCAGAGTTCCCTGAGCTCACACCAGCCCTCCCCTCTCTTCACCTCTGTCATTCTCTGTCCGGTTCCACTGGTGTCGCACCCAGGGACCTTCTTCCGGTCCATGAGGCTCTCATTTCCCTTTTGGGGGCTCCCATGAAGCCTCGTGTGACCTCCGTTACAGCACATGTCACTCTGAGCTGTATGAGGTACAGGCCGGGGGGATTCTCGAGGGCTGGAATCAGCTCTTTGCCCCTAGGGTCCCCCCACCTTGCCATCCCAGCTTCCCTCTCGGCCCTCCATACGGACCACCCTCTACCTGGCAGTGAGAGGGATGATTTATTTACTTATTTAAAATATATTTTTATTGATTTCAGAGAGGGAGGAGAGATAGATAGAAACATCAATGACGAGAGAGAGAGAGAATCATGGGTCATCTGCCTCCTGCATGCCCCCCCACTGGGGATCGAGCCTGCAACCCAGGCATGTGCCCTGACCGGGAATCGAACCGTGATCTCCTGGTTCATGGGTTGACGCTCAACTGTTGAGCCACACCAGCCGGGCTCGATTCATTTCTATCTGTGCCCAAGTACCTGTCCTCCAGGTCAAGATCTAGGACATTCCAGGACCCCAGGAGACTTTCTTGTGTCCCCTCCAATTCTGTACTCCCCAAGGGTAACAGCTCACCTGACTTCTGTCGCGAGAGGGTTGCCTGCCTTTGAACTTCATACAACGATGCGTGTGTGCTTGCCTGTGTCTTGTTTCTTTCGCTCCCGCGTGTGTGGGGACTGTTGTGGAGTGTCTCAGTCGTTCTTTCTGATTGCTGAGTACTGTTCCACATAACAGTGTATCAGCGCACGGCTTCCTCCCAGCTCGGGGCTGTCGTGAGGAAAGCTGCTCTGAGCATTTTTGTGCATGTCCTTGGATGAGTCTGTATTCTCATTTATGTGGACTTCATACCCATGAGGGGAACGGTTAAGTCCTAGTCTATGTGTAGGATTAACTTTAGTAGGTCAGGCTATGCTTCTCGCAAAGTGGTTGAACCAGTTTCCTACGCCCACCAGCTGTGCGAGTGTGAATTTCAATTGCTCCACAGGTTTGCCAGAATTTGATACTGTCTTTCATTTTAACAGTTCTAGTGGGTGTGTCTCGTAATATCTTGTGAATTCATTTTTCACTAATCAGATAAATGATTTTTAAAAAAATACGTTTTTTATTGATTTCAGAGAGGAAGGGAGAGGGAGAGAGAGATAGAAACATCAGTGATAAGAGAGAATCACTGATCGGCTGCCTCCTGCACAACCCCTACTGGGGATCGAGCCTGCAACCCAGGCATGTGCCCTGGACAGGAATCAAACCCGGGACCCTTCAGCCCCCAGGCCAATGCTCTACCCATTGAGTCAAACCAGCTAGGGCCAGATAAGTGATTGGATGATTTGTCATGTTGAGTACTTTTTCACATTATTGACCAGTTGGGTATCCACTCTTTTGGAGTGGCTGTTGGAGTGTTTTGCCCATTTTTTAAAAATTTGATTTTTAGAGAGAGAGGAAGGGGGAGAGAGAGAGAGTGAAACATCAATGGGCTGCCTCCTGCACACTCCCTACCGGGCATTAAGCCAGAAACCCCAGCATGTGCCCTGACCAGGAATTGAACCTGCAACCTCAGTGCACTGGACTATGCCCTACCAACTGAGCCCCCATGGCTAAGGCTAAGATCTCTTTTGCCCATTTTAACATCAGAATTTTTGTCTTTTTTTTCTTATTGGAGTTCTTGATGTATTTTGGATATGAGTCCTTTGGCTATGTCCAGTGGTTCTATTGGAAATAACTTCTTCCATCAGCAGCTTGTCTTTTCACTCTCTTAATGAAAACTTTTGATGAGCAAATGTTCTTAATTTTGATGAATGTTAATTTATCCATCTTTTATTCTACGGTTCTTTTGTGTATTCTCTTTAAGAAATCTTTCTTCGCCCTGGCCGGGTGGTTAAGTTGGTTAGAGCAGTGGTCGGCAAACTCATGAGTCCACAGAGCCAAATATCAACAGGACAACGATTGAAATTTCTTTGGAGAGCCAAATTTTTTAAACTTAAACTTCTTCTAACGCCACTTCTTCAAAATAGACTCGCACAGGCCGTGGTATTTTGTGGAAGAGCCACACTCAAGGGGCCAAAGAGCCGCATGTGGCTCGGGAGCCGCAGTTTGCCGACCACGGGGTTAGAGCAGTGTCCCGAAACACCAAGGTTGTTGGTTTGATCCCAGTCAGGGCACGTAGAAGAAGAAACCAATGAATGCTTAAATAAGTAAAATAACAAATTGATGTTTCTCTTTCCCTCCTTCCCTTCCCCCCTCTCTCTCTCCCTCTCTCTCTCTAAAATTAAAAATTACAAATAAATATGTCCTTTCTCAAAATTATGAAGCTATTCTCCCATCTTCTTCTAAAAGACATTGATAAATATTTCTCTTATTTGTAAATAGCTTTCATATTTAGCTATATGATTCATCTCGAGTTAATTCTATGTAATGGTGTGAGGACAGGGGTCAAGGCTCATGTGTCCTTCATGGATGTCCAGTTGAACCAGCATCGTTTGTTGACCATCATCCAGTCTTTCCCACTGAATTGCGGTGGAACCTTTTTCTTAAATTTGGTGTGAGTCTGCTTTTATTTTATTTATTTTTTTAAATATATTTTTATTAATTTTTTACAGAAAGGAAAATAGAGAGGGATAGAGAGTTAGAAACATCAATGAGAGAGAAACATCGACCAGCTGCCTCCTGCACACCTCCCACTGGGGATGTGCCCGCAACCAAGGTACGTGCCCTTGACCGGAATCGAACCCGGGACCTCTCAGTCCACAGGCCGACACTCTATCCACTGAGCCAAACCAGTCAGGGCAATGTGTGAGTCTGCTTTTAGACACTCTTCCATTCCACTGATCTATTGGACTGAAATTGAGCCAATAACTCACTCTTTATTAAGGTAGGTTTGTGGAAAGTTTTGAGATCCAGTAGTTGAGTCTTCCAGCTCTATTGCTTTGGTTATCCTATGTCATTTGCATTTCTATATACATTTCTGCTTGTCAATATCTGCCCAAAAGAAGTCCTGTTGGGATTTTATAGTAATTAAATTGTATCTATAGGTCAATGTGGAGAATTGACATCTTAACAATATTGTCTTCTAATCCATGGTTTCAGTATATCCCTTTACTTGTTTTGATGTCCTTTAACTTCTCTGAGTAATAACTGGCACTTTTCCATGAGAGGTCTTACACCTCTTTGGATAGATTTATTCCTAAGTACTGACATTCTTTGATGATTCTGTAAATGGTAACTCTAAAAATTTCATTTTCTAATTGTTTGTAGCTAGTTTATAGAAATACTATTGCCTTTAAAATTTTTTTAAATATTTTTTATTTATTTTAAATAGATTTTTATTGATTTCAGAGAGGAAGGGAGAGGGAGAGAGAGATAGAAACATCAATGACGAGAGAGAATCATTGATTGGCTGCCTCCTGCATGCCCCCTCCTGGGGATTGAGCCCGCAAACAGGGCATGTGCCCTTGACCAGAATCGAACCCGGGACCCTCCAGTCCACAGGCTGACGCTCTATCCACTGAGCCAAACCAGCTAGGGCTTAAATATGTTTTTATTGGTTTTTTGTTTGTTTTGTTTTTTTAGAGAAAGAGGAGCAGAGAGGGAGAGAGAGAAACATCCATGAGAGGGAAACATCAATCAGCTGCCTCCTGCAGGCCCCCTACTGGGGATCAAACCTGCAACCTGGACATGTGTCCTGACTTGGAATCAACTGGCAACCTCTTGGTGCATGGGACAACGCTCAACCAATTGCGCCACACCGGCCAGCGTGAAATACTATTGATTTTTATATATTTCCCTGTATCCAGAAACATTTTTGGATTTACTTATTTCTATTAAATTTGTATAGCTTCTTTTGGATTATGTCATCTTTGACCCATTTTATTTTCTTTTGCAATTTTAATACCGTTTATTTCTTTTTCTTACCTTGTTGCACTGGCTAGGATCCCCAGTACAATTGTTGAATAGAGTGGAGATAGTGAACATCATGTATTCTCAAATTCACAAGAAAACTTCACTTGGTTATAATGTATTATCTTTCATATAAATGACTTGATTCTTCTACCCTGGCCGGTGTTGCTCAATGGTTAGAGGATCGGACTGTGCCCCGAAGGGTCTCGGGTGCAATTCCTGGTCAAGGCGACTCCCTGGGTTTCAGGATGGATCCCAGGGTTGCAGGTTGGATCCCTGGCCCCAGTTGGGGTGCATGCGGGAGGCAACCAATTGATATGTCTCTCTCACATGGATTTCTCTTTCTCTCTTTTCCTCCCTCCTTCCCTCCCTCCCTTTCACTCTCTCTAAAAATCAATGGAAAAAATATCCTTGCCGAAACCGGTTTGGCTCAGTGGATAGAGAGAGCGTCGGCCTGCGGACTGAAAGGTCCCAGGTTCGATTCCGGTCAAGGGCATGTACCTTGGTTGCAGGCACATCCCCAGTAGGGGGTGTGCAGGAGGCAGCTGATCGATGTCTCTCTCTCATCGATGTTTCTGACTCTCTATCCCTCTCCCTTCCTCTCTGTAAAAAATCAATAAAATATATATATTTAAAAACCCTTGGGTGAGCATTACCAATAAATAAGTAAGTAAATAAATACAATTTTTAAATGACTCGATTCTATCTGTTAATGTGTTGTTGTTTTTTAAGGGATTTTGAGTCTATTTGCATGAGAGATTAAATTCCATTGCTTGTTATGTCCTTGTGAGGTTTTGTTATCAAGGTTACCCTGGCTACCATGCTAGGAATAGCTTCCTCTTTTCTCAATTTCCTGGAAGAATTTGTGTAAGAGCAGGATTTTTTTTTCTTTCTTGGTTGTTTTGAAGAATTCACCAATGATGTCATCTGGGCCTGGCATTTTGTTTCTTGAAAAGTTTGAATTTATGGATTAAATTTTTTAAATACTTAGTACTACTCAAGTTTTATCATGTCAGTTTTGGAAAGTTGTATGTCTTAGGAATTTTTCCAGTACATTCAAATGTGCTGGCATGAAATACTTCATAATTCCCTCTTACTATCTTTTTTTTCCTTTCTCTCTTTCTTTTCTTTTCTTTTTTTTTTTTTTTTTTGTTTTGTTTTGTTTTTTTGTTAATCCTCACTGGAGGAGTGGAAGGGCGGGGGGGAAGGGGAGAGAAGGAAGAGAGGGAAACATTGATGTGAGAGAACCCACATCAATCAGTTGCCTCCCACATGCACCCCAAACAGGGTGGGGAACCTGAAACCCAGGTGCGTGCCCTTGACCTGAATCGAACTTGCGACCCTTGGGTTCACGGGCTGGCGCTCTAACCACTGAGCACCACCGGCCAGGGCGCCTCTTACTATCTTTGTAAGGAGTGTAGGTCTGTCTTATTTTCCCCTCATTCCCCTTTCAGAGTCCGTTGCCCTTTCCTTTATTTGTACACAAACATCTGTCTCTCCCCTTAGAGCAGAAGCTCCATGGAGAGAGGGACTTGGTCTCTTGTTCACGGCGGTGTCCGGCCCGGCGGGGTGGATGCGCAGCACGTGTCCGCTGCAGGGAGGCTGGATGAGCGCGGGCACCCGGATGGCGGAGAGCTGGGTCCCTGTCCCGCGGCAGGTCCCTCTCCTTTTACCATTCTATTCTCCAGGCGAAGCACAGGGCATGCAGGGCACCCGGTGGGACCTGCTGCAGGGACTGGAGGCCCCTCTGGGTCCCTGTCCAGCCTGCCCTGCCCTGGCCTGGCCCGGGGGCCCGGGGGCCGGGGCGGGGCGCTCAGGCCTGTCCGCTGTCTGTCTGCAGAGCCGCCGTCCATGCGCCTGAAGGCCCGCCCCGGCGGCCCCGGCCTCTCGGTGCTCACCTGCAGCGCCTTCTCCTTCTACCCCCCGGAGCTGCAGCTGCGCTTCCTGCGGAACGGGCTGGCCGTGGGCTCCGGGGACAGCAACTTCGGCCCCAACGGCGACGGCTCCTTCCACGCCTGGTCCACGCTGACCGTGCGGAGCGGCGACGAGCACCACTACCGCTGCGTGGTGCAGCACGCGGGGCTGCCGCAGCCCCTGGCCGTGGGCCTGGGTGAGGTCCCGCGGGGGAGGGCATTTTCTTTGGCCTTTCTGTAGCGATCCGCTCGGAGGCCGATCACCCCCACCCCACGGCTGCTGCCGGTCCTGCTGAGTCTCCCCGCCTCGCGCCCCCCCACTGCCCCTCCTCCCAGAGCCTGCCCTCTGACCTCTGGCCTTCCGGGCCTCTGCTGCTGGCCTCGAGTCTGGCCCCTTTACCACGATGGACAGTCCTGCCGAAGTCTGCCCACCTTCTGTCCTGCTGCTGCCAGTCCTCACCAAGACCCACCTTTCAGGCCTCTGAGTGACCTACTGCTCCGTGCCCCCCCCGCCCCCCCCCCCCCCCCAGCTCTAACACCAGCCCTGAGGCTGCAGGGCCCTCGCCTGCGCGCTTGCTAAGGCTGGTTCTCACATCTCCCCTGCGGGCCTTCTGCCCAGACCCAGAACTTGCTCTGGCTGGCCTTTCGTCTGCCCACACCCACCCCCAGCCCCCTGTCCCGGCTCAGGTGGGGCAGGGGGCCCATTTAACATCTGACACCGTTTCTCTGGCCGCAGATTCATCACCCAAGTCCTTGGTGCCAGTGGTTGGAATCGTCATCGGCTTCTTACTGCTCATGGCAGTGGCTGCAGGAGGAGCTCTGCTGTGGTGGAGGATGAAGAGGGGGCTACCAGGTGGGGGGCAGGAAGAGGGGAGACTCCCAGGGAGAGAGAGACCCCAAACAATGGGAGCAGAGATCTAGACAGACAGAGGTGGGGACGGAGAGCTGGAGGCGGGAAACAGACTCAGAGGGGGGTAGAGTAGCTCAGACTCAGACACACGCACACACACACACACACACACACACACGCACACACGGGGAGGGGAGAGACCCAGAGACTCTCAGAGATTCTGATGACCTCAGCCTTTCTCTTTCCTCAGCCCCTTGGATCCTTCTCCGTGGGGACGACCTCGGGGCCCTCCTGTCCACGGGCCCAAGCAAAGACGCTGACTCTTAGGATGTAAAAGCGTCCTCAGCAGCTGCCTGACCATCCGCCGTGCTGGCTGTGACCAGCTGACGTAGGCAGGGCTCTTCCATGCTGTGAGACCTCCCGGAATCCTGATGTTTCTGAGCCTCCAGAAGGAGTCCGGGCCCGGTGTCCGCCCTCTGGATTTTTCGTCCTGTGATCAGCCTCAGTCTCCCCTCCTCATATATATGGCTCTTTTCCACATTCGCATATAACATGAGTTTGGGCCTGAATCGCTGTGTCGTCATCATTTTAACTTTTTCCGGGGGGGGTGGGTGGTGAAGGCATGGGTGGGGGGAATACGTGGTGTCAGCCCTGGGCTTCTGATCTCTCCGGAGGCTAGCATGTTGCCATCGTGGGATCTGACGATTTTATATACCAAGTCATATAGTTTTCATTCGTGAATTTTACAGATATTTACTGAATGCCTACACTGTGCCAGGCATTTTAAAAACTTTAAAAATATATGTTTTTATTGATTTCAGAGAGAGGGAAGGAGAAGAAAAGAGAGAGAGAGAGAAACCTCTAAGATGAGAGAGAATCATCCATCGGCTGCCTCTGCATACCCCCTACTGGGGATCGAGCCCGCACCTGGGCATGTGCCCTGACTAGGAATGGAACCATGATCTCCTGGTTCATGGGTCGATGCTCAACCACTGAGCACACCCAACAAGCCATTTTGAGAATTTAAAGTATTTTAGAGTGGAAAGAAAACAGTTTTTTTAAAATTTTTTGTGATCTTTATTGTTGAAACTATTCCATACATCCCCTTTTTTCCCCATATATGCATACAAGGTCTTTGGTTGAATCTCTTCCCACCCACTCACCCACCCACCCCGCCTTTCCTCTGAGATTCCACAGTCCGTTCCATGCTTCCATGTCTCTGGATCTATTTTGTTCATCAGTTTATTTTATTCATTAGATTCCACATATGAGTGAGATCATGTGATACTAATCTGTCTCTGACTGGCTTATTTCGCTTAGCATAGTAATGTCCAGGTTCCTCCATGCTGTCTCAAAGGGTCAGAGATCTTTCTTTTTTTATGGCTGCATAGTATTCCATGGTGTACATGTACCACAGCTTTTTTAATTAAAATATTATTATTGATTTGAGAAAGAGAGGAAGGGAGAGAGAGGGAAACATCGATTTGTCTTTCCAGTTATTTATGCATTCATTGGTTGCTTCTTGTATGTGCCCTGACAGGGAATGGGACAACATTAACCAACTGAGCTGTCGGGCCAGGACATTTGGAGGAATTCTTTTCTTTTCTTTTTCTTCTTTGTTTTATTGATTTTTTACAGAGAGGAAGGGAGAGGGATAGAGAGTTTGAAACATCGATGAGAAAGAAACATCGATCAGCTGCCTCCTGCACATACTGGGGATGTGCCCGCAACCTAGGTACATGCCCTTGACCGGAATCGAATCTGGGACCCTTCAGTCCGTAGGCGGATGCTCTATCCACTGAGCCAAACCGGTTAGGGCTGGAGGAATTCTTGGCTGGAGTCTGACCTGACTCCTTTGTGGAGCAGAAGAGTTGTTCCCTCGCCCTAGCTGGTTTGGCTCAGTGAATAGGACTGAAGCGTCCCGGGTTCGATTCCGGTCAAGGGTACATGCCCAGGTTGCTGGCTTGGTCCCCAGTAGGGGGCATGCAGGAGGCAGCCGATCAATGATTCATCATTGATGTTTCTATAGCTCTCTCTCCCTCTCTGAAATCAATAAAAATCTTTAAAAAAATAAAATTGTGGCCCTGTCCGGTTTGGCTTGGTGGATAGAGCGTCGGCCTGCGGACTGAAGGGTCCCAGGTTCGATTCCGGTCAAGGGAACCTTCCCGGGGGTGGCGGGCTTGATCCCCAGTGGGGGCCATGCAGGAGGCAGCCGATCAATGATTCTCATCATTGATGTTTCTCTCTCTCTCTCCCTCTTCCTTCCTCTCTGAAATCAATAAAAAATATATATTTAAAAAAATATAAAATAAAATTGTGCTACGTTGTGCTAATCCTAGAGCAACAACAACAAAAAAGAGTTGTCCCCTCTATCAGGGAAGAGGATGGCTCCTCTGCCCCCTGGGTTCCCTTCTTTCTTAAACAAAGGGAGATGAAAATAAATCTCCCGTTAGAACAACTGGAGTTGTAGGCTCGGCGCCCTGAAGCCTGCCGGGAGTTGTAGTTCTCCGCGGCCGCGTCACCCGGCGTCTCCCACCCCGCCGGGCCTGGGAAGGGGCGAGGCCGAACTTCGGGAGCCAGCTCTCCTTTGTGGACGTGGCGAGGGCGGCCGCGGCCCGCCGGGCGCTCTCCGGCTCCGCCCCGCGGGGTCCTCCTCAGGGTATTGGCCGGGGGGCGGGGCCTCTGCGCTGCCGGAGGCGGGGCCTGGCTGGAGGGCAGCCAAACTGGGCATCTTTTTGGAGGACGCGGAGCAGCGCTTGGGGAGCACTGTGAGGCTGGATAGTTCGGTAAACGGAGGCGAGGGCGGGTGGCAGGCCCAGGGAGGACTGCGCAGGTCCGCTCGGGTCGTGGATTAGAGTCCAGGCTGGAAACGACGCCTGGGAACTTGCACGATTTCTCGCTTTTTAGCCACGACCCTGCCCCACACTTTGTGTGGGAAGTGTGCCACGTCTCCCGGTTGAATCCCCCCTCCCCCTCTTGCAGCTCCGGGGCCCCTCCAGGACTCCCCCAAAGCTGGTTTTACTTCTGAGAACCCAACTCTCCTCCCCCAGCCCTTCTTGAGCCCAAAACTTTGCGGCCAGCTACCATCAATCAGACTTTTCTAGGTCTCCCCTCCCCCATCCTCCTGTCTGTTCTCTGTCTTCTTCCCTGTGACCCCTGATTCCCAGCCTCCGCCACGCTTCAGGGCCTGATGATGTGGCGGCCGTCACTTCTGCTGCTGCTCCTGCTGCTCCGGCCCGGGGCCCAGGGGAAGCCCTCCCCGGAGGCCAGCCCTCACGGCCAGGGAAGGGTGCACCACCAGGCTCCCCTGAGCGAGGCTGCTCATGATGACGCCCATGGGAACTTCCAGTACGACCACGAGGCTTTCCTGGGACGAGAAGTGGCCAAGGAATTCGACCAACTCAGCCCAGAAGAAAGCCAAGCCCGTCTGGGGTAGGAGAGAGATGGGGGCTGGAAGACTCAAGGTTGTAATTTAAAACAGGGAGGTCAGGGGGAGGTAGTGGCCGGGCTGTGTGGGTATGTGTGGGAATAGCCTTCCAGGCAGAGAGACAGTAAGTGCAAAGGCCCTGGGGCCTGAGGTGTTTGAGGAACAGTGAGGTCCGTGTGGGTGGAACCCAATGGGCAAAGGGAGAGGGTGGTGGTGGCAGAGAGGGGACACAGGGGTGTGTGCAGGGCCTTTTGGGCCATAGTGGAGATTTAAGCTTTTCTCTGAATAAGATGAGAACCATGGGAGGGCTTTAGAGGGACAATGTGATTGGCTTAGATTTTAATGGAATCCTTTAGGTTCCTATTTGGGGAATAGACTAGACCCAGCGAGGAAGCGACGGCATTAGTCCAGGTGGGAGACGAGAGCCGAAGGCACCCAGACCGGGTGGAGATAGCTGTGGTGGCCAGGTCTCTGGCTGGGAGACTGCATGGATGGGGTTGGGTGAAGGAGGGATGAGGGAGGAAAAGCTGTGAGAAGCTAACACACTTAGCATAGCACTTACTGCAATGCCAGGCACTGTTCTAAGTGCTTTACAAGGGTTAACTAATGTATTCCCCACAGAGGGGGAAACTGAGGCACAGAGAGGTTTAGTGACCTGCCCACAGTCACACAGCCAGTAAGAGGAGGCTTCAGAATTTGAACCTAGAATGTCTGGCTGTGGAGCCCACGCTCTTCACAACAGCTCAAAGCTCAGGGTAGAGCGTGTGTGAGAGTCTTGGGGACAAAGCCTGTCCCCCACGGATCCCAGCAGAGACTGCCTGGCCCAGGCGGGGGCAGCAGGGCTGCCTCACATTCTACCCTGGCGACCAGGTCGCAGGGGCTAAGGGACAGTGACAGATAGGGCTCCTTGAGCGCTCGGTTAGCGGCTGGGCGCGGACCCAAACCTGGGGGGCGTGGCCAAGGGAGCGGGAAGGGGCCTGGGAGTCCACTGGGGAGACCTGAGACACGGGGTGTGAGGTGGGACCTACTGGGGTTTGACAGGCGCCGGTGGGGAGGGGAGCAGTGACAGGATCCGCCAGAGCAGGAGGAGGGGAGCGGGGAAGCCGAGCCCGCGAGGTTGCGGGCGATGGTCCTAGGTCAGCGCCTGCTCACGGGTGAGAAGGGTAGGGCGCGCATCGTGGGGCAGGACTGGAGGAAGAGGGTCCTGACACTGACCGGCACGGCCAGGGAGGAGGCGGAGCAGGAGGCGGGTTAGGAGGGAGGGTCCTAAAACTGGCCGAGCCCGGGGAGAGGGGCGGGGCAAGGGGCGGGGCTGAGGCGGCGAGGGGGTGTGGCTTTGTCCGTTGTTCAGAGGCAGGCTTGTGTTTTTAGTTTTTTGTTGTCCAGACTATTACTAGAGCAGTCTTGGGACCGGAGCCCTGCGGCCAGGGGCGCAGTGTGACGCCCTTCCCGCTGTCCCCACTCCAACTAGGACAAGCGGGACAAGGAACTCGGCAGGTCGAGGGGCGGGGCCAGAGCGAAGGGCGTGGCCCGGGTTGTCTTAGCTTCTTCCCCGACCCGGGCGTGTCTTGGGCCGCAGCGCCAGCCACAGGCCCTCTGGGTGTCGGAATGGGCCGATCGCCTCTGGGGGCGGGGCCTTGGTTGAAGGGGCGAAGTCCTGATGTGGGCGTGGCCTCAGGATTGACAGGTGCCTCCCCCAGTTGGCGGGCGGCTCTGGACCTTATTCGTAGTAGGAGGTGTGTCTTTAGGGGGCGTGGCTATCGCATGAGGGGCGGGGCCTGGACGGCGGGATGCTCCCCGGTAGGCGGGTCCCGAGATTGACGTGTTCTCCGCCCCGGTCCCCAGGCGCATCGTGGACCGCATGGACCGCGCGGGGGACGGGGACGGCTGGGTGTCGCTAGCCGAGCTCCGCGCGTGGATCGCACACACGCAGCAACGGCACATACGGGACTCGGTGAGCGCGGCCTGGCACACGTACGACACGGACGGCGACGGGCGTGTGGGTTGGGAGGAGCTGCGCAATGCCACCTATGGCTACTACGCGCCTGGTATGCGGCGAGACCCCGACCTCTGCTGCTCACATACACCGTGACCCCGACCTTTATGACCCCTAATAGTGAGAACCTTTAGCCCATTAACTAGAATCTCTGACCTTTGACCCTTGATACTTGACCAGGGTCTACTCCTAAGACCCCATTACCCTGAGACCACCCATCCCGGATTTCTGGCTTCTCATTCCGGCATCCACAACCTCTATAACTCTGGGACCAGGGGACTTCAGATCCTTGACCAGGGACCTCTACCTTCCATGCCCCTGCCCTCTGACCTCTCATCCTGAGAATCCCAAAGCCATTTACTCTGCTCTTTGACCAATGGGTTCCCTCCTCCCTGTCCCCATGCCCCAGCCCTGGGCCCCTCTAGCTCTTGTTCTCTCCCTCCTGTACCCCGTCCCCAGCCTGTCCCTCATATACCCCCGGAGAGGTCTTTCCACACCCAGAGCTTCCGCTGACCTGCTGCTGCTCACAGCCCCCGTGACTCCCTGGGCCCCCAGGAGACAGTCCCAGGTCCTCAGCCCCACCCGGCCTACCCTCTAGCTTTGTTCTTCTGCACTTTCTGGCCCAGTCACATTCTTCAAACCTCCACACTCGGCACATGCTGTTCCCTCTGACAATGCCCTTCCCCTCCTCTCTGCCCAGCAACCTGCGGCAGCAAACCTACTGCGTCAGAGCATGACTTGGGGGCCCAAGAGCCAGTGTTAACGCAAAGCCCATCATTCCCGCCTGTGTGACCTTGGATGAGTTGTTTCCTCTCTGGGAGTCAGTTTCTCCTTCACAAAGTGAGAATAGACTGAAGAACGCTGCTTGCTCTTTGTGCGGGTTCAGTGCCACATTGTAGCTAAAGAGCTTATGAGCGTATCGTCAGCTCTTACTGCAAGGTAGCCAATACATGCAGATAATGAATATGAATTGTGTATGATGAATTCAGTGGAGGTCTGCCTGCCCTGCCCCTCCGTCCCCTCGCCCCCCCCCCCCGCCCCCGTTAGATCCCTTTGTCTTCCTCTTCAGCGTGCCGGTTACCCATGAAAGCACCTCTCAGCCGCTCCCTCCCTCCTTTCCTAGGCGAGGAATTCCACGATGTGGAAGACGCAGAGACCTACAAGAAGATGCTGGCGCGGGACGAGCGGCGTTTCCGCGTGGCTGACCAGGATGGGGACTTGCTGGCCACTCGGGAGGAGCTGACAGCCTTCTTGCACCCCGAGGAGTTCCCTCACATGCGGGACATCGTGGTTGCTGTGAGTGGGGGCCGGCCTGCCAGCGCTAACCTTGGGAGTTCCAGTCCCCGGTCCCCTGACACCTTCCCCAGGAAAGCCAGGCCACAAGGGCCAGTCCATGGAGGGTGACATCTCCCAGCCCACCCTGACCCCCCAGCGTCACCATTGGTGAAAGGGTTTATACCCACTTCTGCCGTGCCTAGCGCTGCACAAATTACTTTAAAAATGTAATTGTATGCATTTCTCAAATAGGTAACATACTGATGTGGTTAAGCACCCAAAAGATGCAAAAAAGGTGAACAGTCTTCTTTTCTCCCATGTCCCTACCCTGTCCCCCGCAGTCCCGTCCCCACAGGTGGCCCCTTATGTCTCCATCCAAAGCTGCTTTGTGGGGCTATGGCAAAGCTGTTAGGATCCAGGGCTCTGCGGCCAGAAGGCCTGGTTTCAAGTCCCAGCCCTGCTGTTCCTGGCTGTGTGACCTTGGGCAAGTTATTTAACCTCTCTGGACCTGAATTTCCTCATCTGTAAAGGGATGGTACTGATCATGATCCCTATCCGGAGGGTGGAAATAGGGACTAGATGAGTTCATGCGTGTAGCACTGTAACACTGGCCTGGGGCAAATGCTCATTACGTCATTTTACACACACGTGTCAATAGTTACAGGGTAGGAATGGCTGGATCGTGGGGATCAGAGAGGAGAGCTGGCACTAACCCCTTACACTTCCCAGCCTGCAAGCCCAATGTCCCTCTTTTAGAGCAGACAGTGTAACACCTCTTTTTTAAAAAAATATATGTTTTTATTGATTTCAGAGAGGAAGGGAGAGAGAGAGAGAAACATCAATGATGAGAGAGAATCATGGATCAGCTGCCTCCTGCACGCCCCCCACTGGGGATCGAGCCCGCAACCTGGGCATGTGCCCTGACCAGGAATCGAACCCAGGACCCTTCAGTCCCCAGGCCGACGCTCTATCCACTGAGCAACACCGGCCAGGGCCACCCCTTTATTCTCCCGAGTTAAGATTATTTAACAAACCCTGACTGAGCATGTCCTGTGTGCCAGGCACCCTTAACACCTTTCTTTACCTGCATTACCTCAATTTATTTTTATTCATTTTTTGTTAATCTTCACCCAAGGCTATTTTTTCCATTGGTTTTTAGAGAGAGTGGGAGTGGGGAGAGAAAGAGAGAGAGAGAGAGAGAGACATCGATGTGAGAGAGACACATGGATCGGTTGCCTCCCACAAGCACCCTGACTGGGGCCAGGGATCGAACCTGCAGCCCAGATACCTGCCCTTGACCGGGAATTGAACCTGCGACCCTTCTGTGTGCAGGCCGATATTTATTTTTTATTTTTAAATATTTTTTTATTGATTCCAGAGAGGAAGGGAGAAGGAAAAATAGAAACATCAACGATGAGAGAAAATCATTGATCGCTGCCTCCTGCATGCCCCACACTGGGGATCGAGCCCACAACCCGGGCATATGCCCTGACCAGAATTGTACCATGATCTCCTGGTCCATAGGTCGATGCTCAACCACTGAGCCACATGGGCCGGGCAAGCCCACATTACCTCAACGTAATTGTCCGTGGCAGCCCTATGGTGGTGGCCTGTCATCTTTGCTTACAGATAAGGATATCTAGGCACAAAGAGGTCACTCTCCAGGATCCCCCAGATGAGAAGTGCCACAGCCTGGATTTGAACCTAGACCATTGAATCCATGGCCTCAACCAGGGGTCCGCAAACTAGAACCCGTGTCCAGTGAACTAGAACCTGTAGCCAAATCCAGCCCACAGAATGTTTTTGCAAGTCAAGTTTTATTGTAACACAGCCACGCCCATTTGCTTACATATGCTCCAGCTGCAAAATCGAGTCAGTTCAACAGAGAGTGTACAGCAGGTAAAGCCGAAAATACTTACTACTAGAGGCCCGGTGCACGAAATTCATGCACTCGGGTGGGGGTAGGGGGGTGTCCTCTCAGCCCGACCTGCGCTTTTGCAGTCTGGGAGCCCTCAGAGGATGTCCTACTGACAGCTTAGGCCTGCACCCTGTAGGTAGGGAGCAGGCCTAAGCTGTCAGTCAGACATCCTTAGCACTGCCATGGAGGCAGAGGTGGGAGAGGCTCCCGCCACCGCCACTGCGCTCGCCAGCCATGAGCCCGGCTTCTGGCTGAGCGGTGCTCCCCCTGTGGGAGCGCACTGACCACCAGGGGGCAGCTCCTGCGTTGAGCGTCTGCCCCTGGTGGTCAGTGGGCATCGGAGGGACCGGTCGTTCTGCTGCTCAGTTGATTTGCTTATTAGCTTTTTATTATATAGGATCTGGCCCTTTATGGAAAAAGTTTGCCAAGCCCTTGTCTAAACTCTGCTGTCATCACTCACATCCGTGGACAGTGAGCATAACCTCCCCATGTACAGATTTCAAAACGTGACTTTTAGCCCAAATTGTGCTATAAAAGAGGAACTAAAGGAAAGTCGCTTATAGTAACTAACAGGAATTTCAGCATGTGCTTTAGAGTTATCAGAGTCAGCAAATAACATAGGGCATTCAATTCCACTTGAATTTATAACAAAAAATAAAATTTTCAGTGAAAGTAGAGCCCACACAGTATTTGGGATTAGTATAGGTATATCTCACATACTATTTGGGACATACTTTTACCAAAAAAATGATATGTCTGAAACTGAAGTAACTTAGCACCTGTCCTCCAAGGAGATCCCAAACATTGTGCGGGACAGACTTCTCCTGGAGAATGATTTGTTGTTCGTGGGGAAGTTGAATGGAATTGAGAAGCCTGTGTTTTATCTGTCAACCCTAACCTGTCGGAGCCCGACTCTGCCAGAAGACATGCTGGAGGGTCAGGTGCCGGTTTACCCTCACAGGGAGTGAGTCTGAATGCAAAAATGAGGAACAGAAGCTGTTTGCTCAAGAAGTGAAGGGAAAAAAGCAGAGCAGAGGTTTGGAAAGTGTGTCAAATGTCAAATAGTACACCCGCTGAGTTGGTGTCTAGGCTCTGCCTTTTTAAAATTTTTATTAAATACATTTTTATGTATTCAGGGAGGAAGGGAGAGGGAGAAAGAGACAGAAACATCAATGATGAGCCGAAACCAGTTTGGCTCAGTGGATAGAGCGTCGGCCTGCGAACTCAAGGGTCCCAGGTTCGATTCCGGTCAAGGGCATGTACCTTGGTTGCGGGCACATCCCCAGTAGGGGGTGTGCAGGAGGCAGCTGATCGATGTCTCTCTCTCATCGATGTTTCTAACTCTCTCTCCCTCTCCCTTCCTCTCTGTAAAAAATCAATAAAATATATTTTAAAAATAATAAAAAAAAGAAAGAAAGAAAGAAACATCAATGATGAGAGAATCATTGATTGGCTGCCTCCTGCATGCCCCCTACTGGGGATTGAGCTGCAACAAGGGCATGTGCCCTTGACCAGAATCGAACCTGGGACCCTTCAGTCCGCTGGCCGATGCTCTATCCACTGAGCAACACCAGCCAGGGCTAGACTCCGCCTTTTAAAGGGAAAGCGGCCTCTGCCCCTTGGAGCGTGTGGGCTGGGGCATGAGGAAGTCAGGGATGCAAAATCGCTCTTGTGTGGACCGACCTGTGCATCAGGACATCTGGGTCCCTGCGCCCCCCCCCCCCCCCAAGTGCAGGGAGGGCCTGCATTATTATGGCACCCCCAGAGAGCCCCCAAATTTCCCACATGCCCTTGGGGACAGTTATGCCCTGTTGAGACTGCTCTGCTCCAAGGCCTGGTCCCACAGCCACCCCCAATGAGATCCCCTGAGAGGACCTCACACCCTGACCCCAGGGGTCCAGCCCTAACGCCTCTTTCTCCCCAGGAAACCCTGGAGGACCTGGACAAGAACAAAGATGGCTACATCCAGGTGGACGAGTACATCGGTGAGTGGGACCTGAGTCTCCCCCTGGGGATGCTTGTCCCCTCCTAGCCCAGGTGGCAGCCCAATGCATGATTGCATGGCATGATTGCATGATCCCCCATACGAGAACAGAGGCCGGGGTGCTGCTTGAGTTCATTCAGCCACCAAACATTTGTGAGCACCTACCCGCCCCCAGCAAATCTTTTTTTTTTTTTAATATATTTCATTGACTTTTTACAGAGAGGAAGGGAGAGGGATAGAAAGCCAGAAACATCGATGAGAGAGAAACATCGACCAGCTGCCTCCTGCACACCCCCTACTGGGGATGTGCCCGCAACCAAGGTACATGCCCTTGACCGGAATCGAACCTGGGACCCTTCAGTCCACAGGCCGACGCTCTATCCACTGAGCCAAACCGGTTTCGGCCCCAGCAAATCTTTATCAAATGCCTGCTATGGGCGAGGCCCAGGAAACATTTATCGAATGCCTTCTGTATGCCAGACCAAGGAAAACATTCTCAAGCACCGACTGTGGGCCGGGGCCAGGACACATTGAGTGTTAGTGGTCGAGGATACAGCAGAGACTGTCACAGAACAGGTGCCTTCCTGGGAGGGTCTGGAGTTTCTACAAAAACAGGGCTCGGGCTGCGTTTGCTTGGGATAGGGCAGTGGTCGGCAAACCACGGCTCGAGAGCCACATGCGGCTCTTTGGCCCCTTGAGTGTGGCTCTTCCACAAAATACCACGTGCGGGCGCGCACGTACAGTGTGATTGAAACTTCGTGGCCCATGCGCAGAAGTCGGGTTTCAGCTCTCAAAAGAAATTTCAATCGTTGTACTGTTGATATTTGGCTCCGTTGACTAATGAGTTAGCCGACCACTGGGCTAGGGAGTCAGCGAGCTGGTCTCGAACCTGCATTTACCCAGCAAAGTGTAAGATGTCTCCTGTTCCTTTGGTGTTGGGGAGCCCTATGACACCTCCAAGGGGAAAGCTATTAAGTATGGAATTGTTAAAAGTGTTAAAAGTTTTTTTTTTGTTGTTGTTGTTAATCCTCACCTGAGGGTATTTTTTCCATTGATTTTAAAAATTATTTAAAAAAATATTTTTATTGATTTCAGAGAGGAAGGGAGAGGAAGAGAGAGATGGAAACATCAGTGATGAGAGAGAACCATTGATTGGCTGCCTCCTGCACGTTCCTCCCCTCCCAGTCGCGACCCACAGGTTGAGAACCGCTAGCAGGGTCGCCTAAGACCATCGGAAAACACAGATATTTACATTACGATTCATAACAATAGCAAAATTACAGTTATGAAGTAGCAACAAAAATAATTTTATGGTTGGGGGTCACCACAACATGAGGAACTGTATTAAAGGGTCTCGGCGTTAGAAAGGTTAAGAACCACTGATTTAGAGAGAGTGGTTGGGAAGGAGGGAGGGGGAGAGAGAGAGAAGAACATCAACATCAGAGAGACACATTCATTGGTTGCCTCCTGCACACACCCCAGTTGGCTCTGGGGAGGGGCTGGGATGGAACCCAACCCTTTGTTTCATGGGCTGGTGCTCTAACCACTGAGCACACTGGCCAGGGCGGAATTGTTCAAAGGTTGAACACATTTTTCTATAGAACGTTTTTATGGAACAAACAGCAGGCAGGCAGGACATTTTTATGTAAGCCTAATTTAAACAAATTTTGATGATTGATTTTAGAGAGAGAGAGGAAGAAACTTTTTTTTTTTGCAAGAAAGAACTCGAGCATCACAGTTGAATCATAACAGTAGCTGATACAGTCTGTGGTGACTGTGGTTAACATCTTGTAAATTCATTTAATCGCCACGGCAACCCTGCGAGACGGGTATTACCCCACTTTACAGATAAGGAAGCTGAGGCACAGAGGGAAAATCCCGGACTGAGGCCGCCTGCCAGGCAGCTGGAACAGGACTTAGTCCAGGCAAGCAGACCCAGGGTTCTGTCCGGACATCCACACCGCAGGGTCCCTGTGGGGCTCCGGGGACAGAGACATGGGCCGAACCCCAGGATCCCCCCCAAAATGTGATTTCGTCCTGCTGAGTGGTGTGGGGAAGGGCATGAAGGAGGAGAACTGAGGGGGCAGAGTGGGTCCTGACCCAGATGGCGGGGTGTCGGGAGAGATGGGAGAGGTGGGGGTGCCCAGTGCTTACAGGTACAGGCTCTGGAGCCAGCCTGCCTGGTCCCCTGCCACCTCCCAGCCACGTGACCTTAAACAAGTCCCTCGCCCTCTCTGAGCCTCCGCTCCCTCATCTGTAAGTCGGGGTGATGGAGCACCACCCCCCACCTAGGACCACATATAGTCAACACAAAGGCCATCAGTGGGTGAATGGATAGACAAAGGGAGTAGATGTAGGCAACCGGGTATTTGTTGGCCGTGAAAAGGAGTGAAGTACTGGTATTTGAAAATATCGTGCCAAGAGAAGGGCCACAATATTGTCCGACTCCATTCATCTGCAGTGTCCAGACTAGGAAAATTCACTGAAAAAGCAAGTAGGTTAAGTGGTTGTCAGGGGCGGGAGGGAGAGGGTCCTGGGAGTTACTGCTTAATGGGAAAGGGGTGTCCTTTGGGGTGATGGATGAGAACGTTCTGGATGGAGGCTGCATGACATTGTGAAAGTCACTAATGGTGAGTTTTGTGTTGTGAGCTTTTTACCCCACAATGGAAACACACCCAACTCCCACCTACCATTGCCATTTCCGGTAAGAAATGATCACTCAGGCCTCCGGGTGTGGCTCAGCGGTTGAGCATCCACCTCTGAACCAGGGGGTGACAGTCCGATTCCCTGTCAGGGCACATGCCCGGGTTGCCGGCTCCATCCCCAGTCGGGGGCGTGCAGGAGGCAGCCGATCAATGAGTCTCATCATTGATGTTTCTCTCTCTCCCTCACCCTCTCCCTTCCTCTCTGAAATCAATTAAGAAAAAAAAAAAAAAAAAGGAATGACCACTTAGGACCATTAAAGAAAAAAAAGGGCATTAACCGGTTTGGCTCAGTGGATAAAGCCTCGGACTTCGGATTCAAGGGTCCCAGGTTCGATTCCGGTCAAGGGCATGTACCTTGGTTGCGGGCACATCCCCAGTAGGGGGTGTGCAGGAGGCAGCTGGTCGATGTTTCTAACTCGCTATCCTTCTCCCTTCCTCTCTGTAAAAAATCAATAAAATATATTTTTTAAAAAAGAAAAAGAAAAAAAAGGAAGAAGCTCGGTGCTGGCTGCCCCTGGCCTGGCCCCAGGGGAGGAAGAGTTGGGGGCTAATTACCGGGCTTTGTCTGGTGTAAAGGCTGTCGGTTGTAATGGTTGTAATGGTTGTAACGTCTGGGAAATCCCTCTGTGGAGTACTTGCTCCAAGGCAGCCCCTGGCACAAGGAGTTTTGCAAACATTTCCAAATAATTGAAACAAAAGATCTCTTATTACACCTAAAAATGTAACAATAAATTGATATCTTTTTTTAAAATTATTATTTTTTGATCCTTTGAGGATATTTTTCCATTGATTTTTTTAGAGAGAGTGGAAGGGAGGGGTAATGACAGAGAGAGAAACATCGATGTGAGAGAGACACCTCAACCGGTTGCCTTCCCCAGGCACCCAACCAGGGCTGGGGACCAATCCTACAACCAAGCTACATGCCCTTGACTGGAATTGAACCCAGGACCCTTCAGTCCGCAGGCCGACGCTCTGTCCACTGAGCCAACCCGGCCAGGGCAATAAATTGATATCTTTTTAAAAAATATATATTTTTTTATTGATTTCAGAGAGGAAGGGAGAGAGACAGAAACATCAGTGATGAGAGAGAATCATGGATCGGCTGTCTCCTGCAAACCCCCCACTGGGGATGGAGCCCACAACCCGGGCAGGTGCCCTTGACTGGAATCGAACCTGGGACCTTTCAGTTCGCAGGCCGATGCTCTATCCACCGAGCCAACCTGGCTAAGGCTAAATTGATATCTTTTTTAAAAAATATATATTTTATTTATTTTTTACAGAGAGGAAGAGAGAGGGATAGAGAGTTAGAAACATCGATGAGAGAGAAACATCGATCAGCTGCCTCTTGCACATCTCCCACTGGGAATGTGCCCGCAACCAAGGTACATGCCCTTGACCGGAATCGAACCTGGGACCCTTGAGTCTGCAGGCCGACGCTCTATCCACTGAGCCAAACCGGTTTCGGCTAAATTGATATCTTTAAAAAAAAAGCCCTGGCTCAGTTGGGTGGGCATCATCCCAGGCACCAAAGGGTGGCCAGCTCCATTCCAGGTCAGGGCCCCTGCCCGGGTTTGGGGCTTGATCCCTGGTGGGGGCATGCAGGAGGCAGTCCGTGGATGTTTCTTTCCTCTCTCTCTACAAACCAATAAACTATCCTTAAAAATAAATAAAAGAGCCGAAACCGGTTTGGCTCAGTGGATAGAGCGTCGGCCTGCGGACTGAAGGGTCCCAGGTTCGATTCCGGTCAAGGGCATGTACCTTGGTTGCGGGCACATCCCCGGTAGGGGGGTGTGCAGGAGGCAGCTGATCGATGTTTCTCTCTCATCGATGTTTCTAACTTTCTCTCCCTCACCCTTCCTCTCTGTAAGAAGTCAATAAAATATCTTTTTAAAAAAATAAATAAATAAAAGAGTGGCTCCAACAGTCCCTGGGAGGCTCTCAGGGTGACACTCGCGCACTCGCCCCTCCTTCATACGGAGCACCTGCTGTGTGCCAGGCTCCGAGCCGAGCCACACAGTGCACACAGTGTTTCACCTGGATCTCAGTCTGACTGATGGACCGTCCAGTCGATCAATAAACCACTGGTCAATCAAGTCCATTTCACGCGTAGCATCATGATCACGTGTGAATCGGGCGTTGTTACTAATCCCATTTACACTGAGGCTAAAGGGGGAGAAGGGGTGGCTTGGGTCTCCGGGTCCCTGAGTCGCCGCCTCTCGCCCCGACCCCAGCGGACCTGTACTCGGCGGAGGCCGGGGAGGAGGAGCCGGCCTGGGTGCAGACCGAGCGGGAGCAGTTCCGGGACTTCCGGGATCTGAACCAGGACGGGCGGCTGGACGGCAGTGAGGTCGGCCACTGGGTGCTGCCCCCCGCCCAGGACCAGCCGCTGGTGGAGGCCAACCATTTGCTGCACGAGAGCGACACGGACAAGGTGCTGATGGGGCGCGGGCTGCGCTGGGGGGGCGCCTGGTGCACGCGTGACCAGGAGCGGGGCCTGGAGCTGTTTGGCTGGAGAAAGGGAGAGAGGGACTGAGGGATGGGGGGACCAGAGAGAGGAGGGGACAGGGACCCGGGGGGGTGCAGGGACCCGGAGAGAGGAGGGCAGGGACCCAGAGGGAGGGGGGCAGGGACCCGGAGAGGGGGGGACAGAGACCCAGAGGGAGGGGGGCAGGGACCCGGAGAGGGGGGGACAGAGACCCAGAGGGAGGGGGGCAGGGACCTGGAGAGGGGGGGACAGGGACCCAGAGGGGGGGGGCAGGGACCCAGAGGGGGGAGCAGGGACCCAGAGGGGGTTGGGGGCAGAGACCTGGAGCCATTACTTAGGTCCAGAGAGGGGTCTCACATGCAGGGGACTGAGCTGCCCTGCTGACCTCTGACCTCCATCAGGACGGGCGTCTGAGTAAGGCCGAGATCCTGGGCAACTGGAACATGTTTGTGGGCAGCCAGGCCACCAACTACGGCGAGGACCTGACACGCCACCACGACGAGCTCTGAGCCGCAGCGCCCACCGCAGCGCCCACCGCAGCCTCGGCCCCGGGATGACCAGGGGAGGGCCCAGTGGCCAGGCCCCCTCCGTGTCCGGCCCCGCAGGATGCGGACACAGCCCGTGGCCTGCCCCGGGCTCTCACGGACGGACACACCGGTCAGGTTCTCTCCTTGAGACACCTCATCCCCTCTCATCCCCACCCCAGGGCCCCACAGGCCTGCAGAGAGAGGGACCCGCTTCTCACTGGCAGACCCTCCAGGCACCACACAGCTCCCGATCCGAGCCTCACCTACAGACAGGAAACCCCCCGCCCCGCCCTGCACTGGCCCACCCCACGGGCACCGCCCCAGGACGCCGCTCTGCAGGGAGGCAATAAACCCAGTGCTGGGCCTCCTCCCTGTGTCTTTCTGAGGGGCGGGGGGGGGGGGGGTAAGGGGGGGAGGGGCTGGGAAGGAATTGGCGTGGGGGGGGGGCTGACTTGGAGAGGAACATGCTAGGAGTTGGGGGGACTGTGCTGAAGGAGGGGACAGAGTATCTGAAGGGGCGGCTGTGGGTGTTGGCAGGTTCGAGGGCGTCCCTGGGGATGAAAAAGGAAACCAGCAGCCTGCACCCAGCAGCGAGCAAGCCAGACAGAGAGCTCTGCCTTCTGCACAGCAAGGGCTGGCAACGCTCTTAATCAGGTGGCGGGCAGGGCCTCGTTAGTACACGGAGTGAGGGAGTGAGCCCTGGGGGGAGAGCGGTTCCGGCAGAGGGGACAGCAGGTGCAAAGGCCCTGTGGCAGGAGAGGGCCTGGTGGGTGAGGGTCAGCAGGAGGCCCCGTGTGGCTGGAGTGGCGTGAGGGTGGGCGGTGAGGGCAGCGAGAGAACCGGGATCAGGTCATGGTGGTCCCAGTTTGATGGGACAAGATAGAGAGCGGCGGGCACCCAGAAATACTGGGACGGAATGTACTCTCCGTGCGCCAGGGCCCCTGGAGAGTCCTGAGCGGAGGGTGGGTGTGAACTGACTCGGGTTACAACCGTCTCTCTGCTGCCGAGTTGAGGCAGAGGCAAAAGGATGAGGACGTAACAGACGTTTATTCCTCCCGCAGCCCCCTGGGGCCCCTGGTTAAATCCTCTAGAACGGAACATGCCCTGTTGGTCCCAGCGATTCCACTCCTGGTAGCTCCCGAGTGGAAATAAAGTCGCCGAAATAAGGTTCTGGGCAACTTCAATCATAACAGTCCCACCCTGGCACCGGCCCACGTGCTCACCACGGGGGAGTTTAGTGCATGGGGGGGCAGGGGGGGGTGTGGGAGCCTTGGCCCAGCGGAAGCCACAGCAAGGCGCAGGGGTGGTCTCCGGGCCTGAGGAATGAGCAAAAGGAGCTGGACGCAGAGGATCACTCGCCACGGGATTCCACTTACAGGAAATTCAAGAACAGGCAAAGCTAACCTGGGGATCAGAGGTCAGGTGGTGCTCTCCCGTGTTTTTTTTTGTTGTTGTTGTTTTTTTAAATATATTTTATTGATTTTTTACAGAGAGGAAGGGAGAGGGATAGAGTTAGAAACATTGATGAGAGAGAAACTTCAATCTATCAAGGTTGCAGGTTTGATCCCTGGTCACCCAGGAGGCAACTGATCGATGCTTCTCTCTCTCTCCCCCTCCCTTCCTCTCTCAGAGATCATAGTGACCTAGATTACACTTTGAAGAGAAAAAAAAAGTCTTCATTTCCTTTGTCTTTTTAAAATATATATTTTATTGATTTTTTACAGAGAGGAAGGGAGAGGGATAGAGAGTTAGAAACATCAATGAGAGAGAAACATTGATCAGCTGCCTCCTGCACACCTCCTACTGGGAATGTGCCTGCAACCAAGGTACATGCCCTTGACGGGAATCGAACCTGGGACCCTTGAGTCCACAGGCCGATGCTCTATCCACTGAGCCACACCAGCCAGGGCAGTAGCCAGTGTTTCCTTCCAGAAAGAATTTACAGATTTAAGCAAATATATACCAATTGGTTTTTTTTTTCCTTTTAGTAGAAATTATAGCAGATGATTAACAAGATCTTTACCTCTCTCTCTTTTTTTCCCCTTGAAAAAAGCTTTATTGTTTCATTTGGTCCGATGCAGGGGAGAGGGCTCCAGGGTGGTTAAAAGAATGGCTAGTAGTTTCGGGGAGAGGCTCAGCTAAAAGCCAGAGACACCAGGGGGATGCGGGGGGGGGGGGGGGCGGGGGGGCCTCAAATGCCTCTGGGCTCCAAAGGCTCCTAGTCGTGCTTGAGGGTGAGCCTTTCCACTCGCCCAGCCCAGCCTGGGGGCCGGCAGCCTGCAGAGGTGAGTCAGGTGTGGCCCATCTTCTTGATGAGTTTCACCTGCTCACCCAGGAAGTGGTTCTGCAGGAAGTCGCAGAGCTGAGGGTCTGTGCCTGCAGATCCAAAGGGCCTGGTTCTGGTTCTCCAGGACCAGGGCGTCCTGGCTTTGCTCACCACCTGGGGAAGGCTCCCCACGTCCTGGAAGAGAATGCGGCCACCCGCTGATTTGCATCTGCAAGGGATGCTGTCGGTGCCCGCGGCTTCTTCTGGGCCCACTCTCAGAAGACGCGGCCCCACCCTCGAGAGTCACATCCTCGAGGGGAAATAGAGGCCCAGAGAGAGGTAGGTGCGGGAGGCCCGCAGAGGCAGGATGGCCAGCGGGGGGCCGCAGCCTCCCCCTCAGTGGGATAATTCTGAGTTGGGAGCTCGTGGTTGTTTGGCACTAGGAGTTTATTTAAGGTAAAAAACCGGTGTTGGCTGATCTTGGAGGCTGAGGTGGTTCCTAAGGTGGTGACTGGAAAAGAGGCTGGGGGTGATTGGAGGCGGGAAGAAGGGGCGGGGCGTCCCTGGGTCTGTTCCTTCTAGATACTTGACGCAGGAGACAGATCCAGGACCATGGAGGGCACGGCCTCTCTTGTTTTTCTCAATCCTTTTGTTGAGTCAGAATCCTCCGATTTTAAATGTACTTCTTTTTCATTAAGGTAATGAAGAATACACTTTGAAGACTATTTCAGTTTAGTCCCTGAAGAGTGTCTTTGCCCTGGCTGGGTGGCTTGGTTGGTTGGAGCGTTGCCCCATGCAACAAAAGGTTGTGGGTTCGATTCCTGGTCAGGGCACATACCTAAGTTGCAGATTTGATCCCTGGTCACCCAGGAGGCAACTGATCGATGCTTCTCTCTCTCCCCCTCCCTTCCTTTGTCAGAGATCATAGTGACCTAGATTACACTTTGAAGGAAAAAAAAATGTCTTCATTTCCTGTCTTTTTAAAAAAATATATTTTATTGATTTTTTCAGAGAGGAAGGGAGAGGGATAGAGAGTTAGAAACATCCATCAGCTGCCTCCTGCACACTCCCTACTGGGGATGTGCCCGCAACCAAGCTGCATGCCCTTGACCGGAATCGAACCTGGGACCTTTCAGTCCGCAGGCTGATGCTCTATCCACTGAGCCAAACCGGTTAGGACGTTAGGGCTCCTTTGTCTTTTTAACAGCTGAGAACTACTCCCCTAGATAGGTATCTTTTTTAAAGTAGATTATTTAACCAGTTCTCTACTAACTGGCATTTAGGTGGTTTCTGGTCTTTTATAAACGATGCTGCAGGGAAGGTGCCAGCACATGTGACAGGACAGCACAGCGCCACCCCCCCCCCCCCCCAGATTCTCATGCCAACCCCCAGCTTTATAGTCAATCCTTCCCCTCCCCTGGCAAGCAAGGATTTGCTCCCTGCGCCTGAGGTTGTCCTTTTCCCAGAATACATCTCCCCATTTAAACACCTGAAGGAGCAATTGCGACGGTCGCACAGCGCTGCCAGGGGGTGTGGAGACGCCCCACCAGCAGGCATGCCCGCTTCTTGCTGCAAACTTCAGGCCGGTGTCTAGGAAACCGCTGCTGAGAAAAGACAAGATTTGTTTCCACTTCCTGTCTCTCTTCTCCTGTCTGTCTTGCTTCCTCTTTTTTTTTAAGATTTTTAAATTTATTTTGAGAGAGAGAGGGAGAGAGAAACATTGATGCGATGTGATAGTGAACCCACAACCGGGCGTATGTACCCTGACAGGAATGGAACCAGCAACCCTTTGGTGGCACCGGACGCTGCCCAATGAACTGAGCCACAACGGCCAAGACTGCTTTCTTTTCTTGTTACCTTTGTACATTTAAATATATATATATATATATAGCCCTAACCGGTTTGGCTCAGTGGATGGAGCGTCGGCCTGCAGACTGAGGGGTCCCGGGTTCGGTTCTGTTCAAGGGCATGTACCTTGGTTGCAGGCACATCCCCAGTAGGGGGTATGCAGGAGGAAGCTGATCGATGTTTCTAACTCTCTCTCTTCCTCTTTGTAAAAAATCAATATATTTTATATATATAATTGATTTCAGAGAGGAAGGGAGAGGGAGAGAGAAATAGAAACATCAATGATGAGAGAGAATCATTGACCAGCTGCCTCCTGCACGCCCCCGACTGGGGATTGAGCCCGCAACCCGGGCACGTGCCCTGATTGGGAATCCAACTGTGACCTCCTGATTGGTGGGTGGACACTCAGTCACTGAACTAACCAGCTGGGCTCTTGTTAGCTTTGAAACCTTAAAGGAAACCCATTTCTTGGAGGAAAGACCTTGACACCTCCCTCCCGCTTCTCACAAAAGCCTGTGAATAGAAGACATGGGTTTCGGTTTCCTGTGGAAACAAAGGTGCAAGATGGAAATCCTAGAAGTTCTTTGGGTTGTGGGGGATGGCGGGGGGGAGTCCGTAGCACACGGGAACTACATTAGAGACCTTGAGGAGCTGAGGGGAAAAACTGGAAGGCCTCCAGGTGGTTGAGGGTGCTTGGGAAAGATGAGGATTGGGGGTGTTTAGGGGAGGGAAGATTTGAGAGTGGGCTGGGTATAAAGGTGGAGAGGTGTGTGGGGTGAAGCTGGGAAACCTGGGAGAGGGAGGGTACCAAGGATGGGGGGAATGGCAGAGCCAAGCCTGGGGGTGGGTGTCTCTGGAGGTGGCAGACCTCTGGGTGAACTTGGCTTATGCTAGGCCTTGAGCAGTGTGAGTCTGGGCAAGTTGTCTTCTGAGCCTCAGTGGGCTGTTCTGGGAAATGGGTGTAAGCATCCCGATCCCAGAAGTGTGGCAAGGATTCCGGGGACTGTGGATTCACAGGTTCAGAGGGTAAGGGCTCCTTGAATGTTAGGCACCTGGGCCAGCTTCCAGGGACTGGGGCCCCAAGAGGGGGGGTATGAGGACCAATAGGGACCAAGGGAAGATTCTTTTAATATATATATATTTTGATTGATTTCGGAGAGGAAGGGAGGAGAGTTAGAAACATCAGTGACCAGAGAGTCATTGATTGGCTGCCTACTGCACGCCCCCTAACCAGAGATCAAGCCTGAAACCTGGGCATGTGCCCTGACTGGGAATCAAACTGTGACCTCCTGGTTCATAGTCCGATACCCAACCACTGAGCAACACTGGCCGGGCCAGGGAAGATTCTAGAAGTGTCCGGGGGAGCAACCACTGGGTTTGGGGGCTTCCCAGGGTGAGTTTGACCCCAGCCACCCTCCCACTGAAACCTTCCCCTTCAGCACCGGGTCTTGACCGGAGGGGGCTGGGCCGGACAGCAGCCTGGGACACTTCCTTTCACCGAAATGACCGGGCAGACTGCACGGAGGGCTCCCTTGGGTGGAAAACTCCCGGGTGTGGAGAAAGACCTGGAGGGACCCAGGTATGAACATTTCCAGGGGGCAGGAATGGTGTCTTCTTTTCGTCTTTGCTTGCCTGTCTGTCCTAGTTCTCCACGCCGCCCAGGGAGGCTTTTGTGGCTAAACGGTCATTAAACAGAAAGCTTTAGGGCGGCGCCTGCTCTCCTGGTCAAGTCGGGACTCCAGGCAGGTGTGCCAGGCGCCCCGACCCCTCACTCACTCTGCTCCTCAGACCCTCCCGGCACTCGCTGCCCCCAGGCCTTTGCACTGGGTTTCCTCTTCCTCCTCAGCCTCCAGCGGTGCTGGGGGAGGGGGGTTCCTGCACCTTCTCCAGGCGGGCTGCCCGTGGCATTCTCTCAGAACTGACTTCCTCCGGGTGTTACCCCCCGGGACTCTGGCAGAGGTGCCCCGGACACCTCACAGGCTTGAAATTGGGCATAACTCCAACTCCGTGGGCTTCTCCCGGGGCACAGGGTCCACCAGGTCCTTCCGGGGAGGGCGCCCTATATGGTGATGGCTGGGCCTTGGACCTCTGGCCGCTCCATCAATTTGAGCGGTGCACTTGAGTTCAACTCAGATTTTACTCTTAACCTGCGACCATATTAAATACTCTCGGCCCACGCTTTCCAACTCGAGTCATGCCAGCATGCCCACCCCCACCGTAAAGCCTGTTCGCGGTCCCCTGGGCCCCGGGGCTCCAGAGGCGAAGGAAGGCGCTGCACAGCCAGCCAGTCGCTTCCAAGTCCTTTATTTGGTTTCCCGCGCTCTCAGGCCTGCATCACAGGCCGCGACTTCTCTGCCTGCAGCTTCACGCCGGAGCCCGCGAAGCCCGTGCCGCCCTGGGGGAGGGAAGGCAGAGTGAAGGCCGGCGGTGGGGCAGGTGGGGTGGTCCAAGCCAGCCGGGCCAGGAAGGGTGGGCGGGGCCTAAGGTAAGGGGCGGGTCTCCTGGGATAAGGGCGCGGTCCAGGGTAGAGTGGCGGTGAGGGGTGTGGTCTTCGGGAGGCGGGGCCTTGGGGAGGGGAGTGGCCTGACGAGGAGGCGGGGTCTTGGGAGGGGCCTACGAGGAGGCGGGGCCTTGGGGAGGGGAGTGGCCTGATAGGGAGGCGGGGCCTTGGGGAGGGAGTGGCCTGGCGAGGAGGCGGGGCCTCGGGGAGGGGCCAGACAGGAAGGCAGGTGGAAGGGGCCCTGCTCACCCGCTGCAGCACGATGATGTCGCGGTCTGTGAGCTTCTCCCCGTTCACAGGGTCCACCATATCCTTCCGAATCAGCTTCTCCACACACTCCAGGGTGACCACGGCCCCCCTGCGGCGAGTGGAAGGTGGGGACGCCGCTCACACGCCCCGCCCAGAGGGAGAGCCACACCCCTAGCCCGCCCCACAGGCAGGTCCCCGCACGTCACCTCCCCCCCCACACACACACACAGGTGACTCACGAGGGCCGCAGCACGGCGCACGGCGTGGCATTGCTCAGACTGTCCCGGGTCACGGCGCACACGTAGCGCTCACTGCGCGTGATGAGCCCCACGCGGTCCACGGAGCTGTCCAGAGGCGTGAACCGCACCGGCGTCAGGTCGGACATGCGCAGAGGCTTCCCGGACATGGGGCAGGTCACGGTGCGCGACTAGAGAAGGAGGCAGGGCTGGGCCAGGTGCGGGAGGAGGGGGGTCCCGTGAGGGGGCCCTCGAGACACTGGCAAAGTGGGCGCAGGGGGGCTTGCTGGCAGGGGGTGCTCACCGGCTTCTCCAGCTTGGTGGCTTTGGCCTCGGGGGTCAGCGACGGGATCCAGAAGCTGGGCAGCATTTTGTCCTTGTCCTTGTCCTTGCCTGCGGGGCCGGCGGCGCTGGGACCCGCTTGGGCATCATCTACAGGAGGCAGAGGGGTTCCAATGCCGTACCTAGGTTAGGTGCTTGGCCCTGGGGCACCCCCACCCACCCGCAAGCCTGCTCCCCCTCACCTGGGCCGGTTCCCGGGGCAGTCTTGGGCGTGAAGGGGTTGAGGGGCCGGCTCACGATGGCCGCCTCCTTCTCCAGGAAGCCCCGCACCTGGTCCTGCGCGGCCGCCCGCTGCAGCTCTTTCTGCTCCTCCCGCCGGGCGCCCCGCTGCTTCTCGTAGGCCTGCGGGCAGCGGGGAGAAGTGAGCAAGGCCCTGCCTGTGAGCTCACATCAAAACCTCCAACACACCTGCGCTCCCTTCTCCTCCCCTCACCTTCAGCTGCCGCGCGATCTCCTTCTTCTGGTGCAAAATGTACTCCAGGATCGCCTCGCGCTCGTACAGGTAGCCGTCTGGGCTGCAGAGAGGACGGAGGAGAGAACATGGGCCGGGCCCAGGCCGCATGCGCACTCGGCTCCCTGCCCTGGGCGCCCTCAGCGCTCAGCTCAGCTCCGAGGTGACCGCACTGTCCTGACCCTCCTGGCTCAGTCACACGCTCTGACGGGCAGGGAGACTCTCGTGGGGCGAAGGGTTCCTCAGCAGGCTGGGCTGTCCAAAGCCTGCACCTTCCAAGGGGCGGGCCCTGGATGGGCTCCTGGGCGGGAACCCCTATGCCCTCCTGAAAGGGTGCCTCTGTTCACCTGGGGGGCTTGGGCCATACGGGATCAACTTGACCTCTGGAGGGGCTGGTCATGTCTGCGTGACCAACCTCCAATAAGGACCCTGGACACCAGGCTCAGGTGGGTGTCCCTGGTGGGCGGTGCTGGAAGAATTAAGTGCTGGTCTCCTTGTGCCTTTTCCCTCTGCTGATTTTATTTTTATTTTATTATTATCATTATTATTATTTTAAAAAAATATATATTTTATTGATTTTTTACAGAGAGGAAGGGATAGAGAATTAGAAACATCGATGAGAGAGAAACATTGATCAGCTGCCTCCTGTACACCCCCTACTGGGGATGTGCCCGCAACCAAGGTACATGCCCTTGACCGGAATCGAACCCAGGACCCCTCAGTCCGCAGGCCGACGCTCTATCCACTGAGCCACACCGGTCAGGGTTTTTATTATTTTTTTTTAATAAAAATATTTTTTTATTGATTTCAGAGAGGAAGGAAGAGGGAGAGAGAGATAGAAACATCAATGATGGGAGAGAATCATTGACTGGCTGCTTCCTGCACGACCCCCACTGGGGATCAAGCCCGCAACCTGGGCATGTGCTCTGAGCGGAATCAAACCTGGGACCCTTCAGTCCACAGGCCGACGCTCTATCCACTGAGCCAAACAGGCGAGGGCATTCCCTCTGTTGATTTTAATCTGTATCCTTTCCCTCTAAGAAGCTGGCACTGAGTGTGACAGCTTTGCCGAGTTCTGTGAGGCCTTCTAGGGGCTCAGTGAACCTGAAGGTGGCCGCAGGGACCCGGGCCACAGCACTCTCATCACCATCTCTGTAACAGACCTGTGACCAAGCCCACATCCAGGCACTGGGCCGAGTGCCTATACTTATGACCTGGCTGGAGCCTCTGCTGGGTCATCGGAGGCAGGTAACGGAACGTGCTCCACACGCCAGCTGTCGTTATGGGCCAGGTGACAGCCCAGGAGCCCACCCTTCTATTACAAGCGTATTCTTTTCCACGCCCCACCATGAAACATACAGGATCACGCCACCTCTCAGACGAGGACACTGAACCTGAGAGGTGGTGGCTAGACCCACTCCTACAGACCCCTCCCGTGTTCCCTTGCCCTCGCCACCCATGTGCCCAGCTCACGTGACGACGGGGTCATGGCAGGGCTGCAGAGAGAGGCAGCAGCAGTCGAAGTCCTTGACGGCATCCCGGCTCAGTCGAATGTTCTGGGTCCCGTAGCCTGAGGCCGCTGGGGACAGACAAGAAAGGGGATGGAGAGCCCAGCCAGTGTGGCTCAGTGGTTGAGTGTCGACCTATGAACCAGGAGGTCATGTTTCAATTCCCAGTTAGGGCACATGCCCGGGTTGTGGGCTTGATCCCATTTGGTGCCTGCAGGAGGCAGCCAATCAACGATTCTCTCTCATCATTGACATTTCTCTCTCCCTTTCTCTCTGAAATCAATAAAAATATATTAAAAAAAAGAAAAGAAAAGAAAAGGGATGGAGAGAGAGGAGACATGCCTCCCTCCAAACTGAGAGAGGCACCGAGAACTCAGAGGTGAGGAGACTCAGAGAAACAGGCAGTCAAGAGTGAGCTGTAGCCCTAGCCGGCTTGGCTCAGGGGATAGAGCGTCGGCCTGCGGACCGAAGGGTCCCGGGTTTGATTCCGGTCAAGGGCACGTACCTCAGTTACAGGATCCTCCCAGCCTGGACCCTGGTTGGGGTTCGTGCAGAAGGCAACCAATTGATGTGTTTCTCTCACATCAATGTTTCTCTCTGTCTTTCCCTCTCCCTAAAAATCAGTGGAAAAGTATCCTCGGGTGAGGATTAAAAAAAGAGAGTGGGTGGTGTATGTCTCTGTGTTGGGGGCACGGACTGCACTGCCCACAGGAAGGCGTTAACCCCGGAGGGTAAGCGACAGACTCCGGTCAGCCCTCTGGCTCTGCCCGAGCTCCAGAGCCTGAACCGCTCCGGGCCTCCTTTTCTTCTTTGGGAATATTGCTATGGCAACAGTGAGCCTTCCCGGAGGAGTAGCTGTGTTCACCTACAGAGGGACCTAACTCGGTGCCCATCCCACGGGGTGGGGGAGGGGGAACAGGGCTGCTGGGTGGTTGGGCTGTCACCTATGTGGCCATGACCACCAGGGGAGGAGAGACACGCGCAGAAAGCACAATCAGAGGTGCCAGGTGAGACGGTCCCCTCCCACCCCGTACCTGTGTCCTTCTTCTTCTCGTGGTAGGTGTACACGGCCCCCGCCGTGCAGTTCTTGCCGTGCCGCGTCATCCTGGGGAGGGAGGGGCAGCTGGAGGGCCGTGGGGGCCAGAGGGAGCCGCCGCAGGGGCAGGGACAGGGAGGACGGGACCTTCCCGGCCCTGGAGGCTGAGCTGTGCCCCCGACGGGGCAGCTGGCGGTGGGGCAGGGGCGTTAAATGCTTACGAAATTCCTGCACGTTCCAAAAGAGAGACAGCGCTTTACCTTGAAAAAGACCCGGAGTTTGCTTGCAGAAGCGGGTGTCCTGCTGGCAGGCGTGCGCCTTAGGAGGTGTGGGAGGAGTTACCTGAAATCGGATGGGAAGTTCTATTTATTATTAAATATGTTTTTATTGACTTTAAAGGGAGAGGGAGAGAGAAACATCAACGGGCTGCCTCCTGCATGCTCCCTACGGGGGATCGAGCCCACAACCTGGCCTTTCAGTTCAGAGGACGGCACTCAACCAACTGAACCGCCGCAGCCAGGGCTGAGGGAAAGTCCCAGCACCAGCTGCGGGTGGGTGAGGCCCGCACACTTGGGGTCCTGCGGCGCCCGGCTGATGTTCGGGGTGCACGCGTGCGTGTGCTTGGTCCGCCTACACGCTCATGCCAACTGAGGGCAAGTTTCTGGGTTCACTTAGCCTTTCTTGGGGGTGAGTCCACATGTAAGCAGAGGCGGGATCCGCTTTACCCTCAAATCAAGCCCCAACGTGTCAACTGCACTGCAGTCAATTCTGAGTTTTCAAAACAAGCAGCAGAGTGGAACGGATGCGCATGGAACTGGCAGATCGACCGGAAAAAAACAGCGACGCCAGAGGAAAACGAGCAAAGGATGCGAAGACGCAGCTGACGGAAGCAGCTCCAAGACTCACGGGCAGAGCTGCTCAGTCTCGTCAGACGGAACCTAGTGAGACCCCAGTGACACTTGGCCAGGCTGCGGGCACAGCTCGGACGGTGAAGACCAGGCGGTGGGGACGGGCCACGGAAACCCGCGGGTGACGCTGCGGGAAGAGGGGACGGGGTCAGCCTTCCTGGGACGGGCTGTCGGTGCTTCAGCAAAGTGAGCGTGGGCACTTCGCGGGGGTGCATGCGCCCCAAAGCCAGTCTCAGAGACACCAGCAAGGGAGCAAGACCACAGCAGCGTCCTTCACGGTGAAGGGGAGTCAAGGGCAACGGAACGTCCCCCCGCCCAGGGAGGATGGGTAGTAACTGCTCGTCATGGAGACCAGCCCAGAGATGCGACTGACTAGGTGTGTGCAAAGCATCATGGGTAGATCCTAAAAACACAATGCTGCTCTGGCCGGGTGCTCAGTGGTTAGAGCGTTGCCTATGGACGGAAGGGGTCGCAGGTTCGATTCCTGGGCAAGGGCATGTACCTCGGTTGCAAGTTCCATCCCTGGCCCTGCTCGGGACTCTAGTGAGAGGCAACCAACCACGTGTCTCTCTCCCATTGATGTTTCTCTCCCTTCTCTCTCTCTCCCCCACTCCAGCCCCTCTTCCACTCTCTAAAACAGTGGTTCTCAACCTTCCTGATGCCGCGACCCTTTAATTTACTTTCTCATGTTGTGGTGACCCCCAACCATAAAATTACTTTCGTTGCCACTTCATAACTGTAATTTTGCTACTGTTATGAATCGTAACCATCAGAAAACACAGATATTTACATTACGATTCATAACAGTAGCAAAATTACAGTTATGAAGTGGCAACGAAAGTAATTTTATGGTTGGGGGTCACCACAACATGAGAAAGTAAATTAAAGGGTCGTGGCATTAGAAAGGTTGAGAACCACTGCTCTAAAACATCAATGGAAAAAATATCGTTGGGTGAGATTTAACAACAACAAAAAGGAGAAACTGTTGTTCCTGCAGCCTCTCCCCAGGAGGTCCCACAGGGACCAGCTTTATGGATCTTGGACACAGTATATCCCACAGGTGGGAATGTCGCTCACGTTCCTCTCCTCTCTCCCCTTCCCCGATCGCTTCCACTCTAAAAAATCAATGGAAAAACTATCGTCACTCCTTGGGTGAGAATTTAAAATACAAAACAAACAAACAAAAACACCCATAATGCAGGGTGAAGGTAAGAAATTAAAGATCAGCCCTAGCCAGTGTGGCTCAGTGGATAGAGCGTCGGACCACGGAATGAAGGGTCCCAGGTTCGATCCCTGTCAAGGGCATGTCCCTCGGTTGCAAGCTTGATCCCTGGCCCTGGTCGGGGCGCATGTGGGAGGCAACCAATTGATGTATCTCTCTCACATTGATGTTTCTCTCTGTCTCTCCCCCTCCCTTCCACTCTCTCTCTCTCTAAAAAAAGTGAGGATTAACAAAACAAAACAAAAATTAAAGGAGATCGCTAACAATCTACGTGCCCAAACGATACATTTTAAAGAAACACCTACACACGAAAGCAATGCACATGTTAAAATGGTTGCCCATGTAGGGGAGGGACTGACTAGGCCAGGGATAAGCAAGAATAGGTAAATGGAACAGGCGGGTTAAGGGGTCCACGTGCGGAGGACTGAGCAATATGACCTGCCTGGGCCCGAGTCCCAGGGTGGCCCCCACTCAATGTGGCTCTAGCCGGCTGGTCCTTTTTTCGAATCTCAGTTTCCTTTGGGGATCTCCAGGGGTCTAGCTGACGGGACTGGACGGCTGTGAGGTCACACGCAGAGCTTGGAACACACGGGAATATTCTATCCGGCTCTCTGGTTTCGAGGAGGATCGAGTTTTGTTTTTGTTTTTGTTTTGTGGGGGGGCGACATAACCAAGGGCTCCCCACATGTAAAAAGCAACTTCATCTGTATTCCCCCTTTATTTCTGGTGACTTTCAGAAACTTGCTTTTCGCTTTCAAAACCCGAGACACAACCCTCTCTGAGCCATGGATCTCGCTCGCCCCCTACTGGTGTCTTCCAGAAGCCACTTTTTTGTTTTTAGGTCCGTTTCTCCAGAATACAGGCACGGACCTTAAGGATGCATTCAGGCGTTTCAACAAATGTACTCACCCTGGCAGCCACCCCCCCAAGAGATGCAGAGCACCACTATCCCCCCAAAGTGGCCACTGTGCCGCTCGCAGAAGCTAACCCTGGTGAACCCCCCAAGCGAACCCGCAGCCCCCTCCTCCGACTTCCTCCCACCCCCACGCTTTGGAGCAAGTGTCCAGCACCTGCTGCCTCCCCTCCTCACCTGCCACCCCTCCTCCGCCCGGCCCCCAGCTTCCGCCCAGCCCCCCAACTACCACGCATGAAGGTCGAGCTGACCTCCTCATGGACAAACGCCCCACTCTATTCTTAGTTGTCAACTGCCTTGGCCCTCTGCGGTATCTGGCACTGAGCCGCTTGTCTCGTGGCCGAGGACAGGGTATTTCTCTGTCTTTGGCCTCACGGACCGGGACATTTTTCCTTCGGGAGAGAGAGGAACAGCTAGCGAGAGGTTTTTGGTTTATTTGTTTACCTTGCCAGGAAATAATGGGAATAATCAGAGTAACGCTGCTTGACCCCTGACCACATGCCAACCCTGCGCCCCGTCTCGTCAATCGTCCAACCCCAGGCCGGCCCCATCACCACCCCCACTTTGCAAATGAGCAAACTGAAGCTTAGAAGTGAAGCCCTAGTTGGTTTGGCTCAGTGGATAGAGCGTTGGCCTGCAGACTGAAGGGTCCTGGGTTCGATTCCGTGCAGAGCACAGGCCTGGGTTGCGGGCTTGATCTCCAGTGGGGGGCGCGCAGGAGGCAGCCAATGGATGATTCTCTCTCATCATTGATGTTTCTCTCTCCCTTTCCCTTCCTCTCTGGTATAAAAAATATATATATGTTTTTTTTAAAAAGAAAAGAAGTAAAGCCATTTGCCTAGATCACTGGTTCTCACAGGTCCCTAAGGCCATGGTCGGCAAAGTGCAGCTCGCGAGCCACATGGGGCTCTTTGACCCCTTGAGTGTGGCTCTTGGAAGAAGTGGCGTTAGAAGAAGTTTAAGTTTAAAAAATTTGGCTCTCAAAAGAAATTTCAATCGTTGTACTGTTGATATTTGGCTCTGTTGACTAATGAGTTTGCTGACCACTGGCCTAAGGCACCTTCAGGGGGTCCACCGACTCCCCAAGACCCTGAAGGGAGCCTGCCTGTGTCCTCTGGTGCAGAGTGGGTGTGACGTGTGGGGACAGGGCCACGCTGGAGGCCAGCGGGATGTGTGCTTGTGCACCCCTGGGTTTTCAAAACGTCCGTTATGTGATGATGGGAGTGACAGAAACCAGGCACAAAACCAGGTGTTCCTTTTATAAGGAATGTCCAGAGGGGGCAAACCCGCAGACCCGGGAGGCAGAACGGTGGCTGGCGCAGGCTGGGGACGGGGAGTGGGTGCTACGGGGTGCGGGGTGAGGAGAACGTTCTGAAATCAGAAAGGGGTGATGGTGGCACAAAATAGTGAATGCATTAAAAACCACCGAATGGTACACTTTAAATGGATGAGTGTTATGTTAATTACATCATAAAAAAAATAATGTCTGTTTTAGTTTCTGAAAGGGAAAGTCTTTTTTTTTTTTTAATCCTCACCTGGGAATACGTTTTTATTGATTTTTAGAGCGAGAAGAAGGGGGGGGGGAGAGAGAGAGAGATCGGTTGCTTCTCATCCAATGCCCCAGCCGGGGATCGAACCTGCAACCTAAACAGGTGCCCTGAGCAAGAGTCGAACCCTCAGCCTTTTGGTGTATGGGATGATGCTCCAACCAACGGAGCCACCCAGCCAGGGCTCTTTTTATTTATTTTTAAATGAGTCTCTAATTGACTGATTTTAGAGAGAGAAAAACATCGCCTTGTTGTTCCACTATTGATGCATTCCTTGGTTGATTCTTGGATCGAACCCGAAACCTTGGTGGGTTGGGGCGACGCTCTAACCCACTGAGCCACCCGGCCAGGGCCCGGTGAGGGCACGTCTTCACAGACAGAACTCACACCAACAAAGGCTCGTTGGGGTCCTCAGTGATTTTTGAGATCCTGAGACCAAAAAGTTTGAGAACCACCGGCCACGGGTCGAAGGGTCGGCAGGTGGCAGCCAGGGTCTGAAGCTCAGGAAGCCGAGCTCTCGGCCACCGGGTCACAGTCTCCTGCGTGAGGCCAACTTCTAAATAGAAAACAGGGCGGGTGCCACCTGCTGCCACTGGTATTTCGGAGGGCACATCAGAGGAACAGCTAAGTCCTCACCAGAGGGTATTTTTTCCATTGATTTTTTTTAGAGAGTGGAAGGGAGGGAAGGAGAGAGAGAGAGAGAGAGAGAGAGAGAGAGATTGGTCAGCAGCCTCTCACACGGGATCGAACCCGAAACTGAGGCACGTGTCCTTGACTGGGAATCGAACCTGCAGCCCTTCGGTCCTCAGGCGGATGCTGCAACCACTGAGCCAAACCGGCCAGGGCACACCAGCTCTTTATCATCATTGTCACTTTACAGGGAGCAAACAAGTTCACAGAATCACCCTCCCCCCCTGCCTGGAGGTGCAGAGCGGGGATTCGAACCCAGGCAGCCCAGCTCTGGAGCCGCACTCCTAACCATGTGACAGCTGTCGGTCCCCCCAGGGAGGTCACAACCTGAGAATTCCTGTTTGGTCTTCAAAATCCAGGATATACTGTATTCATCAACACATCTCCAGTCAGACACTAAATTGCCATTGCAGATACTTGTTCTTCAATAGGTTTCATAAAATGTATCCGTGCAAGCATACATTCACTACCTCAGTTGTTCCAAACATACTTAAAAGTTTTCCAGCCCTGGCCGGTTTGGCTCAGTGGATAGAGTGTCGGCCTGCGGACTGAAGGGTCCCAGGTTAGATTCTGGTCAGGGCACATGCTGGGTTGTAGGCTCGATCGCCAGGAGGGGGCATGCAGGAGGCAGCCAATCAATGATTCTCTCTCATCATTGGAGTTTCTACCTCTCTCCCCCTCTCCCTTCCTCTCTGAAATCAATAAAAGTGTGTGTGTGTGTGTGTGTGTGTGTGTGTGTATATATACAATAACTCAATCAGGTACCAGTGCTTAAATTTACATTAAATAAAGTTAAAGAATTTAAAAGTCCGTCCTGCCCTGGCTGCTGTGGCTCAGTTGGTTGGAGGGCCGTCCCATGCACCCCCAGGTCTCAGGTTCGATTCCCAGTCAGGACACATAGTTAGGTTTCGGGTGCGGTCCCCGGTTGGGGCCCATAGGTGAAGTAACCAATCGATGTTTCTCTCTCTCTCTGAAATCAATAAAAACATATATTAAAAAAATAAAAATAAACGTCAACTTCTTCCATGAAGCCCACACTGACCAATTCTATTAAAATACAACACAATACAATGAAAACATGACCACAATGCCATGAGCACAGTAACAATTCCTTAACATCACCTACTACCCGGCTGGTGTTCCAATGTCCCTGGTTGTCTCCCAACTGGACTGTTTGCAGTTGGTTGGTTTGAATTCTGAACAGTGGTTCTTTCTTTTTTTCTTTTTTTAAATATATTTTTATTGATTTCAGAGAGGAAGGGAGAGATAGAAACATCAATGATGAGAGAGAATCATTGATCGGCTGCCTCCTATCCACCCCCTCACTGGGGATCGAGCCCGCAACCCAGCATGTGCCCTTGACCGGAATCGAACCTGGGACCCTTCAGTCCGCAGGCCGGTGCTCTATCCACCGAGCCAAACCGGCTAGGGCTGAACAGTGGTTCTTGACCTCGTGGCAGGGTCAGCAATTCCTGTGAGACCCTAACGGCGGCACTACCAGCCTCTCTGCCTAGAAGGCCACCCGGGGGCAGAGGTCTCCGTGGGAAAGGAACGGGGCGGGCTGATTACATGGGGGACCCGCAGACGGAAACAGGTTGAAAGTAGGAAGAGAGAATTCCCGACGAGCAAATGCAAGCCTCTGAGGCCTCCCGTTCCTCACGGCTGAGATTGATGTGGGAGGTCTGGTGGAACCGGCCCTGTGCTGGGCATTTTACACACGTCCCTCCACCAAGTTCCACAACAACCCCAATGGTTGCTACGAACAAGCAAACAGAGGCACAGAGAGGTCCCCCCAGGTGTGCAGGTCTGGCCTTGACCACCAGGCACCGTGCTGGACTCTCCGCGTGGAACAGGACGCTAGTGTGGGCCCGGCCCCTCCCCGTGGACCCCGGCCCCTTTCTCCTCCCAGGCTCCAGGGAAAAATCGCTTCGCTGGGAAGCCCGCCTCCCACGGCTGGTTAGGTGTTGGCTGAGCTCTGCTAATGCCCTGAGCCACCTCCATCACAGCCCCCGCCCCTCAGTACTTCATCCTCTGGACTAGGAGCCCCGAGGCGGGGGCCGGGTCGGACTCCTGTCTGGGTGCAGCACTGCCTGACACCTGGGGGGCGGGGAGCTCAGAGATGTCACGAAGGTATCAGTGAACCCCTCCCGCCACTTCCAACGTCAGGGGAGGTGTGTCATCAATGCACTGATCGCCCGGCCAATCAGGACACTTATCATAAAAGCACCAAAAAAACAGGAATCGTCATCATATCCTTCAAACAGTTATGTCCCGGGCCGGTGCAAAGCGCTTCCCACGTCTCCACGCACTGGGTCCTCATGACGTTCTCGGGAAGTAGGCTCTCCCCAGTTTGTAGGTGAGAAAACAGAGCATTGACCTATGAACCAGGGGGGTGGTGGTTCATTCCCAGTCAGGGCACATGCCCGAGTTGAGGGCTCGATCCCCAAGAGGGGGCATGCAGGAGGCAGCTCATCAATGAATCTCTCTCATCATTGATGTTTCTCTCTCCCTCTCCCTTCCTCTCTGAAATCAATAAAAACATATATATATATATTTTAAAAAATTGCCCTGTCCGGGTTTGGCTCAGTGGATAGAGCGTCGGCCTGCGGACTGAAGGGTCCCAGGTTCGATTCCAGTCAAGGGCATGTACCTTGGTTGCAGGCACATCCCCAGTAGCGGGTGTGCAGGAGGCAGCTGATTGATGTTTCTCTCTCATCGATGTTTCTAACTCTCTATCCCTCTCCCTTCCTCTCTGTAAAAAATCAATAAGATATATTAAAAAAAAAAAGATAACAGATGCCCAGAAGGATTAACTGATTTTTTCCTCGCTCTGTTCCTTGACAGACCAGCCAGTGAGCTTTTCAGAATGGAACTTTGATTAAGTCACTCCCTTCAACAGCTTCTTACACATGACTCAAGACCAAAACCAGACTACTCAGATTAAAAAATGTAGGCAGAATGAGTCCTAACCAGTTTGGCTCAGTGGATAGAGCATCGGTCTGCAGACTGAAGGGTCCCAGGTTCGATTCCGGTCAAGGGCATGTACCTTGGTTGCAGGCACATCCCCAGTAGGGGGTGTGCAGGAGGCAGCTGAGCAATGTTTCTCTCTCATAGATGTTTCTAACTCTCTATTCTTCTCCCTTCCTCTCTGTAAAAAAATCAATAAAATATACTTTTAAAAAAATGTAGGCAGAATGAGAGAACTAGAAAACCGTTGTTTTGCAACCTCTGATGAGATAGTTCATTCAGGCCATGATTGTTGACGGAAAACCAGATGGAACTGGATATTCCCAGAGTGCTACTACTTGCTCGTGGAAAGGAGGGAACTGGAGCTTTACAATGAGGTTTGCACTGTTCCTATCTGTATTAGTCGGCGAGGGCTGCCAAAACAAAATACCAGAGACTGGGTGCCTCAACAGCAGTCCTTTATTTTCCCCCTGTTCTGGCATCTCCTCCCCTTATAAGGAACCTTCCCCATGGGTCAGGACCCCATCCTTTTATAAAAAGTCCTCTCCCAAGGATAGATTCTTACTGATTTTTAGAGAGGGAAGGAGAGAGAGAGAAACATCCATCTCTCTGTGCGAGAGAAACACCCAGAGATTGCCTCCCGTACGTGCCCCACTTGGGGATGGAACCCACAACCTAGGTATGTGCCCTCACAGGGAATGAAACCCCAAAACTCTTGGTGCACAGGAGGACGCTCCAACCAACTGAGCCACCCGGCCAGGGCAGGACCCCACTCTTTTGTTTATTTATTTAAAGTATATTTTATTGATTTTTTTTACAGAGAGGAAGGGAGAAGGATAGAGAGTTAGAAACATCGATGAGAGAGAAACATCCATCAGCTGCCTCCTCACACCCCCCACTGGGGATGTGCCCACAACCAAGGTACATGCCCTTGACCGGAATCGAACCTGGGACCCTTGAGTCCGAAGGCCGACACTCTATCCACTGAGCCAAACCGGCTTCGGCAGGACCCCACTCTTAATGACCTTATATAACTTTACCTACAAATAATTATGCTGGGGGTTGGGCTTCAACACCTGAACTTGGGGGGAGGGGACAAACATAAATACCACCTGAAGTCCCCCCCCCCCAACAACCTCACCGTCCCCAAAGTGGGACAACAAGGCATCATGCAACATGCAGCTACCAACTCTAAGTATTTGTGTCAAAAATGGCAGAACCTAAATTTAATCAAGCCTTTTGAGTTAACCTCCTGATTCTAGGAAGTCAGAGGATGTGGCAAGGATTTTTTTTACAGAGAGGAAGGGAGAGGGATAGAGAGTTAGAAACATCGATGAGAGAGAAACATCCATCAGCTGCCTCCTGCACACCCCTATTGGGGATGTGCCTGCAACCAAGGTACATGCCCTTGACCGGAATCGAACCTGGGACCCTTGAATTCGAGCCATACCGGTTAGGGCTGTTTTTTGTTTGTTTGTTTGTTGTTTGTGGTTGTTGTTTTTAAGGAGGCCAGCAGGATTTGAGTTTGGCCTGCTGACGCCTGGCATAACGGAATAAGTGAAATGAGGTTACAAAGAAGCAAAAAGACAAAATTCAGATGGCGGGATTATCAACAGAATAACGGAGACCCAGTTTCTTCAATGAATCAATTACACAAAGAAAAAATCAGAGTGGAGGGGAGGGGAGATTGCTCTAAATTAGGAGAAACTTAAGAGACACTGAGAGACGACTGTTTTATGGAAATTTTGTCCCGGTCTTCCTCAGGACCCTAGGACTCTAGCCCGCGGGAAGGAGGCCGCAGCCCTATCCCTCCACCTCCTGGAACTCACCTCACAAACGACTCCCAGCTCCTTCGTTGATGCTTCAACCGTGCCCCTACCCCGGAAAAGAGCGCTTGTTTTCCCTCTTAGCTCCACCCACTTCCGCGCGGCGAAGGAAACCGGACGTAAAGCTGCCCCTAGTCGCGGAGGTACCTCATCTGGCTCGGTAAGTCCTCCCGTCTTCTCTTCCTCCCATCGGAAACGTGAGTGACAGGTCGAAGGTTCCGGTTAGAAAAGCTGGCTTGAATACGGGGTGCGCTTGGTGCGCTTCGTATCTCATAGGCATTTCTCGGGCCAGGCGATTTCCTGCTTGTACCCAAAGCTTTGCGTCTCTCCAAGCCCGAGTTTAAGGACTAATCACTTCCCCCAGACACTGGGAACCCACTTCCTTAAATATATCATCCACTTTTCTTGTTGTAAATAAAGAGACAATTAAGAGGGGACAACTTCTCTGTCCACATTTAATAAATGGAGCAATAGAGAAATCGCAAGTCAGAGCCGTCCAAATCACCCCAGGAAACAGGAATTTATTACGGCACACTCACCCACCCCTAGGGACCAAGGCATACAGTTCCTGCCAGTTTCTAGATATGTAGAAATCTGATATCTGGAGACCTAGACGTTTATTTCCCTAACTTGGCTGGGCGCACTCCCGCTGGGGAAGCAGGAGGAGCGGAGAAGGCGCCTATCCAGTTCCCTAAGTGCCCCCGTGGCGTCTTAGACCCTAGCCTTCCTTTAGGGTCCTGGACCTTAGGCCCTTCATCATAAGGTCCCTTTAAATATTTTGTCCCTTACCTGAGTCCCGCCCAGGGCAGGTAGTCGCAAACCCCGCCCCTCTGCCAGAAACCGCGATCAGGGAGGATTACAGAGAACCGGGGCCAGCAGGGAAATCCCTCCTTTTTCTTCCCTCCCCTCCCTCCTGCCCCTTTTCACAGCTGGCCTCAGCTGGCTTAGGAGGCCCCGATTAAGGAGGAGGGGACAGTGCTCACAAGTCTGGGCAGGTAAGTGAATACCCCTGGAGGCAGAGCCTGGCTTGGGGACCTTGGCATCCTGGCTCCTTGACCCTTGGGGGTCCCAGCAATTTAGGGCCCCCAAGCCCAGGAGTTCAGAGCCTCTTCCCCCACCTCCCCCTGGACTCAAGAATTTAGGCCCCTGTTCTTGCCTCTCCTGTAATCTTTGATCTCTGTTCCTGGATGTGGCAATGGTCATAGAGACAGAGGGATACATGTGGAAATAACAGGAAGGAAGGGATCCTGATCGCCAATGGACGTGTTTAGGAGCACCTACTGTGTGTCAAAACTGTGCTGCGGACTGCAAGCACAGAGGGGGAAAAGATAAGCTCCCTGCTCAAGTCTCTGGAGGCACGCTGCCTTTGCTCGAATCCTGTTTTCTGAATCTTGCAAACCATATACCTTGGGCAAGTTCTGTGACCTCTCTGTGGCTCAGTTTCCTCATCTATAAAATGGGGATAATAATAGCACTATTGTGAACGTCAAACTGTTATATACGAAAACTACCTTGAACAGTGTCTGGCCCAGAATACAGGCGAGGGCAGTATCTGCTATTATTATTGTAATTCATGGGCCCCAGCGTCCAGGCAGGGAGACCTTGCCTCTTTCCTTAGGGGCCGAGGCACTTGTCATCTATACCACACCTCGTTGTTCCAGGGGGTCCACAAAATATGAGGGGCAGGGGCCACCCCTCTCTGCTGCTGCTATACCTGGGGTTGACCACCTGTCTGGACACCTCACCCAGTGGGGAGCAAGACCAAGGTGAGTGTTTGGGGGAAGGCTCTGACATCCACCTTCCCCGATCCTGGAACCCTTGTATCTCCCCCCTCCTACCCCAGGGCCCCATAGCTCTCCTTCCCCTTAGGTTCAGCTTCCTCCATGTCTCTAGCCCTCCTCCATTTTTCTGTCCCTCGTGTTCTTTGGGCCTAGAAGTCTTCTTGGACTCCCCCGAGGCTCAGAGCTTCCTGGACAGCCACAGACGAATCCGGCGAGCCAATCACTGGGACCTGGAGCTGTTCACGCCAGGGAACCTGGAGCGGGAGTGTTATGAGGAGAAGTGTTCCTGGGAAGAGGCCCGGGAGTACTTTGAGGACAATACTCGGACGGTGAGAAGCCTGGGGGGGGGGGGGCTCCAGGCCATCTTCTTCAGGCCCTGGGGGGTCCTGGCCCTCAACTCCCTCTCCCCTCTGGTCTCAGAAATCTGGGTGGCTGGTTGGGTGTGTAGAATCTGCCAGTTGACAGCTTGTCTTTCCACCTTCTCTACGCCCACCCGTTCCAGGAGCGCTTTTGGGAGACGTATATCCACAATGGCAAGGCAGGTGAGTGGGAGGCCACGCCCTCTGGTTCTGTGCAGCTCAGGCATCCCTTCCCATGGAGGCTGAACCAACACTCCCAGCCCCAACTCGGCCATCCCTGGGTTCCTGGAGGTGGTTGGTAAAAGCGTCCTCTCTCTCTCTCTTTTAATTACTATTTTTTAACTTTGATTTTGAGAGAGAGAGATAGAAACATCAATTGGCTGCCTCCTGCACGGGGATCTGACCAGGAATCGAACCGGCGACCTCTTGGTTGCATGGGTCATTGCTCAACCACTGAGCCACACCAGCCGGGCAAAGTGTCCTCTCTTTTGAGACTAGAGCTGGGGCCGGAGGAACCCACCACACCTCATTGCCAGAGGTCCCATGCTCCCAGGAAGCAGGAGGTGAGGGTGGAGGGAGGAGTTACAGCCTGGGGCCTATCAGGCCTCAGGCTCAGAGGCGCTGGCCCACCTGAGAGAGCCCCAGCCCTTCTGCAGCTTGGTTGCTAGGGGGGTTGTTCCCTAGCAACACAGCCTGGTCAGGCCAGGCCATGGAAACCTGTGCATCCCCTCACCGGACCAGTCCGCCCACCCTCAAACCCTCCTCTGAGTTCTGAGGCCCCCGCATGGCTGCAGCCTTGCTGCTGAGGGGGGAGGGGCTGCTCCTTAGCAACAAGGCCAGGCCGGACCACGGAAGCCTGCCTGCCACCGCACTCACTACCTGGCTGGCTTCTCCTCCCCACAGCCCATCCCAGCCTCTGCCTGGTTGCTAAGGAGGCCTTCTCCCTAGCAACCACACCTAGCCAAGCTCAGGACCCTAGGCCTCCTGCCCACCAGAGGACCCCCTTCCAGGCACCAGATGCCCCACCCCCTTTTGGCCTGGTTGCTAGGGGTGGATGTACCATAGCAACAGGCCCTAGGTCTGGGCAGGAGTCCTCACATTGGAGACGGGTTGCTAGGGGAGGTGACTGCGTTGCTGCAGGCCTATGGATGCCTGGTTACTGCTTGAATCCACCTGAAACATGTCAGAGGGCCTGCCCGCTCAGAGCAGCTTTTTGTTAAAAGGGCCAAAAGCCTGGGTTTGCTGTTTGAGGAAAGCACCTCCCTGCGCCCCCCACCCCCGCCAAGTGCTAAAGTCGGACTCCCCAGCAGCAAGACCTAGCAAGGCCTCATGAAGCTGGTCCTCCCTGCACACACCCCCTCCCCCAACACACTTTTCCTCAGACACAAGCCTTGGATTGCTAAAGGGGCTGCACCTTAGGAAAGGGGACACGTGCGTTCTGGACTCCCCGCCATCTGTTATTGGAGGAAGGTTCCTAAATCCCTCCACTGATAAGTGAAAAATTTTTTATTTTTTTAAATTGATTTCAGAGAGGAAGGGAGAGGGAGAGAGAGATAGAAACATCAATGATAAGAGAGAATCATCGATCGGCTGCCTCCTGCACGCTTCACACTGGGGATCGAGCCCGCAACCCGGGCATGTGCCCTTGACCGGAATCGAACCTGGGACTCTTCAGTCCGCAGGCCAAGGCTCTACCCACTGAGCCAAACCAGCTAGGGCGATAAATGAATTTTTTCTAGCCTTCTGGTAAATTCCAAAGCCTTCCTGTGGGTTCTGCAATTCCTCCAGAGTTGAGACCTTGCCCCTCAGTAAAAGGGGCTGCATTCCAGAGGGGGCAGGGTTGCCAGATAAAATACAGGAACTACCCCCACCCTCTTCCTGAGTTAAATTTCAAGTACACATAAATCATTTTTTTAAGTATAAGTATGTCCCCACTTAATATATGGGACATATCTGTATTTAAAAAATATTTGTTGTGTATGTAAAGTTTTGTGGGGTGTCCTACATTATTATTTGTTAAATCTGGCAGTGTTCAGTGGGGGGGGGGGGCCTTGAGAGTTGTCCACCTGACTTCTCTACCTTACCTGTAGTGTGTCACCTGCAATCTTAGCAGATGGATTGCTTAGGATGGTCTTGAACCACCCTCTAGGGAGGGGCTTCTATCGTCATGGGGATACAGCTGCCATGTTTTCTAGGACCAGTTGAAGTTATCATAGGTCTTCTCTGCATTTAATCTCATTGAATTTTTGCAACCTGTCAGAGAGGGATGATGGTCCCATTTTACAGAGCAGGAAATGGAGGCTCAGAGAAATGAGTGAGGTGAGTTGCCTCCGGTCACACAGCCAGGAAGTGGCCCCAGCTCTGCCTTGCTTCTTGGCCAGTGTTCCTCCCTCAGGAGAAAGGCATTTGGATGTTGGGGTGGGTGGGGTGGCAGCCCCTGGGGCAGTGGCTCCCTCTCCCCCCCTCCCCTCCTCCGCAGGGCGTGGACGAGTGGATGTAGCAGGCCTGGTTGTGGGGCTGACATCTGGCATCCTGGTCATTGTGCTGGCCGGCCTGGGAGCCTTTTGGTATCTACATTGGCGACGTGGCAGAAGCCAGCTACCCAGTCCTCAAGAGTAAGGGGACGTCAGGGGGGAAGGGGCCGGGGGGCTGGAGAGAAGGGTGAGCAGGGGAGGGAGGACGGGTCAACAACCTAAGGAGATGGGCCAAGGGTGGGGGACAGGTGGATGCTGCTGGGAGATCTGAGGAGACAGCCCTGTGGAGAGTGAGTCTGTGAGATTGGGTCCGGTTGTGGCGTGTCTGTCTGACCATATCCTCAGTACCTGGCACACAGTAGGAGCTCCACCAGCATTTACCGCCTGTCTTTGCAGTACCAGGTGTGGGTGGTGTGGTTATCAGTGTGTGACTTGTCTCTGGTGAAGCAGGAGCCTGTGGTCTCTGGGTGTCTGTGGGCGTCTGTGGTATGTCCGTTTCCGTGGTACAGGGTGTAGCAAATGTTTGTGTGTGCCTGTAGGAGCTGTCTAGGTGTGTCTTTCTCAGTGGCGGGGTCCAAAAAGGTGCTTGAGCGTTAGTCTTGGAAGTATGGTGGGCCTGGGGATTGTCAGGAGTTTATTGGACGTGGGTATCTCTGTGTTGTGTCTGTATCTGTGTGTGTCCACCTGCCTCTGAAGGCTGTCTTTTTCTCCATTTCTCTGCCTGTACCTGTGTGTCTGTGAGTAAGAGTCCCTCTCAGCAGTTGTTGATTTCTGGGTCTGCCTGTCCCTGTGCATCTGCCTGTCATTTTGAGGCGCTTTTCTGCGTGTGAGATTGAAGGTGACCCTCTTTCTTTCCTGGTTCATCTCCCTTCCACATGGTCCCCTCCCAGCCCCAGAGTCTCTGGGTCCCTATGTCCTCCCTCCTTCTCCCCAGTCTTTCCATCCCTAGGTTTCCCCTGCTAACTGTGCACCTTCTGTTCCCAGGGCCGAGCTCATCAGCCCTCTGAGTCCCCTGAGCTCTCCGGGCTCGCCAACGCCCCTGCCGCCACCCCAGCCGCCAGGCCTCCCCACCTACGAACAGGCTTTAGCGGCCTCTGGGGTGCACGACGCACCTCCGCCCCCCTACACCAGGTGCGGGGCTGGCTTCTGCCCGGAGGCGGGGCGCGGAGGGGAGGGCACCGCTGGAGGCGGGGCGTGGGCTCGGGGGCGGGACTTGGAATTTCGAGCTTATTATTCCGGCCAAGGTTTGAGCGCGGGGGCGTGGCCCAGCCTGAGAGGGGAGCTTCCGAGGAGGGTGGGTCTTGTGCCCGGAGGGTCTAGGATTGGCTGGGACGCCCTGAGCGGTTCGGAAAGGTCTCGGTTGGCGAGGAGGCGGGGGGGGGGGGGGGGGGGGGGCGGAAAAACAGCCGGGTCTTTGACTCCCCACTGTGCCCCTCCCCATGCAGCCTCCAGAGGCCTCGGTGAAGAGCTACTTCGGAGCCGGGTTCCCCGAACCATGCCCCAGATTCACACCGGATTCCGGAAGCTCCCGAGACTCTCCAACTGCGGAGCTGAGCTTGGGGGGTGCAGTGGGTAGGGGTCGTCCGGCTCGAGGCCTACCCTGGCACACGTGTTTCCGCCGCGTTACGGATACACTCACGTCTCCCGCAAAAGTGTTCCCGCGTTCCGGCACCCCGCGGGCTCCAACGCTTTCTTGACCTTGGGGGTACCCGTCATCCCCGCCCCCGGGGTAGGCTTGCTGTGGAGACTCGGAGCCAGGCACGCAGGCCGAGTGTGCAGACTCGCGTGTGAGGTTAGACACGGCCATCTCCCTCCAGTGACACGGGCCACACACACGCAGGGCCCCGCCCGTGCACACGCATGTCTTCGTGCGCTCCCCGCGCGCATACAGGGGCACTGTGCAACCCAGGGGAAGGGTGGGGGGCATATTTGCAACCTTACTCATCAGGGGCAGGCTGTCCCCCTAAGTAAAAGCTCTTTGGAAAAGAAACCAAAAAAAGTGAAAACATGCAAAAAATCGAAATAAACTGAATCGCGACCCCAGGCGCGTCTGCGCGTAGTGAGCTGGTTTTCTGTACTAATGTTGCGCCCTACACCCCCAAGCCCGGCTTGCGCTGTCTGTCTCTCGTTCTCCCTCTCTCTCTCTCTCTCTCTTTTTTTTTTTTTTTTTTGCATTTGCACGGGATTGTGGGAGGAAGCGGAGCACAGCCAGACACCCCGCCGCCCGCCCCCCCTTCCCCTCCCCCCTCCCCCAGCCGCCTTGTGCAAAGATGGCTGCACCGTGAGCGCAGCGGAGGAGGAGGCGGCGGCGGCGGCGGCGAGAGAGCGAGCACCCAGCGCCCGCACCCACCCCGGGGCCGCCCGGGACGCCCCCTCCTGAGCGCGCGCTCCCCCTTTCTCTCTTGCAAGCGCCGGGGCAAAGGCGGAGACAGCGGGGTCCCTCCTCCCCCCTTTCCCTCAAGGGGGAACCCCCTTCCCCCCTCCTTGGCTCGGCGGCTGCACCCCCTCCCTTGTCCGCCCCTCCGCCCCGTCCCCTCCCTTCCCTGCCCGGGCCCTTCCCGGGCCTTCGGCGGCAGCAAAGAAAAAAAGAGAGAGAGGGAGCGAAGGGGGAAAAAAGCAGCAGCGGAGGGAGCGGCGGCGGAGGAGAGCGCGCGCGCGCCCCCTCCCTCCCTCCCTCCCTCCCTCCCCCTCCCCCCAATTTCCACCGCGGCCAATTCATGGACAGGAACTACCCCAGCGCCGGCTTCGGGGACCCGCTCGGCGCCGGGGCGGGATGGAGTTACGAGAGGTCAGCTAAAGCTAGGTAAGGAGCCGAGGGTGGCCTGGAGGAGGGGGCCAAGGGGTGGGGGCCGAGCTGAGCCGGGCCCGGCCCGGCCCGGCCCGCCCGGTGACGCGTGCATCGCAAACTCCCCTCCGGCTTGCAAGGGAGCGGCCTTCCTTGGTTTGCAACAACGCCGCCGCCCCAGTTTGCAAATTGCAAACTCCGCCAAAGCCAGCTCCGGCATGCAAAGGGAGAGATGCAGCGGGAAAATGGGGCTGCAAAACAATTTCGGACGGAAAGGCCTTGGGAAAATGGGAGGGACTGGCGAAGCAAGGCCTGGATTTCCCCCCATCCTTGGATTCCCGGCTTGCTGACCCCTCCCCCCCGCGCCCCAGGCTCTGCTCTTGCAAAGGTGGGAAGGAAAGGAGAATTAGAACGTAGATCTGGGGGGCGCGCCCCCCTCCCAGGTCCCATTGTTCCGGGACTGCTCGAGGCCGCGCCACTCGGGCCCCGACCCCCCCCCCCCGAAATTCCGCGCGCAGAGTGGGCCCGGGGCCCCGCCCCCTTCCTAAGCTGGGGTTCCGCGTGTGTAACGGAGGGGGGGGGCTCCTGGTATCTGAGACACGCCCCCTTTAACTCCCCACCCCCAAAGGCAGGGAATCCTGTTTGATGGCGAGGAGTGGAGTATTTGACCTCTTTGAGTCTGGGCCATGGATTGGGGCCCCGGGGTTTTGTGCATTATTGCATGGGAAGATTCGGGTGTGTGTGGTTGTGTGTGCTGGTGTGTGTGAGCGTGGACCCTGTGCGTGTGTAGTTGGCCTTCGCATCTGCCCCTTACCTACTGTTTATTTGTGTTGCGCCCTCACTCTTCACCTGCCCTGAACCACCTCCCTCCCCCACACACCTGGGTTTCCCAGCATGGTTGGGCATGATCACACGTGTGTTCCATGTGGGGCTCTTCCCTCTGTATCTATCTCCCCCCTCCCCGCCCCCGTGAGTTGGATACTCTTTGCACACATACTTGGCTTTGCATGGTTCCATGCATTTGAACCTCAACCCCAGAGGCGGTGTTCATGGCTGTACTTGAACCTGGTACTTTATGATCCCCTCCTCATCCCACATCCCTCCCGTTTGGGGAACAATCTGCTCCTGACTGGCTTTGCACCACCCCTGGAGGTTCAGGGCCTGGGTGTTCCCACGTGTCTGCAGGCGAGGGGGTGTCTATGCGCAGCTCTGGGGTTGGCCCCAGGGTTTTGTGTCACCAGCGGGGTGGGGGCCCCCCCGACGTGGCCCCTACATTTTCAACTCGAGGCACTTTCTCTGACTTCACCCTCTCAGTGTTTGTCTCAGCCTAGTGCATGTCTGTGTTTGTAAACGTGAGGCTATATGGGCTCTATTTACTGGGACTCGGGGCTCTTTACTGCTGCTGGGGCTCGAGTGGGGACCACTTCTATGGCTCTTTAGTTGGGCACCCCGATTCCCTTGTCTTCTTTCCTTTAGGGCCCAAGGTTCCTTAAAATACCCCCTCTCCCCAATTCAGCTGGAATATTTCCCCCAACTCACCGAGGGATTTGCTGAATTCCCTTCTCCGAGGGCAGTTTAGGAGGATACCCTAACATCTCCCCCTTCCCCCCCAGCTTGGTCTATGGCAGCTCCAGGACCTCGCACCCCGAGACGGACATCTTACATCGCCAGGCCTACGGGGCCCCCCACCCACTGCAAAGCTATGCCACCAACCACCACCCTGCAGGTACGGGCCCCCCTCATCCCGCTCCGACTAGGCCGCCCCTCCCTCCGAGGCAGCTGATTGGCTACTGAAAGTTCCGCCCCTCCTAATTGGCCTTGCCCCTGCCTCCTGGCCCGCCCATGTCTGTCCTTCCTCTGATTGGTTGGCCTGAAGCTGCTTAATTTCACGCCGGATTCGTCTGCCTCTGTGTCTGGCCCCGCCCATTTCCCCTCCAATTGGTCCCATCCCCACAGCCCCCAAATCCCACCTTCTCTTCCAGGCGTTTCCTTGTCTCCAGCCCAGCCAATCACTTCCTTCTGGGTTTGCCGGTTCCCTTGGCTCCTGGGTTCTCTGAACTCTTTCCTTCTGATTGCCATTCTTCCTGATTGGCAATGATTCTTTGGACAGCCTCCTTTCCCCCTTAGATTTGCCCCTTCCTTATCCTCCCCCAGTGGCTCTGCCTCTAAGGCTTCAGATTGGCCTCTTTCCTTTGATCCTACTGCCCTCCCTTGATGGACCAGCAGTGAGACTGGATAGTCCAATTTGATCGTGACCTTCCTGGTTGGCTCCATTTGTCCTTCCCATATTTGTTTTTCTGGATCCTCTCACTTTGACTCACCCCCTTTCCATTTGTTCTGTAGTTCTACTCAGTGGCTCCAGTCAGGCCATTTCTTGTCCTTGCTGGAATTGCCCAGATACTTTGGCCTCACCCCCCTTCCTCCATTCCTAGCAACTCCCTGCCCGTTGGCTCTCACTTCCTTCCCTTCTGGATTTTTCTATTCCTTTGCCTACCTTTCTCTTCTTGGACTCCCTGCCCTGATGACTGCATCGCGCCCCATCCTGCTTACTGTCTCCTTACCACGTTCTCCCCCTTTCCTTCCCTCCAGTCCCCTTTCCCTGACCCAACTTGCCTTTGACCTCTTCCCTTTCAACCCCGCCCTGTCCCCTACCTCGCTGACTCTATCCCCTGTTCCTGGTCAGGCCTCTCTGGACTCTTTGACACTGGCCTCCACCACGCAGGCTCCGCAGGGCCCGACGCCTCCGTCATGAACCTCATCTCGGCCCTGGAGTCCCGGGGCCCCCAGCCAGGCCCCTCTGCCTCCTCTCTCCTCTCCCAGTTCCGCAGTCCTTCCTGGCAAACAGGTAAGCCCGCTGCCAACTCACGAGGGCCAGGGTGGGGCTGGCTGGTGGTCCACCCTGACCGATGGTCTCCTCCATCATCCCCAGCCATGCACACGCCAGGCCCCACGGAGCTCTTCATCTCAGGCGCCCTGCCGGGTTCCAGCACCTTTCCATCCTCCTCTGCCCTGTCGGCCTACCAGCACCCCGCTTCCTTCGGCAGCCGCCCCTTCCCGGTGCCCTCGTCCCTCAGCCTCCAGGACCCCCCGTTCAGTCCCCCCGCTAACGGGCTCCTGTCCCCTCATGACGTGCTGCACCTGAAGCCCTCGCAGGCACCCACGGTGCCCTCCTCGCTAGGCTTTGAGCGCCTGGCGGGGGGTGGTGTCTTGGGGCCCGCTGGTCTTGGCCCGGCCCAGACCCCTCCTTACCGCCCTGGCCCCCCAGACCCACCTCCGCCTCCCCGACACCTCCCAACTCAGTTCAACCTGCTGGCTTCCTCTTCCGCCGCCGCCGCCGCCGCCGAGCAGTCCTCCCCACAGCTCTACAACTTCTCGGGGGCTGCCCCAGGCCCGCCGCCCGAGCGGGCCCTGCCCCGCCAGGACACCGTCATCAAGCACTACCAACGGCCAGCCAGTGCCCAGCCCCCGCCGCCCCCGCCATCTGCCCACGCCCTCCAGCACTATCTGAGCTGTGGAGGCAGCTACCCCTCCATGGGCCATCGGGCCAACCTGGCCTGCAGCCCCCTGGGCGGTGGGGAACCTTCCCCAGGCGCTGGGGAGCCTAGCAAGGCTGGGCCCAGCGGAGCCGCGGCCGGGGGGTCCGGCCGGGCTGCGGGCCCCGAGGCGGCCGGAGGAGGCGGAGCCGGGGGTGGCGGCGGAGGGTACCGCCCCATCATTCAGTCCCCTGGTTATAAGACGGGCAAAGGCGGCTATGGAGCCGCTGCGGGTGGTGCCAATAGGCCCCCGCCACCTCGTTCAACCGCCACACCCAAATGCCAGAGCCTGGGTGGTCCAGCAGCGGCCTATGCCACTGGGAAGACCTCTGGGGCTGGCGGGGCGGGAGGCCAGGCCTATTCTCCTGGTCAGCCCCAGGGGCTTCTAGGACCCCAGGCCTACGGGCAAGGGTTTGGAGGGGGTCAAGCACAGGACTTGAGCAAAGGCCCTAGCTACTCAGGGGGGCCTCCCCAGCCCCCTAGTGGCCCCCAGCCTCCTGGCCTAGCCACGTGTCAGAGCTACTCCCCTGACCAGCTGCAGGGGCAGCTGTATGGGGTGCAGGGCGAGCCGTACCCAGGGCCAGCTGCCCACTCCCAGGGGCTGCCCACCGCCAGCCCCTCACTCAGCTATAGTACCGGCCATTCCCCGGCGCTCTCGGGCCACGGCGGCGGCTGGGGTCCCAGCTCCCTGGGTGGTGGTGGAGAGGCCAGCCCCTCTCACATCATCCGCCCGCTGCAGTCGCCACCTGCCTCTGGTCGCCCGCCTGGAGTCGGCTCTCCGGGAGCCCCTGGCAAATACCTGAGCTCCGTCCTGGCCTCAGCCCCGTTCCTGGCACCCCCGGGAGCCGGCAGCTACGCGGCCGGAGCCGGCGGCTACAAAGGCAAGGGGGATGGCTCGGAGCTGCTGGCAGGCCCCGGGGGGCCTCCGGCTGAGCGCACCGAGGACGAGGAGTTCCTCATCCAGCACCTCTTACAGGCGCCCAGCCCCCCGAGGACCTCAGGAGCCGATGGCTTGGTGGGCGAAGATGGGGCGGCAGATGCCTCCAAAGGACTTGGGGGGAGTGGCGGGGCTGGGGGTCCCCCGGGCACACCCTATGAGCTGGCCAAGGAAGATCCCCAGAGGTACCATCTGCAGAGCGTCATCCGTACCAGTGCCAGCCTCGATGAGGGTGCCACGGCGGCCCTGGAGCTAGGCCTGGGGAGGCTGAAGGAGAAGAAGAAAGGGCCGGAGCGGGGTGGTGAGACCCCTGAGGGGCTAGCCACCTCGGTTGTCCACTACGGGGCCGGTGCCAAGGAGCTGGGGGCCTTTCTCCAGAAGAGCCCGCCACCCCCACCCCCCACGGCCCAGCCTGCCCAGCCCACCCCCCACGGCCTCCTCCTGGAGGCCGGAGGCCCTGACCTCCCACTGGTGCTGCCTCCTCCTCCCCCACAGCTGCTTCCCTCGGTCCTCAGCCACACCCCCAGCCCGTCCTCCAGCACCCCCAAAGTCGGAGTCCATCTCCTTGAACCAGCCACCCGAGACGGGGCACCCCAACCGCCCCCGCCTCCTCCCCCACCGCCACCCATGCCTCTCCAGCTCGAGGCCCATCTACGCAGCCACGGGCTGGAGCCCGGTGCCCCCAGCCCCCGCCTGCGACCCGAGGAGAGCCTGGAGCCGCCGGGTACCATGCAGGAACTGCTCGGGGCCCTGGAACCACTGCCCCCTGGGCCCGGGGACACGGGCGTGGGCCCGCCCAACAGCGAGGGCAAGGATCCCTCGGGTGCCTACCGCAGCCCCAGCCCGCAAGGCACCAAGGCTCCCCGCTTTGTGCCGCTCACCTCCATCTGCTTCCCCGACTCCTTGCTCCAAGACGAGGAGCGCAGCTTCTTCCCCACCATGGAGGAGATGTTCGGCGGAGGGGCCGCCGACGACTACGGCAAGGCCGGGCCGCCCGAGGACGAAGGTGACCCCAAGGCGGGCACTGGGCCCCCGCCGGGCCCCCCGGCCTATGACCCCTACGGGCCCTACTGCCCAAGTCGGGCGTCTGGAGCAGGGCCCGAGACGCCGGGCCTGGGCCTCGACCACAGCAAGCCGCCTGAGCTGCCCTCCACGGTCAACGCCGAGCCCCTGGGCTTGATCCAGAGCGGGCCCCACCAGGCGGCCCCGCCGCCCCCGCCGCCTCCACCACCCGCCTCCGAGCCCAAGGGAGGCCTGACCTCGCCCATCTTCTGCTCCACCAAGCCAAAGAAGCTGCTCAAGACGTCCTCCTTCCACCTGCTCCGGCGCCGCGACCCTCCCTTCCAGACGCCCAAGAAACTGTATGCCCAGGAGTACGAGTTCGAGGCCGACGAGGACAAGGCTGACGTGCCTGCCGACATCCGCCTCAACCCCCGGCGCCTGCCCGACCTGGTGTCCAGCTGCCGCTCCCGCCCGGCCCTCTCACCGCTGGGTGACATCGACTTCTGTCCGCCCAACCCCGGCCCCGACGGCCCCCGGCGCCGGGGCCGCAGGCCCACCAAGGCCAAGCGCGACGGCCCGCCCCGACCCCGGGGCAGACCCCGCATCCGCCCGCTGGAGGTCCCCACCACCACGGGGCCGTCCTTGTCCTCCACACCCACTGACGGGGCCAAGAAACCCCGGGGTCGGGGCCGTGGCCGGGGCAGGAAGGCCGAGGAAGCGGGGGGCACCCGGCTGGAGCCCCTGAAGCCACTGAAGGTGAGGGCGAGTGGGGCGCCAGCGCCTGAGTCTTAGAGAAAGGCAAGGGTCGGGGCCACGTTGCAAGTTCTTGAGTGTGACTGGGGATATGGTTTCTATTTCTTTTTATGTTTTTATTTTTTAAAATATTTTTACTGGTTTTTAGAGAAGGGAAGGGAGAGGAGAGGGATTGAGAGAGAGAGAAACACGGATGATAAATATCATCGATTGGCCGTGTCCTGCATGTCCCCCTGGGGATCGAGCCTGCCATCTGGGCATGTGCCCTGACCAGGAATCCAGCCCGTGATCTCTTGGTTCCTGGGTCAAAACTCAACCACTGAGCCACACTGGCTCAGCTGGTTTATATTTCTAAAACCCGTGAGGAGATGACTCTTAAGGGCTGAAATTCCAGGATTGCGCTGTTGGGGTGATCTGAGAACTGACACTCGGGTTTTAGAGGGAGGCAAGAGATTGGAGCTTGGGTTCTTATCCATGGCGGATGCTAGATGCCTGGGTCTGGGCGGGAGGGAGGGAGGTCTGGAGCCCTGGGCTCCCGGACTGAGCAAGGAGAGGTCAGTGAGTAATAAAAGGATGGAACTGAGTCCTGTCGTTCTGGAATCCGAAGGGGTCTGTGGACTTGAATTCAAGGATTCTCTGGGCTGAGTCTGGGGACTTCCAACTTTAGGGTCTGAAGTTGGAAGGGGGCTGGGGTTCTGGACTCGGGGGTCTGAGGGAGGAGGGGACTTGGGGCCCGACTCTTGGGCCCTGACCCCCCCACTACTCCTGTATCTAGATCAAGCTGTCTGTGCCCAAGGCTGGTGAGGGTCTGGGGGCCTCATCTGGTGACGCCCTATCAGGCGCCGACCACAACAGCTTGGACTCGGGCCTGACTCGGGAGAAGATCGAGGCCAAGATCAAGGAGGTGGAGGAGAAGCAGCCGGAGATGAAGTCCGGCTTCATGGCCTCCTTCCTGGACTTCCTCAAGTCGGGCAAGCGCCACCCCCCGCTCTACCAGGCCAGCATGACGCCTCCGCTCAGCCCCCCCAAGAGCGTGCCGCCCTCCGTGCCCACGCGAGGCCTGCAACCCCAGCCCCCCTCTGCCCCCGCCGTGCCACACCCTCCGCCCACGGGCGCCTTTGGGCTGGGCGGCGCGCTGGAGGCCGCGGAGAGTGAGGGGCTGGGGCTGGGCTGCCCTTCGCCCTGCAAGCGGCTGGACGAGGAGCTGAAACGGAACCTTGAGACGCTGCCCTCCTTCTCCTCGGACGAGGAAGACTCTGTGGCCAAGAACCGGGACCTGCAGGAGAGCATCTCCTCGGCCATCTCTGCCCTCGACGACCCGCCCCTTGTTGGGCCCAAGGACACCTCCACTCCGGACGGGCCCCCCTTGGCTACTGAGGCTCCTGTCCCAGGGCCACCCCCTCTCCCAGGGCTCCCCAGTGCCAGCAGCAATGGCACGCCTGGTGAGCTCTGGGAAGATGGTCCAGGGGAGGGGCAGGGGTTTCCTGTTCGGGACGCCGGGTACAGTTATGTGGGAGACGCCCTGTTGAAGGGACACTGTGTTAGATGATGTAGATTTGCATATCTGTGGAGGTAACTGCTGAGGGCAAACAAGTGCTTTGAGAGAGGGGTGTTTTTTTCTGATCTGCCCGCAGGTGCTAAGTGGACTGGCAGGGGCCCCAAGGTGGGCACTGGAGAATGCTGGGGGACAGGGCAGGTTATAAGTGATGGGGACAGCTGGTAACGGGGTACTCGGTGAGCTTTTTAAACCGGCAGGGGATCCGCGCCCTGAGAAGGGCTCTGGAGTTAGTGATGTGTGCTAAAGAACAGGAAGATTTCGGGGGGCAGAGAGAGAGACTTAGGGAGGGTAGTTTAAAAAGAGACTGGAACACTGACTGGTCTTAGGGAAGGCCGGTGGGTATGGCTGGGTCTCTATGGGGTTCTGATCTGAAGCTTTGGACAAAATGTAAGGGCCTTTAATGAGGGTAACAGGTGTAGGGGTTTGGAGGAGGGCATTTGGGGCGGTTAATGAGGGGGGCTTGAGGGCTCAGAGAAGGACGTTACAGAGACCCATTAGGAGTTAGTACAGAGGAGAAGGGCATTGCCTATTCCGAGAATGGAGGAGGACTTGGGGTGAGGAGGATGGGACCTCTGAGCAGGAAAGGAGGCGGTAGAGCATGGAGGGAATGGTTTCGGAATGGGGAAGAACAGGGAGGAATGGGGGTTGAAGCCAGGCAAGGGCATAGAGGCCATAAAGCCACGTTCAGGACTAAAATGGGCATTCGGGTGGGAGCTGGGCGTTGGCCTCAGGGACCTGGGTGGCAAGCGGAGGCAGAGGGCTTCTCACAGGAAGGGACGTTCATATTCAGGGACGAGAGAAGAGGTTCTGGGGATGGCAGCAGGTGGCATTTGGAAACGAGGCAGGGCAGGGCAAGGAACTTCGTAGGGACTAGGCTGGGGAGCAGGGGAGATGCGACCAGAGTGGGGGACAGGTGAGTGAGGACAGAGTGTAAACAGCATAGGAGACTCCTGACCCTGGGGGTGGGGGAGGGGGGGCATTGAGCAATGGTATTGGGATAGAGCTACAGAGATGGGGTCTTTGACGTCCGGGTGGGAAGACTGATGAGGACATTGGAGGGAGAGGTTACAGGGACGTGGGCTTCCTGTGGGTGTCTGTACGGGTGCCTATTGAAGGTCAGGAAGGTGACTGGACGGGATCGGAGAGCGGGGTCAGATAGGAGCTTTGCAGGAGGAGCCAGGGCAACAAGAGTAACAAGAGACGGAGGTGAAGGGCGGGCGGGGTACCGGTGTGTGGTAGCTAAAGAACTCAGTTTCATCAGGAGGGATGTCTGGGTGCAGAGGTGGGGGGTGGGGGTGGGGGTGGGGGGTGGGGGGCGGATTGGCGCCCTAGAGGAGACTAGGCACAAGCTGGGAGCACCTTTCACTGACTGCAGAAACCGGAGGGACATGCCGGGATGCTGATGGGAAGCAGGCTGAAGCTCTGGGAGGGGGGGCTCTGGGGGTCCAGCCCTGATGCTCCTCTTGCCCCCCAGAGCCCCCGCTGCTGGAGGAGAAGCCCCCGCCCTCTCCGCCGCCTGCCCCAACGCCCCAGCCGCCGCCCCCACCGCCAGCCCTGCCCTCGCCACCTCCCTTGGTGGCTCCCGCTCCGGCTCCGGCTCTGGCTCCGGCTCCAGCTCCGGCTCCGGCTCCAGCTCCAGCTCCTGCTCCCGCTCCTGCTCCCATTCCCGCTCCGGCTCCTGCTCTGGCGCCTCTGGCTCCCGCTCCCGCCCCGGCCCCGGCGTCCAGCTCGCCACCTCCGCCACCTCCACCGGCCCTGCCTTCGCCACCTGCCCCGCCGCCCCCACCAGCCGCTGCCCCGCCCGAGGAGCCGGCCGCCCCTTCCCCCGAGGACCACGAGCCGCCGGACGCCCGGCCCCTGCACTTGGCCAAGAAGCAGGAGACCGCGGCCCTGTGCGGGGAGACGGACGAGGAGGCCGGCGAGAGCGGCGGGGAGGGCATCTTCCGCGAGCGGGACGAGTTCGTCATCCGAGCGGAGGACATACCTTCCCTCAAGGTGAGTCCCCGGCCTGCCTCGCGGCTGGACCGGCCGGAGGGGGGCGGTCACCGCGGGGACGTGGGGACACGCAGCCTGTAGATACTGTTTGGTGTGTCCGTTCCCTATAACTAGATGACACCCGTTGTTAACTGTTTATGGGGTCACCCGGGGTGCCGGGGCTATAGTGAGGAGCAAAGCGCGTGAGGTCTGGTCTCTGGAGGATGTTCTTGGGACAGAACCATGAACATGACATCACCTGGAATGCAGTAGCCGGTGGGTTGGGCATGCCCATATGTCAGGCACATCTGAAACCTTTGAGGCAGACCAGCCAGTTCACTGCTTCCAGTTACTCCGCACCACAAGCTCCAGCCCCACGGGCCAAAGCCAGCCCTTGGCCTGGTTCATTAGCATATGGCCACACCCACTCATTTGCATATCACCTTACACTGCTTTCCCCATACACGCGGAGGTGGTGCTTGCAGCTGGGCCTCGCTGGCCTGCAGAGCTGGGCCTTTGCTGGCCTCTGCGGTGCTTGGCTCCTGGGCAGGTAGAATTGGACCAGAGGGTTAATACAGTATAAGTGCTCCCCAAGGCCCTGCCTCGCCGGTTTGGCTCGGTGGATAGAGCGTTGGCCTGCGGACTGAAGGGTCCCAGGTTCGATTCCGGTCAAGGGCATGTACCTTGGTTGCGGGCACATCCCCAGTGGGGGGTGTGCAGGAGGCAGCTGATCGATGTTTCTCTCTCATCGATGTTTCTAACTCTCTCTCCCTCTCCCTTCCTCTCTGTAAAAAATCAATAAAACATATTTTTAATAAATAAATAAATAGAAAGTGCTCACCAAAGGGTAGGTGACAACAGATGCCGGTGCAGCGCTTCTCACAGGCATGCGGCAGAGCACGGAGGGCGAGCACTCGGTAGGTCAGTGAGCCATGAAGCACCCTGATGGCGACCCCAGAAGCTGCGGCCATTCTCCACAGGAGTCATTGTCACTGGCTGGGTGTTGACTAGGGGACAGGTACCGTGTTCGGGCCTGGATGTGCGCTGTCACATTTCATTTAATCATGGGTGTTGTTTCTTCTCAAATACAGATGGAGAAACTGTGGGACGGATTAATTGTAAGGGCAATGACTGTTATTACACCCTTTATGGAGTGTTTTACGAGATGGACGTCACGTAGTTTCCCGACATTATTTTTAAGCCATTTCATTGTGGGGAAAGTAGAGCGAATAGAACACCGGGCCTGTGTGTACCCATTACTCCGCTTCCACCATCGTCACCTCCTGGCTGGTCCTGCTCCCCCTGCCCCACCCCACCCACCCCAGACATCATATCCTTTCACCCACATTTTATCATCTTTTTTTTTGGCATGAAATTTGATACATTCCAAAGAACGGTCATAAGAGATTTGTAAGTTGTGAAGCAAAATGCTAGAATGAACACCTATGTCCCCCCACCTCCCAGCCATCAACCAGAGCGTTCCCAGTGCCTCGAGTCTCAGGTGTCACCCCCTGGCCGGTCCTCCTGCGTCCCCCCGGGCCGTACCACTTGGTCGTGCCCTGTGTACATGATTTCATTTTACCCTCACGACTTCTGGGGCTGATTTGGCCAGTCAGCCTGGGACAAGCGAGGGACGTGTTGAATAGGCACCAATCGTAGGAACTGGGGCCCAGCCAGCGTGGCTCAGTGGTTGAGTGTCGACCTATGACCCAGGAGGTCACGGTTCAATTCCCAGTCAGGGCACATGCCCAGGTTCCAGGCTCCATACACAGTATGGGGTATGCAGGAGGCAGCTGATCAATGATTCTCTCTCTTCATTGATGTTTCTGTCTCTCTCTCCCTTTCCCTTCCTCTCTGAAGTAAAAAAATAAAAGATAGTAGGAATTGGACAGGATTTGGGGCACGTCACAGTCAGAATGTAGTTTAATCTTTTTTTCCCCTTTAACTGTGATATCTTATGCATACCACAAAGTTGATCCTTTTCACCCTTTTTAAGTGTACCATTCAGTGACATGAAGTATATTATATTGTTGTGCAAAACTGTCTCCAAGTTTTATCTTTTTTTTTTTGGCTATAATTTTTTCATAGACTTTGTATGGCCTCATATGAGTATTGTGTTATATTTCCTTTTCTGTTTTTTTAAAAATTATTTTTATTGATTTCAGAGAGGAAGGAAGAGGGAGAGAGAGATAGAAACATCAATGATGAGAGAGAATCACTGACTGGCTGCCTCCTGCACGCCCCCCACTGGGGTCCGAGCCCACAACCCGGGCATGTGTCCTGACCAGAATCGAACCCAGGACCCTTCAGTCCACAGGCCGAGGCTCTATCCACTGAGCCAAACTGGGTAGGGCTCCTTTTCTGTTTTTAAGGGATCTTTTCAACAGTTTGTATACGATAGTAATTAGTTGTTCTTTGAAAGTTTGTTACAATTACCTATAAACCTGTCTAGGGCTCAGGGGGTAGGGTAGGAATTTTAATAATAATTATAATTTTTTTTTGTTAGTATTCACCTGAGGATATTTTTTCCTTTTTTTTTTTTTTTTGTTTTTTTTTTTTTAGAGAGAGAGTGGAAGGAAGGGGGAAAGAGAGAGTAACACCACTGTGAGAGAGACACATTGATTGGTTGCCTCCCGCACTCGCCCCCACAGGGGCCAGGGATCAAACCTGCAACCCAGATATGTGCCCTTGACTGGGAATCGAACCCACGACCCTTTGGTGCATGGGCTGATGCTCTAACCACCGAGAAAAACCAACCAGGGCTCCAAGATTTATCATATATATGTAGCTTGATAGATAGATAGATAGATAGATAGATAGATAGATAGATAGATAGATATACTGTGTGTGTGTGTGTATATATATATACATATATATATATATATATATATATATATATATATATATATATATGTTGATTTCAGAGAGGAAGGGAGAGAGAGAGAGAGAGAGAGATAGAAACATCAATGATGAGAGAGAATCATCGATCAGCTGCCTCCTGCACACCCCCCACGGGGGATCAAGCCCGAAACCCAGGCATGTGCCCTTGACCGGAATAGAACCCGTGACTTGTCAGACCTCAGGCCGACGCTCTATCCACTGAGCCAAACTAGCTAGGGCTCCAAGATTTATCTTTATAATCACCTTCCTTTATAAGGGATTATTATCCCCATTTTACAGGGAAGGAAACTGAGGCGCAGAGCAGTATAGTAGCGTTCCCAAGCTTTCACAGCTGGGACCTGCACGCAGCCCTCCTGCCCTCTGGGAGCCCGTGCCCTCAGCACCAGACTCAGCGGTTCTCTCTGTAGTTCTGTCAAACACTGACAATGACGCAGCCAGTGCTACTGGGCGCTCAGCACTGGGCCAATGAACAGGGCTCTGGGCAGGGACCGTGGCTCCCAATTTACAGATGAGGAAGTTCACGATCGGAGAGAGGGAATCATTTGGCTGGTGAGTGTTGAGCTGGGACCGGAGCCAGAGCCATCTGATACCACCTCCCGGCTGGCATGGGGCAGAGGAGGGGACCGGGCAAGGACTCAGTGCTTAAAATACAACACAAGTGTGCGTTGTAATGGGGGACGCACAGCCTCGGGACTGAGTCACCAAGGCAGATGTTGGGGACTCGTTCATGTACCTGGAGTCAGGGCAGGCTGGCGGCATGGTTGTGGAGAGCCTGGCTTTGACGTTCATCTGACCGGTACGAATCTCTGCCACTTCTGAGCTAGACGGGTATGGAACCTTCCTGAGCCTCAGTGCCCTCATCTGTGAAATGGGCTGATCATATCAGGACCTCCTTCATGCAGTGGGAGGACTCGGGCGTCATGGCTTGCTCGGTGCTCTGACCGTGGGTGGCACGCTGAGGTGTCCTGTAAGCTTTGCTTCTCGTATTCATCTTGGTGATCTTGGTGATCTTGGGGAGATCTCTGGTGCAGTGCTTCGCCACGTTTGTCTGTAGGCCAGATAGCACATATTTTTGGCTTTGTAAACCACTTAGGGTCTCTGACACATGTTCTTTACTTTTCCTTTTTTACAATTTTTTAAAAATGTAGAAACCGCCTGGCCGGTATGGTTCCGTGGTTGAGCGTTGACCTATGAACCAGGAGGTCACGGTTCGATTCCTGGTCAGGGCACATGCCCGGGTTGCGGGCTCCATCCCCAGTGTGGGGTGCGCAAGAGGCAGCCGATCAATGATTCTCTCTCATCATTGATGTTTCTCTCTCTCTCTCTCTCTCTCTCTCCCTCTCTCTTCCTCTCAAATCAATTAAAAAAGAAAACATTTTTAAATGTAGAAACCATTCTTAGCTCTTAGATCTATAAAAATGGGCCACGGGCCATCGTTTTTTCCTAGAGCACTGGCAGTCCAATAGAAATATCATGAGTCATACACATCATTGAAACTTCCTTGGATCCACATTTTAAAAAAAATATATTTTATTGATTTTTTACAGAGAGGAAGGGAGAGGGAGAGAGAGTTAGAAACATCGATAAGAGAGAAACATCGATCAGCTGCCTCCTGCACACCCCCTACTGTGGATGTGCCCGCAACCCAGGAACATGCCCTTGACCAGAATCGAACCTGGGACCTTTCAGTCCACAGGCTGACGCTCTATCCACTGAGCCAAACCGGTTAGGGCTGGATCCACATTTTTAAACAGTTAAAAGATGGGTGAGATTAGCCACAGGAATGTCTTTTCTTTAACCCAGCATATCTAAAATAGCATTTCAGCATGTAATTAATATAGAAAAACTTGATGTTTTATGTGGTGTGTGTGTGTGTGTGTGTGTGTGTGTGTGTGTGTGTGTGTGTTTTATGTACCAAATCTTCGAAATCCAGTGAGTATTTTACACCCATAGAACATTCAGATCAGCTGCATTTCAAGTGCTCAAGAGCCACATGTGGGGAGGGAGGGGCTGCTGACCTGGAGCAGCCCGGATTAGCCCCCTCCCTGCTTCATGTTCCCCATCTGTAACATGGGTGTGATCATATTCACTCTCAGTACTTGGGGATGTTGAAGATTTAGCAGGATGTGAATTCTGAGCACATGAGAGTTGGTTGGATGGAGAAAAGTGTGGGGAGGATGGGCCAGCCAGCGGGGAGAGTCTGTGAAGCATGGCCTGCTTGTGATGTGCAGGGAATCAAGGAGTCGAGCCTTGGCCAGTGAGCCCCACGTCTGGAATGAATGGGAGAGTCTGCTCTGGGTGGCTCCGCAGGGAGGTGGCTGTGGAGGTGTCCAGTTCTGGAGTGCCTTCAGAACTGTGACTCCCCTGTTAACGGACCCCGCAGGCTCGAGGTGTCTAGCTTCCTCACATCCTGCTGCTTACTGTCCTTCTCTCAGCCTGTCACAGTTCAAATTCCCAGAACAGAATCTGATTGGTCGAGCTCAGCCTTTGGGGTCAGTGGGTGGGGCAACTTCCCTGGTAAGTGGAAGTGGGCGTTGGCATGAGGAGAGGCAGGAAGGACATGGCTTTGGTACGAACTGGCACTGGTGAGGAGCTGGCAGGGATGTTTGCCAGTTGACTGGGTCCGATGACGAGGGGTAGGGGGGAGGCGGGGGAATCCTGGGAGAAAAGTGGTTTGGGGGAAGACACCAAGCCCAATGGGAAAGCAGTGAGCCCAGGGACTTAGTCCAGCTAGAGAATCAGCTGACTCCTTAGAGAAAGCAGATGGGCAGTGGGGGGAGGCAGAGGTGGGGTGGTTTTCCCTGGCTTCAGGGGGAGGGGGGAGCCCTAATGGATTTCTCAACGGCTTCTGAGAACTAGAACAGGGCACATCCTATTCACAATGAGAGAGAAAAAGCACCCCCGGTGGGGGACCCTGCATTTGCAAAAAGTGTGGAGTTCAAAAGTCTGGGGCTTGCTCTGGCCAGTGTGGCTCAGTTGGTTGGACATCATTCTATGCACCGAAAGGTTGCCAGTTCAATTCCTTGTCAGCGCACATGCCCGGGTTGCATGCTCGATCCCCAGGGGTGGGCATTCAGGAGGCAGCTGATCGATGTTTCTCTTTCACATCCATGTTTCTCTCCTTCTCCCTTCCTCTCTCTCTAAAAAAAAAAGTCGGGGGCTTGTCTGCTGAGCTTGGAGGGGTCTGCATGGCCTGCTGCGCAGGGGCAGGAGAGGGGAGAGGAAACGGGGGCAAAGTCTCTCCGTGCCCGCCTGCCGAGGGTTTTGGAGCAGGGTAGGATGTACGTGGACTTTTCAGTCCTTGGGCCTCTGGCCTGGCTCCCTGAGGAGCCAGAAGGGAGGACTGACAACCGTGGTTTCCTGGAGGAAAGCACGCTAGGTGGGGGACGCCTGCGTCCCTGTCCCATCCTGCCTCCCTCTTGTGTGAGGCTCAGGCGAGAGCCTCTGGACTGCATTTTCGTCAGGTTATGGAAACGCCTGCTATGTGGATCGGATTGATCTGAGGGACATGAGGCATCGTGGCTGCGAGAGCAGTTGACCCAAAACCAAGGGTAGATAACCAATACCTGGCACGCAGCCCTCCGTGTTGCCGCTGTCAGGGGCAGACATTATTAATTGATCCCAGCACTCGCTCCTGCTGAGCCAGGTGCTCAGGGCAGCCATGACCAATCGATTGGAGTGATCCTCCGAATGCTGTTGTGGCCCCTTGACCATGGAGTCTGTGATGGCAGGCACTGCTCCTCCTCCATCCCTGGGTCAGCACAATGCACAGTGCACGTATCCCCCTACGTGCTTAGTCTTTTCGGATCTGTACCACCGGGAGTTGCTCCCGTCTAGAGCCACGGCCGTCACACACTTCCCTGGCAGCCCTGGTCATCACCCAGTCCCCGCATGGAAAGGGACACGGTCCTTCCAAGACTCATTTAGGTGTCACTTCTTCCAGGAAGCGTTCTTGGATTCAGATTGAGTTGAGGGTCCGTTCTCTAGGCTTCTGGGGCATCCGCCATTAATACATTTCTTCTTCTTTTTTTAATATACTTTATTGATTTTTTACAGAAAGGAAGGGAGAGGGATAGAGAGTTAGAAACATCAATGAGAGAGAAACATCGATCAGCTGCCTCCTGCACACCCCCCACTGGGGACGTGCCCGCAACCAAGGTACATGCCCTTGACTGGAATCGAACCTGGGACCCTTGAGTCTGCAGGCCGACGCTCTGTGCACTGAGCCAAACCGGTCAGGGCCGTTAACACATTTCCTATCGGTGCTGTTATTGTGTGCCTGTGTCTGGCTCCCCTCCTGCCCGTCTCACTCCCCAAGGTCAGATGCTGGGTCTCACTCCCACCCATGGGTTCCAGTGCCCAGTCAGGGGCCCACGAGCCTCGGTGTGTGGGCGGGGGTCTGAGGGGGTGCAGGGGGTGGAGATGGGAGAGCCGTTACCTGGGTCCTGCCCCGGGTGGGTAGGCGGATGGAGTGAATGGTCTCAGGTAACCTGTCACCTGTCTGTTCTTGGCACCAGCCACAGCCTTGCCCTGCTTTGGTTAGTTGCTTGTCTGCCTTGTTGCCCGGGTAACGAAGACCCCATAACAAGGCTTTGTCAGTCTCCTTGGCGGCTGTGCCCTGGGGCCAGACACGGTGTCTGGAAAAGGGTGGGTGGCAGGTGCTTGCGTTTTGCCATTACCGCATGCGGGGGGCGTGTGCCATCCGACCGGACTGAGCGCCGGATGAGCCGGAGGAGGACAGGGCCAGACGCCAGCTGTCTCCGGACTCAGCGAGGTCCCCGGGGCTCAGGCCCTCACGAGACCAAAAGATATCTGTCTGACCGCGATGCCTTTTGTCTAAGGGGGTACCGAGGGAGGCCCGAGGGCCAGGAATTGGGGGGCAGGGCGCAGGAACGGGTGCTGACCCCGCCGGCCTCGCTGTGCCCCTCCTCAGCTGGCGCTGCAGACGGGCCGAGAGCCCCCACCCATCTGGCGCGTCCAGAAGGCCCTGCTGCAGAAGTTCACCCCGGAGATCAAGGACGGGCAGCGGCAGTTCTGCGCCACCAGTAACGTAAGCCTGCGGGGGCAGCGAGGACCCGCCCCGCCGGGGGGTCCGGCCCGGGGCGGTGGGAGTCTCGGGGGTCGGGGCTGCCCCGATGGGGCGGTGAAGGAGTTTCTTCTTGTGCCTCTTCCCCTCCGTAGTATTTGGGATATTTTGGGGACGCAAAAAACCGGTACCAGCGCCTTTATGTGAAGTTTCTGGAAAACGTCAACAAGAAGGATTACGTGAGGGTCTGTGCTCGGAAACCCTGGCACCGGCCCCCAGCGCCTGTCAGGTACCGTGGGGCCTGGGGGACGGGGGGCGGGCACGGCCAGAAGGCTAGGGGACCGAACATGCGACAGGAAATTGTCAGGAGGAGGGGACAGAGCAGGGCTGGACAGAGACCCAGAGAGAGATGGACAGGCCCAGGGAGAGACGGACAGGCCCAGAGAGAGATGGACAGGCCCAGAGAGAGATGGACAGGCCCAGGGAGAGATGGACAGGCCCAGGGAGAGACGGACAGGCCCAGAGAGAGATGGACAGGCCCAGAGAGAGATGGACAGGCCCAGGGAGAGACGGACAGGCCCAGAGAGAGATGGACAGGCCCAGAGAGAGATGGACAGGCCCAGGGAGAGATGGACAGGCCCAGAGAGAGATGGACAGGCCCAGAGAGAGATGGACAGGCCCAGGGAGAGACGGACAGGCCCAGATAGAGATGGACAGGCCCAGGGAGAGATGGACAGGCCCAGGGAGAGACGGGCAGGCCTAGAGAGAGATGGACAGGCCCAGAGAGAGATGGACAGGCCCAGGGAGAGATGGACAGGCCCAGAGAGAGACGGACAGGCCCAGATAGAGATGGACAGGCCCAGGGAGAGATGGACAGGCCCAGGGAGAGACGGGCAGGCCCAGAGAGAGACGGACAGGCCCAGAGAGAGATGGACAGGCCCAGGGCAGGAAACAGGCCCAGGGAGAGATGGACAGGCCCAGGGCAGGGGACAGGCCCAGGGAGAGATGGAGAGTCCAGGGCAGGGGACAGGCCCAGGGAGAGACGGACAGGCCCAGGGAGAGACGGACAGGCCCAGGGAGAGACGGGCAGGCCCAGAGAGAGATGGACAGGCCCAGGGCAGGGGACAGGCCCAGGGAGAGATGGAGAGTCCAGGGCAGGGGACAGACCCAGGGAGAGACCGAGAGCCCAGGGCAGGGGACAGGCCCAGAGAGGATCCACCTCACGAGAGGGAAGGTGGTCTGTGCTTAGAGCTGTGGGCTGGGCAGGGGGGGTCCCAAGAGGAGAACTTGGGTTTCTTGGGGGCTGCTGACTGTTCCCTCCCATGTCCCCTCCCAGGCGCTCGGGGCAGGCCAAGGGCCCGGCCTCTGTGGGGGGCAGCTCCGCCCCCGCCCCCAAGGCCCCGGGGCCACCTCCGAAGCCTGAGACCCCTGACAAGATGACATCTGAGAAGCCCCCAGAGCAGCCACCCGAGACGGTGGTGCCCGAGCCCCCTGCCCCTGAGAAGGCGTCCCCCCCTCGGCCCGTGGAGAAGGAGAAAGAGAAGGAGAAGGAGAAGGAGAAGGAGAAGGAGAAGGAGAAGGAGAAGGAGAAGGAACGGGTGACGCGTGGGGAGCGGCTGCTGCGAGGGGACCGGGGCACAGGCGGGCGGCAGACCCGGCCGGAGCGGAGCCTCACCGGACAGCCCGCCACCTCCCGGCTGCCCAAGACCCGGCCCACCAAGGTGAAGGCCGAGCCGCCCCCCAAGAAGAGGAAGAAGTGGCTGAAGGAGGTGGCAGGCAACGCCTCGGCGGGCGGGGGCCCCGCAGGCAGCTCCTCGGACTCAGAGTCATCCCCCGGAGCGCCCAGCGAGGACGGTGAGGCCCTGGGCAGCCAGGAGGCTGGTGGGGAGGTTTGGGGCGGGGCGTTGAGGGGGGGACTCCGGGCCTTCGGAAGGAGGCACGGGCGAGGGCTGTCCAGAGGGTCCAGGTAGCATGAGCGAGACTGTCACAATAATAAGTAAATTAAAAATGCTTGCAGTAGCCCAGCTGGTGCGGCTCTGTGGTTGAACATCGACCTATGAACCAGGAGATCAGGGTTCGATTTTCAGTCAGGGCACAAGCTGGGGTTGCAGCTTGATCCCTGGTGGGGGGGGCGTGCAGGAGGCAGCCGATCAATGATTCTCTCTCATCACTGATGTTTCTCTCTCTCCCTCTCCCTTCCTCTCTCTAAAATGAATTAAAAAGAAAATAATAATACTAGCCAGGCCCTGGCCAGGTAGCTCAGTTGGTTAGAGCATCATCCCAATACACCAAGATTGCAGGTTCGATCCTGGTCAGGGCACATACAAGAATCGACCAATGAATGCATAAATAAGTGGAACAGCAAATCAGTGTTTCTCTCTTCCTCTCTAAAAATCAATCAATCAATTAAACAAAATTTTAAAAATAATACTAGCCAGTAGCTAACAACTATGGGCATCTCGTTAACGTGGTGGGCTGTCTTCTAAATTCTTTGCTCATCTCGCATCCTTTTCACAGAGGTGGGTTCTGCTCTTACCCTCACATACAGATGAGGAAACTGAGGCACCGGGCGTGTAACACCGCTGGGGTGTTGGAACGCAGCCCGAAGCGCCTCGGGCTCCATCCTCGCACACGGCACTGTTTTGTCTCAGAATGAGCAGGTTCTGAGGGCCGAGGGGACCAGCGTCGACCCTGGAGGCCCAGAGGCAGTGGTGTTTCCTGTGACTGGCTGGGGGCTCCAGAGAGGAGGCGTCACCTCTCAGCGCCTCAATGACCTCACCTGTCAAATGGGTTCATAACAGATAAACCACCTAGGAGGGTGTTTGCCTATTGTGGGTACCAGATGTGAGCTCCATGGCTTAGAATGATGTCTGATTTATGATGACAGTAACAACAGCGATACATGTATGTGCACGTATGTACAACAGTCAGGTGCTTTCCAGGCGGTAGGCACCCTTGTGAGCATTTTATGTCATTTTATCTCGACCTAATCCCTGCGAAGTCGGTGCTGTAGTTATCCTTGGTTTTCAAGATGAGAAAACGGAGGCACTGGGAGGTGACCTGACGTGTTCAAGGTCACACACTTTCAGGTAGAGTGCAGGGGTAGCAGTTTCGTTGTTTGCTTTTCATTGACTGATTGATTTTTCTTTATTCTTGTTTTTGCTTTTTTTTTTTTACAAGGTTTTTTTTCTCCTTTGAGACAAACCAACTACTTATAGTACAGCTAAGTACATACACAAAGTTAAGATTTTTCTTTATTCTTAATTTGTAATTTTTTTTTAACTTATTGATTGATCTGAGAGAGAGGGAGGGAGAGGAAGGGAAAGAGAGACTCGAAGAGCAACATTAGTTTGTTGTTCCACTTGTTTATGCATTCATTAGTTGCTTCTTGTATGTGCCCTGACTGGGGATCGAACTTGCAACCTTATCGGGACGATGTGCTAACTAACGGAGCTACCTGGCCAGGGGCAGGGCAGCTGTTCTAACAGAGACTAAACATACAGCTAGTCAAATGAGAGATGGAATTGTCTTTTCATCAAAGCCCTGAGATAGGTGGGAGGGTCATGGAGAATAAGTGGCTCTTCTCAAGGTTGTCTAGGGTCCCACTTTTCTTTCCTTTTGCTGTTCTGCTGTCCCCCAGCATGCTGCCTTTTTAAAAAAATTTTTTTTTTCTCTTATTGATTTCAGAGAGGGAGAGAGAGAGAGAAACATCAATGATGAGAGAGAATCATTGATCGGCTGCCTCCTGCACGCCCCACACTGGAGACTGAGCTCACAACCCAGACATATGCCTTAACTGGTAATTAAACTGTGACCTCCTGGTTCACAGGTCGATGCTCAACCATTGAACCACACTGGCTGGGCCCAGCATGCTATCTTCATCAGCATGCTGGGCCCCGCAGCCCTGTCAGTAGGAGTGGAGAAGGGCTTCACTTTTAAGTGACAGATTTGAGTGGGTGTGGCCCACATCCTGTTTCTCATATCCCATTGGCCAGAGCTAGTCACATGGCCAAAGCTAGCTGCAAGGGAGCCTCGTCTTTTTAACTGGTCCAGCTGTGCTGAATCAGGCCTGGTAGAAGCATTTAAAGCTGGGACTGAAAGGAGGTTTCCCAAAGGCCTCGATTTGCAGGTCTTTTCTTCCCTGGCCCTCAGTTGTTGTTGTTTTTTTTCTCAAACAAGTTTATGCATCCAAGTCCCCTACCATCTGGCTCACCTATTTAAAAACATATAATTCACTGGCTTTAGTATAGTCATAGAGTTATTCGTCTTGGTAATCAATTTTAGAACATTTACATCATCAAAGAGGAAAACCCTGCACCCTTTGGCTATCACTCCCCTCCCCTCCCTCCAGCCCTAATGTACTAGCTCCATAGATTTGCCTCTTCTGGACATTTCCGATAAGTGGAATCATACAATTCGCGGCCTTTTGTGTCTGGCTTCTTTCATTTAGCACAGTATTTTTGAGGTTCACCCGTGGGTTGGTGCTTCGTTCCTTTTCCTGGCTGAATTAATATTCCATTGTGTGGATCGACCCCGTTTTATTTATCCATGTACCAACTGGTGGGCCTTCGGGTGGTGTCCAGTGTTTGGTTAATGCTGCTATGAACGTACATGGACAGCCCTGGATTTTCGGAGCCTGGGAAATGGGAGCTGAACTTGGTACTCGTAGGGGGAGCAGTTTCCTTCCAAGGGTCAGTATCCATCTCTGGGTCTGGCCCCCTCCTCCCCCGCCCCGCCCCATTTAACCAGGACTCCCTCCGGGGGAAGGACTGGATACCCTGAAGGCTTTGCCCAGCTCCGGAGGCCTCAACACCAACCCTCCTGCTTGTCCACAACCTGCCACCCTCAATGTACTGGAAGGAGATGCTCTCTCCTCTCCTGTGTACCCAGTGAAAGTTCTAGAAAGAGGCTGCAGTGCCGTCTTCTCTCCTCTTCCTTTCATCCACTCCCATCCAGCTTCCTCAGCCTCTTCCTGCAGGTGCTTATTGAGCACCTACTGTGTGCCATAGCTGGGGCCCCAGCTGTGAACAGAACGGACAAAAACATGTGTCCTCACGGGAGCTCAGAGTCCAGCCGGGGAGGCGATCAGATAACGATGTTACGCAATAGAATACAAAACAATATGAAAACCCATCGGTGTGAGGCCGGGGGAGGGTTAACGGCAGTTGAGAAAAAATAAATCCAGGGAAGAGGATCCAGGCGGAGTCCTGGGTGACGTTTTCGGGGAAGGGAGAGAGTTAGGGAGGCTCCTGGCAATGACATCGGAGCAGAGATCTGCACGCAGCGGGGTCATGTGACTTCGAGGGAGAGAACATTCCAGGCTGGGCGTGTCAGGGGATCAGGAAGGAGGCCAGTGGCTGGAGCAAGCAGGAGAGGGTGACACTGGAAGGCGGAGAAGGAGCAGGACCAGATCGGGGAGGGACAGGGGGCCTGGGGCTTTGGGGCCGAATGGCAGGGTTTCACCCCGAGCCACATAGGAGACGTCGGTGGGTTTGGGCTGAGGCCTGATGGGGTCTGACCCCCCACTGCCAAGTGGTCACGCCAGACGCTTGAAACGGCTGTCACCAGGGACCCTTGATCTGCATACACCAAGTGCACATTTCTCCTGCTGCTTCCTTCCGAAGGGGGACGCTGCGCCCTCCTCGGGGCCTCCTGCTTGTCTTTTCTCCCCGACGCTCTCCCTCCTGAGGGTCCCTCCGTGTCCTGTCCTTGGCCTTGTTGCTTCTCACTCTCCACCGCTCCTTTGGCAGGCTCCGACAGGTTCCCGCGAGCCTCAGGGTTGTCTCTTCCCCCTGGCCACCCTCCAGGCCTCCCACAAGCCCCCTCCCTCCAGCGCCCACTGAGCGCCTTGTCCTAGATTTCCTGTCTCGGGGACAGTCCCCTTGGCCACTGAGCCACCAGGCCAGACCCTCCGGGCACCATGACACCTGAGAAGTCCCCAGTCCTACCCCTCGCTCGCTGCCCCATCCCCCTCTGCTCTTTCCCACAGCCCCACCCCCACCCCCATCTCCATAGCCTGTCCCTCCTGCCCTGCTCCAGCCTCATCCTTTCTCACCTGGTCCATTGCCCTGACCTCTGGTCTCAGGCCTCCAGCCGGTCCCCCACATGGCCTCAGAGGGGTCCTGCTACACCTTCCCACCCCTCCCCTGCTCACAGCCCTCCGTGGCTTCCTAGCACCCACCAGGGAAAGCCCTTGCCCTTTGCCCCTCTCGCTGGGGGCCCGGCCTTGTCTGGCTTGCACAGATAACGTGCAGTCTGCTCCTATCTCCTCCCTCCATCTTGCCCTCTGTGATCTGATCTCTGACTTGATTCACCGGTTTAGAAACCAACTAAGCTGCTTCTTTAGACTTGGTTGAAGCTGCATGGAACTCGTCAGACATGAAGCTTACCAGCCGGGAATGCTGTTTCCTAATGTCCTTCCCTATCACCGGTTCCTGGCAGTCCGCCCCGTGGGCTTGGGCCTCCCGGAGAGCCGGGGTTTCTCTCCTGGTCCCTGGTGCTTAGAACACGGTCTGCAGCCTCCGGTAGCGCCAGAGCAAGTCGGAATCATGAACTCCCATCCCATGTTTTCCCCCAGAGCGGGCAGTACCGGGGCGTCTGCTGAAGACCCGGGCGATGAGGGAGATGTACCGGAGCTACGTGGAGATGCTGGTGAGCACAGCGCTCGACCCGGACATGATCCAGGCCCTGGAGGACACGCATGGTGAGCTGAGGCCTGGGGGAGGGAGCTGGGGAACCCTCCTTTGCCCCCCACGCGTTGTGGGGCCCGGACTCTTCTGACGCGCCCCCCCCCCCCCCGCCCCGCCCCGCGTCTCCCAGACGAGCTGTACCTCCCGCCCATGCGGAAGATCGACGGCCTCCTGAATGAGCACAAGAAGAAAGTCCTGAAGCGGCTGTCGCTGAGCCCAGCCCTGCAGGTGCGTGGGAGGCTGGGCAGGCGGGGTCTGGGCCCGGAGGTCAGGCATGGAGGACACGGCACCTGTGGGCCAGGGCAGTGGCCCCCAGAACATCTGGAGGGAGCGTCGGGCTTGGCCAGGAGAAAAGTTGAGAGCAGGGGTCCTGAAGGTCTGGGATGGGCTGCTGGGAAGGCCCAACAGAGTGCGGTTGTGGAAGGCAAGTTTGGGGACAAAAGGTAAACTGAGGCCTGCACGAAGGGCTCGTTGACATAATACGGGCTCTTTGACACAGAATCTCAGGCTTCAGTATATATATTATTTAATATATTTTGTTGATTTTTTTACAGAGAGGAAGGGAAAGGGAGAGTTAGAAACATCGATCAGCTGCCTCCTGCACACCCCTCACTGGGGATGTGCCCGCAACCAAGGTACATGCCCTTGACCGGAATCGAACCCGGGACCCTTCAGTCCGCAGGCCGACACTCTATCCACTGAGCCAAACCGGTCAGGGCAGTATTTTTTTAAAATACATTTTTATTATTGCCGAAACCGGTTTGGCTCAGTGGATAGAGCGTCGGCCTGCGGACTGAAAGGTCCCAGGTTCGATTCCGGTCAGGGGCATGTACCTTGGTTGCGGGCACATCCCCATTAGGGGGTGTGCAGGAGGCAGCTAATCGATGTTTCTAACTCTCTATCCCTCTCCCTTCCTCTCTGTAAAAAATCAATAAAATATATTAAAAAAATTTTTTTTAAATACATTTTTATTGATTTCGGAGAGGAAGGGAGAGGGAGAGAGACACATCAACGATGAGAGCGAATCATTGATCGGCTGCCTCCTGCACACCCCACACTGGCATGTACCCTTGACCAGGAATCGAACTGTTATCTCCTGGTTTATAGGTCGACATTCAACCACTGAGCCATGTTGGCCAGCTTATCTACATGATTTCCCTCTGGAATGGCTAGAGTTCTGGGGTGGAATATCAGGGTGGCTCCAGGAATTCTGGGATAGAATATAAGCCCTGAGATTCTGATAGGGAAGTTAGTGTCATGCTGAGAATCTTGGGATAGAATGTTAAGGTGACTTGGATTCCTGGGATGGAATGTTAATCCACCCAGAAAATTCTGGGGGGCTATACGTCTAGGTCAGAGAATTCTAGGATGGGTTTTAGGCTGGCTTTGGAAATTCTTGGTGGAATGTTAGTTTGCATCAGAAAGTAGGGCCTAAAATGTTAACCTGGTTATACAGCCCTGGCTGGGATGTTAGGAGCAGTCTTGAGAATTCTGGGATTGGCTGTTAGTCTGGCTCTGAGAAGTCTGGGTAGGATCTCCTGCTAGGGTTAAGAATTCCATTATTTGGCTCAGTGGATAGAGCATTGGCCCTCGGACTGAAGGGTCCCGGGTTCAGGTCAAGGGCATGTACCTTGGTTGCAGGTTCCCGACCCTGGTCAGGGCACATGCAGGAGGCAACCAATCAATGTGTCTCTCTCACATCAATTTTTCTCTCTGTCTCTCCCCCTCCCTTCCACTCTCTAAAAATCAATGGAAAAATATCTTTGGGTGAGGATTAACAAAAATAAAATAAATAACAATCAGATCTTTTTGAGAAAAAAAAAATCCATTATTAAAAAAAAAAAGAAGCCCTGGTCAGATAGCTCAGTAGGTTAGAGCCTCATCCTGATACGCCAAGGTTGGGGGTTCAATCCCTGGTCAGGGCACGTACAAGAATAAACCTATGAATGCATAAATAAGTGGAACAACAAATCGATGTTTCTCTTTCCCCCTCCCTCCCTTCCTCTTATCTAAAATCACTTTTAAAAATCATTTTAAACAAGACAAGTCGTTATAGAACATAGGCATACCTCATCTTATTGTGATTCACCGATATTGCTTTTTTTTTTTTTTTTTTTTACAAATTGAAGGTAAGACCCTCCAGCAAAAAGCTTACAACTTGCAAAGGCTCAGATGATGGTTAACATTTTTTTGCAATAAAATATTTTTAAATGAAGACATGTACATTTTTTAAGACAGAATGTTATTGCACACGCAATGTTCTACAGTATAGCGTAAACATACTTTTATATGTACCACCTGGAAACCAAAAATTGTGTGGCTTGCTTTACGGCGATGCCCGCTTTATGGCGATGCCCGCTTTATTGCGACATCTGCTTTACGGCAATGTCCGCGTTATTGCGGTGTCTCTTTACGGCAATGCCCACTTTATTGCGGTGTCTCTTTACGGCAATGCCCACTTTATGGCAGTCAGTGGTGGAGTGGAGCCCGGTGTCTCCGGCGTATTCCTGTATTAGGGTCGGTCTGTGGGTTACGGGATGGAATGGCAGCCTGGCTTTAGGATTCTGGGATGGAATGTTGCCTGGCGCCAGGGATTCTGGACTTCCGGCTGACTCGGAGAATTTTGAGTAGGATGTTGGGGTAGCTCTGAGAGTCCTGGGTGGAAGTTAGGTGACGGAGAATCCTGGGCCGGGAACAAAGCACTCACAGGTCACCCGGCAGGCCCAGGCTCCTGGGTCCTTGGAAGAAAGCGAGACTCCCAGTTGTCTCTTGATCTACAGCCTGGGGGAAACTAAGGCATCTGACGACTTTGGGGAACCTGAGAACTGGACGGTGGGTTTGGGGTGTGCGGGTCCAGAGGGGTGTCCCACTGATCCCTCACCCTCCCTCCCACAGGACGCCCTGCACACGTTCCCGCAGCTGCAGGTGGAGCAGAGCGGGGAGGGCTCCCCTGAGGACGGGGCCGTGCGGCTGCGGCCGGCCGGGGAGCCCTACAACCGCAAGACGCTCAGCAAGCTCAAGAGGAGCGTGGTCCGGGCCCAGGTGGGGCCGGGGAGGGCGGGCAGGGTTGGAGGGGGAGGGGGGTGCTGCCCAGTGCTGGGTGGATGCTGAGGTTTCTCCACCCCATCTGCCCAGGAGTTCAAGGTTGAGCTGGACAAGTCGGGATACTACACGCTCTACCACTCACTCCACCATTACAAGTACCACACCTTCCTGCGCTGCCGGGACCAGGTGAGTCCCCCCCGCAGCACCCTGGGGAGCTACCCCTATTGGGCTCTTCCGTGGATCCAGGGGCCTAGCCCCAGCCCCTCCTCCCTCAGACCCAGGAGTCCAGGCCCCCAGCCCCTCCTCCCTCAGACCCAGGGGTCCAGGCCCCCCAGCCCCTCCTCCCTCAGACCCAGGAATCCAGGCCCCCCAGCCCCTCCTCCCTCAGACCCAGGGGTCCAGGCCCCCAGCCCCTCCTCCCTCAGACCCAGGAGTCCAGGCCCCCAGCCCCTCCTCCCTCAGACCCAGGAGTCCAGGCCCCCAGTCCCTCCTCCCTCAGACCCAGGGGTCCAGCTCCCAGCCCCTCCACCCTCAGACCCAGGAGTCCAGGCCCCCAGCCCCTCCTCCCTCAGACCCAGGAGTCCAGGCCCCCAGCCCCTCCTCCCTCAGACCCAGGGGTCCAGGCCCCCAGCCCCTCCTCCCTCAGACCCAGGAGTCCAGGCCCCCAGCCCCTCCTCCCTCAGACCCAGGAGTCCAGGCCCCCAGCCCCTCCTCCCTCAGACCCAGGAGTCCAGCTCCCAGCCCCTCCTCCCTCAGGCCCAGGGGTCCAGCTCCCAGCCCCTCGTCCCTCAGACCCAGGAGTCCAGGCCCCCAGCCCCTCCTCCCTCAGACCCAGGAGTCCAGCTCCCAGCCCCTCCTCCCTCAGACCCAGGGGTCCAGCTCCCAGCCCCTCCTCCCTCAGACCCAGGGGTCCAGCTCCCAGCCCCTCCTCCCTCAGGCCCAGGGGTCCAGCTCCCAGCCCCTTCTTCCTGGACACTGATCCCTAGACCCCCGCCTCCTGCCACCCCAGGCCGCGGTGGCCACCTGCCCCAGCTCCGTGTTTAAACCCCGCAGACCCTGGCCATCGAGGGCGGCGCCGAGGACCTGGGCCAGGAGGAGGTGGTCCAGCAGTGCATGCGGAACCAGCCGTGGCTGGAGCAGCTCTTCGACTCCTTCAGTGACCTGCTGGCCCAAGCACAGGCCCACAGCCGCTGTGGGTGACCCCACCTCCTCCTGGGGGGCGGAACACCTCCTCCTTGAACCAAGAATTGGGACAGAACTGTGTCTTCAGGCGCTAACCCCTAGGCCCTGTTGCCAGGGAACAGGGGAGGGTCACTGGTCAGGGTGTGTCCGTGCTGTCCCTACAGGGCAGGGTTCAGAGTTCGACTCGCCTCTCTCCCCAGCCCTCTCCACTCCCTCCCCATTCCTCCCACTGTCCGGTGTACAGAGAAATTATTTATATATATGTATAAATGTCTATTTAGTAACGGTTTCCCTCTCCCCCTTGCCCCATTCCCCACCTCCATGGCCATTGCCCTCACCCCCTCCACCTTGTACATAATGTATAGGAAAAATCTATGTATGGTTGAGGGGGGTGGGGCTGCTTTAGAGAGCTGGGGGACCCACTGACCCCCAAGCCCCCCCGTTACAGGCCAAGATCTTTGCTAAAGGCCATTCCCTCCCCAGGGCTTCCGGTGTCCAGTGGGAGGGGGAAAACGCATCTTGTTAATTATTTTTAATCTTATTTATTGTACATACCTGGGGCGGGGGCTGGGGAGGTGGAGGGGGGAGAAGGGTCCCCTCCTTTTGCCCCTCCCACTCCTTTTCTACTGCGATTTGTCTGTGTCTCCCCCGCCCCAACACACACCACCCCCATCCCATTGTTGTCTGGATGTGGTTCTATTTTTTATCGGTCTCCCCTCCCCTCTTCCCTCTCTCTAACCCCTCTGCTCCCACCTCCCCTCCACCCGTTGTCTCTTGCTCTTTCTTGGGCTTCTGTACAACTCAACTTGTATACACTGTGTACACACAACCAGCCAAACGAAAACCCAACGGCAAACACTTTATCGTCCGGCTGGCGTGGCTCTGTCCTGCGGCGTCTTGGGCGGCCCTGGGGTGGCACGGGCAGAGGGTCCTGAACTGGAATGCGGCCTTTCTGGAGCCCTGGGTGGTGGTCGCGCCGGGGACCATGTATCTGTTGTGTCTCGCTGTGTAACAAATAGCCCGCCCCAAAATTTAGTGACTTAAAACAAGAAGCATCATTGTATGGTTTCTGAGGATCAGGAATCGGGGGGTGGGTTAACTGGGTGGGGCTGGCCTAGCTCTGTCACAAGGATGCCATCGGGCCATCAGCCGGTGGGCAGGGGTTCTGGGGGAGGGAGGAGGAACCGTGGGACAGTACATCTGAGCCATCTTATTCCCAGGGCGGCAGGTGGGACTCAGGGGAGCAGTCCTCAAGGATTTGGCTGGAGTTTCAGGATCTACTTTTATATATATATATATATTTTATTTTTTTTTATTGATTTTTTATAGAGAGAAAGGGAGAGGGAGAGAGAGTCAGAAACATCGATGAGAGAGAAACATCGATCAGCTGCCTCCTGCACACCTCCTACTGGGGATGTGCCCGCAACCAAGGTTCATGCCCTTGATCGGAATCGAACCTGGGACCCTTGAGTCCACAGGCTGATGCTCTATCCACTGAGCCAAACCGGTCAGGGCTCAGGATCTACTTTTAAGGTGGCTCATTTGCATGACACTTGGCTGGAGGCCTCAGGGCTTTGCCACATGGACCTCACCCGCCCATAGGGCAGCTTGAGTGTCTTCAGAGCATGGCAGCTGGCTTCCCCCAGAGCCGTGGTTGGCAAACTGTGGCTCACGAGCCACATGCGGCTCTTTGGCCCCTTGAGTGTGGCTCTTGCACAAAATACCACGGCCTGGGCGAGTCTATTTTGAAGAAGTGGTGTTAGAAGAAGTTTAAGTTTAAAAAATTGGGCTCTCAAAAAGAAATTTCAATCTTGTACTGTTGATATTTGGCTCTGTTGACTAATGAGTTTGCCGACCACTGCCCCAGAGCAAGGAACCCAAGGGGAAGGGCAAAGAGAAGCCATGAGGTTGGTTTTGTTTGTTTGTTTTGTTATTTTTTTATTGATTTCAGAAAGGAAGGGAGAGGGAGAGATAGAAACATCAAGGATGAGAGAGAATCATTGATCGGCTGCCTCCTGCCTGCCCCACACTGGGGATCGAGCCCACAACCCAGGCTTATGCCCTGACCAGGAATCCAACTATGACCTCCTGGTTCATAAGTCAACGCTCAACCACTGAGCCACGCCGGCCGGCCACAGAACCAACTTTTTAGTAAGCTCCCGGGAGGATTCACATGCACATGCAAGTTTGGGGAGCAATGTTCTAGGACAAGAACTTGCAACCTGGAGTTCAGCTGGTAGTATTCTAGAACCTGGCCTATAGAGCAGTGAGTAAGCCATTCTAGAGCCTGGACACTTTTCAACAAAGATAGACTCTTGATGCTCTAGAATCCCCGTGTCAGCATTGCGGGTGGCTGCTCAGTGGGGAGAGATCCGGTGAGATGACGGGGTAGAGCATTCGCACCCTAGTTTCCCAGGTGAAGTTGAGGAAGAACCCCTGTTGTCCTGGAACCTTGGATGTTGTCTAGACCATCCCCACTGTTATTGATGGTTTCACAGAATGGCTAGAAACATGTGAGAACATAATGGGAGTTAGTGATGGGCCGTGGACTTTCTGGAATCCTCTTAATCAGTTAAGAGCATTGAGAATGGACTTAAACCCTGGGATGCTGAGCATATAGCCTCGGAGGGAGTGGTGCATTCCAGGTTCTGGGTTGAATGGATGCCAAATGGGGACCAGAGTCTCCAGGATCAGCGTTGTCCCAGGACAGACTCTGTCCTAGAAAGTGGATGGAGTGGTCAGAAGGTGGGCGTTGGGGTTCCAATAACCTTGTGGTTGGCCCTTTGTAATCCAATTGTTCCAACTGAATCCCAGCTCTCCACACTAACTCGACAAGCTGGAGAATAGCCTCCCATCCTCAGTTTTGTCATCTGTAAAATGGGCTTTCGGCAAGATGAAGGAAACCTGTTTGAAGCACTCGGCACTGCAGCACTTGGCTGCTGTTACCCTTAGCAGGAGACCTCAAGTGTCAGAGGTCCAAGAGATGGCGAGAAGGACTGAGAGACAGGCTGACAAAGATGGACAAAGGACCCAGAGAGACAATCCTTGACAGGGCCCGCCAGCGCCCAGGGGAGGCAGGAACCAGAGAGGAGAGACTCACGGGTGCACACATGTGCCTAGGGCGATGCCAACTAGGTCACGCTAGCCTCTTGCTGCTGCCTGATGAGTTTGGAATGGCGGTGGCTGCGAACCTTCCAAAAATGGCCTGCCAGTTGTCGTGCGGGTTTGTGTGTGTGCCTTGTTCTGGGGGCAAATGGGAGCTTTCATTGGCTTCTCCAAGTGCATCTTGGTCCTCCAAGAGGCAGGGTGTCCCGGCCAAGGACTTGGCCCTGTTAGGCAATGCCGCGAGAACTCAGACCTTGTGCTAGGGGCGGGCCTCACCCCTGGCTGGGACTTAGGTGGGGGTGTTGGGTCTTATGTGGAAACTGCTAGAAACATCCCCCCACCCACCGGCCCCTCCCCGTCCCCCAGAGGTGGGCCTCACGGAGCAGGCGTTCTGGGGGAGGGGGAGCGAACTTGCGGGACAATACATCTGAGCCACGCCGATTCCCCGGGCGGAAGGTGGAACTCGTGCCAAGGATTCTGTGATAATGAGACCCGGAAAGGGATAGCCAGCAATCATTGTTCTGATCTGGAATACAGAGGGACATTCATGGTGCTGGGCACGGTGCTGGCCGCCTATGCGCCTCCTGCCCTGGGAAGTGGCTCTGTGGTCGCCCACATCACAGGGCACAGATGACAAGACAGGCTCTGCGACGGAGGTGGCGGAGCTGGGTTTGAACCCAGGCAGCCCGCGGCCGGGGCCCCTGCAGGACCATCGCTGCCCCCGGGCCCAGGAAGTGGGTTCTGGGTGGGTGTGAGGAGAGCATTTCTGGCGGGGACACGGATGTGGGGGGGAGGGGCCGGAGATCATTGACTGGTGACAGCTCATCGGGTGGAGGTCAAAGTTCAGGCCTGGGGACATGTGGGATGGTGTTCTGGCCTGGTGTGTTGAGTGAGTTAAGTGTTGGGGTTCAACAACACCTGTCCAGTGGGCTTGGGAGATGGGTGAGTGGTGGTCTCCAGCCTTCTAGGTGAGCAAATAGAGCACGGAATTAGGGGTCCTGGGTTGAATGTGGGGGAATCAAAGGTTTCCAAACGGAAGAGTCCTAGCAACTTACGTCTGGTGGCCTCAAGATACCCCCCTCCCAGGAGAGAGGCCCAGATGGGGTGTGTCCACACCAGCCCCAAGTCATCAGCCCAGTTGGGAACTTTCTGGAACTGAGAACTTGCCAGCTGGCTGCTCGGACACCAATCCGTCCACCTGTCCCTTTCTCCTCCGGCCAAAAGCCCTTGCAAACATACATCGGAGGTGGGAGGGGGTGGGCAGGGTTTGTAGCGGTTGCTGCCTGTCTCCAAAGTCTGGAACTTTCTAGAACACCAATGGACCTCTCTGCAGTGGTGGGAATCTCCCTGTTTGCATTGGGGTAGCCACTAGCCACATGTAAAGAATGAATGGGCTCTTGAAATGTGGCCAGTGTGACCGAGGACAGTCACATGCCCTTGCCCTGGCCAAGTAGCTCCGTTGGTTGGAGCGTCGTGCTGATCCACCAGGGTTGCAGGTTCGATCCCCGGTCAGGGCACATGCAGGAAACGGGTGGGTGCATGGATGGGTGGAACAACGGGTCCATGTTTCTCTCCCTCTCCCTCTCTGGGGTCAATGGGGAAAAAATAATATTCACATGTAGCTTCTGGCTACCATATGGAACAGTGTCGTTATAGAATGTTCCAGGAAAAAAAATCTTTCTCAAACATTAAACCTCATCCCAACAAATGCCCACCGACACAGAAAAGGGTGGAATGGCCTGGTGAAGGGCACGTGGGGTCCAGACACCTGGCTCACCTTGTTCTCGATGGCCCCTGCCCCCACCCACACGGGGTTGTAGATCCGATGGTTCTAGGAGGGCCGAGGCTTTCGTGTGTGTGTGTGTGTGTGTGTGTGTGTGTGTGTGTGTGTGTGTGTGCGCGCGCGCCCTGAGGTCACCGACCTCTTCTAGCCTTTCCCCTTCCACACAAGCACTTCCTGACATTGGCAGTGACCTTTATTTCTCTGGGGCGGGGTTATATACAGCAGTGACCCGGATGGACGCCCGGGAGCCCCTCACCCCCACCGGGGGCCTGGATGGGGGGAGGAGGCGTTGGCAGAGGCACGCGGTGGCAGTGGCTGCAGGGCCAGGGGGGGGGGGTGTAGTGTAGCCTGGGAGACCCAGGGGGAGGGCAGCTGGTCCCTGGAGCTTGTGCTGGTTCCTCTACAGGAGGACGCAGGGGCAGCCCCTGGCCTTCTTCCTGGGGGCGCTGGGGGGGCTGGGCGGGAGCTCCTGCTCCTGGTACTTCCTGTGGGGAGAGGCTGGTGAGTCTGGGGCCCCAGGGGTTGGGGACAGAAGGCAGGGAGGGGGCGCTCCACGCACCGGACAGCCCGCACCAGCTGCTCGAAGGCCTCGTCCACGTTGAGACGCAGTTTGGCCGAGGCCTCGAAATAGGCCACGTGGTGGGAGGCGCTGAAGGTGTTGGCTTCAGATCGGGGCACCTGGGGTGGGGGTGGGGGACACAGGGGAGACTCAGGTCCCTGCACCCAGGACAGGGCAGAAGGACAGACACACTGTGCGCTGGAATGAGGGGGAGGGGTCACAGACGGTGCGCTGGGGGCTCAAATGGAAAGTTCCAGAGATCCTATGGGGGACACCGAGGGGGCTCGGTGCCGTCTGAGGAGTGGAGAGCCTGCACAGACATCTGCCCTCCTGCAAGTGAGATGACAGTTCATCGGGGGAGAGAAGGGGGGTGTTCCCAGCAGAGGCCAAGCGGCCAAGGTTGGAAATCCCCAAAGGCTTACTCTAAACATGCGCTCTGCATGCAATCCCACGGCGGAGGGAAGTGGCGGGAGCAGAGAGAGGGAGGGCCGAGACCCTGGTGGGCACCCAGCGCCAGGCCGAAGAGCTGGGGTTTTTCCCAGGGCCAACGGGGAGCCGCGGAGGGCTGGGAGCAGGGGAGGGGCAGCGGGGCCCAGTGGGAGGTGGACCGGAGGGGAGACACGGGAGGCTGGTGCAAAGGTCCCGGTGGGAACAAGAGCCGGGGCTGGAGCAGAGTCGGGGCCTGGGGACCTGGGGACCAGCCACCTCTCCTGGGAACTCCTGGGGGCAATGCCGGGGACTCCGCTAACACATCTAGTGAGGTGCGCGGCCGCGGAGGGGGCGGGATCACACAAGCCGGAGGATGCTGAGGTGAGGAGAGACGGGAGGTGCCCCCCAGGCTGAGACGGAGTCCCCGGGCGTCTGGGACCTGGCGCTGCGCTTCCAGATCGGCCTTGTTCCCGACCAACACGATGGGGAAGTCGTCTCGGTCCTTGACCCGCAGGATCTGCGTGAAGAGCTTGCCCACCTCGTTGAAACTGCGGAGGAAGCCCAGAGAGGGGTGAGGTGCAGCTGCTCAGCCCCGCCCCCGGCTCGGCCCCGCCCCCCGGATAAGCCCCGCCCCGCCCCGCCCCCGGCTCGGCCACCTCCCTGCTCCTCTCACCTCTGCCGGTCGTTAATGGCAAACACCAGCAGGAACCCGTGCCCGGCGCGCATGTAATGCTCCCGCATGGCGCCAAACTCCTCCTGGCCCGCGGTGTCCAGGACTGCAGAGACGGGGAGAGGGCCGCCATGTGGACAAGGCTCCCCTAGCCATCCCCAGGCACCCTGGGCCCGGCCCCGCCTCCCGCCCCCCGCCGCCCCCCACCCCCATCCGCTCTCGGCCGCCCTCACTGTCCAGTCGGGCCGGGACGCCATCCACGGTGCAGATCTTGGTGTAGGAGTCTTCGATGGTGGGGTCGTAGTCGGAAACGAAGTAGGACTGGTGGGGTGGGGAGAGGACGCTGTTACCCCACTGCCCCAGCAGGGAGGACACAGCTCTGCCCCTGGGGCCCGCCTTCTCTGTCCCCGCTCTCTGGATCTCGGTCCCCCCCCCCCCCCCCCCCCGCCTCTCTTGGGCTCCACCTTCCTCTTTCTGGCTTTCTGCCCCTCCCTCTGCCGCCCCCAGTCCCCTGTCTCCGAGGCTCTCCCGCACTTCTCTCTCTTTCGGGCATCAAGTACATCTCCTACATCCTGATGACCTCCTGGCTGTGTGGCATTGAACAAATCACTTCCCCTCTCTGAACCTGTTTCCTCATTTAGAAAATGAGGGTAAAAATAGCCCCACATTGAATCCAGCGTTTGTGAGATTCAGGGGAAATCCACGTCACATCTAAGCATTTACCACACTGCCTGGACACAGTAGGTGCTCAGTTATTGGGAGCCGTGCTGTCCAGAATTCTGCCCGTCTGTATCTGTCCCTCCTCCTCTTTTCCCTCCTCTTCTTCCCCCTCCCCCTCCCCCTCCTCCTCCTCTTCCTCCTCCTCCTCCTCGGGCGGCTTTCAGTGTCTCCTCCCAGGGGAAGGTCTGGGTTCCAATCCAACTTTGGAGACACTGCCCCTCCTGCAGGCTGGGCCCCGCCCTTCCTGCCTGGGTCCCGCCTGTCTCCAGCCAGGCTTCTGAGCAGCTTCGGGTTTGCCCCTGGGATAAGGGGCCCAGGGCTGGGGGGGCTTTTCCCTACACAGGCAAGGGCTCCCATCCTGGCACTGGGGGGGCTGGGTCTCTTAGGGGGTCTGCGGCCCAGGGGCCTCTGCAGTATCTTCTCAGGAGCAGACACCTTTCTAGGGTTTCTCTGAGGCCGGAGGGAGGTTTCCCTTGGGAATGGGGTGGAGTTTTCCTGGGCAGGGGTGGAGTTTCAGCGAGAAGGGGTGATCTGGCAGCTGGGGGTCTTAGGGCTGCACCCTGTCTGCTGAGGGTGGTGCTTGGTGAGGGCTTGTCCTGGAAGGAGGGTGTGGGGACCAGGCCCTGGGGGATTAGGAGGGTGTCTTGAGCGTACCTCACAAGAAGCCCAGGGGTGAGAAGTAGGAGAGGGAAAGCCCGAAGACAATTTGGGCACATTTGGGAGTTTGTACTAAAATAGAAGTGTATGTCTAGAGTCTTAGAGACCCTGACATGCATTTATGAGGTCAGAGACACTCCTCAGGAGTAGCTATTTCTGGGGGTGTCAAGAATCTGGGGGGGGGGCTTCTTCCATGGAGACTATTTGGGGAGGGGGGTAGCCAGGGCTTCTGAGAGAGGCTCAGGGAGTCTGAGTGGAAAATTCAAGAGGACTAATTGGTTTTCCTTAGGGGGAGGCTGGAGGTCTGGGTCACGTGGGAGCCCCAGGATTTGGGGTCTTAGGGTTCTTTGGAGTGACCAAGGGGCACAGGACCTTTTAGAACTCTCTTGGGTCTGAGGGCATCTCTCTTAGAACTGGGTGGTCCCAGATGGGACTCAGGGGCAAAGTTTGGGCATAATTTCTAGATTCTGGGGGAGGTGGCTGAAAGGGCTAAGCATCCAGACTGGGGGCATCTCAAGGGCTTTGTGCACAGGCGTTTTCCCAGTTAGGCTCTGGCTCTCAGAGGGGAAGCTGAGGTCTGGGATTTGGGGGAGATGGGGCTCAGGGTGAGAGGAAGTGGCATCTACACGGGTGGGGGCACAGGAAAGGACTTAGGATCTGGGTGGGGCGACTTATGGATTTAACGTGCTCCCAGGAAGTGCTCAGGGTCAGGTCAACAGCGAAAGGGAGTCCTGGGCCCTGGGGGAGGGGCGGGGAGTCTCAGGACCTGAGTCTGGAAGGAAGATCCCTCAGGTAAGAGGGTGAAAGTCCTAGGGGGCTCAGAGTCACATTCTCAGGGGGATTTTTAAGATTAGAGGGCCTCATAAGAGGGTCTCAGTGATGGATCAAGAGGAAATCGGGGTCTCAGGGATCCTCCCCCAAGGGCTATGTTCTGGGTCCCGGGGGCACCCCCCGAGTGAGGTCCCACTACCTGGATGAACTGGATGGTCAGCGCACTCTTGCCCACGCCGCCGCCGCCCACGACCACCAGCTTGTGTGTCTCGCTGGGTGGGGGGTCCCCGGGTCCCGGCCCCCCACCCCGGGGCTGCCCCCGCCCCGTCGCGGACGCCGCCCCGCTGCTCATGTCGCGTCCGCTGCCGCCGCCGCCGCTACAGCCTGGGGGGAGCCGGGCGGGGCCTAGGGGGCGGGGAATGCTAATAAGCCTACTGCATAATCATGAGCTCCAGCGAAAATGACAGTCTCGGTACACTTAAGGGGGAGGTAAGGCTAGGTAAAAGGAGGAGCTATGCTAATAGGGGTTGGGGAACGACGTTCTCCGTGAAGGGGAATTCCTAGAGGGGCGGGGATATGCTAATGAGAGAAAGAGAACTGCGCTCACAGTGGGAGCGGCGCCACGCGCTCTGGGCTGGAGGGCCGTCTGGGGGCGGGGCTATGCTAATACAAGCTCTCATTCTCCGGGCACAAGGGTAGGAAAGATCGTTCTGGGCGGGGCTATGCAAATAAGGAACTCGGTGAAGCTGCTTCTCAGGGCACCCTACCCAGGGCCTTGTTCTAGTAGGCGGGGCCGGCCGGCTCCCGCGCGGCCGTATATAGGCGCGCTCCGAGGAAGGAGCAGGTCCTGAGGGGAAGCTCCACCTCCGTCCTGGGGTCCTAGCCAAACTTCCGACCCGGGCGTCCGGGCTGCATCTCGCAGTCTCCGCCCGCTAAGGGACCCAGGCTTCCGGTTCCCGCTGTCCCAACCAAGCGGAAGACAGACTGGGAGGGGAGTTGGGGCCCTGGAGGAGGACAGCGGAGTAACGGGACAGGGAGGGGCCGTGAGATCACTGCATTCCTAATCCATGAGCCAGCTCGCCCAAGCCGGGACGCCTGGGTCGTGAAGGGCCTTTAGCCAGGATTTCTGGGTCTTTGAAGGAGGAGGAAGCTGACGGTCCAGACTCCTGGGTCCCTAGGAGAGAATGGGGCTCGAGGTCTGCATTCCTGTATCCCGGGGAGGAAGGATCTGGGGGTCCTTATTATTAGGACTACCCATGTCCCGTAAAGGAGGAAGCTTAGGGCCCAGACTTGTGTCCAGGAGTTGGAGGGGCTGGGGATCCGGAATTCTTAATCCCGAGGGAATTGAGGTGGGGAACCAGAACCCGTGTTCGTGTAAGGTACCAGCTTGAGACCAGGAATGGTCTGAGGGCCCAACTCCTGGATCTAAGGAAGGAGGAAGGCTCGGACTCCTGAGTCTCAGGGAGGAGGGAAATGGGAACCCGAAATCCTCTGCCGAGTGAGACGAATAGGAATTTGGACTTTACTATCCTAAATAAGGAGGCTGTAGGGCCGGCCTTCTTGGTTCTAAATTTAGAGGGGACTAGGGGATCGAGATTCTGGGCTCCCCAGAATGTGGGCGGGGCAATTTGCAGTCAATCCAAATTTTTTTTTTCTACTGCACACTCCGAACTACAATTCCCTTGCATCTGTCGGGCTAAATGCTCTTTGGGTCACTTCCTGCTCCTCAGCTCTTTCCGCGCGCGCAGGGCATTGTGGGGCTACATCGCGGGCTACCGCAACCCCGCCTACTTCACCTCTCACCTCCTTGCTGTCCCCGCGTGACGGTGGCGACGCGCGGACTACGCCTCCCGGCGTGCGTCGCGCGCACCCCTGCTCAGGTGCCCCGTTGACTGCTGGGAAACTGAGTCCGGAGCCTTCCCACCAGCCTTCACGGCACCGTGCACGGTACTTGAAGTCCCGGCAAGCTCGGCGGCGTTTTAACTCCGCCCCTCTCCTCCTCTGCTCGCGAACCTCCCCAGCCCGCCCCGCCCCGCGCCGGGGCCGGAGCCGCAGCCCGAGCGGCGGGGTAAGATGGCGGCGGTGGTCCGGGCCGCGGGGCCCGGGCCTATCGGGGTGGGCGGGGCGGAGTCGGGTCGCTAGTAGTCCTGCGGTCCTCCCCACACGCCGCGGGGCCTGAAGGACTTAGCGGGGCGGCCTCCGGCCGGGCAGCGGAGGCGGAGCCTGGCGCCGAACCGGGGGCCTCCTCAAGGCCCCGGGACGCGTCTGTGGGTGCCGAGGGCATCTACGGGGCGTCCCCGTGAGAACTGGGGACGTCCACAGGGCCTGGACCGAGACTGGCGCCTGCCCTCCATCATGGGTCTCTTCTGTAGGCACTGTTGATCGTCTTTACGGGCTGACCGGAGGCTAGGGTCTGTTCGGAGGGTTCTGGGGCCATCTTGAGATCTTGAGATATGTCCCAGAGGTGAGGGAGGTGTGCAAGAGCCGAGGAGTATCTGCAGAGCCATCTGTATAGCTCTGGGGTATGCCAATTGGGGCTGCGAAGTGTCTACAGGGGCTGACCTGAGGATGCCACTCACCTACATGGGTCTGGGGCCATTGAGCGGGCCTGAAAGAGCTGATCCTGGGTTAGGAAGTCATTCAGGGGTGGGATGTGTCCCCCAAGGGAGGCAGGCAAATACTGAGTTGTGCTGAAAGGCCTGGATGGGTCTCCAACGTCTGGGGAGTGTCTAATCTGAGTGACAGGAGGCTGTGGGCAGTTAGAAGGACCTGGAACCCGCTCGGTGGCTTTGAGTGTGCCTGCAAGAGTGCAGTCTCTCTGCCTGGAGCAAATTCGAATGCCTTTTGGGCCAGATAATCAGATGGAGAATAAGACAAAGGAGAGGACTGGAAAATATGCGGAACTCAAATGTACTTGCACTTTAGAAGGTAATTCAGATGAAAAATGCCTTAAAAGTCTGTTATGGCCTTGGGGCTATAGAGTCAGAATTAGTCCACGTGAGTCTGACAAAGCCCATAGGATCACCTAGCTTATCCAGTGCAGCGCTTTTCAAACGCTTTTGACCTTGATCTACAGTAAGAAATACATTTTTTCATTGAGACCCCCAATACCTACTGACATATATATTGAACCGTATACCCACGCCCCATTGGTATTTCCACGTAGTACTTGCAACGTGCAGAATTTTCTACTGTGTTCTACTGAATTGCTTTCTATGACAAGCTGTTTGTGAAGCACTTATACCGCTATCAGTGGGAATCACTCACTGATCTAGAGGGACCTAGCAAAGTCTGCAGAGCCTTTTCAAGTAAAAAAAAAAAATTAAGGAGCCACTGGTATGTGTCTTCAGAGCTTGGGGCATGCCTGAATGGGCAAGGGAGCGTCTTCACACAGAGGTTCTGGGATCAGTGTGTCTGTCTGTAGCCTGCAGATCTTGATTAAGCTTCTGTTCCGTGAACCCCTGAAACTTGTGCTTCCCCTTGGAGGTGGGCCGGGAACTGTCCTTAGGGCCTTATCAGGGCGGGTGTCAATGGGGAGTTAGGGAAGGAGCCTCAGGCTCTTAGAGAGCTGGGAGGCCGCATGGGGGAGCTTTCAAAAAGCTTGAAAAATTGCCCATCCTTCCGTGGCTCAGTGGTTGAGCGTTGACCTATGAACCAGGAGGTCATGGTTCAATTCCTGGTCAGGGCACATGCCCGGGTTGCGGGCTGGATCCCCAGTGAGGGGCGTGCAGGAGGCAGCCGATCAATGATTCTCTCTCATCATTGATGTTTCTCTCTCTCTCCCCCTCTCTGAAATCAATTAAAAAAAATAATGTTTTTTTAAAAAGCTTGAAAATCTGGTAGGAGGGAGAGCAGGACAGAGGTCTGTGCAGGTGTGCAGTGGAGAAAGGGTGGGGGGTGCGGGAAGCCTGGCCCCTAAAGGCTAATAATGAAAATGATCGCTATTGTTACTCTGTGCTGAGCACTGGGTTGAGCTAACACCGTGGTAGAAGCGGCTTTTTTCAGTTCTCACCGCTGTCCTCTGAGGTGGACACTCTGATTGTACCACATACTGATAAGCACCCTGAGTGGGGGGTTAGGGGTTCGAAGCTTTCTAGGAACTAAGACTGGGTATGGTTGCAGAGAAGCGGGTTTGACAGCTGGAGGGAAGCCTCCAGCTGAAATACTCCTATTTTCTGAAGCCAACCGCATCGGAAGGATGACCTTTCAGCTCCGGGTCATCACGAAGGCTTCAGCCGTGCCTCCATGCAGTGGGCAGACAGGCCAGAGGCGATGTCCCCAGGGCGTCTGGTGGGCAGCAGGCCCTTCTCAAGTTGGTGTTTTCATTTCAAAAGTGGCACACGGGTTTTGGAAACCACAGTCACAGTTCCATCTTACATGTGTAAATAGTTCTGGTCCCTCACCATCAAGGAAAAGGGATGATGCTTTAGGAAGTTGCTTTGGGTTGGAGGCGCACCCGGCACTCTGGCGCGGGCCTCATTTTAGGACTGGTGCAGGCATGAGACTGGAGCACACTACCGGACATCACAACTCAGCAGAGGAAATTCTTGGCCTTGGGTTGGATCCCATGAGGGTGGGCCAGGAGGTCTTAAGTTGGGTTGTGGGGGAAGCTGTGGGATCTGCGGAGCGGGGTGTTGAAATAGGAGACGGGGAAAGCCTCCCCTGGACAGAGGAGGCAGCTGAAATCCAGCCGAGGGAAGGGAATGGCTCTACTCCCTCTGGTGTCTGCCCTGGACCTGGTGCACCCCCAAGGCCTGGGATGAGGTGGGGGAGAGGAGGGATGCTGAAGGATACCGACTGTGGGAACGTTGGAGGCCCTCGAGGTCTTGGTGACCATTCTCTGCCTTTGTCCCTGTGCACACACATCACACCACCCCAGCCCTGCTGGCCTGCACTCCACACTCTCACCCCCTCCACCATCAGGTGACCATGGAGGAAGAAGATGAGTCTCGAGGGAAGACAGAGGAGTCGGGCGAGGATAGGGGCGATGGCCCGCCAGACAGAGACCCCGCGCTTTCTCCGACTGCCTTCATTCTGGTGAGGCTTGAAGCACCTGGGGCCAAAGGAGGGAGGGGCTGAGAGTCTGGGATGGACTCATGGGCCCTAGAGGGAGGAGGGCCTGGGGGCCTAGACTCTTGGCTCCTTCCTCTGAAGGGTTTGAGTCTGGTTGTAGGGCGTCCAGAATGCCTGTCTCCCAGGAGCAGAGCTCGGGAGCATTTGCACGAGTCCCCTGACCGCCGCCCTTTCTCTCCACCTCTCCACCTCCCATCTTTTCTTCAGCGGGCCATCCAGCAGGCCGTGGGAACTTCCCTGCAGGGGGATCTGGCGAATGATAAAGGTATGATGGGTTCTAGTTCCTCTTCAGCTCCCTGCCCCATCTCTGCATTCTTTATCCCAACTTCATTCACGGGCTTTTCTGAGATCTCCTGGGTGCCGCCCTTGGGCTGGCAAAGGAGCTGAAGATGAGTCTGCCTTGGAGGGAGGGGTTCACAGTCTGGCGGGAGGGAGACAGTCATGGCCCAGAGGTGGCCTGTGGTCCCCGAGAGGGCAGGAGGTCCAGCTAAGCTAATGGAGGAACCTGTCCAGGAGGGCTGCCTGGAGGAGGTGACATGTTAGAGTTGTCCGGTGAGGAAGAAAGCCCGAAGAGGCAGCAGCAGGCGCAGAGCACAGGGATGCGCTGCAGGACTGCTCAGTGTTTCTTAGGGGCTGGTGGGCAGGGGGTGGGAGGGGCGACAATAGAAGTTCATGGGGACCAGGTCAGAGCTGGCTTCAATGCCGAGCTGCCCTGTCTGGGCTTTACCCTGAGGGCAGCTAGGAGGACGAATGGGTGAGAGTTGGGGTCTCAGAAGGGTGTTGGGGAAGTGGTAGATGGAGGCTGGGAGAGCAGGCAGGAGCGTGGTTCCCTTGCAAGAAGGAGGGTGGGCTTCTCTTTCCTCTGCCCCCCAAAGTCTCTGCGACTAGTCCTCTGTCCCCAGTCTCCACATATCTTTCTCCAGATGGCTCCAGGTGTCACGGCCTTCGATGGAGGCGCTGCCGGAGCCCACGGTCAGAGTCCCGTTCCCAGGAGTCAGGGGGAGCTGACACGGCTGCTGTGAGTAAGGAGGGGGCAGGGGAGATCAGGCCCTGGGCCTGGATCCCTAAGACGGGGAGATGGGGTTGGGGATCCAGCCTCCTGGGTCTGGGGTGCTGATCAGGGGCCATGTTGGAGGGTATGGGGGTCAGGCCTTGGGGGCAGTCAGGATGAGGGAATTGGTTGTATCCGTTTGTTTTCTCAAGGGGGGGGTCTCAGTTGTCTGGGTTCTTGAGAGGTTAGGGGCTGGGGAAATGGGATTTGTGGTCCTCACAGGATCAGGGTCAGGGTGGAGCCTCTCCTCCCTACCCCAGGTGTTGGACATGGCCGCAGACAGCTTCCTGGCAGGGTTGGTGAGCGTCCTGGATCCCCCAGACACCTGGGTTCCCAGCCACCTGGACCTGCAGCCTGGCGAGTGAGTAGCTGGGCAGCTGGAGTGGGAGAGGCCTCGGCGTGCGAGCTGGGAGCACCCCGAAGGCTCACTCGCTCCTTCTGTCTCGCAGAAGCGAGGACATGCTGGAGTTGGTGGCTGAGGTCCGCATCGGGGACAGGGATCCGATCCCGCTGCCCGTGCCCAGCCTGCTGCCTCGTCTCAGGGCCTGGAGGACGGGCAAAACGGGTATGTGTGGCCAGGGCCGAGCTGGGCAGGTGGCCGGCCTCGGCTTTGTGTGCGTCAGGAACAGTCATGGTGATTGCGTCGTTTAGACAGGATCTTTGTTTTAGTGTTTGTTTCCCCTGTTGCACCGGAATGAAGGCTGCAGTGCATGCCGGTATCCTAAAGTAGAAACCGCGACGATGGCTGCCACATGGGAGCAGTTAGCACATGGGAGGCCCTGCGCGTCCCGGGTCCCACCTCTCGGTGTAACTGCGTGGGGTCTCATCTCCCCAGGAGGGGGCGCTCTTAGCATCTCCGTCTTCCAGAGGAGAAGAGGCTGAGCGAGGGAAATCACTTGTTCAGGGTGGCACAGCCAGGTGTCTAGTGTGGTCCTGAGCCCCAAGCCCAGGTGTGTCGAGTGTAAGGCCCAAGTTGTTGACCTCTGATGCACACCTACCCACGTGAAAGTCTGCCCCCGCACCGCGGATGAGCACAGGTTCTCAAACCGGAGAAGGCATCAGAATCACCAGGGGAATTCCTTTTTTTAAAATATATTTTTATTGATTTCAAAGAGGAAGGGAGAAGGAGAGATGGATAGAAACATCAATGATAAGAGAAAATCATCAATCGGCTGCCTCCTGCACGCCCCACACTGGGATGGAGCTCACAGCCTGGGCATGTGCCCTGACTGGTTCATAGGTCAATGCTCAGCCACTGAGCCACGCCGCTGGGCACCAGGAGGACTTCCTGATGCACAGGTCGCCGGGCCCGCTCTCAGGTTTCCGATTCGGCAGGTCTGGGGTGGGGCTCGGGAATTTCCATTTCTAACCCTGGTGATGCTGCTGCTGGACCCTGGACCCCGAAGAGACCGGGGTTAGGCTTCACTTGTGCATGTACCTACATATTTGGGGAGGGGTAGAGAGGACAGGAAGAGGAAGGTGTAGGAAGGTCAGCTGCGAGCCACTGTGGCCCAGTAACTCTGATCCGGTTCACTGTTTCCTTGTCCTTTTCTTACTGCAGTTTGACTGTCTGTTAGGCTCAGGGGACATGGTGCCTGGACCCACCACACTCTTGGGGGCCCACAAAAGGAATTTCATTGCTTTTAAAATTAGAAGCCATAGAGGATAAGTAAACAAATGAGCGGGACTGTGTTCCAATAAAACTTTATTTACAAAAACAGACGGTGGGCTGGACTTGGCCCTTGGGCCTTAAGTAAAATAGATGTGTGGAGACCCTAGAAGTTGTCTTCAGGGGTTATGTTTTATTTCCTTATTCCAAGTGTTCTTTTGGTCTTCGTTTGGAAAATACTAAGAACGTGGGGGGAAAAACTCACCCCTATTTCCAATCCTGTGTAAAAACTACATAAAGAAGTAGATGCCTGTGCTCCAGACCACTCCGTCTAGACTTTTTTTTTTTAGTTGTGTGTTTTTTTAATCTATCATTTTGGATATATTTAGATATTGTCACTTGGCTTATTGCAGGGTTTTATTTTATTTTTATTGATTTTAGAGAAGAAGGGAGAGGGAGAGATAGAAACATCAATGATGAGAGAATCATTGATCAGCTGCCTCCTGCACTCCCCACACTGGGGATCGAGCCCGCAACCCAGGCATGTGCCCTGATGGGCAATGGAACCGTGACCTCCTGGTTCACAGATTGATGCTCAACCACCGAGCCACGCCGGCTGGTCCATAGCCTGTTTTCCACGTCAGGTTGTGGTGATGATAACCAGGGTCATAGGCGCTCACGCTCACTGAGTCCTCGCAGTGCCAGGCAGTTTGGTTCTGTGCAGCTGCTCACGTGGTCCTCTCAGACCTGGGGGTCTGGATGCTCCCATCATCATCATCCCCTGCTTTCTTTTCTTTCTTTTTCTTTTTTTAAATATATTTTTATTGATTTCAGAGAGGAAGGGAGAGGGAGAGAGAGATAGAAACCTCAATGATGAGAGAGAATCATTGATTGGCTGCCTCCTGCACGCCCCCTACTGGGGATAGAGCCTGTAACCCAGGCATGTGCTCTTGAGGGGAATTGAACCTGGGACCCTTCAAACCGGCTAGGGCCCCTGCTTTATTTTACTCCAGAGCCCTCAGCAGCTGGCAGACCCTACGCTTGGCATGTTGATATTTCTCTCCCCACTTGAATGTGAGCTCCTCGAAGGCAGGGATTTTTGTCTGTTTCGTTCTTCATTCTGTTCCTGGTACCCCGATCAGCACCTGGCACAAATAGGTGATGGGTAACAGTATTGAATGAATGCGCAGACCTTGCTTTATAGATGAGGAAACTGAGACAGACAGAGGTTGAGTGACTTGCCCACGGTCATGTCATGAGGGAGGGCTGGAGCCTGGGACCCAGATCGGGAGGTGGCTCCAGAGCTGCCCTCAACCCTGTGCTTCCCTGGCACCATCCACGTGACGTGCTGGCGTCCTTGCCACGGCAGGTCCTTGCAGTTCCATGTGGCTGACAGGGTCCTGTGGACTCTGATGTGTGTCTCAGTCCTGGGGCAGGACCTGTGGCCCTGAGACTTGTGCTTAGAGGCAGGGTTTCCGGAGTGTGGACGAGGTGACTTAGGAAAGGATGATGGTCGCCCCGTCACTGGTGGGTGTTGTCTCTACGTCCTGAGCAGATGTAGCCCCTTGAGTGGGGTCATTGCACAGTGAAGGGTCTGGAGTGGAGACTCAGGCGGCCAGGGCTCCCTAGCTCCACCCCTTCCTGGCTCCGCGGACGGAGCTTCACCTTTTCAGGCTCCCGTTCTCTCTGTAAAATGGGATAGCCTCCCACAAGAGGCAGCCGGCTCAGCAGGCCTGAGCCTGGCCGTGCAGGCGGTCTGAGGTTCGAATCCAGCTCTCCCACCCAAGCCCGCACCCTCTGCAGTAACATGCCTGCCCTCCGTGGTCAAGGTGGTCTTGGGCTGCGGGCCAGTGTCCGTCTCAGGAGGGAGTGCAGGCTGGGGGACCACATTGACCAAGTTTGCACCCTGCCTCCTCCCCGCTCTGTGTACCTGGGGAAGCTACCGCAGCTCTCTGTGCCTCAGTTTCCTCCTGGGACACAGGATCTGGTGTAGAGTTGTTAGGAACATCCTATGAGCTGACACATGCGAAGCCCTGGGGCAGTACCTGTAGGTGCCAGGAGTGCTGAGTGCGGGCGAGGGCATGGGTGGCTGCTGGCTGCCTGCAGCCCCTCCCTGGGGGGGTCATGGAGGCAGGACCTGCACCTGACCACAGCTCTGTCTCCCCTGTTCCTTTGCAGTTTCTCCTCAGTCTCATTCTTCTCAACCCACCCGTGCCCGCCACCTCCTCACCTTGGGCACTGGGGACGGGGGCCCTGCCCCCCCTCCTGCCCCCTCCTCTGCGTCCTCCTCACCTTCTCCTTCCCCCTCATCATCTTCCCCTTCCCCCCCTCCCCCACCGCCACCCCCAGCGCCCCCAGCCCAGCCTGCCCCTCGGTTTGACATCTATGACCCCTTCCACCCCACCGATGAGGCCTATTCCCCACCGCCCGCGCCAGAGCAGAAGTACGATCCCTTCGAGCCTACTGGCTCCAACCCCAGCTCATCCGCTGGGACCCCCTCACCTGAGGAAGAGGAAGAGGAGGAGGAGGAGGAGGAGGAGGAGGAAGAGGAGGAGGAAGGCCTGTCCCAGAGCATCAGCCGCATCTCTGAGACCCTGGCGGGCATCTATGATGACAACAGCCTGAGCCAGGACTTCCCAGGTGATGAGAGCCCCCACCAGGACCCCCAGCCCCCACAGTCAACTGTAGCCCCTGGCACACCACCCCAGGCGGACTCCACCCGGGTGGACGGAGCCACCCGCCGGCGAGTCTTCGTTGTCGGGGCCGAGGCGGAGGCCTGTCGGGAAGGCAAGGTCTCCGTGGAGGTGGTGACAGCCGGTGGCGCTGCCCTGCCGCCGCCCTTGCTGCCACCTGGTGACTCAGAGATTGAGGAGGGTGAGATCGTCCAGCCAGAGGAGGAGACCAGGATGGCGCTGTCCCTCTTCCGGACCAGCCGGGCCGCCCGCCCTCCGCCAGCGGCTCCGGCCGCCCCCACCGCCCAGCCCCCACCCCCGCCGCCCGCCTCCCGGGCCCCTGAGGGCGATGACTTCTTGTCTCTGCACGCCGAGTCGGATGGTGAGGGCGCCCTGCAGGTGGACCTGGGGGAGCCGGCCCCCGCGCAGCCCCCCGCGGATGCTCGCTGGGGTGGCCTGGACCTCCGCCGCAAGATCCTGACTCAGCGGCGGGAGCGCTACCGCCAGCGCTCGCCCTCCCCGGGCCTCGCCACCCCGGCCGGCCCGCCCGCCCGCAAGAAATCGCGCAGGGAGCGCAAGCGCAGCGGCGAGGCCAAGGAGGCCGCGTCCTCCTCCTCCGCCGCGCCGCCCCCGCCGGCCCCCGCCTCCCCCTGGGACTCCAAGAAGCACCGCTCCCGGGACCGCAAGCCGGGCTCCCACGCCTCCTCCTCCACCCGCCACCGCTCTCGGTCCCGCTCCGCCCGCCGCCGCTCACGCAGCCCCGACCGCCGCCGTGGAGGCAGCCGCCGCTCGAGGTCCCGGGAGAAGCGGCGTCGGAGGCGGCGCTCGGCCTCTCCGCCCCCGGCCACCTCCTCCTCATCCTCCTCGAGGCGCGAGCGGCACCGAGGCAAGCACCGGGAAGGTGGCGGCAGCAAGAAGAAGAAGAAGCGGTCTCGGTCCCGAGGTGAGAAGCGGTCGGGGGACAGTGAGAAGGGCCCGGTGCTGGCCCAGCCGCCCTCCGGCTCCGCTTCGCTGGGTGCGGAGCGCGACCGCCGCCGGGGCGCTGTGCCGCCCTCCATCCAGGACCTCACGGACCACGATCTCTTCGCCATCAAGCGGACCATCACCGTGGGCCGGCCGGACAAGTCCGACCCCCGAGGCCCGTCACCGGCCCCGGCCTCGTCGCCCAAGCGCGAGGTGCTGTACGACTCGGAGGGACTCAGCACGGAGGAGCGGGGTGGCCGGAGCGGCGAGAAGGACCGGCGCCGCTCCGGGGCGGCTTCCTCCTCCCGGGAGAAGGGATCACGGCGGAAGGCGCTGGATGTGGGGGATCGGGACCGGGAAAGGGACAGAGATAGGGACAGGGACAGGTCATCCAAGAAAGCCCGGCTCCCCAAGGAGTCCGCGCCCTCCTCAGGGCCCCCGCCCAAGCCGCCGGTCAGCAGTGGCTCAGGGTCCTCCTCCTCCTCCTCGTCCTCTTCCTCCCGGAAGGTGAAGCTGCAGTCGAAGGTGGCGGTGCTGATCCGGGAGGGTGTCAGCAGCACCACGCCGGCCAAGGAGGCTGCGTCCGCCGGCCTGGGCTCCATTGGAGTCAAGTTCAGCCGCGACCGGGAGAGCCGCTCCCCCTTCCTCAAGCCTGAGGAGCGGGCTCCTGCTGAGGCGGCCAAAGCAGCTCCTGGCAGCACCAAGCCCAAAAAGACCAAGGTTAAGGCCAAGGCTGGGGCCAAGAAAGCCAAGGGGACCAAGGGGAAGACCAAGCCATCCAAGACCAGGAAAAAGATCCGCGGCGGGGGCAGCAGTGCGGGCCCCGGGGGCCCCGTGACGCTCAAGAAGTCCAAGGCTGACAGCTGCAGCCAGGCTGCGGGAGCCAAGGGAGCCGAGGAGACGTCCTGGTCTGGGGAAGAGCGAGCAGCCAAGGCCCCCAGCACCCCACCCCCCAAGGCAGCCCCTCCGCCCCCTGCCCTCACTCCGGACTCGCAGACTGTAGACAGCAGCTGTAAGACCCCTGAGGTCTCCTTCTTGCCTGAAGAGGCCACTGAGGAGCCTGGGGTCCGAGGTGGGGCAGAGGAGGAGGAGGAGGAGGAAGAAGAGGAGGAGGAGGAAGAGGAGGAGGAGGAGCAACAGCCTGCCACCAGCACGGCCACCAGCACGGCCGCCCCCGCCCCAAGCACGGCCCCTAGCGCAGGATCCACAGCCGGTGACTCAGGGGCAGAGGACGGGCCGGCTCCCCGTGCCTCTCAGCTGCCCACGCTGCCCCCACCCCTGCCCTGGAACCTGCCCGCCGGTGTGGACTGCACTACCAGTGGCGTCCTGGCCTGTGAGTGTTCCCCGTGCCGGGGCCGGGGCTGTCGGGTGGGCAGGAAGGACCAGGAGAGATGACACCATTTGGGGACAGTCTTGGAGGCAGTGGGTGCCTTGGAGAGGGTGGGTGTGTAGTGACCTGGGCTGGGGGCCATAGGTGGGCGAGGGCCCATCAGGGTCTGTCCAGGGGGCTTCTCGATGTTTGGGTGTGACGGGCACGGTGGCCAGCTCAGCACAGCTGGAGTGGGGCGTGTCCTGGAGTCCTCCCACACGAGGACTGGTATAGACTGGATGGGGGGACCAGGAAGAATGGGGTGAGCAGTGTTCCTTAGGGGTAGTCTCTGCCAGGTCACAGGCGTGAGAGAGGCTAGGATTGGCTATGGGGGCTGAGGAGACAGACTCACTTCTGCCACCACCTTGTCAGTGATTGGCCCTGCCACACCCCTTGAGTGGCGACAACATTGGGAGTGTAGAGGGGGTGTTTTTCAGTGGCCGAGGCCCCCTTTTCTTAGTTCTGAGCCTGCGGCCTTAAGGCCTGTCCAGGGGCCCAGGGGATGGCAGTGGGTGGAGAGGTGAGATTCACCGTCTCATCTCCTGTCAACCCCGGACCTCCCTGTCCTCAATCTCCGCCTCCTGCAGTGACTGCACTTCTCTTCAAGATGGAAGAAGCCAATCTGGCAAGCCGAGCAAAGGCCCAGGAGCTGATCCAGGCCACCAACCAGGTGGGCTCCCCAGGGGAAGCGTCCCCACAGCCCCTTCTCTTGTCCCCTGCCTTGGGTTAGGAGAGGAACTACAACTCCCAGCAGGCCTTTGGGCAAGATATTGGCCAGAAGTGGAGCTTGTTACCCTTGGGACTGTTGGGAAATCGGGGTGGAAATAATAGGGGTACACGTTTCCTCTTTCCCTCCACTGCCCTTTGTTCATCCTCCAACTCTTCCACAGATCCTCAGCCACCGGAAGCCACCCTCCAGTCTGGGGGTGACACCAGCTCCTGTACCCACCTCTCTGGGCCTGCCCCCTGGCCCCTCCAGCTACCTGCTCCCTGGCAGCCTTCCCCTAGGGGGCTGCGGCTCTACCCCTCCCACCCCCACTGGGCTGGCTGCTGCGTCTGACAAGAGAGAGGGCAGTAGCAGCTCCGAGGGACGAGGGGACACAGATAAGGTGAGCTGGGCTTGGGAGAGGGGGGATGATGGTGACAGTTTTGCAGAGAACACGAGCAGATACTGAGATGCAGGGGCCCACAGAGAATGGCAAAGGTGATGCCAGCAGATGGGGCCGTAGACTTAAAAAAACACTGAAGTTGTTCAATTGTAAGGATGTGAACTGTCACTCTAATGGATGAATGGGTGCTGGGCAGGTTTTTAAAAAATTATTTGCGCATATATATATATATATATATATATATATATAGAGAGAGAGAGAGAGAGAGAGAGACAGACAGACAGACAGACAGACAAGGATATAAACATACACTCATACCATCACCATGGGCCAACCGGACAAGTCCGATCCCCGAGGCCCGTCACCAGCCCTGGCCTCGTCGCCCAAGCGTGAGGTGCCGTATGACTCGGGGGGACTCAGCCCAGCGGAGCAGGGTGGCAGGAGCGGCGATGGTTGCCCATATCCATCCCTCCATACCTCCCTCCTTCCTTCCCTTTCTCCATCCCCATCTTTTTGTGTAAGGGGAAGAGTGGTTGACAAACAGAAATCAAGCATTTTCTAGATGAAGGAAGGAAGACTGGATGCTGGGCAAATACAAACAGGCTTTCCATCCGGCTCCTCCGCCCAGACCCGGGGCTGTTATCTTTCTGGTCAGTTCAGGATGCTTTTCGTTAAGGTCCAACAGCCTATCGCTGGTCGCGGCGTTGCCCGTCCCTCAGTACGCTTCATGTGCAGTGCCGGGGGGGCAGAGTGACCCCATGAAAAGCGCCGTGTGAGGGACAGCGGCAGGGCCCAGCTGCCGTGGTCTGCAGGACGAGGACAGGACGGCCCTGGGAGGACCAGCCACGGTGCCTTGCTCTGCCAGGGAGGCTGCTCCGGTCTGTTCTCTGCCTGTTGTCTTCCCTTGCCACCTCTGAGATGGCCGTGGGGGACAGCCCCCCTTCTCTTTAGAAACCCACTTCCTGTGGGTTAGGGAGGCCCGAGGACTCTCCGGGGGGCCGGTGGCTCTCCTAGCAGTGGCGCTGCCCAAGCAGCCAGGGGTTCAGCAGACAGTTTGCATCATCTCTCCCGAGATGCTGGCCCTGAAGTCTGGGGTGTCCTGCCCTTGCCAGAACTCAGTTTACTGTTCCCGTCTTCCCTCAGCCCTGGCCCGGGAAGGCGACCTCCCCAGGGCTGGTGTTTCGGGTGACTGTCCCTTGTGCAAACTGCCTCTGGCTTGAATGTGCTCTCCTGCTAGAGGTGTCCTGTCCATCGGTGTTTGCAAAGATCCCACTCCATTTGAGGTTGAGGCAGGGGTTGGGTCTCTCAGCTGCTCCCTGTCCTGTCCCCACCTCAGAACAGTCACAGCTCCCCTTGATTGGTTCCTTGCTGTGGCCTCCATGTGTCGCCTCCCCCTCCCCATGAGTACTGTCTGCATTTTACCAGTGAGCTATAAAGGGGTTTGGTCCCTTGTCCAGGTCTCGGTGGTAGAGCAGGATTCCAGCACCTCCCCTTCCATGCCCTCCCCTCCACTCCTAACCTGTCCTGGACCCCCAGTGCCCCTTAGCCTGCTGTCCACTCAGCAGCCCGGCAGTGTCGGGAAGCCTGGCCATACTTTGCTGCTGCCATCAGAGGAAGTGTCATAGAGTCCGATGAAAACAGTCGTACTGCTTGGCTAACGTCTTGTCTCCCCACTAGACTGTGAGCTTTGTAAGGGCAGGGGACACGTGTGTCCTGGTGCAGCCTGGAGGACATGCTCAGTGACACTCAGAGGCCCAGGCCTGTGGTCCGTGGTGACCTCAGCATGGGGTGCACAGCAGCCCCTGAGCACGACGTACCCCTCCAAGAGTGGCCGCTGGTCCGGGAGGCTGAGTGGCAGGCGGGGGTGCAGGCCGGGTCCCGCCGGAACTCACCTGGCCTTGCCGTTCCCTTTCCCGCTCTGTCACTGTCGCCAGTACCTGAAGAAGCTGCACACACAGGAGCGGGCGGTGGAGGAGGTGAAGCTGGCCATCAAGCCGTACTATCAGAAGAAGGACATCACCAAGGAGGAGTACAAGGACATCCTGAGGAAGGCCGTCCACAAGGTGGGCCCGGGGGGGGGACAGACACACAGAGGGGGGTGGAGGACGTGACGCAGAGACAGATGAGTGCAGACAGGTGTACGCAGATGGGGAGACTGAGGGACGGTGGGTCAGTCTGGAAGGTGAGGAGGGTGGCAAGATCTCAAGCCCATCTGGACCCGTTCTGCTGGCATCAGGATAAGTAGGGACGTTGGCCTGGACATGGGGGAGCGACTGCTATCCTAGTCCCAGGCTGTGCTCAGCAGTCCGGGTGGACGGGGGCCTGGGGGCGCTGGCAGTGATGGCAGCTGCCCCTCGCTCCCCAGATCTGCCACAGCAAAAGTGGGGAGATCAACCCCGTGAAGGTGAGCAACTTGGTGCGTGCCTACGTCCAACGCTACCGCTACTTCCGCAAGCACGGCCGCAAGCCAGGGGACCCCCCAGGACCCCCACGGCCACCCAAGGAGCCAGGGCCCCCTGACAAGGGTGGCCCCGGCCTGGGCCTGCCCCTGCCCCCTCTCTGAGATCCCAACCCCACTTCCTTCCTCTGCCTCTTCAGAATTCTGGACGTATTTATGGCTCCACCGCTCCACTTCCCTCCCCATCAGTGGGATGACTGGGAGAGGGTTGCTGTGGGGATGAGGAGAGCCCCCTGCCCAGCCCTGTGCCCATCTTCCTGGTCCCGAGCCTGTCCCCATCGCCTCTCCCCTCTGTTCATGTCCCTCCCCCAGTTTCATTAAAGATTTCATGAAATGTTACCTTCGAACCCCGTGATTTTAGCCCTTTTTTTTTCAGAGTCTAATTTGGGAAAGGGTTAGGGAGGGACACACGCAGGAGTTTGGCCCAAGTCTGAGGGTGGTTCAGGGAGACCAGGCTGTGTGCTTGGGGCTAGTCCCTTCCCCTCTCTGGGCCTCAGTTTCCTTATCTTAGAAGTGGGTGTTGTGAGGATCGAGACCCAGGCTGGTGAGCACTTAGAACCCTCGGGTCACTGGGAGCTACTGCTGCTGAGGGTGGTGGTGATGGCACACAGGCCCGGCCCCAGGCAGTCTTCCAGCTCGGGGACCTAGGTGCTACTTGTCGGCGTGGACGTGCCCGTCCCCCATTGGGGTGGGTTGTGTTTTACCGGTCCTATGAGGAGGGGTGATGGAATCCACCCTCCTGAGATCAGAGGGAAACTGAGGCACAGTAAGTCCCACATGGTGCAGCAGGCAGTGCTGGCCTCGCTCCGTCCTATGCCCCGGAACCCAGGCATGGTGAGGCAAGGCGGTGCCCGCGCCCCGGAGCATGTGGGCTCCGGGGGGGGGGGCCCAGAGCTCCTTTACCACTGCCCGGCCCCGCCCCATGCAGAGGACTGGCCTGCGGTCACCCAGCAGGAGCTGAAGGGACCCAAGGCCCCCGACAGACAGGGCCGTTCCGGCAGGGAGCTCTGCATACTGGACCTTGGCCCCGGCTGTTCACAGGCAAGATGGGGGTTCCGGAGGCAGTCCGGGGCCTCCCTCGGGGAGTAGCGGCTTTGAAATTAGACTAGACTCTGACCCAGCTTGTGTCTCCTACTTTGTGACCTTTACTCTTCTCTAAGTCTCACTGTCTCGGTCTGTGAAACGGGAGTGACTGTCCCCTTCTCACCAGCTCCGTGGGAAGGGGTGTGGAGCTGATGAGTGTCTGCTGCCCCTACAGTGTCTCGCCCTCATACAGTTGTGGGGGGCCTGCAGATGCATAAACTGAGGTCTGAAGGAGCAATGCCCAGCTTGGGTCAGGGCTGGCCTGGGGACACCGAATACCACGCACACGTGGTGACAATGGCAAGAAGTAGTTTATTGGTGGAGGTGAGGGACCTGCACCCATGAGTGGCAGGTTCAGACCTGGCCAGTGACCTAGAAATCCATGTCCTCGACCAGGTCCTGCAGATAGGCCTTGTACTGCTCCGACGTGAGAGAGAGGGGGTGGCTGTTGGAAATGTGCAGGTCCACAGTGTTCTCCAGCGAGGAGGCACCCCCTACCCGCGCCATTTCCAGCAGAGCCCTGAGGCACGTGGGAACAACCTATAGGCAGTGGAGGGGAAACATGGTCAAGGGAAGCACCCAGCAGTGTCTACTGTAGGGGGTGGGGCTGAGTGGACTACAACTCCCAGCAGGTCCCACCATAACCCAGGATGAATTCTTAGGCTCAGGACTGCTGCGATTGTAGTTTTCCCATATTCGCAACCATGGAGGCCAGAGGGGCTCCCAGAAGCTAGGGCTGAGCAGCTTGTGTCAGAAGGGCTCCTGGGAGCTGTAGTTCCTCACAGGCTGCCAGGACTTATAGTCCACCAACTCCCACATGCTCCGGGGTAAGGCCATGGGTGGGACACCCAGAAATCTCTGGGAATGAAGGGTGATTGCAGCCCTGGCTGTCTGGTGTGGCTCAGTTGGTAGGAGCATCATCCCATACACTGAAAGGTTGCAGGTTCAATCCCCACATGTCAGGGCACGTGTGGGAGGCAACCAATTGATGTTTTTCTCTCTCTCTCTGCGGCCCCCTCCCCCCTTAAAAATCAATGAAAATATTCTCTGGTGAGGGAGAAAAATGGTGATGCAGAGCGTTGGAAATTTTAGTTTCTCCAGGGGTTTCTGGGAATTGTAGTTCCTGGGAGCAACCTATTCTTTTGGAAGATCCACCCCCTCAGCTCCAGGATCCTAGGGCGCAGGCACCTTGACCATCACTAGCTTCTTGGTCCACGGCTGGTCCTGGGGCCATGGCTCCCCCATGCAGAACCAGAAGGTGTAGCGTGGTGAGCGTTTGCTTCCTTCGATGAAGGCAATCAGATCTGGCGGCCAAGAACCTAGTCAGGGATGGGAAGACCTCTACCTGCCCCTCCCCCTAAAACCTGATAATATCCTACCGTCCTCACTAACCTAAAGCCTGGCATACCTCTGCCATCAAAACCAGGGGGCTGCTGATGTGCGTCAAGTCCCCACAATTCTGTTTCCCTCCCACCCATCAGCGTGGGGCTGGACGACCTGCTCCCACCTCCTCCAGAGGCAAAGTATTCAAGATGGGGAACAGGCCAGGAGGGGAATCCTCTCCCAAAGATGTTGACAGTTACTGCTCTTTAACCCCCTAAGGCCACACTGTCCCTATGTAGCCATCAGCCACCAGGGCTATTTAAATGGTAACTAATTAAGATGCAAATACACTTTAAACCTCACTTCCTTAGATGCTCTCAGCGCATCTAAGTACTCAATAGCAACGTGGCTGGACACTGTACGGTATTGGACAGTGCAAAGAAAGTGCTATTGGCTAGCAAAGCCCTACGGGATCTTTCTCTCCTGTGTCTGTCTGTCCACCATAATCCTCCTATATAATAAAGAGCTAATATGCAAATGGTCGTCACACCCTCCCGCCCTCACTGCTCAGACACTCAACACTGGGGAGAGAGGAACGGGGACCAGCCAGGCTGTGGTCCTGGAGAGGGACAACCCGCCCACCCCATGGTCCCAGGCGCCAGCGGCTGCGCCTGCACCTGTGGCCAGAGAGAGGGACAAGCCACCTGCCCCACGGTCCAGGGCGCCTGCGGCTGTGGCCCGGGCAAAGCGGCCCACCCACGGTCCCCTGTGGCTGTGGCCAGCCCGGGTGAAGCCAGCCCGGGTCCTGGGTGCCTACGGCCAGCCAGAGGGAGGGAAGCCCAGGTCCCGGGTGTGGGGCAAGGCAGAGGTGGTTAGGGGTGATCAGGCCAGCAGGGGAGCAGTTAGGGGCGATCAGGCTGGTAGGGGAGCACTTAGGGGCGATCAGGCAGGCAGGCAGAGGGGTTAAGGGCGATCAGGCAGGCAGGCAAGTGAGCAATTAGGAGCCAGCGGTCCTGGATTGCGAGAGGCAGTTGGACACCCCCTGAGGGGTCCTGGATTGGAGAGGGACACACACACCCCGCCCCACCCCTGTGCACAAATTTCATGCACCGGGCCTCTAGTTGGTAATAATGACAACAACTATGGCAGCTAGTTCCTGAGCAACTTCTGTGCAGGGGGCCCCATGCCTCCTCCCAGCTCTGGGCAGGCAGAGGGAGGGAGAGGGCCCTCAGACTTGCCAGGCTCAGAGCAGTCTAGGCTAAATGGCAAACAGAGCAGCAGGATCCCGAAAGGTCTGACCCCAGGTTCTTAACCACTGGGGCCCACTCTCCACAGCAGAGTAAGGCCAGCCCCACTCACCGGTCACAAATGGCCCCAGGTCGAACACGCTTCCTTCCGTCTCCTTGGGGACCTCGCCATCAGGCCCGCGGCCGCTGTCAGGGAGAAGCTCCTCGCCCACAGCCCAGTACGTGTGGCAGGGGCCCAGCCTCCGGGCGCAGAGCCACTGCCCTGCCCTCCACAGAGCGAGTCCCCCACCCAGGCAGCTCAGCACACGACCCACGTAGCCCTTCACGACCCTGTCTGCCAGGAACGCCCCAGGGTCTGGCAGTGTTATCGGCTGCCCAGGGAGCGTCCTGTCCCCTCCTTCTGGCCCCACCAGCCGCAGGCCCTTGGGGCAGAAGACGGTCTGTTGGAAGACTTGGCGGCCCCGGTAGAAGGCAGTCACCTCGAACTCCCAGTCTGAGCAGCAGCAGCAGCGGCAATGTGAAGGGAGAGATTGAGAGCGCGTAAGGGCCCGTCACCCCAGACCCAGCCCCTCCCAGCCCACAGCTGGCACTCACCTTCCTCGGGCACCAACAGCTGCTTCAGTGGGTTTTCAGGGGGTCCTGAGTTTGGGTAGGGAGCAGGAATGTCTAAGTTGGGGCTCAGCAAGAGCTGAGGGGGGTATTCAGGGGCCACAGCCAGGCTCGAGGCTCCCTCATCTGGAATTGGGCCCAAGGCCATGCCATTCAGTAACTCCTCCAGAATGTCTTCCTAGAGAGAGAGAGCGAAAAGGGTCCAGGCACTTCCAAGCATTTTCTGAAGACTTCCCCTGGGTCAGGCCTGTGTTCAGCAATATGGGGACCCAGAGAGGAGACAGTCCTGAGCTTTGCTCTCTAGGGGTTTCCAATCCAGGGGAGAGACCGCCATGGGCACAGAGAGCACGATGCTCTGGTATATGCTGAGGGCTGTGAGGTCCGGGAGAGCAGCTAATTCAGCCCAAGGATCTGGCTCCACGCAGGCAGGACCTGGGCAGAGAAGTCTGGGGAGCATGTCCCGGGGACTTTCCCTGGCACAGACATCAGCAAGATCAAGGGCAGGGAGTCTCTAGTTCCCAGGAGGCTGGAATGCGAGGAAAGCAACGAAGGTGTGTTAGGGCCTTGGATGCCTGGTGAAAACGGAACTTCCTCCTGAGGGTGCTGGGAAGCCATGGAGGGCTGCGAGCAGGAGAGGGGTAGGGTCAGCTCTGGGTCAGGGGAGGGAGGGAAGGGAGGCCAGGGAGGAGGCGGACCATGGTCCATGGGGAGAATGAGGCCTGGACAGCTCCACAGGACGCAGAGGTGATGGGACAGAGACGGAGGGGCAGGAGGGTCGGGCACATTCTCACCTGGGTGTCAGAGGTACTGACTCTGCCATCGGTGTCTGGAGAAGCCTCCGGCTCAGGAAAGTCCCCAACTGCTGGTGAGAGAGGTGGTGAGTGGAAAAGGGGTGCTGGGGGCTCCTAAAATCCCATTCCCCCATGAAAACTCCCGCTTCCAGCACACCTGAGTTCACAAACTCATAGATCTTGTGTGGGTCGTGGGGGTCCTTGCTCCGATCCTCAGCTAAACGCAACACTTCCTTCCTGTTCAGGGCAGACCTGAAATTCCTCTTCCAGGTTGGCAGGTCAGGCTTATCTTTCCCAGGAGTGTAGGCGCCGCTGGCCTCTGCCCAGGCCTGGGGAACCAGTGGTACCAGGACAGAGGAGAGGATGCTTCAGACCCCACCCCAGGGGTCATAACCCTGCCCCCTCTCATCCTAGCACCGACCTCTCCCGGGCACATTTCTAACTTGGCAAGGTTCTATTCCCAAATTCTCAGATTCTCTGTGCCCTAAGTCCCCCTGCCTCGACCACCTTTCAAAAACCTTTGCTTTCTAAGCCAACCTTCCAGGTCCTACTAGGTGTCTAACTCTGCAATTCACCTGCCCCAGGGCACCCTCTGTACTAACCCCGCCCCCTCCCACTCTAACTCGGTTTACCCCCACTGGTGTCTTCTAATTTGGTGGTAAGTACCCCCAGCTTCAGCCCAGTCTGGTCTCATGTTCCAAGACCCGCCCCCAGAATTCTACATCCAACACCCCATTCCCAGAGAGCCCTGGACTCCCAGGATGCATTTCCTTCATGGTCTAACCCGCTTTCCTAGTTCTATTCCTGGAACCTGGGCCCTCCAGCTATCCCACACCTGTCAACCATCCTAAGCCCTCCACATCCCATTCTAACTCCACCCCTCAGAGTCCACCCCACCTGAGGGCGCCCTCACCTGGAAGATGCCAAAGTCCTCCTGCTGGGCATCCTGCCGCAAACCATGCTTCCAGGGGATGCGGAAGCGCCTGCGACTCTGGCCCAGCCAGGCCACGCCCTCCAGCTGCCCCTCGTCCAGCTGAGACACCAGCCAAGGCAGGATCCGAGGCTTCTGGGATCCCATGTCGGGCCTGCTGACAATGGGCAGGTCATGGGCGTAGGCGGCCTCTCAGGCCCATGCGGGCCATCCTCTCACGGGACGGCGCAGGTCCCTCGCCTGTATTTTCTTGGGGAACAAACAGACCTCACCTCCTCACAAATCCACCAGCGACACTCTCCAATTTAGCGAGGACTCCCTCCCAAATCCATTTTAGGGTCCCCTCGTTTCCCCATCTTCTGTGCAGACCCCCACTACCCCATCAATTCCGCCAGCAGAGACCCTTCCCTATTCCACTGCAAATCCCGCCCTCCCTCCCCATCACCCAAAACGGGTACCCCCACTTCCAAGGTGGAGCCTAATAGCAGACGCTCCTTTTCTGTAGACTTCTACCTCCCGCACTTACCCCAGTGTAGACCCCCTCCCACAGTTCCCCACATATGATCCCCTCACCCATTTCCCCCGTAGACCTCCATCCACAACCCCCCACAGAAAGCCTCCCTCGTCCAGGGCACGCTCCCTACTTTCTAGATGGACTGCCTCCCCGCTACTATGTCTGTGTTTATTTTTTTGCACCTGCCACTGCTTCACTTTCCCCGCTCCTTGCTTCACTTTCTCCAGGGTACAGAGCCCCCCTCCATATCATGTCAGACTCCTACTTTCTCACGTTCCTCACTCCGGGCCACCACCAACTCCCCAGCTCTTCCGCGTTACCTAGTTAGAGGGATGGGGCGGGGCGCGCTGGGTGCTGGGGCCACCCCTGGCTTTGGGTCCGACAGCGCTTGAACACGGAGCTGCACGCCCCCCTACTTACCGTCAGCTGAGCTTTAGGGCGGTGGAGCTTTGTTTTCTGCAGATTTCTTGAAATAAAAACGATTTGCTCATCATTTGGGCAACAGACCCCAAAGAGGCGGCACCCGAAGCCGGGACATTCCTCCTCCCCGTGCCCCTTTTTGGCCTTCCGGCCACCGGCATGCTGGGAACGTCGCATGCAAATTAGGCGGGCACCGGCGCTCCGCCCCCTCTACGTGGGGCCGTCGCCAGCCCGGCCCAGTGCGCAGGCGCGGGAAAGTTGAACTAATAGAAGTTTAACAAGTTCAGTGAAGGAGGCGGCGGGGCCCGGGGTCCGGGCCCGGGGCCAGGTAAGTGGGGCGTTAGTGAGGGCTGCGGTAAGGAGGGAGGAGAAGAGGGCCGCGATCCAGAGGATGGAGCCCCAGTCCTGTTTCGGCATCCAAGAGTCACGGGTCCCCAAGAGTCCAGCCTTAGACGGTGGAACTACAACTCCCAGCAGGCTGCGCGGCGATTAATTGCGGACCGAGTGGAATGTTTGCCACGAAGCCTGCTGGGATTGGTAGTTTTCAACCTCTAACGGTTTAAATAACTTGGCATACTCTCTCGGAGTCCAGAAGTCTAAGCCTCAAGCGCCCTTCTTGCTCGGGGGCCCAGAGGTCCAAGGCACAATCCCCTTTTCTCTCAGACTCAAGAGTTCAGGCTCCCAGCCCCCTCTTTGCTTAGATCCGAGAATTGGGGTCCCCAGCCTCCTCCTCTGCCAGGATCAAGGAATCTTCGTCTTCATTCCTCTTCTCCCTCTGGAGACTCAAGAGCCTGGACCTCCAGACCTCAGTTCCCCTAAAGAACCTAGGAGTTCAGACCCTCAGCCCCTTCCTGCCTTGGGGACTCCCCAGTCCTGGCCCTCTCCTCATTCACAAACTAGGAATTTGGGCCCCAAGCCTTCACTTCTGCTGAACCCTTGAGTTTATCCCTCAGCCCCCTCTCTCACAGGTGCCCCCATGGCAGGCTCGGAAGAGCTGGGGCTCCGGGAGGACACGCTGAGGGTCCTAGCTGCCTTCCTTAAGCGGGGTGAGGCTGCCGGGTCCCCCATTCCAACCCCACCCAGGTAAGAGGACTTGCTCTCCCTCCTCAGGGGCCTCTGCATGTGGTGTGGGCCGTCTCTAACTCTTGCTCCTGGTCTCAGTCTATGTCCTTTATATCTGGCTCTATTCCTTGTCCCTGGGGTTGCAGGGAGAGGCTCTGAGTGGGAGAAAGAAGGGACTGCTTGCAAGGGGGCTCTGGAGTCACTCTCTGAGGTCCCTTCCCCAGGAGCCCTGCCCCGGAGGAGCCAACAGACTTCCTGAGCCGCCTTAGAAGATGCTTTCCTTGCTCTTTGGGTCGAGGAGCAGTTCCCCTTGAGTCCCCTCGGCCTTGCTCCCTGCCCCTTCGCCCCTGCTATGGTTCGCAGCCTGGTAAGAGGTTTCCCTAGATCACCCATGAACTTGCTCATGCAGTGCCAGGAGCTTTGATTCTAACACACACACACACACACTATTGATTTCAGAGAGGAAAGGAGAGGGAGAAATAGAGAGAAACATCAATGATGAGAGAGAATCACTGATGGGCTGCCTCCTGCACACCCCCCACCAGGGATCGAGCCTGCAACCCCTGGGAATCTAACTGTGACCTCCTGGTCCATAGATCGATGCTCAACCACTGAGTCGGGCTGGGAGCTTTGATTCTTGAAACATTGACAGGATAAGGAATTAGCTCAAGATCACTCAGCTAAGGGTATATAGATAGCAGTGTGGGGTCTCCAGCACCTACCCTCAGTTTTCAATCACAACCCCTTATCTGATTACATGACTTGGAAAATCCTTTTCTTCCCTTTTCCTGTGTTTATCCAGTAGCAAAGTAGGAATGGGGAGGAGGAGTCATTGGACTTGATCAAGAGTGACCAACAGCTTTCCTCTCACATGAGCCTGGATAGACTAGTAATGGCTACAGGGCATGCTACCTTGCAAAGAATTTCCAAGCTAGAGAGAGAGTTCTGTGATCAGCTGATGATGCCTGAAATGGACAAGGGACAGAGTGGTAATCGCTGGAGTGTCATGTGTTTGCCTTCCTTGGATGGGATAATCTTCAAGGTCCAGTTCAGCTCTAACACTCTAAATCCATTTTGGGGGACACCATAAAGTGAAAAGTACAAGGGTCTTTGGCCAAGTTTGCTCACTGAGCCACAATGTACCCCATTATGAAATGGAAATCACTGCTACCAGGCAGGGTGGTTGGGAGGAGAGAATGCATAACTTCCTGATCTCCTGGAGACCTGTCATTGTCTCTTTTCACCCCAGGCCCAGCTACTCCAGACTTCTATGCCCTCGTGGCCCAGCGGCTGGAACAGCTGGTCCAAGAGCAACTGAGATCCCCACCCAGCCCAGGTGAGGGCAGAGGGGCCCTGCAGAAAGATGAGGGTAGAAGGGTGGCCAGGTTTCCGCCCCCAACCGAATTCTCTTCTGCCCCCCCCCCCTAGAGGTACAGGGTCCCCCACCCACCGAAAAGGAAGCCCTGCTGCGGAGGCTGGTGGCCTTGCTGGAGGAGGAGGCGGAAGCCATCAACCAGAAGGTGATGGGCGTTAGTCCATCCCTTAGCTAGGATAGGAATTGCTTCATGATTGGGCACTGGGGTCAGAAGCTGGATCTGCATTCTCATTGGCTGGCCGGTTGGGAGAGGGTAGGACAAGGCTTTAATGAATGACAGAGGTATGGCCAGGGCAGTACCTTAAATTCGAGGCTTGCATGGTTTGTTAGAGGGGCGTGGCCTAAAGGAAGGGGTGTGGCCATCAGAAACATGATCTAGGAAAGCGATTGGAACCAGTTAAGGGAATAAATACATGGTGGTGGGAGTGGGATGTGGTTTGAGAAGACATAAAACCTGAAGTTCTGAGTGACTATATAGGGGCGTGGCTTAGAATGTGGGGGGGAAATGGACTGCCGGAGGAGGTGTGGTATGTGTCCTGAAATATGATTGGCCTATTAATTGTAGGCTAGATTAGCAATCTAGGGTTTAGCCCTCGTTAGCTGTCGAGGTCTGGGCAGGGGCGTGGCTTAGCTTCTTGGGTTCTAGGGGCCACCTTCCTGTGAGTAGTTTGGCAGAAACCTGGGTTATGATTGGCTGAAGTGATGGATTGGGGCGTGGCTTAGAGCTTTAGGATCCAGAAGTCCCTTACACCAGAAAGCCACCCCCAGGCCCCCAGCCTCCTATTGGCTGGCCACAAGGGCGGACCCTGCCTCTTCCCCTGTCCACCCCACAGCTGGCCTCGGACCCTGCGCTGCGCCGCAAGCTGGCCCGCCTCTCTGCTGGCTCCTTCGCCCGCCTGGTGGAGCTGTTCTCCAGCCGGGAGGGCAGCCCCTGCCCCAGCCGCGCACGCCCCTCCTTGGGGTGCCCCGGGCCCCCGCCGCCTTCCCCGGAGCCCCTGGCCCGCCTGGCCCTGGCCATGGAGCTGAGCCGGCGCGTGGCCTGGTTGGGGGGCACCCTGGCTGGACTCAGCGTGGAGCACGTGCACAGCTTCACGCCCTGGATCCAGGCCCAGGGGGGCTGGGTGAGCCGCCCAAGCCTCTGTGGGCCCCCCTGTACCTAACTGTCATTGGGGGGAGGGGGCTTCGTAGGTTTCCTTTCAGACATCCCGGTGTTCTCCCCGCCCCCCAGTCACCTGTCCTGTGTTCACTGAGCACCTGCTGTACCCCAGGCACCGGGGATCAGTGGGGTGTTGTGAGGATTACATGGGATCATCCTAAGTGCGTGGCACTCCATGGCATCTGCTTGTGTGATTACCTGGTGACTCTGCCTGGGCGACTCTGCCTGCCCAACCCCCTTGTCCACTAGCCCCCTGCCTCTCTTCCTCTGCTCTGCTCGGCTGTTACCCTCAGGGAGGCCTTTCCTGGTCCCAGTTAAAACCGCAGCCACCTCCACGCCTCCCCCTCCCTGGTGGCTGCTTCACTTCCTTCCATAGCGCTCCGCACCTGCTAACTCGGTAGGAACAACTGGTTTTACTTACGGCCCCTGACACCTCCGCTTCAGAAGCCCCTAGGAAGTCTTCCCTGCTCACTCCTCTCCATCCAATCCGGGCTCAGAGCTGGAGCGGCCGCGTTACCTGGGCAACTGCCCCACCTCCCTGAGCACTGGTTTGTCCCTGCCCCTGGCGGCCACTTCAGGTGCTTTGTTGCTGTGGTGATGCGGTCAGAGAAGGATGCACGCCAGGCTCTCAGGATGTCAGGAGCCGGCCTGGCGTGTTTGAGGAGCAGAGAGGAGGGGTGGAGAGGCTGAGCAAGGTGAGCCAGGCGACAGGGCCAGAGCTGAGAGCAGGAGGGGCGGCCAGGTTGTTCGGGGCTTGTAGTCATGGTGAGAACTTGGGGTTTGACTCTGAGTGAGCCCAGAATTCCTGGAGGGCTCCGAGCAGAGGACAAGAGGGTGCCTACGTGTTAACACCCGCCCTCTGGTGATGGCGTGGGGAACTGTATGGGGAGAGGGCAGAAGTAGGGAGCTTGGAGGGGGTGAACTGGTCCAGGGGGGGATTCCCAGACCAATGTGGGAATAGTAGGGATTCTGGCTCTAATTTGGAGATAGCGATTACATATTTTGCTAATGGAGTGGATTTGGGGGCTGAGCGGCAGGCGGGAGTCAAGGACGCTGACCTGGGCAACTGCTGGGCTATTCCCCGCGATGGGGCCACGCAGGGTGGAGGGGAAGGGGAGGTGCGGGGAGGAGTCAGAGATGGGTGGAAGTGGTCCAGCTAAGCGAGAGATGCCCTCCGACCTCAAAGCAGGTGATGAGGGCACAGGGGATGCGCGTCTGGCGCCCAGCCCAGAAGCTTGCTGGTTGGTAAAGTCATTTTGTTTTAAGGAATGAACAGAAAGCGTGGCCAGGTGCTCGCCAAGGATTGCAGTCGGATGATCCCATTTAAGCCTCACAACAACCTTACGGGATTCGGTTCTTATCCGGGTCTTATGGAGGCTGGGCGGGCAAGTTCCTCACGCAGGGATCAGAACCAGCACCGGCACACAAAGCCAGGGCTCTGGATCTTTAAAACCCAGCACCCTCCGCCTCTCCCTGGAGCCCTGTCTCTGCCCACCTCCACCAGTGCCCCGCCCAGCACGCGGGCTCTGTCTTCCTTTTCCTCACTAGGACTGTCCCCACCCACCCCTGGGTGTCTGATCCTCTCCAGGTCTCTGTCCCCCCCACCCTGGGTCCCTCTCCCTCTCTGGTGTCTGTCCCCTCCCCATTCTGGTCCCCTGCCCCCCTGTCTCCACTCTCACTGGGCTGGTGTGGATGCTGCTGTGAGTGGAGGGAGCCGCCATTTACAAGTCTCTGCCGCTTTTCCCTGCAGGAGGGCATCCTGGCCAGTTCCCCCGTGGACTTGAACTTGCCCCTGGACTAGATCTTCCTCGGCAGCTGTTTCAGGATTGGACGTCAGGCGCCGGGGCTCGGTGCGTGCTTCTCAAGCCTTCCTGTTGAGCTCAGGGCTGTGAGTGGTGGCTGCCCACCCTGCTTTTGCCAAAAAGAAATTGTTCAAATTTTTTTCCTATTAAAAACTTGTTTAAGTGTTTAATCACTTGTTCTTTCACTCGAGAACTCAAGTTCTAAGTAGGGGAGATTTGGTTCCGAGATCTCTCTGGTTTATACATTGAGGCGAGAGCGATTCATTCATTCTAGAATTGTTTATTTGGAGCACTGAAGAGTGCCTGCCAGCTGAGCGTACAGCATGATGGGATGTCTGTGGACACAACCCCAGCTGACTCCTTGTCCCTGCGGCCTGGGGCATTTATCCCAGCTGCCCCTGCGCGGTGCCCATGGAGCCTTCCAGCTCCTTCCAGCAGAAAGCTATGCTCTTCCTTCGCGGGCACCGAACACCACCTTCCTCCCGTTTTTCTCCTTCTGTGCCTTTTTTGCTGGTTCCTCCTCGTCTCCCTGGAGACTTGGGGTTTGTCACCTTTTTAGGGTGTCGCCTCTTTCACAGAATTATGTTTGTAAACATACAATGAGATGCACAGCCAGTGACGGTCGATCCTTGTTATTTGCACGTTCTATCTTAGCGAATTCGCCTGTGCACTAACATTTATGTGTAATCCCCAAATCAGTACTCACGGCTGTGGGCACGAGTGTGCGCAGAGCTGCAGACGACTGGACTCGCCCGCGGTGCACCTTCTCGGCTCAGACTGGACACGCGGCACTCGGCCACCCGGTTTCAGCTCTCAGACTGTCCACATGTGCGCCCACCATCTGTTTAGTGGCCCATGGTGTGTGTGTTTTTTTTGCATTTTGGTGCTTTCTTGTGGTGATTTTGCTGTTTAAAAGGAACCCTCCCACCCCAGCCAGTTTGGCTCAGTGGAAAGAACATCGGCCTGCGGACTAAAGGGTCCCAGGTTCAGTTCTGGTCAAGGGCACATGCCTGAGTTACAGGCTCAATCCCCAGTGTGGGGCATGCGGGAGGCAGCCGATTAATGATTCTCTCTCATCCTTGATGTTTCTATCTCTCTCTCCTTTTCCCTTCCTCTCTGAAATAAAAAAATATATATATTACATATAAATAAAAGGGACCCTCCCTCCCCTGCCCAGAGCACAGTCCCTCAGAGCAGGAGGGAGAGCGTGCTTAGGCTAGAGACTGCGTTCAGGCGTGAGCTCCTGTGCTCTTGGCTGGGAGGCCAATGTGAGTGAATTACCATTTGTGTTAAGTAAGTAAGTTGTCTAAACAGAAAGCACAGCCCTAGCCAGTTTGGCTCAGTAGACAGAGTGTCAGCCTGTGGACCAAAAGGGTCCTGGATTCGATTCTAGTCAAGGGCACACGCCCGGGTTGCGGGCTCGATTCCCAGTAGGGGGTGTGCAGGAGGCAGCTGGTCAATGATTCTCTCTCATCATGGCTGTCTCTATCTCTCCTCTCCCTTCCTCTCTGAAATCAATAAGAATATATTTTTAAAAATAAAAAAACAATAAAGGACTCCCATCTGATTAAGTCAAGTCCACCCTGGAAGATGTCCCTTTTGATTAATTTCAAGTTAACTGGTTTAGGGCCTTAATGACATCTGCAAAATCAATCCACCTTTGGCATGTAAGATAATCTAATCAAGCTTGGCATTCATCTCCTTTGTCCTATAACCCAACCTAGTCCCCAGTATATCACACCGGGGGGGCAGAGATCTTGGGGGCCCCCTTGGAATTCTGCCCATCACAGCATATCGGCAACGACAGTCATGTGACATGCACGCCTCCGTGGTTTATGTTGGGGACCAGGCCATAGCAGCTAATCCTAGGGTCTTTGATGTGTCGCCTAAATTTTTTTTTTAATATATTTTATTGATTTTTTACAGAGAGGAAGAGAGAGGGATAGAGAGTTAGAAACATCGATGAGAGAGAAACATCGATCAGCTGCCCCTTGCACACCCCCCACTGGGGATGTGCCCGCAACCAGGGTACATGCCCCTGACCGGAATCGAACCTGGGACCCTTCAGTCCACAGGCCGACGCTCTATCCACTGAGCCAAACCGGTTTCGGCTCACCTAAATTCTTAATTGAAGGAATGACCAAGTTCCCGTTTGTGGAGAGATGAATCTTCTATCCTCCCAGCCCCTGGAGGCCTGCATGCTGCTAGGTTGGGTACCAGATGTCTGTGTGCTTCTCCTAACCCCAATTCTTCTTTTTTTTTTTTTTTTCCTTTTTAAAAAATATATTTTATTGATTTTTTTACAGAGAGGAAGGGAGAGGGCTAGAGAGTCAGAAACATCGATGAGAGAGAAGCATTGATCAGCTGCCTCCTGCACGCCCCCCACCGGGGATGTGCCCGCAACCAAGGTACATGCCCTTGACCGGAATCGAACCTGGGACCCTTCAGTCCACAGGCCGACGCTCTATCCACTGAGCCAAACCAGTCAGGGCCTAACCCCACTTCTAACCACCCCTACCCGCAGTGGTCGCGCCCATTCCGAGGGCCGTGACCCAGTGCAGCACTGGCTAATAGAACTAAATGAGCCTCATCTGTGATTGAGAACACACTCGGGGGCCCCGGGCACGTGCCCTGACTGGGAACCAACCGATGACATTTTGGTGCATGGGTCGATGTTCAACCACTAAGCCACAGAGACCAGGCGGTCCATTAATTTTAACAATTTTTATTAACCCTGTTTATCCAAAATACAGAATCATTTCAACATAGTAGTCAATATAAAAATATTAATGAGATATTAGAGATTCTTTTTAAAAAAATATATTTTATTGATTTTTTGCAGAGAGGAAGGGAGAGTGATAGAGAGTTAGAAACATCGATGAGAGAGAAACATCGATCAGCTGCCTCCTACACACCCCCCACTGGGGATGTGCCTGCAACCAAGGTACATGCCCTTGACCGGAATCAAACCTGGGACCTTTCAGTCCGCAGGCCGACGCTCTGTCCATTGAGCCAAACCGGTTTCGGCAAGAGATTCTTTTTTTATATTAAGTCCTCTGAATCGTGTGTTTTATTATTATTTTTTTAAATATTTTTTTTTATTGATTTCAGAGAGGAAGGGAGAGAATCATTGATTGGCTGCCTCCTGCACGCCTCACACTGGGCATGTGCCCTGACCAGGAATCGAACTGTGACCTCCTAGTTCAGAGGTCAACACTCAACCACTGAGCCACTCCGGCCAGGCTATTAGTATTTTTTAATCCTTACCCCAGGACATGCTTAGAGTGAGGAAGGGAAAGAGAGAGAGAGAAAAACATCCATAGGAGATAGAAACATTGATCGGTTGCCTTAAGTACTCTCCTTGATCCAGGATCAAACCCACAACCCAGCCCTAGCTGGTTTGGCTCAGTGGATGGAGCCTTGGCCTGTGGACTCAAGGGTCCCGGGTTCGATTCCGGTTGGGGGCACATGCCCTGGTTGCGGGCTCGATCCCCAGTTGGGGGCGTGCAGGAGGCAGCCAACCAATGATTCTCTCTAATCATTGATGCTTCTAACTCTCCCTCTCCCTTTCTCTCCGAAATCAATCAAAATATATTTTTAAAAAAACAACCCACAACCCAGGTATGTGCCCTAACCAGGAATCGAACCAGCAACCCTTCATCACATGGATGATGCCCAACCACCTGAGCTACCTGGCCAGGGCCGGTGTGTTTTACCAGTCCACTCAGTACATCTCAGTTCAGACTTGCCACAGTCCATTGCTCACCTGGCCCATGTGCCGAGTGGCTGCCTTCTTGGAAAATGCAGAATTTGATGCTGACAACTTCCCCATTTCTGACTCCAGCCTGAGATTTTGCCCCTGAACTCCTGTACCATCCATCCTTTTTTCAATGACATTAGGGTATTCCCTAGTGTTGTATAGTTTGTTACAATTTTTTGTTCTTGGTAGCAGCAAAGAGCAGAAATAATTGATCAGGTCAAAATATAATACTTGGAAATTAGGAAAAAAAAAACACAACACAAAAAAACTGATTTAGGCCTTGGCTGGGTGGCTCTGTTGGTTGGAGTATCATCCCGTGCACCAAAGGGTTGTGGGTTCGATTCCCAGTCAGGGCACATACCTAGGTTTGGGGCTCAATTCCTGGTCGGGACACATAAGGGAGGCAACTAGTCAATGTTTCTCTCTCTCAAAATCAGTGGAAACAGCCGAAACCGGTTTGGCTCCGTGGACAGAGCGTCAGCCTGTGGACTGAAGGGTCCCAGGTTTGATTCCAGTCAAGGGCACGTACCTTGGTTGCGGGCACATCCCCAGTGGGAGGCATGCAGGAGGCAGCTGATCGATGTTTCTCTCTCATTGATGCTTCTAACTATCTCTCTCCCTTCCTCTCTGTAAAAAATCAATAAAATATATATTTTTAAAAATCAGTGGAAACATATCCTTGTGTGAGGATTAAAAACAAAAAAACAAAAACTGATTTAAGACCCAAATAACCTACAGTGTAGTATCAAAATGTGGGCTCCGATGGATTATTTGGACTTAATCAAAATTTAACATCTCTGTCCCGCCGGCATGGCTCAGTGGTTGAGGTTCGATTCTTGGTCCGGGCATATGTCTATATTGTGGGCTTGATCCCCCATAGGGGACATGCAGGAGGCAGGGGGCAGATCGGTGATTCTCATCATTGATGTTTCTGTCTCTCCCTCTCCCTTCCTCTCTGAAATCAATAAAAATTTTAAAAATAGCCCTAGCCAGTTTGGCTCAGTGGATAGAGCGTTGGCCTGTGGACTGAAGGGTCCCAGGTTCGATTCAGGCCAAGGGCACATGCCTGGGTTGCGGGCTCGATCCCCAGTAGGGGGCGTGCAGGAAGCAGTTGATCAATGATTCTCTCTCATCATTGATGTTTCTATCTCTCTCTCCCTCTTCCTTCCTCTCTGAAATCAATAAAGAAGTATATTTTTAAATAAAAGATGTATTTTCAAGAAAGTACACACTAAAAAAATGGACGTGAGCAGACACTCGATAAAAGAAGATATACGTGCCCTAACCTGTTCAGCTCAGTGGATAGAGCGTCGGCCTTCAGACTGAAAGGTCCCAAGTTCTATTCAGGTCAAGGGCATGTAACTTGGTTGCGGGCACGTCCCTGGTGGGTGGGTGGGGGGGGGGGGGGCGGTGCAGGAGGCAGCTGATCGATGTTTCTCATCGATGTTTCTGGCTTTCTATCCCTCTCCCTTCCTCTCTGTGAAAAATCAATAAAATATATTTTTTTAAAAAGAAGATATATGAATGGTCAGTAAGCACGTGAACAGACGCTCAGCAGCAGTGGTCAGAGCAATACAAATGACAACCACGGCGGGATCCCGCTGCGTACCCACCAGCCTGGTGGGAATGAAAGACGGATCCTATCAGGTACTGGCCAGGACCTGGAGCAGCTGGAACTCTTCGTGCATCCCTGATGGAAATGCAAAATGGTAGAACACCCTGTAAGACCTTTTGGCAGTCCTTATAAAGTGAAGCCTAAAGCCTACACCCTGCATGCAACTCGGTCATCTGCTCCCAGGTTGACCCAAGAGAAATGACAAAGTGTCTCTTTATAGAAAGACTTGTACATGAATGTTCATAGCCACTTGATTCACAGTAGCCCCAATCTGGACAGTATTCAGATGTCTGTCCACAGGAAAATGAATAAACTATGATACTGTTACTGAACTCAAGGGGTTCGCTGCTTGGGGTATTCTACTAAAAAAATGAAACAGTTGTTGCAGGATAGTGTTATTTACTTACAGCAAGTAAAGGAGACAGGATTCCTATCCAAAACTCTGCCCCCCCCCCCCCCCCAGGGAGCTTAGCCATATGGCTCCTAACTATTTGGTCAATTACATGTTGATTTCTTCTTTGCAGTTGGCTACACTTACCAGTTGAGTTCTTGTTCAGTAATCCTGTTTGCAGCTGCAGCTAAGAAATACTAATGCTACATTTTAACATTTAGCAAGTAATAACATTGACAACTTCCCAGGTCTGAAGACCCTTGTCCTAACAATACATCAATACAATGGAATACTCCTGAGCAATAAAAAGAATTGCACAACCTTTACGTGCAACAACATGGGTGAATCAAAAAAGCATTATGCTGAGTGAATGAAGACAGACACAAGACAGCACGTACTGTATATAATACAGGAATATAGGAAACTGTAGCAAAGGAAAAGCTACACTACAGTGACAGAAAATAGAAAGTGATTGCTTCAGGGGTTGGGTGGGTAAGGTATCAACTAGAAAGGGTTATGAAGGAACTTTCCAGGGTGATGATGGTTCTACAAGTTGCATTCATCTTCATTCAACTAGTAACTTTTTCTGCAGATCCAGGAAAGCTCCCCGGAGGAGGTGATGTCTGAGCTGTGCCCCGATTGATGTATAGGAGTTGATGGTCAAAGGGAGGTGGGTGTTCCTTGCAGGGGGAGGGAATTGGCAAAGGCCAAATGGTTTGAGTGAAGTTGTTGGGTTTAGAAAACTTGGAACAGTTAAGGAGAGGGGCTGGAGTTTAAATGCACTGACGCCTGAGTCCTTCCCGACTTGGTTCGAGACCCTGGACGAGCCCTCCCTCTCCTTGGGTCTCTAATGGCTTCAGTTTTTTCCCCTCACGTAAATGGGCAAAATCTTCCTTGTTTCTCTTAGGCTCCCTTGGGTCTGGGAGAATCCACTGAATAAACGATGAGTGACAGTTCTTTTGAGTCAATCGCTGGAGGATAAAGCCCTCTCTCCTCGTGGGCCAATCGCCTTGTTCTTGAGACCGACCGCTGGGCGGGGCTCGCTAAAGGCCTCGTGACCTCACATTTTAGATGAACCAGTAGCAGCTGATCAGAGGCGGGTCCTTTAGGTGATGGACAGATCTATTTCAAAATGTCCGCTAGCGCGGGGCCCGTCGGGAAGCTTTGAGGTGGTGCTGGGGAAGGGGGCGGGAACCCCCGGCTGACTTCGCCCAATCATCAGTCGTGGTTCTTGTGATAGACGAGAAATCTTTCCCATCCCTGTCGACTTCAGTGGGCGGGACTTTTCACGCCAGACTGGGCGCGTCCCTGAACTTTGATGGGCATCTCCTTTGACCAATTGGTAAACGGTATTCCCAGACGGACCGCCTCCATCGCCAATGAGATCTCCTGGCGGGGTCGCGGTGGGCGGGCCCAGACTCTCCGGTATAAGGCAGTCTCGGGAGAGTGCGGAGAAGGGGGGGGGTCTCGGCGGCTCGAGGAGTAGGAGCGGGTGAATATGGCGGCAGCCGAGGCCGCGAACTGCATCATGGAGGTGAGCGCCTGGAACGCCGCTGGGGGCGGGGATCGGTTTGGGGGTCGGTGTTTTATGGCATGGAGAAGGGGCTGTGAGTCGGCGGATTTGAGTGAAGGCCTCCAGCCGTACGGAGGGGAGCCCGCATGCTCCGGGTCGGGGCCACCGTTTCAGTGCGGGCTCCCTAGCTTTCGGGGGCCTGCGGTATCCCGCCCAGACGCTGATCTCGTGCCCCCCTCCCACGTGGAGGAGGGCTGGGGGCGCTTCCGGCCTGGCCCCCACGTGGCCGCGGCACGGTGGGTGGGGAGGGGGTGTGCCGCGCCCGGTGGCCCGGCGGGCTCCACGTGCGGGACAAAGGCCCCGCCCCCGGCCGGGGGAGGGGCGCCCCGGGGGGGGCGGGAGGAGGCTCTCACCCTTCTGAGGCCCCCAGCTCTTCCCGAGGATCGCGACGTCCATTTCCCAGTGGGACTTACCCGAGGGCCTCCCAAAAGGAGTCTCGGGAGGGGCAGTGTATCGGGACCCTCTGCATCCCCCTTCCCAGGACTGGGGCATTCACTTAGGCATCGGTCCAGGTTTTGTGCACTTTTGGGTTAGGATTGGAGGAAGACAAAGACTTGGTTTTCTCTGCGCCCCCCGCCCCCCCGTTTCCTGTCCCTGGATTATCCTCCCGGGGCTTCGGGAGCTGGGGGGATGGGGTATGCCCCTGTGACCTCTCTCGGTGGTGGTGGGGCCTCCAGCTGAAGGAGATCTTACCCGATAAGGCGCCAGGCACCCCCTTGTGGCCATTTCTGGGTGTGTGGGAGGGACCTCTTTTTCATGGGGCGTGTCTCAAAGCCCACCTCCCCGCGGGAGCCCCGCCGGGCGAGGGGAGGGGTCTGCTGGGAAGGGGCTGTGATGGAAGCTGCGAGCTCTCCCCCCATTTCTCTCCTCTCGGCATTCGTGAAGGCGGGAGGTGTACTCCCCCTTCCAGAATCCCTGTTCGAGGGTCCTGAGCCTGGATGCCTGAAATGGTTTCCCAAAATGTGGATTCTTGTGCAGCCATGTGGGGTTGGTTCCGGCGCTGGGCTTCAGGCTATTCGGGGCCTGTCTGGCTGTGCGATGAGTGATGTTGAGAAATGGGCCCCAGTGGGGAATCCCCTCACCAGCCGCCCTTCTTTGTGGGCATCCTCACTGGCTTGTGGGAATGGGGGTGGGGCTTGGAGCCCTGTGGGTCACGTCCCTGGCTTGGCGCCTCTCGGAGCCTGGTCACGGCTGTAATCGGATGGGGGCCGCCGAATTTTCACCCCTTGCCTTGTGGCACTCTCTGGACTGGGAGGGCAGTTCCCCAGGGTCACTCCAATGACTCCCATCCCCCTTGGCTCTCCTGGACCAGGGCCTGAATGGGGGAGGAAATACTTTCCCCGGAGGCTGCCTCAGGACTTGGCCCCACATTTGGGGGCTTCCAAGCCTGCGATGTGTGTCTGAATGGGAGGAGGTGGGCTGGAGGGTCCAGAGTCCAGCCTCTTCCCCGGGGAATCTGTCTTCCTAGGTACAGGGTAATAAGCAGGGAGATTGGCTCCAACTGGTTTTATTTGGGGCTTCCTGAGCCCAAGGCAGGAGCTAGGGGTCCGGGTGCCAGCTCTGGTGGGGGTGCCACATCTCCATCCTGGAATCCTCTCATAAAAGAGACTGGTTTCCAGAAGTGGCAGGTGCCCAGTGGGTACACTCTGCCAGCCACCTCCCCAGCTATGGGTGTGTGTGTGTGTGTGTGAGGGTCAGGAAGTGTCACCTAATCTGGGGGATTAGATGATGGAGGGGAGTGACAGCTGGCAGTGCCTATGTGCCCAGTGGGTGCCAGTTCCTCTGGTCTGGGTGGGGGAGGTGTGCATGGTCAGATGCCTGGCCAGAGAGGGGCAGCTTGGGATCAGTCCACCATCTCTCCAGCCACAGCCGAGACAGAATCCCTCTCTCCTCCCCCGACTTGTCCCACCCCTTTTTGAAACAACCCTGCCTCATTACTTGCTCTCTCTGCCACCACTCCCCACCAAGGAAAAGGAAAATTGCAGGCAACACGCCCCTCTTCTAACAGCCAGGGTCCCCTGGCCTGGCCGGCCCCTAGCCACTCCCAGTAGCTAATCCTTTCTCCCTGTACTCTCTCCTAGAATTTTGTAGCCACCTTGGCTAATGGGATGAGCCTCCAGCCGCCTCTTGAAGAAGTAAATATCCTTTTGTGAGACCCTCCCCATATTAAGATATCTTGCCACACACCAGGCCCTTTCTCGTGGTCTAACCATGATCCCTCTTGCTTCAAACCAGCTTACCCCTTGCCCCCGAACACTTAGTACACACTCCCCCCAGGTTTGTGGCCCCCACCTTGCCTTCCCCAATACCGTGGCTGCTTCCTTAACTCTATTTCCAGCTCCCCTTTGCCCCTCCCTGTGTCTGCTCCAGCCCTGCCTTCCCCTCCCCTCCCAGCTGTGGGCTGAGCTAGAGACGGGGGCAGAGAGACTGGAGAGATGGTAGGCATGGCTGAGGTACCGGGGTATTCCCTGGGGGCGGGGTATCCTGTGATAGGAATATGGGGCTTATGGGGAGGCAAGTGTTAGGTGGGAGCTGTAGGGTTGCCATGATTTGGGGGCGTTTATTCCAGGGAGAAGTAGGGACCTGGAGGCTTAAGAGGCTTTGGGGAGCCCCAGATTTGACCCATGCTCCTATCCTTCCTCTCCCAGGTCTCCTGTGGCCAAGCAGAATGCAGCGAGAAGCCCAACGCTGAGGACATGACGTCCAAAGATTACTACTTTGATTCCTATGCTCACTTTGGTATCCACGAGGTGAGTGTGGACAGCTTCCAGGGTTGCTGAAGCTGGAGAGGTTAATTTATGGGAGGGCTGGAACTGAATTTCCCACCATGCACCCTGCCTTCCCTGTCAGCAGGCTGCCCCTCTGCGCATGCTCCAAGCTCACCCTGGGGTCTGCTCTCCCAGCTGTTGCCTTGGAGACCAAGGTTAGCCAGGTGCTCTTCAGGATCCCTCCTGGGAGGCAGGGGTGGGAGCCCACAAGCTCGGCTGAGATGCAGCTGGAGGTCAGGGCCGGCTGGTTTCTGCCGCCCTCTAGTGACCAGCGGTGGGATTGTCCCCCAGCTGCTCATGTCTGGTGTGCAGATGGCTTCTCTACTCTGGTTCACTGGAGGCTGACGTCCCAGTAGTTGGGATGGATTCTGAGGATTTTTTCTTTTGGTCTTTTTTTTTCCTGAATGTACAGGTCAGTGGATTATTGATTTCAGAGAGGAAGGGAGAGATAGAAAGAGATAAAAACATCAATGATGAGAGAATCATTGATCAGCTGCCTCCTGCACACCTCCTACTGGGGATCAAGCCTGCAACCCAGGCATGTGCCCCGACCGGGAATTAAACCATGACCTCCTGATTCACGCTGACCGGCTACTTGAGGACTTTTTAAAGCAAATATAGTTGAGGCTTAGGAGGCAGTGGTAGAACCTGGCTGATCTAAGAAGGGAGTTTAGTCTATCCAGTCTGATACAAATAGAGAAACTGAGGCATGTGGGCTGAGCTCTAGCTCTCCAAACTGTTAGCATGTCAGAGGCCAGGACACCCGTGTTCCCAGCTGGGAATGCAGGCCCCTCATGGTACCTTCGTAACCCTTCTCCCCAGGAGATGCTGAAAGACGAGGTGCGCACCCTCACCTACCGCAACTCCATGTTTCACAACCGGCACCTCTTCAAGGACAAGGTGGTGCTGGATGTGGGCTCAGGCACGGGGATTCTCTGTATGTTTGCTGCCAAGGCCGGGGCCCGCAAGGTCATTGGGGTGAGTGTCCTGGACAGCTGGGTGGGCTTGGGCCCTGGGACGGAAAGGGATCCCTTGGGGCTCAGGGGTTGGATAAGAGGGGGTGGGAGGTGAGGATGGGACTGGGGGGGGGGTCTCACCCTCACTTCTTCCTGGACCCCAGATCGAGTGTTCCAGTATCTCTGATTATGCGGTGAAGATCGTCAAAGCCAACAAGTTAGACCATGGTGAGCCCAGGAAGAGAATGGGTTTGTGGGGGATGGCACGGGCGGTCCCAGCTTCCCTGGGCCCTGGCAGGAGGGAGGGGGCCGCTAAACACAAATTCAGCTTGTCCCCTCCTGTGGGCTCCGGGCTGCCAACAGCCTGAGAATTCAACCTTCTCGGAGCCCGAAACCTGATAAGCAGGTTCTGCTGTCTTAGAATTTAAGTGCTGAAGTCCCAAACTTAGGGCCTTACTCTAAAGCGTTAGGCAAGAAGCAGTCTTTAGATTTGTCAGCGAATAGGGTCACGTGGGCCCACGTGAGAAGGCACTCAGCCGCCCTTCTCGGAGTTCAGCCAACACTCCCAGACTTCTGTAACTACAAGCAATATGCATGTAAATGTTTTTACATTTACGTGCATTATTTTTACACAAATGGCATTTCACACAAGTCTTTCCCTTTGCTTTTTCTTATTAAAAAAATACCTTTTTATTGATTTCAGAGAGGAAGGGAGAGAGAGAGAGATAGAAACATCAATGATGAAAGAGAATCATTGATCGGCTGCCTCCTGCACGCCCCACACTGGAGATCGAACCCACAACCCGGGCATGTGCCCTGACCAGCAATCGAACCATGACTTTCTGGTTCATAGTTGGGACTCAATCACTGAGCCACACCAGCCTGGCCCCTTTACTTTTTCTCTCCGGTTATCGTGTCATTTAACATGTTTCAGGACGTTGAGAGAATCTTGTTCTTTTTGATACACACATACCCGGGCTTTCTTAACCAGGCTCCTGGTGATGGGCATTTAGCTGCTTCTGAGAGTTTCCTCTCCTGCATAGAATGTCATTCCACAAATGAACTGGTAGTATCCCATGGGTCACACATGTAAGTTGGTAGATGTTGCCAGATGGCCTTTGAGTTCCCACCTGAGAGGTTTGAGGGGCAGAGAATGTGGGAAGGTGGTGGGTTTTCTGAATGTGAAGGCTCCTAGCATTTAGTAACTGAAGTGATTTTTCTTTCTTTCTTAGTAAGACTAGTATAGTGCCCCCCACCCCCCAGTACCCAACACTCAGCTTTAAATATGTCCATTGGAAGCAAATTCCAACTGTGATGTCATTTAGATCCTGCTGTTATCGGCAAAACCTTAACATCACCTACTGCCTAATCCGTGTAAGATTTCCGCTTCTGCCTCAGGAAATAGCTGGAGTGCGTGATTTTAAAGCTGAGCGAACAGGTGTGCTTCAGCTGGCAGAGTTCTTTGAAGATGCACACATGTAGCCCCCAGCCCTTGCTTAGAAGACGAGGGCTGCCCTAGTGGGGTCCCCAGGCTCTGGATCCCCAGAGGGAGGCAATCGGACAGGCCTGTGCCCCTATCTGCCCCTACAGTGGTGACCATCATCAAGGGGAAGGTAGAGGAGGTGGAGCTTCCCGTGGAGAAGGTTGACATCATCATCAGCGAGTGGATGGGCTACTGTCTCTTCTACGAGTCAATGCTCAACACCGTGCTCTATGCCCGAGACAAGTGGCTGGTGAGGCCCCGGCGGGTGGGCATGCAGGCTGGGTCCTGAGGTGTTGGTTGCATGGATCAGGCGGGGGCCAGGCCAGCTATTTCCCACACAGGGGATTGCCCTCGCAGATGTTGGAAGGCCCACAGCCAAACGAGTATAACAGTTTTTGGGAGCTACATGGTGACAAGGAGATGGTACAGTGTCAGGAGGGTGCTAGTGCTGGGAAGAAAGCCATAGCAGGGCAAAGGGATAGGGAAGGACGGGGGGCGGGGGGGGGGGGGAGGGCGTGATCCCCTCAGGTTCTCACATCAGAGAACCTGCCAGGCAGAGGGAACACCCAAGGAGATTACTGAGACTTGATCAAAGGATGGGAAGTAGGCACACAGGACCTGCACACTGGACAGGATTTCAGCCAGTGCAAAGGTCCTGGGGCAGGAGTGTGCTTGTGTGTTGAGGAAAAGCAGGGAAGCTAGTGAAATGAGGACCTGGAAGAGCAGTAGGAGGAGAAGTTAGAGGGGAGGGGGGGAGGGGCCTTGTGGACCCTCATGAGACATGGCTTTCCCTCTCAGGAGCCAGGGCGGGTTCTGATGATCCCTAAGAACCTCCGGACAGGGTCTGATGTAGGTGCTCCTGAGTGCCACCTGATAGCCATGTGGGGAACGATTCGGGGGTGAGGCAGAGCAGGGAACCCTGAGGCCGCTGCAGGAGCCCAGGTGGGAAGTGTCGATGGCTCAGACAAGGGTGGGCAGAGGGGGTGGATAAAGAGCCAAACTGGAGAGGTTTGGCGGCAGTGTGGCCACGGCCCCCCCACCCTTCACGCCCTCACCCTGCCCTTACACAGGCGCCCGATGGCCTCATCTTCCCAGACCGAGCCACACTGTACGTGACGGCCATCGAGGACCGGCAGTACAAAGACTACAAGATCCACTGTGAGCTTGGGCCCAAGGAGCTCGTGGGCTGGGGCGGGCGCGACCTGACCTGGGTGTCCCGGTGTGCTCACCCCTCCTCCCTGCCTCCTCCCAGGGTGGGAGAATGTGTATGGCTTTGACATGTCTTGCATCAAAGACGTGGCCATCAAGGAGCCCCTGGTGGATGTGGTGGACCCCAAGCAGCTGGTCACCAACGCCTGCCTCATAAAGGTGAGGGGAGGGGCATGGCCAGGTGTCCCCCAGGGCTGGAGCCAAAGACGGGCCAGCACCTGTCCCGCGTGCGAGACACCCGGGCGCAGAGCGCTGGCCTGGGGTCTGGGGCTCCTCACCCGTCAGCCAGGGTAAAGCTACAGGCCCAGCGAAGCTGTGTCATCCATTAAAAGCTCTGAGCCAGCCAAGGCCCGTGGTTCCAAGATGGAATCCATTGAGCTGGGCTGGCCCTGCCAGGGACACTCTTTCCGGAGGGAACACAGGCAGGCAGCTAAGACCCCCGGGCGGGGCTCGCCTGAGCACACCAAATGCAAGAAGCCGGGCCAGGAGCCAGTTTATCCTCATCAGTAAAGGATCCTGGCTGCGATCAATAGTTGAGCCCCCTTCCTGCCATGTCCCGCACATCACGCTGTGCGGGACATGACAGAGGGAGTGAGGACAGGAGACAGCAGGTGGCCTGCCCGGCCCAGCCTCAGGCTGCATCAGCACCAGGGCTTTGTTCTGCGTGTGTCCAGGAGCTGTCCAGGGTGTAAGCAGGGGCTTGGCACTTACAGTTGTCACCTTGGCGGATAGATGTGTCCAGCTAAGTTAGTGGGCGGGGGCGGGGGGACAGAAGCAGGGAGCCCCGTGAGGAGGCTGCTGGGGCAGGGGGGAGGCCATGGGGAGGGGTGAACGGGCAGTTCAAGTAAAGTGGTAGGTCCAGGAATAAACTCGGGTTTGAGGTTCGGATGGGGAGAGGAGGGAACAGGGAATCCAACCCCTCCCGCCCCCCGTTTGCCTTGGACCCTGGGCTGGACGCGGCGGAGTGGGGCTCACGGGCCTGTCCCGCAGGAGGTGGACATCTACACCGTGAAGGTGGAAGACCTGACCTTCACCTCGCCCTTCTGCCTGCAAGTGAAGCGGAACGACTACGTGCACGCCCTGGTGGCCTACTTCAACATCGAGTTCACGCGCTGCCACAAGAGGACCGGCTTCTCCACCAGTGAGTCCGCCGGAGGGCCCGCAGGAGCCGCCCCGGGAGCCCCCTCAGGGCCAGCCAACCCGAGCGTGCTCTGCCTTAGTTTCCCCACCGCGAAACCTGGGCGGGACCCTCTGAGGGGTGAGGGGGGTGAAGGGATTCTCGGGCAGGTTGACCACAGTCAACACTCCGTAAACAGCCATTGGGGGGGGGGGGGGTGCCAGGCAGAGGGAAGGGCAAGACCAAGGTGGGGGCGCAGGGGCCAGTCGGCTGACCCGACTCTGCCCTCAGGCCCGGAGTCCCCGTACACGCACTGGAAGCAGACAGTGTTCTACATGGAGGACTACCTGACGGTGAAGACGGGCGAGGAGATCTTCGGCACCATTGGCATGCGGCCAAATGCCAAGAACAATGTGAGGCTGCGGGCAACGGGGGGTGGACTGTGGGGGCTCTTGGGGTCTGTCTGTGGCACACAGATTGTATTGAGCACCTACGGGAAGCGGGCCCTGGGGACCCGCCACGATCAGGCTGAACCCCTGTCCTCCAATGCTCCCGATCCAGACATGGGTCACAGTCAGTGGTAAAGGACAGCTGGAGGGGACTGTGCCAAGCTGGCGAGGGCGGGTCAGCTGACAAGGCCGGAGGGAGAGCCTGGTTTCCCAGCCTGGGCCTGGGGGTCCAGGGAAGCAGAGGAGGGCCGGGCCGTTTGTTCCTCCGGCGCCCCTGGCAGGACACAGCTGCCACCGGCTGGGGGCGGGGCCGGGCTGGGCAGAGTCAGCAGCTCCAGCTCAGCCTCGGTGGGAGGAGGGTCTGATCCCTGAGTGGAGGGGCGTGGTCTGCGCCAAAACATGGGGCCAGTGTGGAAGGCTGGGTGGTTCCCCGGGAGCCTGGATGGAGGGGAGTGGCCCAAAAGGGGGACAAGCCCGTTAAAGCAGGGACTCGCAACCAGGGGCCGTTTTGCTGTACCCCAGATGATGTTGGTCACTAGAGACGTGGGGGTTATTACAAACTGGAGAGGGTGCTAATGGCATCTAGTGGGTAGAGGCTGGGGGTGCACAGGATGACAAAGTGGCCCCAAGTGCCGGTAGTGTGGAGGCTGAGAAACCCCAAGCTGAAGGGACAGACAGCCTGAGGGGGAGGAGAGAGCAGGGAGGCCGGGTGAGCGGACTGAGGGCAGAGGTCGTTGGTGACTTTGCCCAGCATTTCCAGGGAGAGCTGGCGGCTTCGGAGCAGGGGCAGGAGGAGGATTGGGAGGAGAGGAAGTGGGGACAGTTTTGCTGTCAAGTTTTCAGGAGGAGGAAGTATGATTGAGAGAGGGGTTCGCTTTTATATGAGGAAGAAATGCTGTTTTGCTGATGGGAATGGTTCTCGTGAAGAAATAGTCATGAGCGAGCGGCCAGGCAGCTGAGCTCTGCCCCGAGGTACCAGGTGGAGTTGGGGCCACACGTGTTGCCGGGAGTCAAGGTTCAGAGCAGGTGCTCGGACCAGCAATGGGCTAAAAGCAGGGCCCACTGGGTCTCCAGGGAGGGTGGGCACAGGGCATCTCAAGTGTGCGGGGCCTGCACCCCTCGGCTTCCTCCCGGCTTGGACAGTTGTGCATCCCTGCCTGCCCTGTCTCCGGTCCCCTCATGTCATCCCTCTCCCCACAGCGCGACCTGGACTTCACCATTGACCTGGACTTCAAGGGCCAGCTGTGTGAGCTGTCCTGCTCCACCGACTACCGGATGCGCTGAGACGGCGCCCGGTTTCTCCCACCCCAGCCCGGCCGGCCCTGCAGAGGCCCAGCGGCTGTGGCATTTCTTAGGCGGTTTCAGGACCCCCCTTCCTCTCCTCTTCTCAGAAGGGAGTTACAGGGGCCTGGGCCCGGGATGGGAGGGTTGGGGGGAGGGCACATTGTGACTGTTTTTCATAACTTATGTTTTTATATGGTTACATTTATGCCAATAAATCCTCAGCTGGGACAGCTTGGCTTCGGGGGGTTGGGGTTCCATGTGCAGGTGCTAAGGTTTCAGGCTGAGCAGCCAGGAGTACCCGGATGATGGCTGTAGGTCTCTGTCCTCACTTGTGTCTAGTTCTGTCTCGCCACAGCCCTCTGAGTCTTGTCCCAACTCACCTCTTGCTCGCTCCCAGGATCTCTTCCCCCCACCCTCTCTGGGGGGAGTGAGTCTGCCCCCTCACACACCCCCCCCGTCTTGCCTCTGAGGCACTGTTTTATCCCCACTGGGCATGGTTCTGCGCCCAGCTGCACTGCCAGGCTGGTGGCAGATTGGGGTGTGGGTTCCCAGTATAGCTGGGCCCTTAAGCTTCTCAGAAGGCCATTTCCTGCCTCCCCCAACACACACAGTTCCTGTTTTTTCTGTCCAGGCCCCTCCAAGGCCATGCCAGGGCTGACTGGCAGTGAGTACTGTCCTGCCCTCGGCAGCTAGGAAACAGTTGCGGAGGAGTTGCACTGGGGGTCAATTCCTTCTGGGGTGGTGTGACCTGGGGTGGGGGTCCCATCTCAGGGTAACAGAGCCTCCCCACCTCAGAGGTGGGCACCAAGGTCCCACTGACCTTCACAGCGCCAGGCGTGGTATCCAGCCCCGGCTGCAGGCATGGTGCCCTCATCCTCCACCCTGTCCCATGGCCTTGTCCACTGAGCCCCTACCCCCCAGGGCCTGGGTCACTCGGCACAGCATCTCTGTCCACAGCGCCTGCTCCGCCTGCTTCAGTACAGCTGAGCCCTAGGCTTGCGGTAGCTGATCCGTTCTTCCCGGATGGTGTCCACACTGGCAGTGCTAGGCTCGGGCTCTGTCCCTGTCCCCAGGGGCCTTAGGTTCCGGAGTCTCCATGGGTGAGGGTGAGGGCTGGTCTGTACTGGAGCCCAGAGCTTCCCCTTCCCCACCCCTTGGAACCAGGTGCTGACACCACTTGAAAGTGTCAGCTGTCCCATCCCTCTTCCCTGGGCCTTAGAATTACATCAGCAGCAGCACACCCATGAGGGCTCCCTCGGAGCCGTGGAGGAGGTGGAGATCTGGGTTCTAATCCTGCATTTCTGGCTTGGTGTGGCCTCGGAGACTGGCCTGTTTTACTCTTGGGAGGTGGGGACTGGTCCCTGACTCCTTGAGCTACATCTTACCCTGGAAGAGGGTTATCCGGACCAGAGGGGAAGGGGGTGGGGCTCCAACACCCACCTGCTGTTGCTTCTAGCTTCCTCCTACCTGGGGGGCCCCGACTCCTTGGGCAGGTGAGAAAGGCTGGAGGTGTCGGGGACATGCCTGCAAGGAGCCCTCCTCAGGCCAGGGCTCTCCGTCTAGGAATGGGAAGGCATCTCCGAGCTGCCCTGTCTGTTGCCGAGCCCCGTTTCTCCAGTGGCTTGTTTTTACCTGGGTATCACGCTCCTCTGTGGCCCCTCTGTCCCCTGGGACACGCCAAATGTACCACCTGCCAGAGACCCAATACTGGCCCCGCTCTGCCTCCACCAAGGAGCTCAGGAAAGTTGGGCTATGAAGTCTAGTTGGTGTCCTGGACCTGTGGCAGAGGCCTGCGCAGTGCCCAGCTTGCTGGGTGACATTGGGCACCTCTGCACCTCCCCTAGCCTCAGTTTACCCGTCTGTATATTGGGGCCACAAACCCAAGTTTCTCCCTGGTTCCACATGGACTTGCCCAGATATCATCTTCTCCCCCTCAACTCCCCCAGCCCCCGCTGTGACTGGGCTGGACCCAGGGGCACCCCAGAGCCAGCATGGACAAAGAATATTAATGTCCCAAGCCAAATAAAAGGTGATATCCATGTTTGTCTCTGCTCTTTCTGGTCTGACCATCTGAGTCCAGCCCCTAACACATTTCTCCCTGTGTCATGCACATTTTCCCTCATGGAAGTCCCTTTGACTGTCTAACTTGAATCCAATCCGCTGTAGCCGCCTCCTTCGCACCAACACAGTTGCACCTTGTGTGGGTCCTTTTGTGGGTCTATCGGATCCCAAAGCAGCTTTCCTCCCTCCGTGGGATGGTAGGACGGAGATTCGCTTCAGCTCCAGCTAGATACCCCACGTGCGTGACTTCAGTCTACCGGAGGTAGGCTGCGAGTTCCAAGCTAAGCCTCGTTCCCGGAAGAGAAAGGAGCGAGCTCCTTGAGAGAGCAGACTGGGGAGCCCAGGAACCTGGGGCTCAGAGGATAGATGCTGCGTAGAAGGCTGGAGGCTCATGGAGAAGGAGGCGGGGTAGAAAGCGACAGCTGGGGATCAACGCTGGGAGGGGATTGGAAGCTGGGACTCGAAGGGGCGGGGATAGAGCGCAGAGCAACTGGAAGGGGGCGGGGATAGAGAGCCGAGATTGGAAGGGGGCGGGGATAGAACCAGGGACTTGAATACCAGGGGAGGCACACGCGAGACAGAAATCGGGGTTCCTGGGTGTTGGATGATCGGGGCGTGCAGGAACCCCTGAAGCCCATCGACCAAATCGTGGACTCGTCGCACTGGGTTGCTTATCTCTATGCAAGTGGGAGACAGGCCTGGTGCTCCAAATCGGGGGTCGGGGAGGTGTAATCCGGCTTGGTCCCCAGGATCCTATCGGCGGACCCCCTACTCTGCGTAGTAAGTACGGGACGGGAGGGGACCGAGCTACGGCGGGGGCTGGAGGCCTGTGTCTTAGGTTGGGCATACGAGCTTCTCCATCACTTGTCCTCGAAGCATCCCTGGCTGCGAGGCATGCGCAGTAGAGTGCTCCCTCCCCCAGCCCCTCGAGCCCCTGTTGAGGGGGAGGGGACGCTGGGCCAACCCAGAGTGGGTGCATTTATAGACAGTTCCCCCACCCTCACCCCACCCCGGCCTTGGAATGGGGAACGGAAACGGGGTGGACAGTGTCAGCGTCGGGCAGGTGTTTGTTTCAAATGGGTCTAGGACTAATATTTTTCTCGGAGACCCCCGTAACTCACCCTGGACGGATTTCCCCCCTGCACCCCCGAATTTTGAAAGTCCTGTATTGGGAGGAGGCACTGCCCCCGCACCACATTCTCAGCAGAGCCACAAGAGAGGTAAACGCGAGTTAGCCCTCCCGCCTTTGTGTGTGTTCACAGAGGTCCCCAACTGAGGTTCCCCCCAACACCGAGCGTCTGGCCGGGACCCTCAAGATCCTCGGGTGCTTAGGAAGGGTGAGTTGGCGTCCTACATTCCTGGGTCTGCGGGAGGAGGGGGCTGGGGGCTGGACTCCTGGGTCTGAGGGAGCCGCGAGCTGGGGACTTGGAGAGTGACCCTGTCCTCCTCCCAGGGGCCCAGCGGGGCATGGCTGAAGCGCACCAAGCCGTGGGCTTCCGACCCGCACTGACCTCGGACGGGGCGGAAGCGGACCTCAGCGCCTCGGTGCTGCAGGAGATCTATCTGTCCGGACTGCGCTCCTGGAAAAGGCACCTCTCCCGGTTCTGGGTGAGGAGGGCTGCGGATTGGTTTCCTTCCGGGGATCCTGTTACCTGTTTCCGGGATGCCGGAGGCCCACCTCTGGCATCCAGGTGGCCCCGGTTCTGGGAAATCTGTCCACTTCCAGGACTTCTTACAGCTGTTTTCTGGTCTCACTTCAGGGATCCTCAGCCTCACCCACTGGGAACCCCTATTTACCGCTTGCACCCACTTCTGGGACCCCCACTTTCCCCACACCTCCAAACACAACTTCCACCCCAATTTCTAGAACTCAGTCCCCTTCCCATGGTACACCTCTCATCTTTCCCTTTCATCTCCAGGCTTTAAAGGGGTGCTCCCGCCCGGCAGGGGTGGCTCAGTGGTTGAGTGTAACCTGGGTTACAGTTTACTCCTCACCCCTGGTCCGGGTGCAACTAGTTGATGCCTCTCTCTCTCTCTCTCTCTCTCTCTCTCTCTCTCTCTCTCTCTCTTTCTCTCTTTCTCTCTTTCTCTCTCTCTCTTCCTCTGAAAAGCAATGAAAAAAATATCCTCAGGTGAGGATTAACAACAACAACAAAAAGAAACAAAAATAACCACATTTGCCTGTAATGTTTCCTGCTAAGCCAAGGAAGACTGTCAAGTAAATAAATCCCCAGGAGAAGCAGAGTAGCCACAGAAAGGATCGCTGTAGTAACACTTACTGAGCACCTGCTGAGCGCCTGGCTCCGAGCTGTGCCATGCAGGCCCATCCCCCGGCCTCTTCTCTGCTTATTTTTCTCCACAGCGCCTGGCGCTGTCCGACACACTGCACTAAGCCCTTCACTTGGGTAGGCATTATCTCTGTCCCCGTGACCGCAGGAGTCTTGCTAACTTGTCACTGCTGTAGGGCCCCAATTAGCGTTTGTGGAATGACATTGTCTCATCCCGCCCTTGAGACAGCTCTGCGAGGCAAGTTCCGAGATTGCTCCTATTCTACAGGTGAGGACACAGGTCACGTGCTCGCCATTACTCAGCCAGTGAGTGGCAGAGCAGAGGGTGGGACTCCAGAGCCCAAGTTCTAAAGCAGCGGTTCTCCACCTTCCTAATGCCGCGACCCTTTAATACAGTTCCTCGTGTTGTGGTGACCCCCAACCATAAAATTATTTTCGTTGCTACTTCATAACTGTAATTTTGCTACTGTTACGAACCGTAATGTAAATATCTGTGTTTTCCGATGGTCTCAGGCTCTACAGTAGCAGTTCTCAACCTGTGGGTCACCTAAGACCATCGGAAAACACAGATATTTACATTAGGATTCATAACAGTAGCAAAATTACAGTTATGAAGTAGCAACGAAAATAATTTTATGGTTGGGGTCACCACAACATGAGGAGCTGTATTAAAGGATCGCGGCATTAGGAAGGTGGAGAACCACTGTTCTAAAGCCTGATTTCTGAGGCCCTCCTATTTGAGAAATGTGGGAAGAAGCGAGAAAGAGGTCGCTTGAGCCTGGATGGTGCTGTCCCAGCTCATGGTCGGTGGTAGCTTTTATCCTGTCTTAACTTTGCTCTCTGTGATCTTGAACTAGGTTGGTTTTTTGTTTGTTTGCTTTGTTGTTTTAAAGCCTCATCCAAGGATATAAGGATATTTTTCCATTGGTTTTTAGAGAGTGGAAGAGGGAAAGACAGAGAGAAATATTGATGTGATAGAAACACATTGATTGGTTGCCTCCTTGCACAAGCCCAGATCAGGGCCCGGGCCAGGGAGGAGCCTGCACCCAAGGCACGTGCCCTTGACTGGATTCGAACCCGGGACCCTTCAGTCCACAGGCTGATGCTCTATCCACTGAGCCAAACCCACTAGGGCTTGTTTTTAATGTAAAATGAGATAATCTTAGTACCTACTTCTCAGGGTTGTGGGAGGACTTAAAGAGTTAAGCCTTGTAAAGGGCACCTGGCATGTAGTAAGCGCTCATTAAGTGTTAATTATCTTGTTCACCCTTTTCTAGGAATCTGATTAATAACCCAGCACTTTCTTTTTTTTTAATATATTTTATTGATTTTTTACAGAGAGGAAGAGAGAGGGATAGAGAGTTAGACACATTGATGAGAGAGAAACATTGATCAGCTGCCTCTTGCACACCCCCCACCGGGGATGTGCCCGCAACCAAGGTACATGCCCTTGACCGAAATCGAACCTGGGACCTTTGAGTCCGCAGGCCGACGCTCTATCCACTGAGTCAAACCGGTTTCGGCTAACCCAGCACTTTCATTCATTCCTCATTCATTCCATGTCCAGGTAGTTCCAGAAGGCCTACTGAGCTCCAGATGCTCCTCTGTCTGGGGGATCATTTTGTCTTCCAGGTCCTTCCTGAGAGTAACCTCCTTCAGGAAGCCCTCCCTGACTCCCCCAGGATGAGCAACCTGCCACCACAGGGCTCCTGTGTCTTGTCTACTGCCGTTAGCACTCGCTTCATTCTTTTTTTTTTTTATGTAATTTTTAAAAAATATATTTTATTGATTTTTTTACAGAGAGGAAGGGAGAGGGATAGAGAGTTAGAAACATCGATGAGAGAGAAACATCGATCAGCTGCCTCCTGCACACCCCCTACTGGGGATGTGCCTGCAACCAAGGTACATGCCCTTGACCGGAATCGAACCTGGGACCTTTCAGTCCAAAGGCCGACGCTCTATCCACTGAGCCAAACCGGTTTCGGCACTCGCTTCCTTCTTGACTGACCTCCCTGAGGATAGACTCTAGATCAGTCTGCTGCCCACTGGGTCTTGAGCACCCAGCTCAGAACCCAGCACACGCTGGATGCTCAATCAATATCCAAGGATTGTGCTTAGAGAATGCGATTGCATGGATGCTCTTTCTTCCCCACAGAATGACTTTCTCACTGGTGTGTTCCCTGCCAGCCCCCTCAGCTGGCTCTTCCTCTTCAGTGCAATCCAGCTGGCCTGGTTCCTCCAGCTGGATCCTTCCCTAGGACTGACGGAGAAGATTAAAGAGTTGCTGCCAGATTGGTGAGTTCCCACTTCAGCCCAGTAACCTCCCTAGTTCCTTCCCCACCACCTAGTACAGTGATGGGCAACCTTTTGAGCTTGGTGTGTCAAACTTCGCCAAAAAACTGAGCATAACTCAGGTAGTGTGTCACTTTGAGGAAAAAACATTATTTCGCAAATGTTTCATCCTCAGGAGCAGCAAATGTTTCATCCTCAGCATGTGGCCGCCTCAGCGGCCGCGTGTCATCAGAAATGGCTATGCGTGTCAGTGCTGACACGGGTGTCATAGGTTCGCCATCACTGACCTAGTAAGTTTCTCTACCAGTGTGCTGTGCCCGCTAAAGAAAAGTAACCTCTGATTCCTACTTTGGGACAGATTACTAAAGGTACGGCATCAATAAAAAAGGAGGTGCTTTTCTCCCTGCTTTCCATCCTGGCTGCTTCTTGTTAAGAGGGATGGTGACAAACTAGAAAATGTCTCAGACATGGTTATGTATACTAATGCAAGTGTGAACTCTGCTAGTCTCTGATTGTGTACTTTTAGGTAAGAGACTTCACCAGTTTAGGTGTCAGGTTTTTCATTTTTTTTATTTTTACTGATTTCAGAGAGGAAGGGAGAGGGAGGGAGAGAGAGAGAGAGAAACATCAATGATGAGAGAATCACTGATCAGCTGCCTCCTGCACGCACCCTACTGGGGACCGAGCCCAAAACCCAAGCATGTGCTCTTGACCGGAATCGAACCTGGGACCCTTCAGTCCGCAGGCCGACGCTGTATCCACTGAGCCAAACCGGCCAGGGCAGGGTTTTCATTTATTAAATGGGGGTAATAATAATTGCTTCTTAGGGTGGCTGGAAGAATTAAAATCATGCATGTGGGATATTCAGTACGGCGCCAGGAGGTTGTTACATGGGACTGGGTGTAATATTACAGTGGTGGCTGTCGGCTTTGGGAAAGATTTGGCAAACAGATCACGGCATGGTCTAACTCCTGCCTAAGTGCCCCTAGGGAAGAAGGCAGATTTGGGGCAGACAGCCCCAAAGGCCTGATCTTGGCGTGGAGGTAGAAATTTCCAGGAGGAGTAGATTTAGCCTTTGCACCGAGGGGCGTGACGCCCCCAGCTTCTCCAGGTGGGATTCGCTCCCCTGTCGGTTAGCAACGTTGCAAACGTGTTGGTTTACTGTAGGCCAGTTTCCTAAACTTGAGTTTAATTTGGAGCCACCTGGGAAGGCTTGTTCAAACACCGATTGCTGCCCAGCCGGTGTGGCTCAGTGGTTGGGCACTGACCCATGAACCAAGAGGTCCCCGGTTTGATTCCCGATCAGGGCATGTGCCTGGGTTGTGGGCTCCATCTCCAGTGGGGGTGCATGCAGGAGGCAGCCAGTCAATATCTCTCATCTATGTTCCTATCTCCCTCTTCTTCTCCCTTCTTCTCTCTCTAAAATCAATAAAAACACATTTTAAAAAGACAGCTCTGGCTCTGACCGGTGTGGCTCGGTGGATAGAGCGTCGGCCTGTGGACTCAGGGGTCCCAGGTTCGATTCCGGTCAAGGGCATGTACCTTGGTTGCAGGTGCATCCCCAGTGGGGGGTGTGCAGGAGGTGGCTGATTGATGTTTCTCTCTCATTGATGTTTCTGGCTCTCTCTCCCTCTCCCTTACTCTCTGTAAAGAATCAAAAAAAAAAAAAAAAAAAAGACAGCTCTGATTGCTGCCCTGGCCGGTGTGGCTCAATTGGTTGGGTGTTGTCCCGTGCACTGAATGGTTGCTGGTTCGATTCCTGGTCAGGACACATGCCCGGGTTGCAGGTTCCATCCCTGGTCGAGGGCATTCGGGAGACATCCAATCGATGTTTCTCTCTCACATTGATGCTTTTCTCTCTCTCTTCCCCTCTCTCTAGACTCAATAAAAACATTAAACAAAAAACACCCAACACTGATTGTTGGACCCCAACCCAACAGATTCTGTCTTCCTAGGTCTGGGTGGGCCCAGGAATCGCATTCCCAGCAAGCTCCCAGGTGCAGCCGATGCTGTGGTCCAAGGCCCACACTTTGAGAACCGCACTGAGAGGATAATTGCTCTCTGGGAGGGAAAAGTGTCCTTTTAATAGGAATACCACTTACTAAGCACCTACCCATTTCCATGAGACCATGAGAAGTGATTTTAGAAGCTTGGGGTCCCCACAGTCCTTGGAGGAGGCGGGTGCTGAGAGAGGGTCCTGCCTCCTTCACAAAAGAGGAAACTGGACTCTCTGACTGACTCTAGTTCTACAAGATAAGCCTCAAACAGCCAGGAGACCAGAGAGGAATATTAGGAAGGGCAGGGCCCAGTGAGGCTGGCGGGGCCGGAGTCTGAGGCCAGGAGACCCGGCCCTTCCTCTCTCTCCGCCCAGGGGTGGACAGCACCACAGGCTCCGAGGGGTCCTGGCGGCCGCACTGTTTGCTTCGTGCCTGTGGGGAGCCCTGATCTTCACACTTCACGTGGCTCTGAGGCTGCTGCTGTCCTACCACGGCTGGCTCCTCGAACCCCACGGGGCCATGTCCTCACCCACCAAGACTTGGCTGGTATGTGAGGGGCAGAGCCCTGCTCGGGCCCTGTGGGGGCTTACTTCTCTGTCCCCCACTCTCTGGGTCTCTGTCCCCCTTTGGGGGTGGGGGGTATCTGTCCCATTTGCTCTGTGGGTTGCCACACACACCTCACCCAGGTCCCCAGCCCCAGTGAGGGGTTTAATGACCCACAATTCCCCCTTCCCCAGGCCCTGGTCCGCATCTTCTCCGGCCGCCACCCAATGCTCTTCAGCTACCAGCGCTCCCTGCCGCGCCAGCCCGTGCCCTCCGTGCAGGACACCGTGCGCAAGGTGGGCCGGTCCCCGCGGACGGGAGGAGAGGCGGGCGGGGCGGGCTTGGGCCGTGACCCCCCTACTTCTCCGCCTCTTCCCTCAGTACCTGGAGTCCGTCAGGCCCGTCCTTTCGGACGAGGATTTCGACGGGACGGCGGGCCTGGCTCAGGAATTCCTGAGGCTGCAGGCGTCGCTGCTGCAGTGGTACCTGCAGCTCAAGTCCTGGTGGGCGTCCAATTACGTGAGTCCCTGGTGGGGAAGGCCGAGGTCTGAGCGCATCCCCCTAACCTGGCAGGGTTAAGCCCCGCCCCGCGCCCCACCCACAGCCCCTAGGCCCTGCGGCGATTGGAGGCCCTAGACACCGGGCATTCTGGGCCCCGCCCCATACTCCATCAGCCCCGCCCCCACGCTCCAATGATGGAAACCCCGCCCCAGATGCTCCAGTATTCCAAGCTCCTCTGCCCTCTCAGGACTCTGAACACTGTCGTCTGCCAACAGTGTGAGCCCCTCTCTCCATGCTCTGATGTTCTTTTTTTTTTTTTTTTAATACATTTTATTGATTTTTTACAGAGAGGAAGGGAGAGGGATAGAGAGTTAGAAACATCGAAGAGAGAGAGAGAAACATCGATCAGCTGCCTCCTGCACACTCCCTACTGGGGATGTGCCCGCAACCAAGGTACATGCCCTTGACCGGAATCGAACCTGGGACCCTTGAGTCCACAGGCCGACACTCTATCCACTGAGCCAAACTGGTCAGGGCCTGATGTTCTTTTTAAAAAATATATATATTTTTTATTGATTTCTGAGAGGAAGGGAGAGGGAGAGATAGAAACATCTATGATGAGAGAGAATCATTGATCGGTTGCTTCCTGCACACCCCCTCACTGGGGATCGAGGCCGCAACCCAGGCATGTGCCCTTGACCAGAATCGAACCTGAGACCCTTCAGTCCGCAGGCCGATGCTCTATCTACTGAGCCAAACCGGTTAGGGCCTGGTTGTTGTTGTTTTTTAATCTCAGATGGGATCGATAAACATATCTTGTTGTGTGCCCAGCCTTTGCCATTGGCAGCATACCTCGGTGCTCACTCTGTGTCAGTAATACGGATATATCTTGTTCTTTTTAACAGCTGCGTAATATTCCGTAGCATGAGTATAGCTTCTAGGTTACTGCTAGTTACTGATCAGGCTGGCCTCCTGCATTGGGCCCCGCCCTCCCTGTTAGACGCAGTAAAGTCTTGGGTGGCTGGACCCTCCCACTGTCTCCCCTGCATTGGCCCAGTCACCCCAGCTTCGTGTCTCTGTGACCCATTCCCAGGTCAGTGACTGGTGGGAAGAGTTTGTGTACCTTCGCTCCCGCAACTCGCTGATGGTGAATAGCAACTATTACATGATGGTGAGCGGGGAGAAGGGGGCTCATAAAATGTGGGGTTTAGGGTCAGTGACCCAAATCACAGTCTTGAATCCACCATTCGCCCGCCCTCTGTTGGGGATCAGGGCCAAACCTGACCCCAGGCGTTTTGCTGTCTCCTCCTGGGCTCCCAGGACTTCCTGTATGTCACGCCCACGCCCGTCCAGGCTGCTCGCGCCGGAAACGCTGTGCACGCCCTGCTCCTCTACCGCCACCGCCTGAACCGCCAGGAGATCCTGCCGGTGAGAGGGCCGCCCCGGGGACAGAGGCCGTGGGGCTGTGTGGGCCCCTGGGGGCAGTTCCCGAGCCAAGGTCTCCTGCAGACGTTGCTGATGGGAATGCGGCCCTTGTGCTCCGCCCAGTACGAGAAGATATTCAACACCACGCGGGTTCCTGGGGTCCGGAAAGGTGAGGCCCTCTCCCCCCGCTGGCTCCCGGAGGCGGGACAGTGCAGCAGCCCAGAGCACGTGCTCTGGAGCCCGCCGCCCGGGTTGCATCCCAGCGCCATCTTCCTCGCCGTGTGACCTTGAGCGGGTCACCCGCTCTGGGCCTCAGCCGCCCCATCTCTCAAATGGGATAAGGAATAAGGACACAGTATTAAAAAAAAATTATATATATTAATTATTGATTTCCAAGAGGAAGGGAGTGGGAGAGAGAGATAGTAACATCAATGATGAGATCCAGCCCACAACCCGGGCATGTGCCCTAGACCAGAATCGAACCTGGGACCCTTCGGTCTGCAGGCCAAAGCTCTATCCACTGAGCCAGGCCGGCCAGGGCGTAGTTGCTATTCTTATTCTTAATGTTTCCAACCCTCCCGCCTCCACACTCTGCCCCCCCCCACCCCAGACCACCTCCGCCACCTCCGCGACAGCCGGCACGTGGCCGTCTTCCACCGGGGCCGGTTCTTCCGCGTGGGCACCCACTCCCCGAGCGGCCTGCTGTCCCCGCGCGCCCTGGAGCAGCAGTTTCAGCGGATCCTGGACGACCCGTCGCCCGCCTGCCCCCACGAGGAGCACCTGGCGGCCCTGACCGCGGCGCCCCGGTGAGGGGGGAGGGGGGGGCGCACCCCGAGGTTGTGGGCTGGGCAGGGCCCGGGGCTCAGGCACGTCCCCCGACAGGGACCTGTGGGCGCAGGCGCGGGGGACCCTGAAGAGCCGCGCGGGGGAGGCCCTGGAGGCCGTGGAAGGCGCCGCTTTCTTCGTCTCGCTGGACTCGGAGCCCGCGGGGCTCACCCGGGAGGACCCCGCGGCCTCCTTGGACGCCTACGCCCACGCCCTGCTGGCTGGCCGCGGCCACGACCGGTGAGTCAGCCCGGGACCTGCACCCCACCCCGACCTGCGCCCGGAACCCCGTGTTTGGGCCTAATACTCTGGGCCCTAGACACACAGACCCTGAACCCCAGTCCTGGGGCACCTCCAGACCCAAAGGCCCCCTGGATCTGAGGACCCCCGACTCAATGCCTTGCGACCTGGGGACGTCCGACCCAGAGAACCCTAGACCCAGACCCTGGAACCCCAGATCGCAGACCTGGACCCTCAGACCCAGAGATCTCCAGAGCCCGGACCCCAAGCCGGGGATCTCAGACTCAGAACCCCGGAACCCCCAGACCTGAATGCCTGCGTCCTAAACCCAAGACCTAGAGACCCTCAGAGAACTTCCTAGATGCCCACCAGTCATCCTGTTCTCTGAGCCCCTGGGAACGCGCCCTGACCTCCCAGCATCCGCTGAGCCTTGCACCCTCCCAGGTACTTTCCCTCACAATCCCCAGCTCTTCGCACCTTGGACCAGCCTCAGCGCCCATCCAGAGCCTGAGATCCCACACCAGCCCTGATTCCAGAAAAGTCTCCCCACCCGGAAATCCCCACAGATCCCTCAGAGCACCCCGACTTCCCTCCTGGGTCCCGCTCTTTGGTGACCTCTCTGACCTCTCCCCCGCAGCTGGTATGACAAGTCCTTCACCCTCATCGTCTTCTCCAACGGGAAGCTGGGCCTCAGCGTGGAGCACTCGTGGGCGGACTGCCCCGTCTCAGGGCACATGTGGGAGGTAGGGCAGTCGGGGGACCACCACCCCCGTTTCTAGGGACCTTCCTCCCCCGGGACTTAGTGTCAGAGGAAAAGCGGAGGCTGGGCGAGAGGACAGGCCGGCCAGGGCCACCCAGCAAAGCAGGCCTGGGGGGGACAGCTGGGACTCAGAGAAGGAAGCCGATTTGCCCAGTCACCGAGCCAGGAGCTGCAGAGCAGGACTGTGAATCCGGAATGTTCTGAGGCCAGAGCAGGGGGGGCCTTTGAATCACTTCATCGCTGAGTTGGAGCCGCCTCTCAGCTTGGCTGTGCCACCTTGCGCAAGGTACTCCCCTCCCCTGAGCCTGAGTTCCCCTCCATCCCGCGAAAGGCTGGGTTTCCTTCTATCTTTTTTTTTTTAAGATTATCCAATTTTTAAAAATATATATGTTATTGATTTTTTACAGAGGGGAAGGGAGAGGGATAGAGAGTTAGAAACATCAATGAGAGAAACATCGATCAGCTGCCTCCTGCACACCCCCCACTGGGGATGTGCCCGCAACCAAGGTACATGCCCTTGACTGGAATCGAACCTGGGACCCTTGAGTCCACAGGCTGACACTCTATCCACTGAGCCAAACTGGTCAGGGCTCCTTTTATCTGTAAGTCCCATCCAGTCCTGAGAACCTCTGCTCTCTATTTTATTTCATTTTAAATCAGAGGGCGTGGTGCCTGCCGCCCATCGCCCCGTCTCCAGCTGCATGAGGGCTGGACGGGGCCCAGGGGTGGGTGAGGGGGGGAGCAGGGTGTGAGGGGAGGGAGGCCCCTCCAGACCTCGGGAGCAGCCCAGATCAGCACAGACTCTCCTGCGCCTGTTTCTCGTTTGTAAAATGGGAATTTCTTCCCTCCGATGGTATCGGCAAATGAGACACAATTCAGTCCCATTCCAGACCCTCAGACTGTTCACGTCCACATATCATCTCCGTATGTCCATGTTGAACGAGGAGATGTCGCATAGAGTAAGATAAAGAGAAATGGCCCTAAAAGGTTTGGCTCAGTGGATAGAGCATCAGCCTGTGGACTCAAGAAGTTTGATTCCGGTCAAGGGCATTTACCTTGGTTGCAGGCACATCCCCAGTAGGGGGTGTGCAGGAGGCAGCTGATTGATGTTTCTCTCTCATTGATGTTTCTCTCTCTCTCTATCCCTCTTCCTCTCTGTAAAAAATCAGTCATATATATATATATGATAAAGAGAAATGCCAGGCTGGATGATAGCAGGTGCTCGATTAGGGTTGATTTAAAATATTTAGCAGGCCTGGCCGGCGTGGCTAGTGGTTGAGCGTCGACCTATGAATCAGGAGGTCACTGTTTGATTCCCAGTCAGAGCACAGGCCTGGATTGGGGGCTCCATCCCCAGTGGGGGCGTACAGGAGGCAGCCAATCAATGATTCTTTCTCATCATTGATATTCCTATCTCCCTTTCCCTTCCTCTCTGAAATTAATAAAAATATATTTATAAAAATAAAATATTTAGCAATATTTACCAATAATAAAAAGCAGGGTGTGGGCCCCGCTCAGTCAGAATGGATGCTGAGGGGCGGTCCTCGGGAGGGCTGGGCAGCCATTGGTGCTCTCTGAACCTGTCGGAGGGTCAGGGATAGGAAGCGCCATTGGGTGTTAGCATCACTCCGGCTCTCGATGGACTTGAACCTGAGAGCCCACTTGTGAACATCAGGGGTTCCTCCTTCTCAGGGACTGACCCCAGGCGCAAAAGGGCCTGGTCCAAGAGGTCCCGGTTAGATGGACCGGAGGGAGGGCGGGACGCTGACCGCCTGCATTTGTGCACAGTTCACTCTGGCCACAGAATGCTTCCAGCTGGGCTACTCGGTGGACGGCCACTGCAAGGGCCGCCCCGAGCCCGCACTGCCCCGGCCCCAGCGGCTGCACTGGGACCTCCCAGACAAGGTGAGGCTGGGTTGCCGGGCCTCCCCTCCGAGCCCCCAAATTCCTGGCTTTGACTCTAAACTCACTCTCACCCCCAAACTCAACCTCGAGACCAACCTCATCCCCTACTCCATCCCCAACCGCAACTCTAGCCCTACCCCCACCACCAATGCCATCCTCAACCCCAACCTCATCTCTCGATCCAGTCCTGCCCCAACTCCATCCCCACCCCAAACTCCTCTCCATCCCAACACCATCACCACCCTAAATTCAATCCTGTTTCCAACACCAAACCCATCTGAAACCCCAACCCTACCTCCATCCCAGCTCCAGCCCCAACCCCAACTTCGTTCCCTCCACAACCCCATTCCCGCCTTAATGGCATCCCGGTCTCCACCTTTAACCTAGCCCTTCAACTCCATTCCCAATTTCCATGATCCACCCCAACCTAACTCCATTCCCATCACCACTTCCGGCCTCGTTCCCAACCTTCCTCTTACTTCCATCTCTAACCCGGCCTCCCCTCCCTCCCTCCCTCCTCTGGCAGATCCACCTGTCCATCTCTCTCGCCCTGAGGGGAGCCAAGACCTTGTCTGGAGACACTGACTGCCACGTCTTCCCCTTCTCCCACTTCGGCAAGAGCTTCATCAAACGCTGCCACCTGTCTTCAGACAGCTTCATCCAGATGGCCTTGCAGCTGGCCCACTTCCGGGTCAGTTAGGTTCCCTGCCCCCACCCCCTCTCAGGGACTCGGTTCCCTGGTCCCCCAAGACCTGCCACGTCAGCCCCTTTCATGACTCTTCTTGGCCATTGTGGGTCCACTATCTCCGCCCCCCCAGAGGTAGTTTTTTTTTTCTTTAATATTTTTAGAGAGAGAAGAATGGAGAGGGAGAGGGAGAGAGAAACATTGATGTGACAGTGAAACCTTGATCGGCAGCCTCCTGCATGCCCCCTACTGGGGATGGAGCCTGCAACCCCTGCATGTGCCCTGACTGGGGATTGAGCCAGCAACCTTTTTGTTGTTGTTAATCCTCACCCGAGGATATTTTGCCATTGATTTTTTTAGAGAGAGTGGGACAGGGAGAGACAGAGAAACATCGATGTGAGAGAGACACATGGATTGGTTGCCTCCCGCATGCACCCTGACCAGGGCCAGGATGGAGCCTGCAACTGAGGTACGTGCCCTTGACCAGAATCTAACCCTGGACCCTTTGGTCCGAGGGCCGACGCTCTATCCACTGAGCCACACCAGCCAGGGCGAGCCAGCAACTTTTTGGTGCACAGGACGATGCCCAGCCACCTGAGCCGCACCGGAGGGCGGGTCTGCCATCTTGATTCCTCTCCCAACCACACAGGGCAGGGCGGGAGGAGGCTGCGGGTCCAGAGGTGGGTCACGTGTGCGAAGACTTCCTGAGCCCAGATGACAGACTCCTCTTCTCCTTGTCCCCCAGGACAGGGGTCACTTCTGCCTGACTTATGAGTCAGCCATGACTCGCCTGTTCCTGGAAGGCCGGACGGAGACAGTGCGGTCTTGCACGCGGGAAGCCTGCAACTTTGTGAGAGCCATGGAGGACAGAGAGACGACAGTGGGTGTGAGCCTCTCTGAGGCTTCCGTCATGTCCACATCCTCACTCATGCACTTCAGATGGTTATGGAGCACCTGCTGAGGGCGCTAGGGGCAGGGAGGACAGGCCTGGACTCTGACCTTGAGGAGCTCACTGATGGGGGAAACAGATAGTTCAGCAGAGTGTGATACGGGCATATATATATATATATATATATATATATATATATATATATATATCAGAGAGAGAGATAACCATCAATGATGAGAGAGAATCATTGATCAGCTGCCTCCTGCACGCTCCCTACTGGGGATTGAGCCTGCAACCTGGGCCTGTGCCCTGAACAGGAATCGAACCGTGACCTCCTGGTTCATAGGTTGACTCTCAACCACTGAGCCACACCGGCTGGACTGATACAGACTTTAATGGGGGTCTCACAGGACACTGGGGGAGCACCCAAGAGGGAGCCCTTTTGCCACATGCAGCCCTCTGATGACTTAACCTTGATTATTTAGCCTGTGTGACCTTGTGACTTCCATTTGCACCATTGCTTCTGTTCCCTCTATAACCTCTCTGCTCAGACCCCACCCCCCCCACCCCAGGCCCCTCTGCTCCCTCTCCCCCTGCCTATGTGGTTCAGTGGGAGGGGTTTCAGGGGACCCGGGAACCCCTCTGCCTCTGCTTTGCTCTGTGCCCCTGGGCAGGTGACTTCCCCACACTGAGCCCGTTTCCATCTGTAAAATAGAGCTGCTGTCTCTGCCTTGCAGGGGTGTTGCAAGCTGGGGTGAGGCCAGGGGTGTGACAGACCACGCAGTAAGCCCACTTCCTGTTTTTCCATGACCTGTGACCTCCGGGGACCCCAGGACTCACAGTGCCTCTCCCTGTTCCGCCTGGCGGTGGACAAGCACCAGGCTCTGCTGAAGGCGGCCATGAGCGGGCAGGGCGTCGACCGCCACCTGTTCGCACTCCACGTCGTGTCCCAGCTCCTCCACCTGCAGGCGCCCTTCCTGGATCAGGTTGGGGTGCAGGGAAGTGGTGAACCGCGGGAGGAGGGAGGCACTTGGGGGCAAAGAGGGGATGTTGGAAAAAGGAGGTAACAACAACAACAAAAAAGGAGGTAACAGCGGAGGAGAGAGCTAGGAAGACGGGGCAAGAGGGAAGGGAAAGAGGCCAGGCCGGGGAAAGGGGGCGGAGAGAAGGGGAGAGGGGCGTGGTCCCAGACGGAAAGGGGCGGGGCTGGTCCCAGGGAGGGACGCCCGTCACCTGGGAGAAGGGGCGTGGCCTGGGCGGTGGGCGTGGCCGGGGAAAGGGGCGGGGCGGTCAGGAGCGGGGAGAAGAGCAGAGGGGTGGTCGGGAAGGAGAAGGGCAGAGGGCAGGTGGGGCAGGTTTAGGGGAAACGGGCAGCCAGGGGGCAGGTCAGAGGGCGAGGGCTGTGTGGCGAGGAGCGGAGCCGAGGGGGCGTGGACCTGCGAGTCTGTTTGTCTTTAGTTTTCTTTTTTCGGGGGGGGGGGGCGGTCTGTGACCGTCCTCCTCCCCTCAGGTTCACTCGGAGCAGTGGCAGCTGGCCACCAGCCAGATCCCCGTCCAGCAAACCCACCTGTTTGACGTCCACAATTACCCCGACTACGTGTCCTCTGGTGGAGGATTTGGGCCTGTGAGTGGGACGGGCCGACCCGGCTCCCTGAACCCTGGGCCCTGGGGGAGGCGGGCGCGGCAGCCTGCCCCCTGCCCCCTGCCCCCTGCCACCTGCCACCTGCCACCTGCCTCCTGCCCCCTGCCCCCTGTCCCCTGCCCCCTGCCCCCTGCCCCCTGCCCCCTGCTCCTGCCCCCTGCCTCCTGCCCCCTGCCCCCCGCCTCCTGCCTCCTGCCCCCTGCCCCCTGCCCCCTGCCCCCTGCCCCCTGCCTCCTGGTGGGGGAGACCCCGGGGCCTCCTCTGTTCCCCTCACCCTGTCCCTTTCCAGGTGGATGACCACGGTTATGGTGTTTCTTACATCTTCATGGGGGATGACACGATCACCTTCCACATTTCCAGCAAAAAATCAAGCACAAAAACGGTGAGGCCAACCGAACCACCCGCCACCTCCTTCCTCAGGACCCAGGAGTCTGGACCCCTCCTCCCTCCGCTCCAGAACCCGAGTCCCGACTCCCAGCCCCGACCTGCCCCCCAGCCCAGGATTCGGTCCCCAGCCCTCCGGCCCTCAGACCCCAGCCCCCCTGCAGGGGCCCCGCTCCCGGCTCCCCCTGGACGCCACCCGTTCCTCCTTCCAGGACTCCCACCGGCTGGGGCAGCACATCGAGGACGCGCTGCTGGACGTGGCCTCCCTGTTCCAGGAGGGGCAGCGCCTCAAGCGAGGGTGCAGGGGGCTGGGGGAGGAGGAGGCGGGGAACCGGCGTGGGTCTCTCCCCTGCCACTAGGGGCTCCAGGGCACCCCTGCCACCCACCAACTTTTATCTCTTCCAGCGGGACCTGGGCTCCTCGGGAACTCGTGGGGGGTCTCTGGCTGGGCTGGTGCAGGACAGAGGCACCCTGTTTGGGTTGGGAAACCCCACATCTGGGCCAATAAAGATGTGTGAGCTGGGTGTGTGGTATCGCTGTACTCGGCCTGGGCAGGGGTGGAGGAGGGAGGAGACAGGCCCCGTCCATCCCCAGGCCCAACCATGAATTCCCAGTTACAAGCACAACTTCAGTGACAACCCCTAGCACCAGCCCAGTTCCTGCTGCCCCAACACCAACTGTCCACACTCGGGGGGGGGGGGGGGCATGTCTTATCAATGCACTTGCCAATTCTCATTCATCCAGTCTAATTACCGTGACACTATTGATACAGTGAACTAACGTGGTGTTTGGAGGGATATTTAAGCCAGTCGTGTGAGCCACTTATGTAATTAAAAATTGTTAATATCCCGTGAACCTGGGTTGGAAAACTTAAAATTGCTAAGGTGTCAGTAGTACCCAAAGCGTTCTACAGATTCAACGCAGTCCCCATCAGAATCCCAATGGCATTTTTTTTTGTAGAAATAGAAAAATTCCAAAACAATCTTGGAAAGGAAGCACAACGTTGGAGGTCTCACACTTCCCGATTTCAAAACTTACTATAAAGTTCCTGTCAGCACAATAGTGTGGCGCTGACATAAAGACAAGCAGAGGGGCCGATGGGATAGGATAGAGAGCACAGAAATAAACCCTCATCTGTGTGGTCAGGTGAACGCTGACAAAGGGAGTCAAGATCACTCAATGGGGAGAGGGCAGTCTTTTCAACAAATGGTGCTGGAGAAACTGGGTTCCCACATGCAAAAGAACCACGTTGGACTCTTACCTCACTCCATAGAGAAAAATCAACTCAAAATGGATCAAAGACCTAAATGTAAGAGCTGAAACTTTAAACTCTTTTTTTTTTTTTAAATATATTTTTATTGATTTCAGAGAGGAAGGGGAAGGGAGAGAGAGAGAGAAACATCAATGGTGAGAATCATTGATTGGGTGCCTCCTGCACATCCCCCACTAGGGATCAAGCCCACAACCCAGGCATGTGCCCTTGACTGGAATCGAACCTGGGACCCTTCAGTCCGAAGGCTTACGCTCTATCCACTGAACCACGCCAGCTGGGCTAAAACTTTAAACTCTTTTCTTTTTCTTTTTTTAAACTTTAAACTCTTAAAACAGGAGAACAGCTACATGCCACTGGATTTGGCAATGATTTGTTGGACATGACAGCAAAAGCACAGGCAACAAAGAAAAAATAGATAAATTGGACTACCTCAAAATTCAAACCTGTGCAACGAAGGATATAACAGAGTAAAAAAACAATCCACGTAAATGGGGGGGGGGGGGGAATATTTGCAAAGCATTTATCTGACTAGGAGTTAATATCCAGAACTACAACTCAACAGCAACAACAACAACAAAACAACCCCATTCAAAAATGGGCCAGGAACTTGAATAGACAGTTCTCCAGAGAAAATATGCAAATGACCATTAAGCACATGAAAAGATAGATATTCCTGGTGGTTGCCAGGAGTGGGGAGGAGGGAGAAATGGGGAGTGAGGTTTTGTTTAATGGGTACAGGATTGTCTTTGGGATGATGAAAAGTTCTGGAAATAGATAGTAGTGATGGTTACGCAACATTGTGAGTGTAATTCATGCCACTGATTTGTACACTTTTAATCCCCAAAATAATATTTTGAACAATTTCGCTATTCTTGGTTGCTTTATGATGACATATTTGTCAAATATATTATATATGAAGTTTTAATGTTTATCATCTTTTTAATCTTTCAGGACCAAACTGATTAGTGTTACCTTACATTTTATTTTATTTATTTTTAGTATACTAGTATTTTTATTGGTTTCAGAGAAGAAGAGAGAGGGAGAGAGAGAGATAGAAACATTAATGATGAGAATCATTGATCGGTTGCCTCCTGCACGCCCCCCACTGGGGACTGAGCCTGCAACCCAGGCATGTGTCATAACCGGGAATCGAACCGTGACCTCCTGATTCATAGATTGACGATCACTCACTGAGTCACACCAGCTGGGTGTGTTACCTTATATTTTAAAACATATAAACTTTAGACCTATCTTATTCTCTATAGAAAAAAAAATTGCTTCTTTCATTTACTTATTTCTTCAGAAGACCTTTAGAATAATTGGGTTTAAATCTTCTAAAAATAATCTAATGGGGATCTTGATTCAACTTGTATTAAAGATGTCATTTGGATGGAGTTAACCTCAGCACGACATTCAGACTCGCTATCCAGGAAAATAGTCTTTCATGACGTCAAGTTCTCTTAAAAATATATTCGGGCCTTAGAGGTACGGAATTGGATGACTCGTCGTCGCTGGCCCCTGGCACGCTCTACTGTTAAATGTGCCAGTTAATAAGCTATTATCTCTTGGTTCCAGTTATTAAGTGTGCCAGTTATTTATTATCTCTTGGTTTCAAATCCATTCCCCTCTTTTGGGCTTTGTGAATCTGAGGTTGGGACTCTGAAAACCACTTTCGCTTTGCCCACCGGCTGTGCTGCACTCTGCCAGTAGGGGGCACCAACGAGACTAGACGCCTGGAGGACGGAAAGGGGACTCGCTCCTTCCTGTTGGCTCTCGGCTTATTTCCAGTCAGTTTCTGGTTCCCATCAGCATCACCCAGCAGTTTTCCACCCTGGCTGAGGCGGTTCCTTCTTGTAACTGCTGGTAAGTCTAGTTTGCAACTTTTCCGAATCTTGCACACCCTCAGCAACGTCAGCACCGTTTCACCCGCAGCTTCCCGGGAAGGTCCCAGTGCCTGGCGGTGCTCCGAGCGCAGACACGCCTGCACGGGCTGGGCAGCGCCCCCTCGCTGTCTGAGTTTCATCTCCAGTGGGAACCTCATCCAAGCGTTTAGTTTCAATAATGCTAAACTTCATCCTTTGTTTTGCTTGCCCACGGCGGTAGCTGCTTGCTGTAGTGAATCGCACCATGATACCATAAGGTTATCTTTTTACCTTTTGGTTACCTAGTTACCGACCCTTTATACCTAAGTACAGTATCCCCCTTATCCTGGGGGGATATGTTCCAAGACCCCCAGTGGATGCATGAAAGCCCATATATATACACTGAGTGGCCAGATTATTATGATCTATGAACGCATAATAATCTGGCCACTCAGTGTGTGTGTGTGTGTGTGTGTGTGTGTGTGTGTGTATTAGAGGCCCAGTGCATGAATTCGTGCATGGGTGGGGTCCGGCCAGCCTGGCTAGGGGGAGGGGAGGACATGGGCGGTTGGCCGGCCTGCCTGCTGGTCGAACTCCTGGTTGAGGGGACAATTTGCATATTAGCCTTTTATTATATAGGATATACACTGAGTGGCCAGATTATTATGCGTTCAGAGATCATAATAATCTGGCCACTCAGTGTATATCTGAAATGTATACCAAACCCTATATATACTTTTTTCCTATACATTCCTATGATAAAGTTTAATTTATAAATTAGGCACAGTAAGAGGTTATCAGTAATTAATAATAGAAGACATCTAACAATATACTGGGTGGGGCAAAAATTGGTTTGCAGTTGTTCGTATAGAAAACAACACAATAATAAATAATAATACAAGAATAAACTGTGGCCGAGGCCGGTTTGGCTCAGTGGATAGAGCGTCGGTCTGTGGACTGAGGGGTCCCGGGTTCGATTCCGGTCGGGGGCATGTGCATTGGTTGCGGGCACATCCCCGGTGCGGGGTGTGCAGGAGGCGGCTGGTCGATGTTTCTCTCTCATCGATGTTTCTGGCTCTCTATCCCTCTCCCTTCCTCTCTGTGAAAAATCAATAAAATATATTAAAAAAAAAAAAAAGAATAAACTGTGTTTCCCGTACTCACAACTGTAAACCTACTTTTGCCCCACCCTGTACTGTAACGAATGTGAATGGCTTTGGGGCCGTTATAAAGGAAAAGAAGGGTTAATTGAGCGCTGACTGGGATACAGTTGATCTGATAATCAAGTCGCTACTAAGTGACTAACACGTGGAGACACTGGACAAAGGGATAATTCACGTCCGGGGCAGGATGGAGCTGGACCGCATGAGATTTCGTCATGCCACTCGGAATGGTGCCCAATTTAAAACGAATGAATTGTTTATTTCTGGAATTTTCCATTGAACATTTTCTACCTCGGGGTTTACCATGGAAAGTGAAACTGCGAATAAGCAGGGGAGGGCTCGGTGACTACTGTAACATTTCTTTCTTTTTTTAAAAAATATATTTTATTGATTTTTTACAGAGAGGAAGAGAGAGGGATAGAGAGTTAGAAACATCGATGAGAGAGGAGAAACATCGATCAGCTGCCTCCTGCACACCCCCCACTGGGGATGTGCCCGCAACCAAGGTACATGCCCTTGATCGGAACTGAACTTGGGACCCTTCTATCCACTGAGCCACACCGGTTAGGGCTACTGTAACTTTTCTTCAGGTGAAACCATCTGTTAAAATCACTGGGGTGATTTTTGTCTCCTGAAGATACCGTGACTGACACCGCTACGGGCAACACGAGGCAGATCCTCAGCGGTGGGGTCTGGGGGTGGTTTAGTTCGTTTCCAGGGTTCACACACAGTGATGCGCTCCTTGCCAACAAGGCATGGGGTGCTAGTAACCCCCGTGTGCAGTGGCACCGTGGATATGGATTACCACCCTGCTGGCAGGGACGCAGTGCCAGCTGGAGTGGGTGACGGGGGTCAAGTGGCTGCTGCCGTGGACCATGAGGGCACTAGGATGGCCGCCAGGACAGTGGCGTTCGGTGGCTTCCTCTGGCACGCTGGCGGGGGGGAGTGGTGTGGGGGGTCAGGCAGGCGTGCCCCGCGGCCTGGCCTTCAGGGTGCTTCTCTGAAGTGGCCGCAGCTCTTACTGGACGGACCTGCTGTGCTTTCTGCTTCCCTCAGGTGAACTCGGTCCCTTAGCTCGGACGGCACCGCCTTCTGTCTGTCCTCCACCCTAAGGTGGTGTGGCTTCCTGCTGTGCTAATCTGTGGCTCCCCCACACCCGCTTTCTGCCCACGGCCTTCCATCACCTGTGCAGCCAATCCCTCACATCGAATTCTATTTTAAGTGTTCAAAGCAGTTATTTGTGGGTTTTTTTGTTGTTGTGGTTTTTTTATACATTTAATATCTCCACAACCTTATGATTCCTTTATTTTAATGATATTCCCAACATTTTTTGTTGTTGGTGTTAACCTTCACCTGAGAATATTTTTCCATTGATTTTTAGAGAGAGGGGAAGGAAGGAGGAGAGACACAGAGAGAGAAACACTGATGTGAGAGACACATCGATTGGTTGCCTCCCACACAGGCCCTGGCCCGAGGCCGGGGATCGAGCCTGCAAACGAGGTACGTGCCCTTGACTGGAATCGAACCCGGGTCCTTCAGTCCCCGGGCCGATGCTCTATCCACTGAGCCAAACAGGCCAGGGCAGTTATTTGTTGATTGGGTCTTGAGTGCCAGTGTTATTCTTGGTGCCAAGAGTGACCTCAGGGAACAGATCCTCAAGATGGGATTCTGGGATTGTTGTTCAGCTGTTTGCGCTTTAATGAAATGATAGCTTTTCGGGTGGAAAATGGGACTCCGTTTTCCCTGGAACACACTGTCTCTTGGAGGAATGTAAAAGGGGCTTGGGAGGAGGTGAATCTGTTGCAATCCTGGTTCTTTACCCATTACTGGGTATCCTTATGTAAATGAATTTTTACAAAAGGTACTACTTCATTTATTTATTTATTATCCTCACCAAAGGATATTTTTCTTTTTTTTTTTTTAAATATATTTTATTGATTTTTTACAGAGAGGAAGAGAGAGGGATAGAGAGTTAGAAACATCGATGAGAGAGAAACATCGATCAGCTGCCTCCCAAAGGATATTTTTCCATTGCTTTTTAGAGAAGTGGAAGAGAGAGGGAAGGACAGAGAGAAATATCGATGTGAGAGTAACACATCGATTGGTTGCCTCCTCCACAAGCCCTGACCAGGGCTCGGGCCAGGGAGGAGCCTGCAACAGAGGTATGTGCCCTTGATTGGATTGGAACCTGGGACAAGTCAGTCCAAAGGCCGACTGAGCCGAACCGGTTAGGGTCTTATGTAGATGATTTATCCTTTCTGGACCTATTTCTTTTTCTGTGTCCTAGTCAGTTTGGGCTATTACAAAATGCCATAGACCAGGCAGCTGAAACAACAAACGCTTATTTCTCACAGTTTCAGGAGCTAGGAAGACCAAGATCAAAGTGCTGGCAGGTTTGATGTCTAATAGGAGCCTGCTTCCTGGTTTGCAGATGGCTGCCTTCTTGCTGTACCCTCACATGGTGGGGAAAGAGTGTGTCTCACCTTATAAGGGCACTAATCCCATCATGGGGCCCCACCCTCATGACCTCACCTAAACCTAATTACTTCCCAATGACCCCTTCTCCAAATCCCATCACCCTGGAGATTAGAGCTTTAATGCTGAATTTCTGGGCATATAAACATGGTCCATATCACTCTGTAAAATGATAATGTTATTCATCCTCTGAGGGGTTTTAGACCCTCCCAGCCCAGTTCCTATCACCCTGTGGGTACAAATGAAGCCACATTAATAAATCTCTTATCTGCTAGCTTTGAATCTATAAATAAATTGGGGCTTGCCAAAACCGGTTTGGCTCAGTGGATAGAGCGTCGGTCTGCGGACTGGAAGGTCCCAGGTTCGATTCCGGACAAGGGCATGTACATTGGTTGCAGGCACATCCCCCGGTGGGGGGTGTGCAGGAGGCAGCTGGTCGATGTCTCTCTCTCATCGATGTTTCTAGCTCTCTATCCCTCTCCCTTCCTCTCTGTGAAAAATCAATAAAATATATTTAAAAATAAATAAATAAATAAATAAATAAATAAATAAATCGGGGCTTAAAATAATGTTAAATTTAAATGTTTTTATTTTTTAAAGAAGTAGCATCTTTATAATATCTGATAGAGCATGAATATGGCTTAACCCCCACCATTTATTAAGGTCTCTTTTAAAAAATATATTTTATTGATTTTTTAGAGAGAAGAAGGGAGAGGGAGAGAGAGTTAGAAACATTGATGAGAGAAACATCAATCAGCTGCCTCCTGCACACTCCCCACTGGGTATGTGCCCTTGACTGGAACCAAACCTGGGACCCCCGAGTCCACAGGCCGATGCTCTATCCACTGAGCCAAACCGGTCAAGGCTTATTAAGGTCTTTAACTTCTCAGTTATGTTTGTAACTTTTCTGTAGAGGGGATGGCATGTCTTTTGCTAGATTTGTTCACCGTTTATTCAGCTTCCTTGCTAAATTCACTGATGTTTAATAATTTATTCTATTAGGTTCTTTATGATTCTCTATATGTATAATTATGACATCTCAGAATAATGAGAGTTTTCTCTTTCTCTGTCCTTATATTCTTTCTTTTCTAACTTTATTGCAATATGTTAGCATAGGGATTACCTTTGGAGTAGAAGGAAAGGGTAGTGATTGTGAGGGGACATGAGAAAGGATTCAGGGGGTGCTATAAACTGAATTTTTAAATCTTGGTGGTGGTTACATGAACATGTCTATTTCATGATAATTCATGGAGTTTTTTAAAAATATATTTTTTATTGATTTCAGAGGGGGAGAGGGAGAGATAGAACCATCAATGATGAGAGAGAATCATTGATTGGCTGCCTCCTGAATGCCCCCACTGGGGATGGAGCCCGCAACCCGGGCATGTGCCCTGACAGGGAATTGAACTATGATCCCCTGGTTCATAGGTCAATGCTCAACCACTGAGCAACACTGGCTGGTCTCGTAGCGCTTTTAATTTGTGAACTTTTCTGTTTATATTATACTTTGATTAAAAACTTAAAATAGCATTGCCGTGGTGGTTTAAAATGTCTACAAATTGACATTTTCTGTAAAATATGTCTGAAAATTCTCTGACACACCCGGAGTAAAATTTGGACTCAATTCTAAGGAACATAAAAAGGGGAAATGATACCATGCAACTTGGGAGCCTAGGTCATCAAAGGCCCTTGTTCTTCCTTAGACTGCTGCTCTGGGAGAAGTTAGCTGGCATGAGGAGCTGAGGCCCCCGGCCAACAGCCATGAGAGTGAGCCTTCCAGCCCCAGTCAAGCCTTCAGATGACTGCAGCCCCAGCTGACATCCTGCAAACTCGTGAGGACCCTGAGCCAGAACCATCCAGCTAAGCTACTCCCAGATTCCTGGCCTTCAGAAATTGTGAGATAATATACAGTTATTGCTTTAAGCAGCTAAGTTTTAGGGTAATTCTTTACACAGCAATAGGCAATTACCTAGTAAAAATCACCCTAAAAAATGTTGGTTGACTGATGCAGACTACACCACAGAACCTTTTTACCCCCTACCTTCTTCTTCTTTTCTTTTTTAAAATATATTTTATTTATTTAAAAAATATATATTTTATTGATTTTTTTTTACAGAGAGGAAGGGAGAGGGATAGGGAGTTAGAAACATCGATGAGAGAGAAACATCGATCAGCCGCCTCCGGCACACCTCCTACTGGGGATGTGCCCGCAACCAAGGTACATGCCCTTGACCGGAATCGAACCTGGGACCCCTCAGTCCACAGGCTGATGCTCTATCCACTGAGCCAAACCAGCTAGGGCCCCCCTACCTTCTTTCCAAAGACCTGGACCATCATCAGCATCTCTCTGCATGGAGACAGCCTGTTAGCGGAGGACCGCGCCGCAGGGAGCACAGGGGCTGAGGCATGGTGTGCGTCCAAATTACTAACCATCCTTTGGTGCCAAAAAGGAGACAGAGTTCATGCCAGCATGAGGAGCCATTTATTGTTCAGGGGTTGGGCCCCCGCGTTTTGGGGGAGTTCCCCCACTACTGCCTCCTCCCATCGTCCCCGTGGACCCCTCAAGTGGCAGGTTGCTGAGCTGATCATGGAGGGAGCACATCTTCAAGTGCAGATAGTCCAGAGAGGCCACCTTCTCCCTGTGACGCAGACAGCGGGCAGTTGGTGCCGGCGGGCCCGGACGCCAGGGGCTGGTGGAGGGGGTGACTCAGGCCCGACCCCCAAGACCTCACCCTCCTCCCATGCCCTCAGCCTCCTTCCTCACTCCGGCTTCATCTTGTCCGTCAGCAGCAGGTTCTTGGCCCGCAGGGCTTCGTCTTGGGCCAGGCGGAGGGTGGAGCTCAGGGCCTCTGCCCTGACGTGCTTGGCCAAGGCCTGGCGCTCCAGCTCCTGGGGAGAGGAGTGTAGGCGCCGCTGGGCTTGCCTGACTGGGCTGGGGGTGGAGGGAGCCGGATCGCGGAGGGCAAGGGGCAGGGGCCCATGGGGCCCACCTTCCTCCCTCCAGGTGTCCTAGCGTGCCTCCAGCGGACCCCGGCATCCCACAATGCACTGGGCTTCCACGTTCCACTGTGTGCTGAACCTGGGTCTGTCCCACTGCCTGTCCCCTAAGGCGCTGGCCTTCTGTGTCCCAGCAAGCACTAAACCAGCATCCATCGTATTTCCCCCAAATGCCCAGGAAGCATCATGCCTTGGATATGTGTTTGGCCCCCAGTGTCCCATCACGTGGTGACCTTCTACATCTCGTAAGACCTCCCATGTCCTTATCTACAGACCAGCATCTCTGTCACATTCCTGGTCCTTAGTGCTCTGGTTCCCTAGGTCCCAGAATGCACCAGGCCCCTTGTCCTATGGTGTCGTAGTCCCATAGTTCTGCCACATCAACGCCCCACACTGCCTCACTTGTCTGTCTCACCCGCTACGACTTCTATCGTTAGGCCGTGGCCCATAAGACATCAGCTGTCTGTGTACACCACATCAGGATGGAAAGTTCCATTAGCTGTTGGGTTTGAAGTCTGTGGTCCCATTTCCCAAAATGCACTAGTTTACTGCGACTTACATTCCCTGGGTCCTCCGTCTGACCTCAGCGACCCCGTATAATAGGTGGCCTCTCTTAAGACCCACAGAAAGTCCGGTTTGCATTCTATGAAGCTGTAGCTGTGTCTGCCTCCTGTATCCCACAGTGCCCCATTTCCAGTGTCCCATCATGCTCTGGGCAACGTCCCTCACCAAGGTTCCATAATAATTGACCAATGGACCCTGTGCCAGTTTCTAAAATGTCCACACATTGACATCCTCTTCAAAATGTCTCTAAATTCAACCTTCTAAACTGCTTGCCCCTCCCCTGGCCCTAATCATTAGAGCCCAGTGTTCCCCCTACACCTGCTGCCCACAGCTCAGCCTTCCCACCCTGCCGCACACAGTCCCTGTGCCCCGGCTCCCGCCCCCTCTCTGACAGAAAAGTGGGGCGTGGTGGCCCACGGGCCCTGGTACCAGAATCTTCTTGTGCAGCCGCTGGCAGCTGGGGCAAGCGGGGGCCAGGCCCCGCTGCTTCACCTCGTCCACTAGCGGGGTCAGGGCGCGTTCCAGCAGCTGCTGCAGGGACTCGGTGGACAGCTGCTGCCCCTGGCTGGGGGAGGGGGAGGCAGCGGGTGAAGAGGCCTGGTGCTCACTCCATTCCCCGGAGGCCTACCGCCCAGCCTCCACCCGGGGCCCCTTCCCACGGAGCACCCCTGCCACCCCACCACCATGCCTGGGGAGTCCCACTCCCGAAGGGCGCCCGATGGCCCTCAGTTCACCAAAAGCTCCTATTTCCCACCATGGACTGGTTTAATCTGGTCGCACGTTGTATTGGAAGTCCTCCCCCTTTCTAATATGACCCGAACATGGTATCCCTCGGCTCTCTGAGAAGCCAAGGTCTCCCCTCCCCGCAATGCACCGGTAAACCCAGCCTCCCACCCACGACCACACCCCAATCTTCCCGCAATGCACTGGAAGGCTAGGATGCTTGACTCCATCAAGACTTTCCGGTGTTCCACAGGATCCTGACTCCACGTGGGACATGTGGCTCCCATCATGCACCGGGACTGCTGGCCCTACCACACACGCCTGGGGATGCCCTCCCTCCCGCTCTCGCCATCGCCCACCTCCTTCAATGCTTCGTCTTTATGGAATGCACGGGAGCCAGGCCTGGGCCCTTACCTGGCACAGCGGGTACAGGAGCCTTGGGAGGCCCGGTCCAGGTTCATGCTGAGGTCAGACCCCCTTCGAGAGCTCTGGAACTGCCGCCCCAGCTCCTCCAGAATCGGTTTCACAGGGCCCAGCCCCTCCAGATCGCTTCTCAGCGAAGCCACAGACACGGCTGAGCGCTCCACCCTGAGGCGGGAGAATAGCCAGGGCTTCGAGGTCGCCTCTGCGAGCGAGGCTGTGCCCGTGACCAGCAAGTCTAATGCCCCGCCCTGCCGGCCCCTCTCTGCTCTGATTGGCCCCTCCTTTTATGTTTATTTTTAAAATGTTAAAACTTTACTTTGTTAATCCTCACCCGAGGATATTTTTTCCATTGCTTTTTAGACAGAGTAGAGGGGAGGTAGGGGGTGGGTGAGAGAGAGAGAGAGAGAGAGAGAGAGAGAGGGAGAGAGAGAGAGAAACATGGGTTGCCTTCCGCATGCACCCCCATGGGGGTCAGGGATCAAACCTGCAAGCCAGGTATATGCCCTTGACAGGGAATCCGACCTGAGACCATTCGGTGCTCAGGCTGAGGCTCTAACCATTGGACCACTGGCCCGGGCTCCTTTTATGCTTTTAGGGCTGAACTACCCCTCCTTGTTCTCCAATTGGCTCCCACTACGCCTGCTTGGCTCCTCCCTTTGTCCTTTTAAGGTGCAGAAACCTTCTCTAATTGACTCCGCCCCTCGGGCCTTATGAGGCATGGCCAGCCCCTTCCTACTCTCTAATAGGAGCTTCCTCGTGTCAGTCTATGGTCGGGCCCTCTTGGTCCCAGCTGATTGGTCCTCCGCTTTCCCTCGAGGCCCCGCCCTCCCGCAGCCCCGCCCCGCGCCGTGGCCCTCACATGGTGCACAGCTCGTCGGTGCGGCCCCGCAGCTCCTGCAGGCCCCGCGCCGTCTGCGCCTGCTCGCGCTGCGCCCGCTCCCACTGGCCCAGGAAGCCGTCCAGCCTGCCGCCCAGGCCCCCCAGCAGCCGCAGGGCCTCCTGCACCGCCCCCTCCTCCTGGTGCCACCGCGCGGTCAACGAGGACACCTCCCTCCTGGAGGGGAGAGGTGAGGAACGGGGTCAGGGCTGGGTTTGGACTCACGCCAAGACCACGTCTATGGCCCCGGGCCCACCCAGTCCCCACATTCTCTCCACCTATTTCGTGGAAATCCTCCCCCGTCGTCTAAAACGCTGCCTCTGTCCTCACCCAGGAATCCTGGCCCTCCAGCCCCACACCAGCCCCTCCAGCCCCGGCCTCCTCAAGGCACAGCACCCCAACCCTGTCCCCTTGCCCCCTTGAACCTGGAGCCTCCAACGACCTGCCTCCCCCTACACACACACACACACCCTGCCCACCTCAACTTAACCAGCTGTGGACCCCCCTCCCGCCAGCCTTGTGCTCAAAACTAAGTTCTTCCAAGTCCTGCCCTTCTGGGTCACCACCTCCTGAAACACTCCCTCCCGGTTCTTCAGGGCTCCACCCCCGCCCCCGGGCCCTGCCCCCCAGATTTTCCAGTTTTCCACCCCAGGACCCACTCACCTCAGGTCCTCCAGGCCGGCAGACACCTTCTGCACCTCCTGCTCACTCATGATGAGGCCCTCCCCTGCCCGGGCCCCTGCTCCCCAGCAGCCGAGGGCCAGGCTGCGTGGCCGTGGGGGTTCATCGGGGCTCCCGGGCGGCCCCGCGCAGCCCTGTCGGGACAGGCCGGCCTCCAGCTTCTGCTCCAGCTCCTGCAGCTGGGCTTCCTGCCTCCGGGGCGTCTCATCCTGCAGCTGCTGCTGGAGGTAGCGAAGCTTCTCCTGGCCAGGAAAGGGGGCAGGGTTAGGGCATGGAGCCCTTTGCCCCCCCCCCCCCCAAACCTCCCCCCTTCGCTTCCCCCCCCCCCCCACCAACTCCACCACAGATCCACCCAGTGAGTCCCTGAGATTGGAAAGCACATGGATGTGGGGGGGGCAGGATATTGGGACAGGAAGTCCAGCCTGGAGTCTAAATGGACTCCCACTTGCCGTCACTTTGGGACTTTTCTCCCATTTGAAGATGCCTGCCTCCCTGTCTCCATTCAGCCCCGCACCCCCCAAGTCCTCCACCCCCCACTCCAATCCTCCAAGGGGTCAGTCTCCTGTTTAGGAAGAACAATTGAAACTTTTCCAACATTTTGCTGGGAGATGTGTGGGCATAGGGGCGCCACGGACATTCCCACTCCAAGTCCAACACAAGGCTCTCTCCGGGACCTGACTATTACTGTGCACAGAGAAGTGTGACCGTGGACATGAAGGGGCACCCGGGGTGATGGCGGTGTGGGCAAGTTCCACCTGAAGTCTGATCAAGCACCCTGCCCCCAATCCTGGGACCCCCCCATCCCCCCCGCCCTTACCTCCAGCAGGGCAGAGTTCTGCTTCAGGACGTTGGTTTTTATTTCAGCATCTTCCACCGACCGGGTCACCTTCCGGCAGTTCTCCTGGGTCAGGACACCAGGGCAGGGGCCCTGCCTTCCCATTCCAGTTCTGCCTCCTTGCCCTTCCCCTCTATTTCCCCACAGGCTCCACCCCAGAGAACAAGGCGCACCGACGCCCTCTCCCTCAACCAGTGTCTGCCCTCTGCCTATTGTGCTATCCCTTGGGAGCCTGGCTCCCTTGGAGAAAGGGATGACTTTCTCCTTCAACCTGTCCTGTGCTACTTTCCACTCCCCCACCCTCTCATGTCTACCCACTCCATTCCCCCCACCCTCTTCCTAAGTCCACTCCCTTCTCCCCCCCCCCCCCGCCCCCCAGCAGCTCACCTTGAGTTGACTGCAGTACCCTTCCAGTTCTTCTGCCTCCTGCCGCCTCCGCTCTAGGTTCTCACTCAGCACAGAGCACTCACTCTGGAGCATGGGAGGGAGGAGTGAGCTAAGGGGTTAGCTAAGGCCACAGGGGACACCCCACTACGCGCCCCATGGTGGGGAGAGGCCAGGCCTGGCAAGATCGCTTTCCCTTGCTGAGCCTCTGCCTGCCCAGCTGGGCTCTGGGTTCATGGAGCTGGTGGAGGGGCCTGAGAGAGCCGAGTGGCCCTGGAGGAAGAGGAGGTGTTGGGGGGGAGGGCGGTCCGCGCACCTGCAGTGTCTGCACATGCTGGTTAACCCGCGTGGTTTTTTCCTTCAAGCTGGTGATGGAGTCTTTGGCGCGGACCAATCCACTGTTGACCCCACTCTGGGGAAGAAGGAGAGACAGGTGGGTGGGAGCAAAACCCCAACGCCAAGAACAAGTCCAGAGCGGAGAGGAGGCTCCCTGTACACCTTGATTCTGCTCTAGAGTGGCCGCGTGACTTTGAGCCAGGGCCACGCCGCTTTGATTCGAGGTACGCCTGCTCTGAAAGTAGCTGGACTTGGTTTCTGCTTGGTGGCGGGGAGAACAATGAGTAGGACCAGGAGGGAGTGGGGGTCGGGGGGGCACTCAGACGTGTGGAGGAAGGAAGACGGTTTCAACCGAACACTGAGATAAAAGCCTTCCGGATCCACAGACATAAATAAGATACATTGTTAAGACACATGCTCTGGCCCTAGCTGGTTTGGCTCAGTGGATAGAGCGTTGGCCTGCGGACTGAAAGGTCCCCGGTTCGATTCCAGTCAAGGGCACATGCCCAGGTTGCGGGCTCGATCCCCAGTGGGGGGCGTGCAGGAGGCAGCCGATCAATGATTCTCTCAGTATTGATGTTTCTATCTCTCTCTCTTCCTCTCCTTTCCTCTCTGAAATCAATAAAAATATATTTAAAAAGAAAAAAAAAAAAAAAGACACATGCTCTGACTTTCTCTCCAGGCACTGGAGAATTCTAAAGGTAACCCGCGTTCTAGACACAAGCACTCACTGTGCTCCAGGCCAAGCGCTTACACACATTTTCTCTTTTATTCCTCACAGCCACACCTGCTGAAATTATTTGGCCCCTTCTGCGAGAGAGGCAAATGAGGCTCAGCGAGGGGGTGTCCCTTGTCACCCAGGTACACAGCACATGAGGTGGCCTAAGTTCTGGGTTTAAAATCTGACAAGGCCACCTCATGTGCTGTGTATCTGGGTGGACAGGAACATCCCCAGGTGGCCTCGGATCATTGCTATCTTTTATCACCATAAAATGCTTTGTGATTCCTGCCAAACTGGTTCAGGAGGGATCCATGAGGCAGGGTCCACTCTCAGCTCTTCCACCTTTACAGAAGTTAGCCTAGCACAGTGGTCAGCAAACCGCGGCTCGCGAGCCACATGCCGCTCTTTGGCCCCTTGAGTGTGGCTCTTCCACAAAATACCATGTGCGGGCGCGCACATACAGTGCGATTGAAGGAGTACCCTAATTAAGTTAATAACAATTAAAAAATTTGGCTCTCAAAAGAAATTTCAATCGTTGTACTGTTGATATTTGGCTCTGTTGACTAATGTGTTTGCCGACCACTGGCCTAGCACATGACTTCCCATCGAAAGACTACATTTCCCAGGCTCCCTTGTAGCCAGGCCTGGTCATGTGACTAAGTTCTGGCCAAGGAATGTGAGTGGGAATAATGAAGATAATGTCTGAGTCATGCCTTTAATAAAGGAAAGAAGAGAGAACAGCCCCATTTCTTTCTTCCTATTGGCGGGAATGCAAAATTGGTGGCTAAAGCCATTTTGGGGCATGAGATGGAAGACAGAACAAGATAGAGGAAGCCTGAATTCCAGCACTGTGGAGCTCCCATCCTAGATTCCAACCACCTCTGAAGGCTTACACGCAAGAGATGACATTTTCCATCTTGTCTAAGCTATGTTGTTTTGTGTCTTTTTTTTTTTTTTTAATCCTCACCTGAGGATATTTTTCCATTGAATTTTTAGAGAAAATGGAAGGGAGGGAGAAGGGGGAGAGAGAGAGAGAAAGAAACATCAACGTGAGAGAGACACATCGATTGGTTATCTCTCACATGTGCCTCAACAAGGTCCGCGGATCGAACCTGCAACTGAGGTACATGCCTTTGACCAGGGATAGAACTCATGACCTTTCAGTCCACAGGTTGACACTCTATCCACTGAGCCAAACTGGCCAGGGCTGTTTGTGTCTTTTTGTTTCAGCAGCCAAACTTGTGACTTAATAGCTGAGCCATCAGAACACAGGAGCCTGTAACCTACTGCACTTGAAGAGCAGGCCCGCTATATTTGTTGAGATTTTTATGTGAGAAATAAACAGGTCATTTTGGTTTCTTTCACAGTTGCCAAACTGATACACAAAGAGAAAAGAGAACAAGTTTCCTGCATTGTAAGATGGGGACAATATCACATTTCTTGCATGATTGCTGTGGAGGACAAGTGTGATAAATACTGTTTTAAGGAGACAGCAACATGGAGTCAACCCCCCCAAAATTCCACCCCTTCATAAAATCAATTAAAAAAAAAAACTCTGGCAAAAACTGTTAAGAGTTGAGTCACTGAGAAGATATAACAATTATAAATATATATGCACCTAACAAAACTTCAAAATACATGACAGAATTGAAGGGAGAAACTGACAATTCAACATTAATGGTTGATTTCAATACCTCACTTTCCGTGATAGAACAACCGGACAGAAGATCAGCAAAGAGATAGAAAATTTGAGCAGCACTATAAATCAACCAGCCCTCACAGACATGTATAGAGCATGCCACGTAACAATGGCAGAATACACATTCTCCTCAAGTACACATGAAAAGTTCCCCCAAAATTCTCAATAAGTTGAAAAAGATTGAGATCATACAAAGTACGTTTTTTGACCTTGATGACATGAGGAGAGTGAACTTAGAAATCAGCCTTCGGACTGAAGGGTCCTGGGTTTGATTCTGGTCAAGGTCACATGCCCGGGTTGCGGGCTCGATCCCCGGTAGGGGACGTGCAGGAGGCAGCCAATCAATGGTTCTCTCTCATCATTGATGTTTCTATCTCTCTTTTCCTCTCCCTCTCTGAAATCAAGAAAAAAAAATCAATTGCAGAAAGAAATTTGAGAAACACATATATGGAAATGAAAGAATACACTCATAAACAACCAATGAGCAGAAGTCACAAGAGAAGTGATAAAATGTTTTGGGATACAGGAAAATGAACACAATAACCCACACTTACGGGATTAGGGAAAGAAATACTTTGAAGGAAATTTAGAGCACTAAACACCTACATCAAAAAAGAAGAAAGCACTCAGAATTAATAATGTAAACTTCCACTTTAACAAACTAGAAAAAGAACACTATACTAAACTGAGAGCTAGCAGAAGGAAGGGATTAGTAAAGATAATAGTTGTAACAAAAAGAAATAGAGAGTAGAAAAACAGTATGTAAAATCCACAAAATGAGAAGGTTGTTTTTTTTGTGTGTGTGTGTGTGTTTTGTTTGTTTTTTTTTAAAGATCAACATATTGACAAATCTTAAGCCAGGCTGATTATGAAAAAGAGAGAGAAGAAAATTACTAAAATCAGGAAGGAAAGGGGACAGTAAAATGGATCTTATGGAAGGAAAAGGGATTATAAGGGAATACTATGATCAATTGTATGCCATTAAATTTGATAATGTAGATGAAATGGAGAAATTCCTAGGAAAATGCAAACAACCAAAACTAACTCAAGAAGAACTAGGACATCTGAACAGACCCATAACAATTAAGAGATTGAGTTAATAATCAAACTTCCAACAAAGGAAAGCCCAGTACCAGGTGGCTTCACTGATGAATTATGCCAATCATTAAACAAAAAAATTGCTACCAATCCATCCCAAACTTTCAAAAAAACAGAAGAGGAGGGAACAGTTCCTAATTGAGTCTGCACTCTATCCACTGATGCCCAAACCAAAGACATCGCAAGAAAATACAACTACAGACCAAGATCCCTCTGAAAAGTCACAAAATCTTAAACCAAATCCAGCAGTATATAAAAAGGATTACACACCATGATCAAATAGTATTTATCCCAGGAATGCAAGTTGGTTTGACATATAGAAAAGAAACAATGTAATACATCATTAGAATAAAGGGAAAATACATGATCACGTCAACTGAGGAAAAGCATTTCACAAAATCTAACATTTTATATATATATATATATATATATATATATATATATATATATATATATATATATTTCAGAGAGGAAAGGAGAGAAACATCAATGATGAGAGAGAACCATTTTCATTGATCCACTGCCTCCTGCATGCCCCCCACCAGGGATAAGAGCCCAAAACCTGGGCATGTGCCCTTGACCTGAATCAAACCTGGGACCCTTCAGTCCGCAAGCTGACGCTCTATTCATTGAGCCAAACCAGTTAGGGTTAACATTCTTTCATGATAAAAAACAAAAAAAACACTCAAACTAGAAATAGAATGAAATGTCTTCTTCCTGATGAAGGGCATCTACAAAAAAAAACTCACAAAACCATGGTGGTTTAAAATATGTCCATACATTCTTTGGCACGGCTTTAAAAGATGAACCTGGCCCTGGCTGGTTTGGCTTAGTGCAGTGGTCGGCAAACTCATTAGTCAACAGAGACAAATATCAACAGTACAACGGTTTGCTGACCAAGGGCTTAGAGGATAGAGCGTCGGCCTGCGGACTGAAGGGTCCTGGGTTTAATTCCGGTCGGGGGCACATGCCCTGGTTTCGGGCTCCATCCTCAGTGGGGGGCATGCAGGAGGCAGCTGATCAATGATTTTCTCTTATCATTGATGTTTCTATCTATTCTTCCCTCTCTCTTCCTCTCTGAAATAGATTATATATATATATATATATATATATATATATATATATATATATATATGGTGCCTAGGCAAGGTTCAAAGATGAACCTTGCCTAGGCACCGTAGCTCAGTGGTTGAGCTTCGACCTATGAACCAGGAGGTTCAATTTCTGGTCAGGGCACATTCCAGGGTTTCAGGCTTGATCCCCAGTGTGGGGCGTGCAGAAGGCAGCCGATCAATGATTCTCATCATTGATGTTTCTATCTTTCTCTCCCTCTCCCTTCCTCTCTGAAATCAATCAATCAATAAAAGATATATATGGCAGCTGGTGAGCTTTAGCCTCACTGAGCACATATGAGGGGCATGGCGAAGGCAGAGCCTGTCACCCTTGGCTAAGGAGTGGATGGCATGACAGGGAAGCCAGAGACCTGGGGACAAAGCCCTCATTGGCCACCCACACACCTTGTGACTTAGCAATGCGATTCCCTAGTTCAGTGGTTGGCAAACTCATTAGTCAACAAAGCCAAATATCAACAGTACAATGATTGAAATTTTTTTTTGAAATTTCTTTTGAGAGCCAAATTTTTTAAACTTAAACTTCTTCTAATGCCACTTCTTCAAAATAGACTCGCCCAGGCCGTGGTATTTTGTGGAAGAGCCACACTCAAGGGGCCAAAGAGCCGCATGTAGCTTGCGAGCCGCGGTTTGCCGACCACGGACCTAGTTCAAGTTTGCCTGTTTCCTTTCTCATAAAATGGGATTAATGATACCTGGCCCAGATGGCAGTAAGGGTCAATAGATATGATCAATAAGCCAGGCATAATGACTAGTATCAGCATTGTTAAAAATAAGGACAGCAGGCCCTAGCTGGTTGGCTCAGTGGCTAGGGCATCAGCCTGCAGATCAAAGGGTCCCAGGTTCGATTCCGGTCAAGGGCATGTATCTCAGTTGCAGGCTCCTCCCCAGCCCGGGCCCTGGTCGGGGCGCATGCAGGAGGCAACCAATCGATGTGTTTCACATCAATATTTCTCTCTGTCTTTCCCTCTCTCTCTTACTCTCTCTAAAAATCAGTGGGAAAATATCCTCAGGGCGGTATTAAAAAACAAACTAACAAAATAAGGACAGCAGGCTGGGCTCTACCAGGAAGGGGTTAGAACCCAAACCTCCAACCTCGGGACAGCCCACAGACAGCAGGACAATTCCAGGCAGGGGTCCGACGACCTGTGCACCTTTGCCTTAATTCGTGGGCCTTCCCGAAAAGCGGTACCCCCTTTCCAGTGGCATCCTTCGGCCTCACACAGATGTCACAGTTTAAGACAGAAGCCACCCTGGCCAGGGAGCTCAGTACGTTAGAGTGTCGTCCCGATACGCCAAGGTTGTGGGTTCGATCTCTGGTCAGGGCACATACAAGAAGCACCCAATGAATGCATAAATACGTGGAACAATGAAAGGATGTTTCTCTCTTTCTCTCCCTCCTTTCCTTCCCCTCTCTCTCTCTCTCTTAAAAAAAAAAAAAGGAGTTAAAGCTGTTTGCTTCATCATTCTCCCATTGTCTCTGTCCAACCTGAACTTGTCACTCAAGCAGGGTCTCCATGCCTGTTCCCTGTTTCTCTAACCTCTCTCTCTAGTTATCTGTCCCGCTTCTCTTTGGTGTCTGCATCTTTCCTTTCTGCCCTCTCTGTCGCCTCTCTCTGGGCCTCTGGCCCCTCTCTGTGTTCCTGCCCCTACTCTCTGCTCAGCTCCAGCTCTCTCGCCTGCTGGGGCTCAGGGGCTGAGCGCCTCTGTGTCCTGACTGTCTGCACCTGGCTGCTCCTGCACGCTCCCCGAGGTGTTGGCCGTCACACTTCTTCCAATCCACAGAGAAGGAACCTGGAGCGCGGAGGCGGCTGCCGCTCCCCTCACCCCACGCGGGCTGGCGGCCGCGTCAGCCTTGATCCCGGCTGGCTGCCCAGGGCTCTCTGAGGCAGCACCATCCGCTGGGATGTGACTCAGAAACCGCGCTGGTGGGAGGCAAAGCGCTGCCTGCGCCACGCTCACAGGGAGGACAGCATTCGGGCTGGGGGAGGGGCTGGCTCCCGGGGACGGCCTGCCCTGTTCCCTTCTCTCCGCTGGTCCTCCTGCTCTGGACCCTCCTCCGGCCTCCCTGCCTCCAGCTCTGTCTGCCTTTCAGAGGGCCCCCACCCAGCCCCAGAGGAGTCTTGAGAGAAAGAAAGGACTTTTGGCCCTGGATAGAGCCTCGGTGTGCGGACTGAAAGGTCCCAGGTTCGATTCCGGTCAAGGGCATGTACCTTGGTTGCGGGCACATCCGCAGTAGGGGAGTGTGCAGGAGGCAGCTGATCAATGTTTCTCTCTAGTCGATGTTTCTAACTCTCTATCCCTCTCCCTTCCTCTCTGTAAAAAATCAATAAAATATATTTTTAAAAAAAGAAAGGACTTTTGCTTTAGTGTCACCCCCCCAGGCTTCCAATCCTGACCTTGTTTCTGGTCAACTCTCTGAACTTGCAGAGGTCACTCCACCTCTCTAGACCTGTTTTTTTTAAAAAATATCTTTATTGATTTGAGAGAGCAAGGGAGAGGGAGAGAAAGAAACAGCAATGATGAGAGAGAATCATTGATTGGCTGCCTCCTGCACGCCCCACACCGGGGATCCAGCCTGCAACCCGGGCATATGTCCTGATGGGGAATGGAACCGTGACCTCCTGATTCACAGGCCGACGCTCAACCACTGAGGCACGCCAGCCGCGCTAGACCCGTTATTTATTATTATTATTTTTAAAAATATGTATTTTATTGATTTTTTACAGAGAGGAAGGGAGAGGGAGAGAGAGTTAGAAACATTGATGAGAGAGAAACATCAATCAGCTGCCTCCTGCACACCCCCCACTGGGGATGTGCCCGCAACCAAGGCACATGCCCTTGACCGGAATCGAACCCGGGACCCTTCAGTCCGCAGGCCGATGTTCTACCCACTGAGCCAAACCGGGTAGGGCTAGACCTGTTATGTTTGTTTCCATCTTTAAACTGGTAATGACAGTGCCCTGGCCAGGTAGCTCTGTTGGTGAGAGTGTTATCCTGATACACCAAGGTTTTGGGTTTGATTTCCAGTCAGGGCACATACAGGGGTCAACCGATGAATGCATCAATAAGTGTAACAGCAAATCCATGTTTCTCTCTCTCTCAAATAAATACATTTAAAATAAAACAGATAATAAAATTTCCCTTACAGAACTTTTTAAGAGAGAAAAATGAGATCCCCACCATAGGGATGTGGCACAGTGCCTGGCACATAGTAGGTGTTCAGTAAATTTAGAGTCAATAATCTAAGTTGCTCCTCTCTCCCCCCTGCTCATGAAACCTCAATGGCTCCCCATTGCCCTCAGAAGAACACCCACACTTCTCAGCCCGTGAGGCCTGGTCCCTGCCCCTCTCAGCCTCCTCTCTCTCACACCCCACACTCCAGCTGCTGGGACTAACTTGCAGTGACCCCCATTCCGCGGGTCCTTTTCAACCCCTGTCCCTTTGCACATGTTCCGGCCAGCTTCCCTGTCTTCTGCCTGGGCGACACCGTCCTTATCTTCAAGATCCAACTTGTGCTTTGTCTTTTCTGGAAAGCCTTCCTTGGCTAAGGGCTCCCTTTCTAGGGCTCCCACAGGGACCTCACTGCCCCCCCCCCCATCAGTGCAGGGTGCTCCCCACCTCCCATCCCTGACTCCTAGGCCTGGCTCCACTACGTACCGGCTGCATCACCTCGGCTCTGCCCTTTAGCCTTTTGGTGCCTCAATAAGTTCACGTGTGAAATGGGGGCAGATAAAAAGATCAACAGTAACAGCCAACACTTATGCTGTGCGTACAGCTGGCTACTGTGCGAAGCATTTTACATGAATGAACTGCACTTCGTTGTCATGACAACCACATAAAGTGGGTGCGGTTATATCCAGAACTCTGTCTTGGATACTGCTATATTTCTGCTCCTAGACTAGTGTCTGGCACATTGTAGGCGTTGAAGAGATATTTCTTGTGAGAACAAATACATCTCCATTTTACAGAAGAGGAAACTGAGGCTCCTGGAATATAGAAAGTGCTCAGTCGTTGCCAGTGAATCTCATTAGCATCATTATGAGCATAGTTATTCTTTTCATTTCTTTTAAGATTTTTTTAAAAAAATTGATTTTTAGCCCTAGCCGGTTTGGCTCAGTGGATAGAGCGTTGGCCTGTGAACTGAAAGGTCCCAGGTTCGGTTCCAGTCAAGGGCACATGCCCGGGTTGTGGGCTCGATCCCCAGTGGGCGACTTGCAGGAGGCAGCCCATCCATGATTCTCTCTCATCATGGATGTTTCTGTCTCTCTCTCCCTCTCCCTTCCTCTCGGAAATCAATGAAAATATGTATATAAAAAAATTGATTTTTAGAGAGAGAGACAGACAGAGAGAAACATCCATGTGAGAGCAAAACATCCATCGGCTACCTCCCTCCTACACACCCCTTATCAGACACTGAGCCCACAAGCTGGGTGTGCGCCCTGACTGGGAATCAAACCTGCAACCTTTCGGTGCATGGGAGGAGGCACGACCAAATGGATGAGCCCCACCGGCCAGGCGATCCTGGTTATTGTTAGTGCCGTTCTCAGTGTCCACATCGAGCCCAGGGCTGGCCTGGGGAAGCCTGCGTGGGGGCGGGGCTGGGGGGCGGTAAAAGGACCAAGCTGTAGGCCTCTGTGCTCCTGTGGGGAATTCTCCACATTCTCACAGACCTTGCTCACCTCCCTGCTTTACCCCCGATTCTTAGGTGAGCCCCTCAGAGAACTCCTACTCCTCTGTCCAAGCCCAGGAGGAGCCGTTCCCGGATGCACCCATCCTGGGGTGAGGTCCCTTTTCTGGGATCCCAGCATGGCCTCTATTAAAGGATGTATTGTCCCCAGTCTGTACCTGGGAGACAGCGGGAGAACTAGGCGTTGACTGGGTGCTTTTTCAGGGCAGGGACCTGGCCTGACCCGGGACATTGCGAAGTGAAAGATCAACTCCCAGCCCCAGCCGGTGTGGCTCAGTGGCTAGAGCGTCAGCCTGCGGACTGAAGGGTCCGGGTTCGATTCCTGCCAAGGGCACGTGCCCGGGTTGTGGGCTCCCCAGTAGGGGGTGTGCAGGAGGCAGCCGATCAATGATTCTCTCTCATCATTGATGTTTCTATCTCTTCCTCTTCCTTCCTCTCTGAAATAAAAACATTATTTTTTAAATAAATAAATAAATCAAGACCAACTCCCAGGCAGCAGCAGCATTCACCAAAAATGGAACAGAGTCATGGCTGGCTGTTAGGGGAGGAGGCGACAGTTCCTCTGGACTTTGAATAGTCACCAGAATCGCCCTAGTTGGTCTGGCTCAGTGGATAGAGCGTTGGCCTGCGGACTAAAGGGTCCCAGGTTCGATTCCTGCCAAGGGCACATGCCCGGGTTGTGGGCTCGACCCCCAGTAGGGGGCGTGCAGGAGGCAGCCAATCAATAATTGTCTCTCATCATTGATGTTTCTCTCTCTCTCCCCCTTCCTCTTCGAAATCAATAAAAATATTATCAAAAGAAAAAGTGGCCAGAACCACACAGACACCCCTCCGTCCTCAGCATCTGTCTCCCACCAGGGCTAGGATCCACCTCCCCAGCTGGGGCCCCTCACCAGTAGTTCCGTGATATCTGGATCATCTGGAGCCCAGGGTGGGGTGGGGGAGGTGGGGGGCATGGGCAGCGCCAGCGAGCCACTGTCTTCCGTGGTCGAGTCTGTCACGGAGGAGTCCGTGGCCTCCACGGCAGCCAGGTTGAGCAGGGACACATTGGTGCAGGCCGAGGACCGTTTGAGGTTCAGGCACCAGTGCATTGGTTCGTGGGACATCCGAGGCTCCACCCTGGGGAGGAGAGACGGGCAGGAGGGTCAGATGTAGCCTCAGCCCAGCCGGCGTGGCTCCGTGGTTGAGCGTCAACCCATGAACCAGGAGGTCACGGTTCGATTCCCGGTCAGGGCACCTGTCCAAGTTGTGGGCTCCATCCCCGGTGGGGGGCGTGCAGGAGGCAGCCGATCAATGATTCTCTCTCATCACTGATGTTTCTCTTTCTCCCTCTCCCTTCCTCTCTGAAATCAATTAAAAAAAAAAAAAAGATGTAGCATCAGTGGGTTATGGCCCCTCCTACCTCCGTCTCCATATCCCATATTCTCTGACTCCAATCTCACCGCCTACTTTCTGCTTCCTCCTCCATCCCTGCTACCTACCTTCTTTCTTAAAAATATGTTATTGTTTTTTATTGATTTCAGAGAGGAAGGGAGGGGGAGAGAGAGAGATAGAAACATCAATGATGAGAGAGAACCATTGATCGGCTGCCTCCTGCACACCCCCTACTGGGGGTCAAGCCCACAACCCGGGCATGTGCCCTTGGCCAGAATGGAACCTGGGACCTTTCAGTCCACAGGCTGATGCTCTATCCACTGAACCAAACCAGCCAGGGCTAAAAAAAAATACGTTTTTTATTGACTAGAGAGAGAAGGGAGAGGGAGAGAGAGATAGAAACACCAATGATTAGAATCATGGATTGGCTGCCTCCTGCACGCCCCCTAAGAAGGATCGAGCCCGCAACGGGGCCTGTACCCTGACCAGGAATCAAACCATGACCTCCTGGTTCATGGGTCGGTGTTCAATCACTGAACCACACTGGCCTGGCTTTCTTCTTCCTTTAATGCCCCCCCCCCCCCCCCCGCCCAGCCCTTCCCCTGACTTCTTCCTTGCCTGCCCCTCCCCTGCCCCTCCTCTTCACCAGCCCCCACACTGAGACTCATGCTGTGTTGGAGGCAGTGTTGGGCGCCAGGACCATAACTGTCAGGGTGCAATAAACCCACCCATGGAACGACACGGCCTTCTTTTTCTTCGCAATCCCCTTGGCTGGGCTGGTCATCCCCCCAGGAGCCTCTGGGATCATCTGGGAGCGGCTCTCCACCCCCGCGGGGGGGTCCCCTGCCTCATGGATCTCCTTGGACTGCCAGATTGTCTTCACCACCACGCTGGCCATGGCGTGTGGGGCCCTGCTCCCAGGGGCTCCTTCCTCTGAGACTCTCTACCTCTTCTGACCACTGACCCTCAAGGTTCCTGTCTCCACAAGCCTGCCTCATAAAGGACCCAACCACTGGGCCTCACCGAGGGGGGGTGCCAGGAGGGGGAGGTGCTGGCTCAGCATGTCCCCCAGGGGTCTCAGGAAACTCTTCTTGTCCAGATTCTACTTCCACCCCGGCATGTCCCTCCCCTTCAGAAACGCAATGGAGTCATTCATTCCCGTCCAGAACTGACAATGGAGGGGACCACTCTTTCTGGGGAGGGCCCAACTTCCCTCTCCCTGAGAGTCACCGTGGGCTCACCCAGCCCCCCACATTCACACTTGATTCTTCATTGGATACCCTGGACTTTCCTGGGACCTGGGAGCCGGTGGTGAATGAGGATGGAACCCAGTCCAGGAGGATCTAACATTCACTGAGGGACTGGGACAAGAGACAAGAAACAGGCAAAAACACCAGATGTCGGTAAGTGATACCAAGAGAATCAAACGCGGGTGATGGTGGCGTGGGCATTTGGCAAAGCTCTTTGATTTGTGCGCTGGGGATTTGAGTCTTTTATTGTGCGTGAATTTTGCCTATTAAGAAAATCCAAACAGCCCAGCTGGCATCGCTTAGTGGTTGAGCAACGACCTAAGAACCAGGAGGTCACAGTTCGATTCCGGGTCAGGGCACTTACCTGGGTTGCGGGCTCGATCCCCAGTGTGGGGCGTGCAGGAGGCAGCTGATCAATGATTCTCATCATTGATGTTTCTGTCTCCCTCTCCTTCTCCCTTCCTCTCTGAAATCAATAAAAATATATTTATTTTTTTTAAAAAAAGAAGAAAATCTAAACAAACATGGAACTATAGTGAATGGTAGGCACCGAAGGGTTAGGGTTTGTATTAGTCTCCGGAGGTTTCTGAAACAAAGTACCACAGACTGAGGGGATTAAACCACAGAAATGTATTGTCTCCATTCTGGAGGCCGGAAGTCCAAGGTCAAGGTGTCAGCAGCCTTGGTTCCTTCTGAGGCTGTGAGGGAGAGTCTCCGGCAGGGGCAGGCCTCTCCCCTGGATTCCAGTGGCCTCAGGTGTCCTTTGGCTGACAGGTGGCCGTCTTTTCCTGTGTCTTCATATTGTCTGCTCTCTGCTCCTGACTACCTTTGTGTCCAAGTTTCACCCCTTTGAAAATATGTTTTTTATTGATTTCAGAGAGGAAGGGAGAGGGAGAGAGAGAAAGAAACATCAATGATGAAAGAGAACCATCCATCGGCTGCCTCCTGCACACCCCCTACTGGGGGATGGAGCCCGAAAACCGGGGCTTGTGCCCTGACCTGGATTTGAACCCTAACCTCCTGGTTCATGGGTCCACACTGATTAGTGTTGCCTAAAAAACAAACAAAAAGACATAGTCATGCCTTGTTCGGTGTTGCTGAGTTGGTTGAGCACCATCCCATGCACCGAGAGGCAGCAGGAAGGGGGTCCAAAATGGGTTACCCCAGTCCTTGCTTTTCTTTTTTTCTTTTTTTTTTTTTCAGAGTAAAAATATTTTTATTTCGGGGGGAGGTAAAGGTAGTGAGGCACCCCCAGTCCTTGCTTTTCATCACTGAATATTTCTTGTCCATCCCTTGTGGCCTGCAAAATTTCTGTTGAGAAATCAGCTGACAGTCTTATGGGAGCTCCCTTGTAGGGAACTAACTGCTTTTCTCTTGCTGCTTTTTTTAAAAAAAGATAAATGTTTCTTTAAAAATTTTTTTTATTATTTTTTAACTTTTTAAAATGTTTTTTAGCCCTAACCGGTTTGGCTCGGTGGACAGAGCGTCGGCCTGCGGACTCAAGGGTCCCAGGTTCGATTCCGGTCAAGGGCATGTACCTTGGTTGCAGGCACATACCCAGTGGGGAGTGTGCAGGAGGCAGCTGATCGATGTTTCTCTCTCATCGATGTTTCTAACTCTCTATCCCTCTCCCTTCCTCTCTGTAAAAAATCAATAAAATATATTTTTAAAAAATGTTTTTTAATTTTTTCTTTTTCTTTTTAAATGTCTCTTTTAAAAATATTTTTATTGATTTTAGACAGAGGAAGGGAGAGGGATAGAAAGATAGAAACATTGATGAGAGAGAAACATCAATCAGCTGCCTCCTACCAGGGATCAAGCCTGCAACCCGAGCATGTGTCCTGACCAGCAATCAAACCATGACCTCCTGGTTCATGGGCCGATGCTCAGCCACTGAGCCACACTGGCCAGGCTGACCTTTTGCATTTTAATTATGATGTGTCTTGGTGTGGGCCTCTTTGGGTTCATCTTGTTTGGGACTCTGGGAGCTTCCTGGACTTGTACGTCTCTTTCCTTCACCAGGATAGGGAAGTTTCCCATCGTTATTTTTTCACATAGGTTTTCAATTTCTTGCTCTCTCTCTTCTCCTTCTGGCGCCCCATGATGTGAATGTTGATATGCTTGAAGTTGTCCCAGAGGCTCCTATACTATTCTCATTTTTAAATTCTTTTTTCCTTTTGCTGTTCTCATTGGGTGTTTTCTGCTTCTTTGTCTTTTTTTTAATTTTAATTTATTTTTTAAAAATATTTTTATTGATTTTTAGAGAGAGGAAGGAAGAGGGAGAGAGAGAAACATCAGTGATGAGAGAGAATCATTGATTGGCTGCCTCCTGCACACCTCCCACTGGGAATCCAGCCCACAACCTGGGCATGTGCCCTTGACCGGAATCGAACCCAGGACCCTTCAGTCCACAGGCCGATGCTCTATCCACTGAGCAAACCAGCCAGGGCTTCTTTGTCTTATTTTAAAAAATTTTTTATTGACTTTAGAGAGTGAGATAGGAAGGGAGGGAGGAAGAGAGAGAGAGAGAGAGAGACAGAGAGACAGAGAGACAAGAGACATAGATGACTTATTGTTCCACTTATTTATGCATTCATTGGTTGATCTTGTATGTGCTGTGACATGGGATTGAACCTGCAACCTTGGCATATCGGGACCATGCTCTCACTAACTGAGCTACCCAGAAAGGGCATCTTTAAAACACCTGATTGGATTCTCTGCTTCATTTACTCCATTGTTGATTCCCTGTAATGTATTCTTTGTGTCAATGTATTCATTTCTGATTGGTTCTTTGTTATGTTTCCTATCTCTGTTTTTATGTTTCTGATCTTGTTGCAGAAGACCGAAGAAGGACCAAGCAATGCTTAGAGAAATGGAGTCACTCTTTATTATTATAACGCGCAGGCCCAGAGAAAAATGCCTTTCAAATTCTGGGCGAAGTCACACAGGATGTTTCCTGTATTTATACCTTTTGAACTCCTTTGTCTCCCAAGTAAGCGTTTTTCCGGTCCCCTTTGCAAGTTCTTAAAGAGAGCTCTGTGCTGGGGCTCTAAGACCTCAACCAAAGACCTGACCTGGCACCAGCACTGATAACTTCGTCTGGGGAAGGTTTATGGCCTCTCTGGAATGGGAGTAGTCTTATTTTTCCCTATTATTTAAGTAAGCAAATGTTTACAGAAGCCAGAATATCAGGGTTAAAATTTTAAACAGCAGTTTTTACCCAAGATGGAGGTTACTATGCTTCAATCTCTTTAAGTTCTAAAGTTCATCTACTCTTCCTTAAGTTCTTTGAGCACCCTTATAACCAGTGTTTTTGAACTCTTGCATCTGGTAGATTGCTTGTCTCCATTTTGTTTCGTTCTTTTTCTGGAGTTTTGTCCTGTTCTTTCATTTGGGACGTGTTTCTTTGTTTCCTCATTTTGGCACCCTCCTTGTGTTTGTTTTCGTGGATTAGGTAGAGCTGCTGTTTCTCCTGGGTTTGGACGAGTGGCCTACCGTAGTAGGCGTTTTGTGGGGTCCAGCGGCAGAGCCTCCTGACCACCTGAGCTGGCACTCCAGGTGCAGCCCGCCTGCCCCTCCTGCCATGTGGGCTGCGTACACCCTCCCGTTGTAGTTGAGCCCTGATTGTAGTTGGAACCTCAATGGGGGGAGTTTATCCCCAGGCCCCTTGGCTGCGAGGACTGGCAGCTGTGCAGGGGCCCACCCCACAGAGCACGGCTTCCTTTAGCGGAGCTCCGGTGCCCGCTGAGTGCACCCCTTGAGTGTGTCACTTGCGGAGGCTGTTGGATGGTGCACTGGCTCTGGGACCTCCGTGGCGGCGCAGGCCAAGCTCAGTGGGAGGGGTTACATCCCTAAGTCCGGAAGTCCTCTCCAACTCAGGGGACCATTGCACTGAGACCAGAAGGATGAGGGGCAGCCATGGGGTTGGGGTTGGGGGTGGGGGTGGAAATGTGTCTGGAGGGTCAGAGCGGCCAAGAGGAGACCCGTGTGGCTGGGGCATTTAAGCTGGGGAAGGACACGGCTGATGGATATTGGAAAAAGCACGCCGGGTGCCTGGGAAGGGTGAACGGAGGGTTGCTAGGAGAGAAGTAGGGAAAGCAGCAATGGGTGTTATTACAAGGTTCCGGGCAAGAGAGGATGGTGATGGCGACCTGCACAGGGTGAGGCAATGGCGATGGAGGGAGGTGACTGGCTGTGGGTCTACTCTCGCCTTGGTTTGGGGTGAGGGACAGGAGGCATTCTGGCAAAGTGATGGGGTGATTAATGGAGGGCCCATTTGCCCACATGGGAAAACTGGGGTGAATCCAGTTTTGTTTTTTTTCTGGAGAAAATCAGGAGTTGATTTGCTCAGGTCAAAGTCTTAGAAGCTATGGGTGGTTCAACGCATGGGCTCCTTAGGGGCTGCTGGGGTCCCCTCTTAATGCTCTGGCTTACCCCAAAAAGGACTTGCCCACAGACTGTCAGACCTCAGAGGGGAGGTAGGGGAGGGTGGGGACAAGGGAGATAGATCAACCAAAGGACTTGTGTGCTTGCATATGAGCCTAACCAGTGATCATGGACAACAGGGGGATGGGGGCAAGCGTGTGGGGGGGTTTGGGATGGGAATGGGGGGGGGTTGATGACAAATATGTGATGCCTTAATCAATAAAGTAATTAAAAAAAAAAAAAAAGGACTTGCCCAAACCTCATTTAGACCTTCACTTCCTGGTCTTAAAACTTAGCAATGGGCCAGCCCCTGAGCCCCAGAATGGTCTTGCTCAAATCCAGTCCTATAATTTTATGCTGTCACAGCCAGTATTAATGGCTTTTGGCTACTGAACAACTAAGATGTGGTATAAGTAAAAAACACTGACTTTTAAAGACAGAAAATTAGAATGCCAAATATGTTGAAATGGTCATATTGGGTTAAATAAAATGTTATTAAAATTCATTTCACCTTTTTCTTTTCTTAAAAAAATATGTTTGTGCCCTAGCTGGTTTGGCTCAGTGGATAGAGCGTTGGCCTTCAGACTGAAGGGTCCTGGGTTTGATTCCTGTCAAGGGCACATGCCTGGGTTTCGCCTCAATCCCCAGTAGGGGGCGTGCAGGAGGCAGCCGAGCAATGATTCCCTCTCATCACTGATGTTTCTCTCTCTCCCTCTCCCTTCCTTTCTGAAATCAATAGAAATGTATTTTAAAAAATACTAAAAAATACGTTTTTATTGATTTTAGAGAGAAAGGGAGAGGAATAGAAAGATAGAAACATTCATGAGAGAGACATCCACTGGCTGCCTCCTGCATGCCCCCCACTGGAGATAGAGCTCGCAACCCTGACTGGGTTGTGCCCTGACTGGGAATCGAACAGGCCACTTCCTGGTTCATGGGTCGTTTCTCAGCCAATTGAGCCACACCGGCCAGGGCTCACCTTTTCTTTTACTTTAAAGAAATGTTTTTAGCCTGGCTGAAATAAATAAAAACATATTTTATTGATTTTTTTAGAGAGAGGCAGGGAAAGAGAGAGAAACATCCATGTAATACACACTGATGGGCTGCCTGCTGCACGCCCCCTACTGGGGACCCAACAGGCAACCCCGGCATGTGCCCTCCCGGGGATCCAACCCGGGACCTTCCGGGGCAAGGGGCGACGCTCAACCAACTGAACCACACCGGCCAGGGCTTCCCCCTTTTTTGAAATGTTGCTGGAATAAATGGGAAAGCCTATCTGTGGTTCCCACTGTATTTCTATTAGCAAGCGCTGCTCTAATCCAACTGGGGGAAAGTCAGTGGCGCCATGTCCGCCCCCACACAGGGTCAAACAGTCCCAGGTCTTCCAGGTTACGTCCTCCTTAATCTGATTCCCCCGTTGGACCGTAGAAGGCCTTTGCCTTAGGCCCAGTCTTGCAAATTAAATTTGGCTACCTCATGGGCTCTGGAGGGGGTTGGGAGAGGACCGAGTTTCCCCATCTACCCACACCCAAACCCCAGAGCTCTGGGCAAAGGGTGGGAGAAGGGGGGTGAGAGGCAGGTGGAGAGACGAGGCGGGAAAGGGGTGCCCCCCCCCCCGCCCGCCCCCGTCCTTAGAGACAGACCTTTCCTGTTCTTGGGATCTGGATGTCTCCCTTTACATACCTCATAAAGCGAACTAGCTCAAACTCCACTACTAATATCTATAATTGTTTAAAAATGGTGCTGTCCTCAGGGAATGGGCTCCTCCCGTCCGTGAGATGCTTACTATATCTTTCATAAAAAGGACGCTTTCCACCCTGGCTGGGTAGCTCAGTGGTTAGAGAGTGGGCCCCCGGCAGACTGAAGGGTAACACCTAGGTTGCCGGTTTGATCCCTGGTCCTGTGTTCCTCCCTCCCTTCCACTCTCTCTCTAAAGGTCAATGGGAAAAATATCTTAGTGAAGATTAAAAAAAATAATAAGGACTCTTTCCAACTCGAGGTCCTAATAACTCTAGTTGTTTTTTAATTTTTATTGACTTTTTACAGAGAGGAAGGGAGAGAGATAGTTAGAAACATCAACCAGCTGCCTCCTGCACACCCCCTACTGGGGATGTGCCCGAAACCAATGTACATGCCCTTGACCGGAATCGAACCTGGGACCTTTCAGTCCGCAGGCTGATGCTTTATCCACTGAGCCAAACCGGTTTCGGCTAACTCTCTCGTTGTTGTTACTGTTTTTAATGGTGCGGGTCTCTATCCTTTAGGGGCAGACAGCACCTCCCTCCAACCATTATTAGGAATGGTCTCTCTTGGTTACTAAAACAGCTGAGCGATGTCCGTCTTCCTAGAGTCCATAATGGACTTTCCCAAGCCCGGTTCCTGAAAACCCAAATGGGCGGCTCCATTGCACCTGGAAGGTGGGCTCTCCTCGACCTCATTTCCATCCCCCAGGACTCAGAAGGGACGTTCCCGGGAACGAGGACACTCCCCCAAAGGCTCATTCCAGGAATACCAGGCTTCAGAGATTAGAAAAGGATGGTGGGTGGGGTTTACATCCTGCGGTGACAGAAATGGACTCTTCCAGTACCCTTTGCCCCAAATTTCCCAATGGCCCGGGGCGGTACAGTTCCGGAGGCCTTGCCTTCCTCAAAGCCGGTTAACCAAAGCGGGTCTCTGGGACCCAACACCACAGGTCCACCTATTACTTCCTTTTAACCAGCGTTGTTCAGTCCCAGGTCCCATTCTTGCTGAGGAGCTTCACGTCTGGAGGAGGCGAGACTCACAATTTTGACTTGATATCTGTATCATGGCTTTATGATTGCAAAATAAAATAAAATAAAATAAAATAAAATAAAAAGGCATTGTATATTGAAAAATGATTAAAAGCCAAAATACACTGTAAATCTGGCTGACACTTCCTGGCTGTGTGACCTTGGGCAAGACATTTAACCTCTCTGGACCTTAGTTTTCATGTCTGCTAAATGGGATCAGATATGAATTACTGTTCCCTCGGCCCTGGGATTCTTGGTCTCACGAAGTTAGGTCTGGACTTCTTGGCCGCCAGATAGGGGAGGAGGAGGGGATAGGGCCCTCTTCTTGGAAGAAGGTTGAGGAGTCGTGGGTGGAGGAGATTAGGGAGAAAGGGGAACAGAGACGCTTGCGCAGTAAACACCTCACGCTCTCTCGTCCCTCCCCTATCCTTCTCTGCAGCAGGGAATTGCAGGCGGCGCTCCACCTATCCCAGCCCAGCTGAGTGACACCCTCCCTTGTCCACCTTTCATCGCCCTCCTCCCGCCCACATAACCGCCCAGTCGGGGGCGGGACTAGGACGGACATGGCGAATCCGCGGTGCCTGCGGGGGCGATCTCCTCGCCCATTGGCCTCAGCCAACGCAAGTCTCACCTCCTCAAGCCCGCTCCCCGCCTTCCTTCACGTCAATCCCCTCGCTGGCCGGAGAGCGACCTGATCCAATCACTACCGGCCCCGGCCGCGCGGAGGGGGCGGTCCCACAGAACGCAATCGAACTCCGCCCGTCTCTTGGGCAACGCCTCCTCCCAAACGGAAATAGCGGGGCGCAGGACCAATCGCAGCGGCGTGCCTTTGTCCTGAGGCCAATGAGCGAGGGAGCGAGGGAGAGCCCGAGTGTGAGCGGCAGTAACGTGAGCCAATGGGCGGTGAAATCTCAGGTGGCAGAGGAGAGGGGAGGGGCTAGGGGCGGTGCTGCGGCCTTCCAGCCCGCCCGCCCGCCCGCCAGCCCGTCCTCCCCCCCGCGGCGGCCGGCTCCGCTCGTTGGCGTTGCCTGGGGTCCTTTTCCTCCCGGTCCCCGCCTGCTAGCCCCCGCTGCGCTGTGCCCAGCCGGGCCAGGCCTGGAGCCGACACCACCGTCATCATGCCGGCCGTATCCAAGGGCGATGGGATGCGGGGGCTCGCGGTGTTCATCTCCGACATCCGGAACTGTGAGAGTGCGGCCGGGGGACTCTGGAGGAGGGGAGCGATGAATTGAGGGGTCGGGGGTAACGGAGGAGCCCCGGGGATAGAAAACCATTGCCGTAGTGGAGGGAAAGGATAGATAGGGCCCCGGGGGAACTTTAAGGTGGGGGAGTGAAGGGGCTCAGGGTGTCCTAGAGTGCCTCTGGAGGTGACTACACCGAGTGGTTAAGAGACGCCCGAGAGGGTCTTAAAGGCGAGGAGGTTAGTGAAGGTCCGAGGATGGGGGCATAGCGGTGTCCCCGGGAATGATGGGCTTGGGGGTCGTATTAGAGGGATCCCTGATGCAGACAGAAAGGGAAGGAGGTGCATGGGTGTGTGTCGGGGTACCCCGTGGAGCGATAGAGTGGGGGGGAGGCCAGAGGGGACTGGGAGGACGTGAAAACCTGGAAGCCTAATGGGGCCGAGCTTGAGGGCCTGGGTGAGAGGGTGTCATGGAGGGAAGGGGCTAGATAGGTCACCGAGGCTCTTGGCCAGTGCATAGGGAGCGCCTGGGCGTGATAGAAAGTCCTAGGGGCTTGGGGAGGAGAGATGGGAAGGTGGAGGACTATAGCGGGACCCTGGTGAAGGGTAGAGGGGCTGCAGGATGGAGGATTGCTTAGGAGTATGGAGAGCAGTGGAGAAGGGTCTTGAAGGGTTACTCAGGGGAAAGGAGGGACTCAGAGGGTACACAGGGGAGACATGGCCGGTGGAGAGGCTTGGGAGAACCTGAGACAGGGAGCTGCGGGCCTGGAAAGGAGAGGACACTATAAAGTGCGGGCCTAGGGGATGTTCCAGAAAGGGGAGGTAGCCAGGGGGCCTTAGGAATTTGTGGGGAAGAGATCTGAAAAGCTGGGGGGTGGAGGGAAGCCTGGTCTCAGAGAGGGCTCAGGGCTCAGGGAGGCGGACAGTCCGGAATCTGGAGCCTGACCACACCAATATGGGGGCAGTGATCACCAGCGGGAGGGATTGTCGTGATGATGGGAGGCCTGGTGCCAAGTCAGCTCCCAACTCCTCGCAGCAGGTGCTGGTGTTTGGAGCTGTCAGGAGCTTCCCAGACTCTCTCCGCATGGCCTCGGGGCCAGCCAGACCTGGGTTTGAGGGCTGTCACGCCCCAGCCGGGTGACCTTGAATGAGGGACCTCACTTCTGTGTCCTTATCTGCCGGGGGGGACTGCTCTCCTCACTTTCCTGATGAGATTGTTGTGATGATGTCTGTCGATGGGGCCTTTCCCACATTCCAGGCACTAGACAGATCTTGGCTATTGTTCTTGTTTTGCTGGGTTTGGAGCAGTGGCCCCTGGTAGGTGCCCGGTGATTGGTTTAGAACTTAGTAGGTATGGAAGGATCTAGTATGTGTTAGATCTGGTGAAGAGGAGCGGTGGAAACTGTTGGTATCAGGTGGAGGAGAGATGTTGTGGTTGTTATGAAAAGGGGTGGAGCTATGAGGGGTTGTGAACTCGGTGGGGGGCCAGCTGTGAGAAGCAGGTGTGGGTGCATTGCCTCGGATACCTCCTAGCCATGTGACCCTTGGCAAGTCACTGAACCTCTCTGATGCTCAGTTTTCTTGTCTGCAAACCTCAGGCAATAACAGCATCTTACCTTTGAAGGTTCATTCATTCAGTTGACAAGTACCTTTGATCACTAGTGTGCCAGACTGTTCCAGGGACTGGGGCTACAGCATGAGCCAAAATCCCTGGCTTTGGGAGCACCATGGCAGGAGGGAGACAGAAAAAATAAACACAGATAACTGGCCCTAAATGACACAGTGTCACACCGTCACACTGTGAAGAAAAATAAGGACGTGGAGGAGAGGGAGCTCCGTGAAGGCCTCACCGAGATGGCTCATTGAAGACATCTGAGTGGAGACTGAGTGAAGTGAGAGTGAGCTCTGGATTTTGGAGGAAAGAGGGGTCTAGGCAAGGGAATCGTACATTCAAAGGTCCTGAGGTTGCGCACGCGAGGTGTGTGTTCACTTCAGAGTGAGGGGGCCTGTGTGGCTGGAGCCGAGGGTGGGAGCTGAGGGCAGAGAGGGGACAGGGATGTGTAGGGCTTTGTGGGTCAATGAGACTTTGGCCTTTCTCTGAGTGAAACGAAAGCGGCGGGCAGGTTTTCAGCACAGGAGGGACATGAGCTGACTGATGTTTTATTTTATTTATAAGAATTCCTTTTAAAATATATTTTTATTGATTTCAGAGAGGAAGGGAGAGGGAAAGAGAGATATTAACATCAGTGATGAGAGAGAATCATTGATCAGCTGCCTCCTGCACGCCCCACACTGGGGATCGAGTCCACAACCCAGGCGTGTGCCCTGACCAGGAATCAACCGTGACCTCCTGGGTCATAGGTCGACACTCAACCACTAAGCCACGTCGGCCGGGCCTATTGATGTTTTAAAGTAATTCCTTTGGCCTCCGTGAAGAGCACAGACTGGAGGTGTGCATGGAAGCAGGGAAAGAATTAGGGGGCCATTGCAGGCGTCCAGGTGTGAGATGGTGTTGGCTTGACTGGGGTGAGAAGGAAATGAGGAGAAATAGTTAGGTCTGGGATCAGTTGTGAAGGATTTGCAAAGGGATTGAATCATGGTGGTGGAGCAGGAAAGAGAAAGCAGGCCAGGGTCACTGTAGGACCTCAGAGGGAAGCCAGAGGACAAAGGGGAGATCCAACTTGGGGGCCGGGAGGTAATTTCACCAAATGAATTGGGGCTTCCTCTTGTCCTTCCTTTTCTCAAATATGTGTTGAGTGGCTGGTGCCTTTCAAGCTTTATGGGTGCTGGGGACATTGGTGAAAAGGACAAACTTGTCTGTGCCCCTGTTAAGGAGACAGGTCCTGCCTAAAAAATGCAGCTGTTCTTGTCACACACACAAGTAAGTTGTATACAGATGTTTATAGCAGCGTCATTCACAAGAGCCAAAAAGTGGAAATAAGCAACCCAAATATCCATGGACAGATGATAAACAAATGTTCCACCCACGCAATGGAATATTATTTAGCCATTAAAAAGGATGAAGTACTGGTAGATGCTACAACATGGGTGAGCCTTCTGAGTGGAAGAAGCCACATACACAAAAGTGTATGATTCCATTTATCTGAAATGTCCAGAATAGGCAAGTCCATAGAGACAGAAAGCAGATTAGTGGTTGCCTGGGGCTAAGGATCGTGGAATGTGGAGTGACTGCTAATGAGTGCAGGATTTCCTTTTGGGGTGAGGAAAGTGTTCTGGAATCAGATGGTGGTGATGGTTGCACAACATTGTGGATACGCTAAAGACCCCTGAATTGCACACTTTAAAGTGGTGACCTTGCCCTAGTCAGCTTGGCTCAGTGGATAGAGCATCAACCTGCGGACTGAAGGGTCTGGGGTTCGATTCCAGTCAAGGGCACATGCCCAGGTTGCAGACTCGATCCCCAGTAGGGGGTGTGCTGGAGGCAGCCGATCAATGATTCTCATCATTGATGTTTCTGTCTCTCTCTCTCTCTCCCTCTCCCTTCCTCTCTGAAATCAATAAAAATACATTAAAAAATGAAATAAAGCAGTGACCTTTAGGGTATGTGAATTATATCTTCATTTTTCCCCTTTTAATCCACAACTGAGGATACATGTTCTTCTTTTAAAGTTTATTTTATTTTATCTTTTTAAAACATATTTTATTGATATTTTACAGAGAGGAAGGGAGAGGGATAGAGAGTTAGAAACATTGATGGGAGAGAAACATCAATCAGCTGCCTCTTGCACACCTCCTACTGGGGATGTGCCCGCAACCAAGGTACATGCCCTTGACCGGAATCGAACCCGGGACCCTTCAGTCCGCAGGCCGACGCTCTATCCACTGAGCCAAACCAGTTAGGGCATATATCTTAATTTTTTAAGCGGAAAAATATTGTACCTGTCCTAGGTCCCGTGAGGGAGAGGGCCTCAAAGGTGAGAGAATGGGGGCTGTTTCATTGCTCAGACAGTGTGCAGGAGTTCGCCAGGCCAAGGGAAGTGGAGGACGGGGAAGGCATAGGGCCAGCAAGTGCAAAGGTCCTGAGTCCCAGTGAAGACTCTGAGCTAAGCCTAGGATCTGGGGAGTTGGGCAGAGTGCTTGTCCTGGGAGCACTGGAGGGTTTCAAGCAGGAGGGAGGGAAGAGAAGGGATGAGGGATGAAGTACTGCTCGGAAATGAGCAGGTGAGGAGGGCGAGGAGGCAGAGACACCCTCGCACAGTGGAGTTCAGAGAGAAGATCTAGAAGGAGATGAAGGGCAGGCTCAGAGGAGGGCCGGGAAGGGCAAATTCTGCAGATAAGAGAGGCTGACGCTGGGTGCAGCCTGAGGGTGTGGTCCTGGCCTGTGTGTGTGTGTGGGGAGGGGGGGACTTATCTGACTGGGAGCTCCCTAAGGCAGGAGCTGGGCTGCCACCTCTCTAGGGCCCCAGTCCCTCCAACCCTGAGGCGAGCTTTTGCGGGAGTAAATGGGGGGAAGGGTGCTGAGCAACCCATTCGGGCGCATCCCACTCCACATTGTGGCCCATTCCCTCTGTGACATCTCCCCCAGCCCCTGAGCACAGGCCCTGGTCTGATCCTTCCCTGGATCCCCAGTCTGCCCACTGCAGGACCCAGCCCACTGCAGTCCTCAGGAGATGTTTGCCCATTGAAGGAATGCGTGAACAAATGAACTGTCCTTGACTGAGCACTGATCGAGTGCCAGACACTGTTCTTGGTGATGGGATCCCACAGTGAACTAAAGCCCCTCTCGGTGGGGTCCACATTCTAGGGGGGCGATGGATCAATACACAAGTGAATATATGGTATCCAGGTGTTCAGACAGGTGGCAGTGGGTGTTGGAGGGAAATGGAGCAGGGAAGGGAGGTGTGGGAACAAGGGTAGGTAGGGATGGTGCTTTTATATAGTCTGGTCAGAGAGTCTCTTGCTGAAAAGGTGATGTTTGGAGCGAAGAATCAAATTTAGTGGGTGAATTGGGCCAGCATAAATTTGGAGGCGGGCATGCTGGGCAGAGGGAACAGCTTGTGCCAAGGCCCTGAGGCAGGACTGCTTGAAGTGGAGGAGGAGGAGCTAGAGGAGGCTGGGGGATTGGGTGGGAGGTTTGGTCAGAAGTGGGTGTGCAGGGCCTGGGGGCCATAGTCAGCACTTAGCTAGCTTCTACTCTGAGGACAGTTATAGCCAGCAGAGGTTTGGAGTAGAGAAAGGACAGGATTTGAGTCAGATTTTTACAGACTCCCTCTGGCCACTGTGCAGAGAACAAAGAATGAGTCCTACTTTGGTGGTTCTCCAACGTTAGCATGCCATTCCCCCCCCACACACATACACACGTCAAATTGAGCTCCTCCCCCGTGCCAGCACTGCTCTGGACCCTGTGGCTGCCACCGGGAGTGGAGCAGCCACACCCCCCTGCCTTGGGGGACCTGGTGTGATCTGTTGAGGGTTCGCAGATCGGCATGTGCACCCTAATGTTAGGCGGCAGCTCAGGCAGGGCCTGCAGCTGCCTTCCAGCTGGGGACTGACAGGGTGTGACTTGGTTGCTCAAGGAGAATTTTTTTCTCCCTAAGGGATGGTGATGACTGATCACATGAGCGCAGTCTAACCCAGCGCTAACCCAGTAAAACAAACCAGTGAAATTAATTTTAGTACATTTTACTTACCCCAGTGTGTGCAAAACATTTGAATGTGCAATCGATAGTTTTTAAATGGTTAATGAGACAGTTTATGTTCCTTTCTCAATTCAAAGGCTGCATTTTCATTGGAAATACTTGCTCTTGATTAAGAATTCATAAATTGTAGCCTGGTTGGTGTGGCTCAGAGGTTGACCTATGAACCAGGAGGTCACGGTTCAAATCCTGGTCAGGGCACATGCCCGGGTTGCAGGCTCCATCCCCCAGTAGGGGGTGTGCAGGAGGCAGCCAGTCAGTGGTTCTCTCTCATCATTGATGATTCTATCTCTTTCTCTCCCTCTCCCTGAAATCAATAAAACCATTTTTTTAAAAAAAGAGTTCATAAAACATAGATTCATGGGGTACTCAGGTTGTTCCAAACATACTTTTGCAGTAACTGAATTGAGAATCGTTTTTCAACTTAAATTTATTAAGAAGAAATAAGATTAGGAATTCAGTCCCTCAGTCACACTGGCCGTATTTCCAGCATATGTGGCCAGTGGCTCCCATATTGGACAGCACGGGGCCAACATGTTCTGAGCCGGATGGTGGTCCAGAATCAGGAAGTATCATTTCCCAGAATCCTCTCTGAGGACCCAGCGCGGCTTGGACTGTGTGGGAGACCCATCAGGGCAGGATTGTATGGATGGGAACATTGTTACCTTGTGAGCAGTAGTTGTCTAGCCGGCTGCGGACACTTGCCGTGAAAGGGCCTGTGACCTCAGTAAAGTGCTTAGAGTCAGGGTTTGTTAGGATGCTTTTGGTGGCAGTGATAGACCCGCCCCTGGGCCTTTTTGGCTTAAACCCTTACGGGCTTTATCTCCCGTATCCAGAGCCTCAAGTAGCATATTCTCAGCACAGTCAGCACTTTCCTGCTCTGGTCTGCGGCAAGAGGGTGGTCTTTTTCCACCCACATGTCCCTTACAGCCGTAGCTAAGGCAGAAGAGGGACCTGCACCCTCCCATTGCTCCTCAGGCCCCTCAGAACACCCAGGAGGGGCGGCTGGTCTGGCTACGCCCTCTGTGCTAGCCGACAGGCCATTGCAAAGTGTCCTCCTGCCCAGAGCACACTTGCCCTATTCCTACCTGGTCCATTTTAGCCTCATCTTTTGTTGATCCTCACCGGAAGATATTTTTCCATTGATTTTTAGAGAGAGTGAAAGGGAGGGAGAAGGAGAGAGAGAAACATTGATGTGAAACACACATCAATTGGTTGCAACCCACAAGCACCCTGACTGGGGACGGGGAGCAAATCCGCAACCCAGGTACGTGCCTTTGACCGGGATTCAACTCCGAGACCCTTCTGTGCACGAGCTGACACTACCACTGAGTGACACTGGCCAGGGCTTGCCTCATCTTTTGATCCTCAAATCCCAGGAGCTGATTCCAGCCTCCCAGCCCCATTGTGTTTGCCTATGTCAAAATACTCAAAATTGCCCTAACCATTTGGGCTCAGTGGATAGAGCATCAGCCTGCGGACTGAAGGGTCCCAGGTTCGATTCCGGTCAAGGGCATGTACCTTGGTTGCAGGCACATCCCCAGTAGGGGGTGTGCAGGAGGCAGTTGATCGATGTTTCTAACTCTCTATCCCTCTCCCTTCCTCTCTAAAAAAATCAATAAAATATATTTTAAAAGATACTCAGAATTGTCCCTGTCAGCCGCCTTTGCAATCCGGGAGTCTCTAAGCACAGGGCTGATGTCACTTATCCCTGAGCCTCACCCCAGGAAATGTTTGAAGATAAAGGAAACCCTTTTATTTCTGTTTATTTATTTTTTAACCTTTTGCACTCGGATGTCGAGTGTGACTCGACACGGTTAGCATCGGTGGCAGCTCGAGAAAAAAGCAAGCGAGTGCAAAGGGTTAAATATATTTTATTGATTTTTTTTTTTTTTACAGAGAGGAAGGGAGAGGGATAGAGAGTTAGAAACATCGATGAGAGAGAAACATAGATCAGCTGCCTCCTGCACGCCCCCCACTGGGGATGTGCCTGCGCAACCAAGGTACATGCCCTTGACCAGAATTTAACCTGGGACCCTTCAGTCCGCTGGCCGACGCTCTATCCACTGAGCCAAACCGGCTAGGGCAAGGAAACCGCACTCATGCGCTGTCTCTGGGTACCGGGCTGTTTCTTGCCTCTGATCTGTGCAGAGGCTTGTGCACATGGCTGGATGCTCTCCCTCCAGGGCTGCAGCCCCTGCTCTTTAGAGACCCGATGCTCTGTTTCTTTTTAGTAAAGTATATTTTATGCAGAAGACAGTACCAAATAGATGTGGATACTTTAAAGACTAAAGAAAAGGCGCACACACACACACACATATGCTTATTCTTTACATGGTCTTTAAATTATCCATATCTATTTGATATTGCCTTCTGTATGATTGAATACATTCCTACAAAAATACTTTTATATGATGTAATTTTAATATGTAAGTATATTTGTATACACATGTACATGTATGGAAATATATCTATTAAAAAAGCCCACAGATCGTAAGTGACCAGCGTGGCGAATTTTCCCTGATTGAACACAGCCACATAACCGGCCCCCAGATGCAGAACCAGCATCCCAGCCTGGCCCCCTGCACCCTCTCATGCACCCTCCCAGCCCTCTCTGCTCCCAGGGATAGCCACCACTGGGTTATCCAACACCATAGGTTCGTTCTGCGTGCTTCTCGAAGCTTTTAATAGAGGTGTAAGTGAAGGCCAGAGAGGTCGCTAGCCTCGAAAATTTAATTGCCGTTCAAATATCCTTCTATCTGTGGTAAAGTTTACTCAGCTACTTTGTGATATGTGATCCATTTGTAAGAGATTGTTTCTCCTGGTCCCCACAGAATAGTGTGAAAGCCAGCATGTAAAGCAGTTGTGGTCATTCTCAGGTTAGGAATAGCACAGAGCATGCGAAGTAATTTTGAGGGGCTGGCCTGGGCCCTTTGTGGTCACTGCCCCACCCTGCCCCCAGAGGGAGGCGCTGTTCTAGCCTCCGGGCCACCCTGGAGCAGGGACTCGGGGCGCAGTGCTGGCCGCCCTGGCTGGTGAACTGCTTCCAAACCCTCCTCATCTTTCACAGCCTTCCTCAGATGTCCTCACCTCCGCAGCCTCTGCCAGTCCAGGCGCCGCCCGGCAGCCCATCCCTGCACATCTCACCCGGGGGTGGGGATGAAGCCCCCCGCCTGCGCCCATCAGGCCAGGAGTCCCTGAAATGGATCACAAGTACCGGGTCCAACTGGGTGCTGGGTGCCCAGTGTAGTCCCCCTCAGGCCTGGCCCCCAGGGCCTCAGGCTCAGGAAACGCATAATTAATAAATGAAGGATCAGATGGCCTTTGGGGCCACCAAGGCCAATTCAGACTCATCATTGAAGGGCTGGCCCTTTACCTCCCGCATCCCGGCGACCTCCCCCCCCATCCGCTGGCCTTCCACTCCTTCCTCAGGAGGGAGCGGGTCACTCCGCATTCACAGGGCCCATATTCACGTCTCCATGCCTTTTCTGAGCTCAGGCACTCAGGAAGCCCTTGGAACATGGAGTTGCTGCCCAGAAAAGTGACCCTGTTTTCAACCAGCTTCTGGTCAGGTCTGGGGGACAGGTGGACCCAGACACCCATGACATGTACCCCAGGGAGGTGACCGGGCCGTGTGGGAGCCCAAGGGGGCCCTGGGACAGCGCTGAGCCACACCTGTGGTGTTTGCAACTTCTCCCAGTGGCCACTTAAAAAAAAAAAAAAGGTAGAAAGAGCCTGGCCGGTGTCGCTCAGTGGTTGAGCATCGACCTATGAACCAGGAGGTCAGAGTTCAATTCCTGGTCAGGGCACATGCCCGGGTTGTTGGCTTGATCCCCAGTGGGGCGTGCAGGAGGCAGCTGATCAGGGAGTCTCTCTCATCATTGATTGATGTTTCTGTCTTTCCCTCTCCTTTCCTCTCTGAAATCAATAAAAATATAAAAGAGGGAAAGTTCATTTTAACAATATATTCATGATACCTAATATACCCCAAATATTGTCATTTCAATATGGAATCTTTAAAAATGTTTTATTGCCCCCTCCCCCCCAACTCCATCTTCTAAATCTGGTGTGGCCTTGCCACTTACAGCCACCTCACTTTGGAACAGCTGCGCTTCAGGTGCGCTGAGTCACCTGGCTAATGGCTGTGCGGGACAGTGCAGGGGGTAGCTCAGCACCCAAGGGGCTGGCCTTGGCCTGCTGACTGGGTCGCAATAGGACCTTCATTGAATTGGGAAGCTGGGCGGGGGAGGGGACCAGGTTTTCAGGAGACACTGAGTGGGGATGTGTAGGAGTGAGAATCCTGGGGGACAGCTAGAAGCCAGCTGAGCTATTCATTCATTCATTCATTCCTTTATCACATGCTTTTTGCCAGGCCAGTGCTGGGGCTGTGCAGGGGTAAGCAGAGCTGTGGGTGGGGACAGCTCTCAGGAACAGTATAGTCAGGGGCCGCAGTGAGAGGAGGGAGTCAGGGGTGGCCCTGAAGTGTGCGCTGGGCGCCTGCTCTGGGTTGGAGAGACCAATGAGCCTGTGATCACTTCCCTGAAGCTCCCAGCTAGAGATGGGCCCAGGCCTGTCTTCAGCCTCAGGGCCCCAGGCCCCAGCATGGAGAGTTTGCCCTCCAGCTTCAAGGGCCCTTGCCAAGGAAAGTGGGGCAGGTGGCTCAGCTCCAGGACCCTCACCCCCGTTCCTGCCTTCCCTCCCCAGGTAAGAGCAAGGAGGCGGAGATTAAGAGAATCAACAAGGAACTGGCCAATATCCGCTCCAAGTTCAAAGGTAGGTGGGGGTCTGGACTCCTGGGTCTGAGAGAAGAGGGTGCTGGGACTCCTGGGACTTGCAGGTGTGTTCCTTCCTCATTTTGCCTCCTCTTTCCTCCTTCCTCTGGCCCCAGGGGACAAAGCTTTGGATGGCTACAGTAAGAAAAAATACGTCTGTAAACTGCTCTTCATCTTTCTGCTTGGCCATGACATTGACTTTGGGCATATGGAAGCCGTGAACCTGCTTAGCTCCAACAAGTACACAGAGAAGCAGATAGTGAGTCTGGGGAGGAGAGGCTGTGGGCCTGGACTCCTGGGTCAGAAGGAAGAGGGATGGGAGCCTGGACTTCTGGGTCTGAGGGAGGAGGGGCTGGGGGCCTGAACTCCTGGGTTTGAGGGAGGAGGGGGCTGGAAATACAGACTCTAGGGTATGAGAGTTGGGGCCTAGGACCAATTAACCACAAGGCTCCCTGCCCCCACCTCCCTCCCCACCCAGGGTTACCTGTTCATCTCGGTGCTGGTGAATTCGAACTCTGAGCTGATCCGGCTCATCAACAATGCCATCAAGAATGACCTGGCCAGTCGCAACCCCACCTTCATGTGTCTGGCCCTGCACTGCATCGCCAATGTGGGCAGCCGCGAGATGGGCGAGGCCTTTGCCGCTGACATCCCTCGAATCCTGGTGGCTGGGTGAGTCACTGGAGACCTGTGGAGGGGAGACAAGGCCCAGCCAGGTTTGGGGCTCAGAGGTTATGTCACCTGCCCAAGGTCTCCCAGCCAGAATGTGGAGCTCACGCTGAGCTTGGAACCCCAGGGGTTCTGGTGGCACCCTGTGGTGTGTCTCCTCATCTCACTAAGCCAGCTGAGAACAGTGTGAGGCCGCCTCCCAACAAAGCCGGTGGGATGTCTGTCTGATGAACTGACCTTTGACATCTAGTGTAGAAGAGGTGATAACCTTCAGTTATGTTGGTGACAGCCCTCCGGAAATTCTCCATCTCCGTTCATTCATTCATTCATTCATTCAACAAATGTCTATTGGGCATCTCCTATGTGCAAGGCATCATGCTGATTGCTGGTCAATGTCCTCCCAGCATTCATAGTCCAGTGTGGAGAGAGAAACATCGATTGAATAACTGCAGGATGAAGCATTTAATTCCTCTGAAGACCATGCTGTGGGGGATAGGAACCCCTAAGAGCATTTAGTAGGGGTCAGCCTGACCTAGCCTGGGGGGATCAGGGAGAGCTTCCCAGAGGAAGTGGCATGAGGCTGAGGCCTAAATGAGGAGGAATCTCTGGCTGTGGACAGGGGAAAGGCATGAAGGGCAGTGAGTGTCCTGAGGCCGGAGGTCATTCAGCAAGTATTTCTGTTGCACTGTGCCGGGCACTGTTACGGGCATGGGGGAGGCAGAGGTGAGCAGCAAGGACTGTGGTACCCACCCTTATGGAGCTTACATGTAGTGGGAGAGCCACAGAACAAACACATACACAAAAAGATAAGATGATGCCCTAACCGGTTTGGCTCAGTGGATAGAGCGTCGGCCTTCGGACTCAAGGGTCCCAGGTTCAATTCCGGTCAAGGGCATGTACCTTGGTTGCGGGCACATCCCCAGTAGGAGGTGTGCAGGAAGCAGCTGATCGATGTTTCTCTCTCATCGATGTTTCTAAATCTCTATCCCTCTCCCTTCCTCTCTGTAAAAAATCAATAAAATATATTTAAAAAAATAATAAGGTGAATTCAGACAGTGGCTGATACTCAGAAGAAAACAAAATAGGGTAGCGGGGCGTCCTGGAGGTCGTGGGGGCGGCTACTTAAATTAGACTTCTCAGGGAGGGTCTCTCTAAGGAGGTGATGTAATTTGACACTGAATGATAAGAACATAATCATTCAAAAATGTTGGAGGAAGAGTCCCAAGCAAAAGGAGCAACAAGCGCAAAGGCCCTGAGGTTGGCGTGAGCTTTCTACATTCATGGAGTCAAGAGATAGTGTTTTTGGAAGGAGTATGGTGAACAGGAGAGAGAGACAAGTTCAGATTTTATTGTAATTGATAGGGGGGAGACAGGTGGATGATGAGCGGCTTTGTAGTTTTAAAAGCCGAACTTTGCCTGGTTTGGCTCAGCGGATAGAGTGTCAGCCTGCAGACTGAAAGGTCCTGGGTTCGATTCCGGTCAAGGGCACGTCCCTGGGTTGCAGGGTTCCCCAGCTCCGCAGTTTGGACTCCTGTGGGAGGCAGCCAATCGATGTGTCTCTCTCCTCCTCCCTTCCACTCGAAAAATCAATGGAAAAAAATCCCTCCGGTGAGGATGAAAATAATAATAATAAAATAAATAAAAGATCATTCAGCTTAGTGTGGGGAAAGGTAAGCCTTTTATTTCTGGCAACATGTGGACTAGATTCCTGACGCTCTTTTTGAAACCCAGCTGTCAATATTGAGTAAGAGAGGAAAGGAAATATTCGTCAATGTACATGAGTCAGAAAGTAAAGATGGGCCACGAGCTAAGAGGAGCCTGGCCCCTGGAGATGAGCTGAGCGCTGGAGCCAGATCTTGCTTAGAGGGCATTTGCTGAACTGCGTGAACCCAGTATTGGTTTGGGGGGCCCTGCACCCTCTGGGAACAGAAGACAAAACTTTTCTAAGAAGAGGCTCCAGAGACCACATTTCAGAAAGAGTGTGATTTAGAAATAAACCCCCTTAGGGGATATAAGCAAAATTACCTGTTTTGAACCTTGGCACAGAGCAGCTTGCACACTGGTTTTCAGCCCGATTTCCGCCTACCTGGGTCATCCACAAGTCCTTCAGCCAAGCTTTAGTTTAAAGCGCTGCAAACTGGTGGACCCCAGTGCCTGACAGAAGCAAAGAAGCCTTTTTCTGGAGAAATCCACCTTCTCCACAGGCCTCAAAGGTTCCCACAGGTGAAGCAGCTCGGAGTTCCGTGAGTAGCTCACAGTCGAAAATCACTAAACACAGGAAGCAAGCACCTCAAGGGAGAACCAGCAGAAAGAAAGTGGAAAAGAACAGTCACATTAGAATTGTCATGTAGGATATAAAATAAATAAATATGTTTAATAGGTTCCAATGACTATGAAAATGATTTAAGCACTGGAGCAAAGTGCAAGCAGATCTGGAAAATATCAATCACTGATATTTTTTAAAATTGAGTGGTCTGGTTTAGCAGCAGAATAGACAGTGATCAAAGTAGGATTAAACAGGCAGTAGAAATGAATGAGAATGCAGCCCAGAGAAACAAAGAGATGGGGGAAATGTTATTAAGATTTTGTTTTATTGATTTCTAGAGAGAAAAGGGAGAGGAGAAACAGATGTGAGAGTGAAACATTGATTGGCTGCCTCCTGCACGCCCCCTACTGGGGATCGAACTGGCAACCTTTCGTTGCACAGGAGGACGCCCAGCCAACTGAGCCACACTGCCCAAGGCTATCTTACAGTATTTTTTTATGCTAAGTCTTTGAAACGTGGCATGTAATGGACACACATCACATCTCAGTTGGGACTCGCCACCGTCCCTGTGCCCCAAAGGCCTGTGTGGCTGGGGACAGACATATTGGTAATGGAAGCTCCTGCCTGATAAAGTCCCGCAGGGAGGACGTGAGCAGGACAGAGAAGGACCGGAGGCAGAGCCCGGGGTGGCCCAGCGTGTTGGGATCCGAGGGGAGTTGGGGAGTGCACAGTGGGCCCTCGCTCAGACACAGAGAAGAAACTTTCACGGGGGAGGGCGTCGGTAGTTGTGGTGAGAGCTGCGAGACGGGTCACTGGCCACCTTGAGCGCAAGAACTTGGCACCCTGCGCGGTTGGAGAAGGGGCAGCGTGACAAACATGTCTGCGCACATGAGGGACTGACTGCCGAGGCGCCGTGCCCTGCCAAAGCTGTGGGCCAGGCTGGGGTGGTCTGAGTGTCGGCTGGACTCTCCATGCTGAAAGCTCAGCCTTGACAATGACTGGGGCACGTGGGAACTTTTCTTTAGGTAGATATTTTTTTAATTGAGGTAAAATTCACGTAACATGAAGTTCACCTTTTTTTAAATGAACTTTTAAATGTGTTGATTGATTTTTAGAGAGAAGAAGGGCGGGGGAGAGAGAGAAACATTGATTTGTTGTTCTCATTTATGTATTCATTGATTGATTCTTTTTTTTTTTTTAATGTATTTTATTGATTTTTTACAGAGAGGGATAGAGAGTTAGAAACACCGATGAGAGAGAAACATCGATCAGCTGCCTCTTGCACACCCCCTACTGGGGATGTGCCCGCAACCAAGGTACATGCCCTTGACCGGAATCGAACCTGGGACCCTTCAGTCCGCAGGCCTACGCTCTATCCACTGAGCTAAACCGGTTTCGGCGATTGATTCTTTTTCTTAAAAATATATTTGTATTGATTTCAGAGAGGAAGGGAGAGGGAGAGAGAGATAGAAACATCAATGATGAGAGTGAATCATTGATCAGCTGCCTCCTGCATGCCCCCTACTGGGGATCGAACCCACAACCTGGGCATGTGCCCTTGACCAGGATCGAACCCAGGACCCTTCAGTGCACAGGCTGACGCTCTATCCACTGAGCCAAACCAGCCAGGGCTCATTGATTGATTCTTGCTTGTATGTGCCCTGACCGGGATCAAACCCGCAACCTTGGTATATGGGACAGTGCTCTAAACAACTGAGCTACCCGGCCAGGGCTAAGTTCACCATTTTAACTATTTTATTTATTTATTTTTTATATTTTATTGATTTTTTACAGAGAGGAAGGGAAAGGGATAGAGAGTTAGAAACATCGATGAGAGAGAAACATCGATCAGTTGCCTCCTGCACACCCCCCACTTGGGATATGCCCGCAACCAAGGTACATGCCCTTGACTGGAATCGAACCCAGGACCCTTCAGTCTGCAGGTTTGACGCTCTATCCACTGAGCCAAACTGGTCAGGGCCATTTTAACTATTTTAAAGGGTACAATTCAACAGTCTTTAGTATCGTCACAATGTTGTGTAACCACCACTACTCACTTAATTCCAGAACATTTCCATCATCCCAGAAAGAAGCCGACAGCCATCAGCAGTCCATTCCACACGCCCTCTCTCCAGCCCCAGGCAACCACTGACCTGCTTTCTGTCTCTAGATTCGCCTGTTCTGGGCATTTCCTACAAATGGAAGCCTGTGGCCTTTGGTGTGACTCCTTTCACTCAGCATCATGTCCTCCAGCTTCACCCGTGTTGCAGCATGGATCAGTGCTTCATCACTTTTTATGGCTGAATAATAACATTCCGTTGTTGGATGGACCACATCTTATTTATTTATTTATAAGAAAGGTCCCACCTCCTGCCTATCATGTACATCGTTCACATTTGTGTGACTTGGTGTTCCGTTCTCTTGTGTAGTGCCTAGGTGAGGAATTGCTGAGTCACATGGTACTGCGCCTTTTAAAAAAAGAAGAAATACCTTATTTTCCGGCGTATAAGACGACTGGGCGTATACGATTTTCCTGGGTTAAAAAGTCATCTTATACGCCGGAAAATACGGTAGTCCAATATATATAATCCATTATATCTAATCCCATCAATATAGTCCAATATACCGTATTTTCCGGCGTATAAAACGACTTTTTAACCCAGGAAAATCTTATACGCCCAGTCGTCTTATACGCCGGAAAGTACGGTAGTTACCCTGGATGGTGTGGCTCAGTTGGTTGAGCGTGGGCCCATGCACTGAAAGGTTGCCGGTTCAATTCCTGGTCAGGGCCCATGCCCAGGTTGTGGGTTCGATCCCCAGTTGGGTTGCATATGGGAGGCAATCGATCGGTGTTTCTCTCTCCCATCCTCTGTCTCTAAAAATCACCAAAAACATATTTTTAAAAACATTTATTAAAATGATGAAACAGCTGCAGTTGAATTCCCCCTCATGTCCCTCAGATCATCTTTTCCCCTCCTCTCTCCCTGTCCTCTAAATAAGGTGGTTTTGTCCTTTAATACCTGGGCTCAGTCCCCCAAATTATGTAGTTTCAAACTTCCCCTTAATATTATCACAGTCTCGGTTTAACTTCACCAAGCTGATAAGCAGCTCTTACTCCTTGGTTTGGTATTTGGACGTTTCCCGGCTTGTAACGAGATGATGATAGAATTCACCTCCTTGGAGGGCTGTGGCGAGGATTAAACACGTTGATAAGTAGAAGCCGTGGTGCAGAGTGTGGCCGGAGTAAGGGCTGTGAGCCGTGAGGATGCAGGGGAGAGCCCGCCGCTAATGCTGCATGGGCTGCGGCACCCTCCCGCTGTTTCCGTTGTATCTGATGGCAGGTGCAGAGCGTGTCACCTGGAACGCGGGGTGGGGCGTTCTGTGTGGAGATTTTGTCTTTCCTCATCCAGTTACTCAGTTTTTCGCTCCCCTGGCACCTTCCCCCACAGCAGCGCCCGGGGCGCAGTGTACAGTGGGCTTGGATACCGACGGCCCGGCTAGGCCGTAACCTCTGTGAGGATAGACCTTTGGACCAATTTGCTCACTAGTCTGTCCACAGTGCCTACAGCATGATGGTACCCAGTAGGCGCTTAATAAGTGCAGATCCAGGCTTGACATTTTGCCAGTGACCCCACAAGGCTGCTGAGACGTGGGCCATGAGAGCAGCGCCAGGTTGGATCCCGGGTCCGCCTGGGAGGAGTGAGAGAGGCGGGAGGTGTGCGGGGCTGGAGTCCTGGGGTCGCACTGACCCCCCCCCCCCCCCACATGGTGTCCCCACAGGGACAGCATGGACAGCGTGAAGCAGAGTGCGGCCCTGTGTCTGCTGCGGCTCTACAAGGCCTCGCCCGACCTGGTGCCCATGGGCGAGTGGACGGCCCGCGTCGTGCACCTGCTCAACGACCAGCACATGGTGAGACCCGGGCCTCTGTCCCCACCCGTCCCTGCCCTGGATGTCCACCTGGAGGCAGGGAGTCCCACCCCCGCCCTGATGCCTGGGGCCCCCCACCCGTGTCCCTGCCTTTACCAAGGCACCTAGAGACCCTGGTCCAGTCTCCCCAGTACTTATCACTCACCCAAGTATCCCGAGACACTCCCATCTCCGTCCCTGATACCCGCTGGCTGCCCAGGGGTCCTGTTCAGTGTCCCCAACACCAGCACCCACCCAGCCCCTCAGAAGAATCCCGGCCTGTGTGTCTGACCCCCAGAGGTTCCCCCAGTGCCCACTGCCTGTCCCATTCCCATACCCCCACTTCCTCTATAGTCCCCACCCACCCTCTGCTCCGAACCCAAGTGAGTGCTGGTCATGTCCCTGAGCCCCAAACCACCCACTGGGACACCTATGCACCCCTAAGCACATTCCCCCCACCCCCCCCCCACAGTCCCACCCCTGTGCGTTCCTGAATCTTTGCTCTCAGATCCGCAGCCTGCACACTTGTCCCCAGTCTGACCTTCCACCAGGGCCCTGACCTGCCACTTATCTGCCCCTGCAGGGCGTGGTCACAGCTGCTGTCAGCCTCATCACCTGTCTCTGCAAAAAGAACCCGGATGACTTCAAGACGTGCATCTCCCTGGCTGTGTCTCGCCTGAGCAGGGTGGGTGTGGCCTCGCTGCTGGCTGCGGGTGCAGCCCTCCCATCCCTGTCCCCGGGGCACCTCTCTGGTCCTCCTTGCTTTCTCTCCCTGGGAGGCAGCCCAACTGGTGGTTAGGAACTCCGGCTCTGAGCTGCGTTCATCCTGGCTCAGCTATAAGTGGCTTCACCTTTCTGGGCCTCAGTTGTCCCTTCTGTTCAATGGGGATGATACTAGTGCCCACCTTACAACGTGGCTGCTGTGAATTAATCCATATAAAGTGTTAGAAGGGGGTCTGGCACGTGGTGAGCACCCAGGAAGTGAGAGCTGCTATCCTTACTTGCCTCCCTCCCTCTTGCCCCTCTGTCTTTCTTCCTCCTGCTCTCTCTGCTTTTCCTCCACTCCTTTCCCATGCGTCTCCCTTCACTCCTTCCTCTCTCCTCTCTGTAGCCACGCCCTGTCCTGGGAGCGTGCCCCGAGGCTTCCTGCGTGCCTGGCTCTGTGTGGGCTGGTGGGGAACATGGATGAGTCAGGCCTCAGCCCGAAAAAAGCCCCTTTCCTCTTGGAGGAAGGGGCGTGTGGCGGGGCAGGCCAACTCAGTCACAAATGATCATAAAAGGGGTGGTTTGTGCTGTGTGGAGGTAGCATAGGGCTTTGTAGGCCCCCAAAGGAAGCACTTAACCCAGCCTGGGAACCCGGGAAGGCATCTGGGAGTGGCGATCCCTGAATATAAACATTTTCTGGGTAGGTAAGAAGAGGCCTGGATTCTCAAGCAAGAGAACAACATACCAGCTCATTCATTCAATTTTTAAAATATATTTTTATTGATTTCAGAGAGGAAGGGAGAAGGAGAGAGAGAGAGATAGAAATATCACTGATCAGATAGAATCATTGATTGGCTGCCTCCTGCACGCCCCACACTGGGGATCGAGCCCACAACCTGGGCATGTGCCCTTGACCGGAATTGAACCTGGACCCTTCAGCCCGCAGACCGACGCTTTATCCACTGAGCAAAACTAGCTGGGGCTCTCATTCAGTTATATTTTTTAAATAAATTTTTATTGATTTCAGAGAGGAAGGGAGAGGGAGAGAGATAGAAACGTCAATGATGAGAGAGAATCACTGATCGGCTGCCTCCTGCACGCCCCCTACTGGCGGATGGACACCGAAACCCAGCATGTGCCCTGACCAGGAATCGAACCTTGACCTCCTAGTTCATGGTTGATATTCAACCACTGAGCTATATATACCGGTGGAGCCATTCCATCATTCTTTTATTAATTCCCCGCACATCCACACAGTCCCGTGGGCCAGCCTGGCCGGGGAGACAGAAAGTGACATTGGGGGTCGGGCACAGTACTATGGAGGTGGCACAGAGCATGGTGGGAATGCTTCTTGGAGAAGGGGTTTTCAAGGTTGAGTAGGAGTTTGCCATGAGGAGACAAAGTCACATGCTCTTTCACTAATTCTCTGCCTATATATACCCTGAGCCTTTCTCGTGTCTGACCTTGTATTGGGCCCAGGGACCCAATTCCTGCCCCTGAGCAGCTTCCAGTCTCGGGGGAGGACCGTGGGGAAACGGTCTCCAGCAAGTGGGTGTGATGTGTGCGCTGGTGGACGTAGCCAGGGTTTTGGGGGCACAGAGTTGGAATCAGGAGCTCACAGTAAGGGCATCAGATGGGCAGATTCTGTCCCCCTACAGCCCGGCTCTGTCTCAGATCCTCCCCGTCACCCCCTTGGGAAGGCAGCATTTGCTCCAGCCCCTGCCCATGCTTCACCTCCCTTTTCCTGCCCCCAGATCGTCTCCTCGGCCTCCACCGACCTCCAGGACTACACCTACTACTTTGTCCCAGCGCCCTGGCTCTCGGTGAAGCTCCTGCGGCTGCTGCAGTGCTACCCCCCGCCAGGTACCGCTGACCCTCGGGCTGGGATCTGGGGCCTCTGAGCCCCTGGCGCAGGCGGGTGGGTGCTGTGGGTCTGTGTGAGGATTTCTGAGGCAGCCAGTGCTTCTAGCCCGGTCCTTTGGCTGCAGTGGGGGCAGCCCTGAGCCCAGGACCCGGCCAGGAACGCTCCAGGCGGGAGCAGCACAAAGCCAGTGGCCCGCCCTCGTAGCACAGATGCGGACAGATCATTGGCGTCGATCCCTGTGGTGGACCAAGTCTCCTGAGCCACACTCGCACTCCAGCCTGTGACATAGGGGCTGTTGTCAGGCCTGTTTCACGGATGAGAAAACCGAGGCTTGGGTGGGGAGGTCCCTGTCTAAGGCCTTGCCCAGGCTGTGCTGTTTGAATCGCCGTAGCTCTGTTAGGGTTTTCATGTCCCATTGTCATGAAAGCTGGCACGGATGAAGCGCCTCCCGCGAGCCAGGTCCTGCACGGGAATGTGTGTTCCCCCGCAGCCCCGCACAGAGCTGGGAGGGGGAACCGCCCCTGCAGTGTGCAGACAGGGAAACAGAGGCTTGGAGATGAGACGTGGCCTTTCCAGGCCTGGCAGAGACAGGCAGAGCCTGACTTCAGAATCTGTGCTCTAAGCCCCTCCCCCTTCCATGGGGGCTCCCTGTCTGGCCTCACAGAGCAGTACTGAGGGGCCCTGGCCTGAGGTGCTCAGCACACAGTAGGTGCCTGAAGAACCAGTTCCCTTCCATTCAGCCACGTGCTGAGCACCTGCCGGGAGCCTGGGGCTGATGTGCAGCACTGAATCCTGACAGCCAGCACTTGTGTGCAGGGTGTCCATGTGTGTCTCTGTGTGTCTGTGTGCATGTCTCTGCAGGCATTGCAGGCATATCTGTGTTTGCCTATGTGCATCTCTCTGTGTGTGTATGCATGCCTGTGTATGTCTCAGTGTGCATGCATGTCCATGTGTGCATGCATCTGTGTATATATGTGTGCCTGTGCATGTCCCTGCATATGCTTGTCTGTGTGTGCATACATCTGTGTGTATATGTGTATGCATTCTGCACATGTCTGTGTGCATACATGTCCGTGTGTGCATTTGTGTGTATGTGCATGTCCAAGTGTATGTGTGCACACACTGTAAGTGAGTGTGTGCTGTAGGCAACTCCGCAGGCCCCTCCGGCCTGTGAAAGCTAGCGATGAGTTCTGTCTGTGGCCCTGGGGAAGCCTCTTGCGCTCTGACTTCCTCATGCTGTAAAGAAGGGTTTGGTAGAACCTAAGCCCACTTCCACCTCAGAAATCCCACCTTATAATTCTGGGCTGTGCCAGGGTGGGCACCTCACCTACTCTTCCTCACACTGTAGAAATGGCAGCCATGGCCCCAAGCAATTATTTTAATAAGTATTATGAAAAAATTTCCAGCCCTGGCCAGTGTGGCTCAGTGAGTGGTGAGCGTCCTGTGCACTGAAGAGTTGTGGGTTCCATTCCTGGTCAAGGGCACATACCTGGGTTGCAGGTCGATCCCAGGCCCCAGTTGGGGCACGTGCAGGAGGCAGCCAATTGATGTGTCTCTCTTACATTTGATGTTTCTCTCTCCTTCTCTCTGCCTCTCTCCCCCTCCCTTTCACTCTCTATAAAAATCAATGGAAAAAATATCCAGATGAGGATTAACATCAACTACAAAAATTTCAGCATACAAACAAGTAGAAAATACCCACCACCTAGACTTCACGTATTTCTTGTAGGCACGCTCTTATTTTCTTATGTGTTTCTGACATATTTAAAAGGTAATTACAGCCTGGCCGGCGTGGCTCAGTGGTTGAGTGTCAACCTATGAACCTGGAGGTCACTTCAATTCCTGATCAGGCAGGGCACATACCCGGGTTGCGGGCTTGGTCCCCAATGGGGGGTGTGCAGCTGATCAATAATTCTCTCTCATCATTGATGTTTCTTTCTCTCCCCCTCTCCCTTCCTCTCTGAAACCAATAAAAAATATATATATAAAACATGTATATGTATATATATTTTTTAAAGGTAATTACAAACATCTTGATGTTTTGCCTTTAAATATTTTGTCATGTGTTTCTCAAAACTATGGCAATTTTCATTCCCAACAGCAATTCTACATTCATATTTCAAATTAACAATGATTCCCTAATGTTCTGTAATCCTACTGCAGTGTTTCCTAATTTCCCCAAACAGTCTTCCTCGGTCAGTTCAAATGAGGATCTAATCAAGATACTCGTCCCGAGTTTGATTTTTAGTTCTCATAAATCTCCCTTAATCTGGGAGATTTGCCCCCTTTATTCCAGGGCATTGGCTTTCACCAGCTACTTATTACTAAAAGTTTCAAGCACAAAGATAACTTCCCAGAGCAGTGTAGTAGTGCCCAGATGCCTCTGCTGCTCTGTCGTGCCCTTACTCACGCGCTCGCTCAGACAGTTGCTGCATCACCTGAAGATCAGTAACATCAGAACACTCCCCAGCCTGGAATATTTCCACACACGTCTCCCAGGAACGCAGTGTAAAACCTCAGTGCCCTCATCTTACCTCAGAGGATTCAAAACAGCCTCACAGTGTCATTTGCAGTCCAGGCACCAAACTGGGCCAGTTGTCCATAGCATTATTTTTATGGCTTAACAGATACAGTACAATCTAGGACCACAAATATTTCCTTAGTCTGGAATAGTCTCCCCAGTTCCCACCCCCCTCCGCCCCAGTGCCTGCTTGTTTTTAATCTTCTCTGGAGGATATTTTTCCATTGATCTTTAGAGAGAGAGAGATATGTGAGAGAGACACATCAACTGGTTGCCTCCCACATACATCCTGACCAGGGCCAGGGATGGAGCCTGCAACTCAGGTACATGCCCTTGACTGGAAATTGAACCCAAGACCCTTCGGTTCGAGGGCCAACTCTCTAATCACTGAGCCAAACCGGCCAGGGCCCCACTCACTGCCTGCTTTTGAATGCCTGACAGATTTGGTGCAGCTGTTCTGTCCACGGCGCTGCCTCACCTCACAGGGAAAGGCAGCTGAGGGGATCGTGTGAGCTTGTGGTTGGCGTCTGTCTGTCTCGGGCACTCAGACCGCTCCGTGGGAGAGCTGGGTGTCAGGGTGTCTCTGGGGAAGGTTCCTGGAGCTTGGTCTGTGAGGAACCTAAACGGCATCGGTGCTGCAGAAGGGGAAACTGAGACTCACAGGGTGGGGCCGCTTGCCCAGCCGTGTCAGAGCCCAGCAGGACGAGAGCCCAGGTGTGGAGTCGGGTCCGCTGTCAGCATCTCTCCCACCTTCTCTGGTCACGTGGGGCCCGGCCTGCCGCTGCAGGGCTTGCCCCCGCCTGTGGAAGGTGGGCCGTGGCAGGGCCCCTGCCCCCAGCAGGTCAGCTGGGCCGGCAGAGAGCTCAGCCGGGACGTGCCCTCCATTTCCTCAGAGGATGCGGCCGTGAAGGGCAGGCTGGTCGAGTGTCTGGAGACTGTGCTCAACAAGGCCCAGGAGCCGCCCAAGTCCAAGAAGGTCCAGCACTCCAATGCCAAGAACGCCATCCTCTTCGAGACCATCAGCCTCATCATCCACTACGACAGGTGCCCACCAGGGGCGGGAGCGGGGGCGGGCCTGGATCCCGGGTTCTAGGGGCGTGGGCCTGGGAATTGTGACCTCGAGATAGGAGGATGAATGGCACCCTGCTCGCTTGGTGCGGCTCCCTCGCGGGAGGCAGAATTCCTGGCTCTCTATTTGGGCTGCGGCCTAGATGTCAGGGTCACCGGGTCGGCCATGACCGGAGGGCAGGAGGGAAGCCCTGGGTCCTGAGGATGGTGCGGATGGACCAGCCTTGCCCAAGGCCTCCTCCTCATGTCCCGTCTCTCGCGCTCTCTCTCTCTCTCTCTCTCTCTCTCTCTCTCTCTCTCTCTCTCTCTCTCTCTGGCAGTGAGCCCAACCTCCTGGTGCGGGCTTGCAACCAGCTGGGCCAGTTCCTGCAGCACCGCGAGACCAACCTGCGCTACCTGGCCCTGGAGAGCATGTGCACACTGGCCAGCTCCGAGTTCTCCCACGAGGCGGTCAAGACCCACATTGACACCGTCATCAATGCCCTCAAGGTGTGACCTTGGAGCCCACCCGGGGCCAGGCTCTCCTCGCCCACCCGGCCCTTGTCTCCTCTGCCTCCTCAGAGAGGCACGGGGCTCGGAGGCCCTCGGGTGGCCAGCCCTAAGCCACATGGAGCCCAGAACACACCACCTGCTCTCCTCCCTCAGACGGAGCGGGACGTCAGCGTGCGGCAGCGGGCGGCTGACCTCCTCTACGCCATGTGTGACCGGAGCAACGCCAAGCAGATCGTGTCGGAGATGTTGCGGTACCTGGAGACTGCTGACTATGCCATCCGCGAAGAGATCGTGAGTCCTAGGAGGGCCGGGGGCCTGGACCCCTGGGTCTGAGGGAGGAGAGCTGGGGGCCTGGATGCCTGGGTTTGAGGGAGGAGGGGCTGGGGGCCTGGACTCCTGGGGCTGAGGGAGGAGGGGCTGGGGGCCTGGACTCCTGGGGCTGAGGGAGGAGGGGCTGGGGGCCTGGATGCCTGGGTCTGAGGGAGGAGGGGCTGGGGGCCTGGACTCCTGGGTCTGAGGGAGGAGGGGCTGGGGGCCTGGATGCCTGGGTCTGAGGGAGGAGGGGCTGGGGGCCTGGACTCCTGGGTCTGAGGGAGGAGGGGCTGGGGGCCTGGATGCCTGGGTCTGAGGGAGGAGGGGCTGGGGGCCTGGACTCCTGGGTCTGAGGGAGGAGGACTGGGGGCCTGGACTCCTGGGTCTGAGGGAGGAGGGGCGGGGGGCCTGGACTCCTGGGTCTGAGGGAGGAGGGGCTGGGGGCCTGGACTCCTGGGTCTGAGGGAGGAGGGGCTGGGGGCTGGACTCCTGGGTCTGAGGGAGGAGGGCTGGGGGCCTGGACTCCTGGGTCTGAGGGAGGAGGACTGGGGGCCTGGACTCCTGGGTCTGAGGGAGGAGGGGCTGGGGGCCTGGACTCCTGGGTCTGAGGGAGGAGGGGCTGGGGGCCTGGACTCCTGGGTCTGAGGGAGGAGGGGCTGGGGCCTGGACTCCTGGGTCTCCAGATGGGGACAGCTGTGAGCCCAGATCCAGGTGAGTCCACACCCTATGCCCCCATGGGCATGGGCTCGTGCACACACGCATGCCTGTCCTCCCTCCGGCTGGCAGGTCCTGAAGGTGGCCATACTGGCTGAGAAGTATGCAGTGGACTACAGCTGGTACGTGGACACCATCCTCAACCTCATCCGCATCGCAGGCGACTATGTGAGTGAGGAGGTGTGGTACCGTGTGCTGCAGATTGTCACCAACCGTGATGACGTCCAGGGCTATGCTGCCAAGACTGTTTTTGAGGTCAGCACCCCATCAAGGGGCATCAAGGCAGAGAAAGGACGCTGGGACTATGGGGCCCGCCACCCGGCCCCCCGTCCTGCTTCCTCCTCCTCAGAGCTGCTCTCTGGTCTCCCTGCTTTTCCCAAGGGACAGGGGCCTGGCCTTCACTGGCCAACGTGAGGTCAGCCCGGCGTGCAGTCACCGATCCCCAGGCCTCAGCAGTTGCCCACTCCCTCTGCACCAGAAAAGGGGTCCCATTCTGTCCTGTTTTACTACCTGTGAGAGCTCGAGCCAGTCACTTCACCACTCTGGCCTCAGTTTCCATCTGTAATCCCACACACGTCCTAGAGTCCCAGGGTCAGCCCCGCCCGCACACACGAGTGCTCTCCCTGCCTCCAGGCGCTCCAGGCCCCAGCCTGTCACGAGAACATGGTGAAGGTCGGCGGCTACATCCTTGGGGAGTTTGGAAACCTGATTGCCGGGGACCCCCGCTCCAGGTGAGGGGATGAACATACACACTTCTGAAGGGTCCTGGGTGGGGGGGACCCCAGGAGTCTCAGGGATAGTGATGATGGGAATCTTCTCAGCCCCTCGCCCAGAACCTGCAGGGTGAGGGAGAACCCAGTTCCCAGGAGCCTCTAGGGGAGCATTGCCGCAGCCACTGCCCCGGGGCCCCCTGGGAAGGGTCCCTGCAAGGGAGGCAGCACCTCACTGGGGGGTTGTGGGAGCCGCAGTGGAGCTGGCACCGCTGACCCCTGCCCCCCACGCAGCCCCCCAGTACAGTTCTCACTGCTGCACTCCAAGTTCCACCTGTGCAGCGTGGCGACGCGGGCCCTGCTGCTGTCCACCTACATCAAGTTCATCAACCTCTTCCCGGAGACCAAGGCCACCATCCAGGGCGTGCTGCGGGCCGGCTCCCAGCTGCGCAACGCGGACGTGGAGCTGCAGCAGCGCGCAGTCGAGTACCTCACCCTCAGCTCGGTGGCCAGCACGGACGTCCTGGTCAGGGCCCGGTCCCCACCTGCCGCCCCTCCACCCTCTGTGCCTCGCCCTCCCTCTGCTCCTGACCTGCTCCCGCCCTCCCACATGGCAGGCCACGGTGCTGGAGGAGATGCCGCCCTTCCCCGAGCGCGAGTCGTCCATCCTGGCCAAGCTGAAACGCAAGAAGGGGCCGGGAGCCGCCAGCGCCCTGGATGATGGCCGGAGGGACGCGAGCAGCAATGACATCAATGGGGGTGTGGAGCCCACCCCCAGCACGGTGGTGAGTCCCCCAGGACGGCCACGGGGAGGGTCCACCTGGGGTATCGTCTCTTCTCACCTGCGTCTGTACTTCCTGCAGTCGACACCCTCACCCTCCGCCGACCTCCTGGGGCTGCGGGCAGCCCCTCCTCCAGCGGCACCCCAGGCTCCCGCGGGTGCAGGCAACCTCCTGGTGGACGTCTCCTCCGATGGCCCAGTCGCCCAGCCCGGCCTGGGGCCCACCCCCGAGGAGGCCTTCCTCAGGTACCATCTGCCTTGGGCTCTGGGCTCCCCATCTTCTGTCTACTCCCCCCAACTCGTTCCTCCCTCCCTGTCCCTGTGCCTCTGTCCACCTGACTGCCGCCTCTCCGGCCTACTTCCCTCTCTGGCCACGCTGGGCTCGGCTGCCCCTGGCCACCATGTGTTGTCCTTTCCCATCATCGTGTCTCAGCCTGCTCTTCCTTCTCTCCTTCCCTCCTCCTTCTTTCTCTTTGGCCCTTTTGCTGCCTGTCTGGGATTGGCTGCCTGCCACGCCTGTCTTCTCTGTCTGCTCTGGGATTGGATGGCCCAGCGAGCTGGAGCCGCCTGCTCCTGAGAGCCCCATGGCTTTGCTGGCTGACCCAGCTCCAGCTGCTGAGTAAGGGGTGGCCTCAGGGGGTTGGTGGGCAGACTGTGTCCCTAGGGAGGGTTAGGGGACTGGGAGCTCTCATCAAGGCTTCCTGTTGAACTAACTGTAGAGTCAAGGTGTTGGAAGGGAGTGAAAATAGGGTCCTCTGATGTGGGGGGGTGGGGAGCAGCACATGCAGGGTCCTCTTCCCATGAGAGGCAATCGCCAGACTGATTCGGGGGTTCTTTGCGGTTCTCTGGGGGATCTGGGTATATGGATTGTGCAGGCCTGTTGTCTCCTTCCACGAGCTAGTTCCAGGCCTTTCCCTCTATCAGCACCTCCCTCCCCCCAGCCCCTCCCATCTCACTCCTCTCCCTGCAGCCCCGGTCCTGAGGACATCGGGTCGCCCATCCCAGAGGCTGACGAACTGCTGAATAAGTGAGTCTGGGAGAGATCAGGAGGGACGTGAGGACAGGCGGGGATCACGAAGCAGAGCCCAGACAAGCACCCTCTCATCCTGAGCTCCCCCCTCCCCGCTCCCCCAGGTTCGTGTGTAAGAACAATGGGGTCCTGTTTGAGAACCAGCTGCTGCAGATTGGAGTCAAGTCAGAGTTCCGGCAGAACTTGGGTATGTGCGGGGGGGGCGGGGGGGTGCTGTGAGGATGGGGATTCGGGGAGACCTGGCTCGGGTGTGGAGTAGGGAGTGACGGAGGCCCGCCTGTCCCCATCGCTGCAGGCCGCATGTATCTCTTCTACGGCAACAAGACCTCAGTACAGTTCCAGAGCTTCACGCCCACTGTCGTCCACCCCGGGGACCTCCAGACTCATATCCTCTCGGCCTGGCCCAGCCCCCTGGCTCCAGACCTCCCTCCGGGTCTGCCTTCCTGGGACGAGATGGACCCAGGTCGAGACCCGTCTTCTGCCCTCTTGCTTGAGAGCCTGAGCACTTGTTAATTCTGAGACTGAGTGTCATCTGTAGGAGGGGTGGTCCTTTCCCCCAGACAGGAGGCGACAGTGACGTGATAGGTGTGAGGAGGCGGTACTTCTGGAGCCCCTGCTGCCCCAGGCCCCTTTGTCCCTGTCTGGCCCCTTCCAGACCTTGTCCTGACTCTGTCCGCTGTCCGGCTCCGCACCCAGGATTCTAGTGCCTCCTGAGCTCGAGGGCCAGCCTGGGGTCCCGGTGCCGACCAGAGCCCCTCCTGTGAGACCTGGGCCTGTCGCTCTGCCTCTGTGTAGACCCTTTGCTTCCTCCTCATGGGGTTGTTTTGCGCATCCGCATGGTTGGAAAACTCTGGAAGGATGAAAGGAAGTGCTTGAGCAGCCAGTCCCTTCTCCCCTCTGTGAAACCCTAGGGGTTAGACCCCAAACTCAGGATCTTCTTATTTTTAGTTCTTCGCTTCACCCATCACCATTTTCAGAGGCCTCTTGAACACTCAGCTCTGCTGGGCATGGGTGGGGCGGGGGTGAGAGATGCAGATGGCCCAGCCCTGGCCCTGGTCGCTGGCATGAAGGGAGGTGGTGCCAGCCACACTGACAAGTGCTTGTGCTGGATTATGTCATTGAGCGCTGAGGACACAACGTCCAATGCGCAGATGCGGCTGAGAGAGGCTAAGCTAGTGCACATGGTCACTGAGGTGGTAGGAGCTGAGATTCCAACCCCGAGGGGCTCTTGCATGGGCGGGGGGGGGGGGGCGGGGGGGCAGGCCCTGAGCCCCTTTGTGACAGGCGATGTAGCATCGGAGGAATCCGGGCGGCAGGGCCCAGGAGCCACCTCCAGTTTGGCTTCCTTGACCGCTGGGCACAGCTGGCCGTGCAGACCAAGCGCGTGGCCGCGCAGGTGGACGGTGGGGCGCAGGTGCAGCAGGTGCTCAACATCGAGTGTCTGAGGGACTTCCTGACGCCCCCGCTCCTGTCAGTGCGCTTCCGGTGAGTCGGACGGAGGTGCCGAGTGGGCGGGGCCTGCTGGGTGAGGGGCGGGGCCTGACGGCGCCCTCCCTCTAACGCCAGGTACGGGGGAGCCTCTCAGTCCCTCACCCTGAAGCTCCCCGTGACCATCAACAAGTTCTTCCAGCCAACAGAGATGGCGGCGCAGGACTTCTTCCAGCGCTGGAAGCAGCTGAGCCTGTGAGTGGCGCCGGGCCCAGCCTCACTTCAGGGCGGGTGGGCGGGCGGGTGGGCTGGCTGCCAGGTCCCTGACTGGAACCTTTCCGGCCCAGCCCCCAACAGGAGGCGCAGAAAATCTTCAAAGCCACCCACCCCATGGACGCTGAAGTCACGAAGGCCAAGGTGAGGGACAGGGAGCCTCAGGAGGGAGCCCCAGGCCAACATCCCAGCCCGGCCTCTCCCTAACTCTGGGATTCGGGGACCGGTGGCTGGTCACCTTCTCCGAGCCTCAGTTTCCCCATCTGTAAAATGCGGCCAATTCCCACTCCCGGTGGTGTTGGGAACTGGTAGGCCACTCTGGGAGCTAACAGATCTGGCACCTCTGACGGCTGCCACCCTTACCCCCCAGCTCCTGGGGTTTGGCTCCGCCCTCCTGGACAACGTGGACCCCAACCCTGAGAACTTCGTGGGGGCCGGGATCATCCAGACTAAAGCCCTGCAGGTGGGCTGTCTGCTCCGGCTGGAGCCCAATGCCCAGGCTCAGGTGAGAGGTGGTCTGGGAGGCCCACCTGAAACAGATGTGCCCCTCTCCCCCCCCACCCCCCCACCCCCCGCGCCCCAGTCTTCTGGCTCATCTTTCCACTCCTCCCTCCCTCCCTCCCTGGTTTTTGTCTCTATATCCTTTCCACCTTTCTTGGTCTCTTTTTATTTTTCATTCTTTGCCTGTTCCCATCATTTTTATTCCTACTTCCTGTCCCTTCTCTCACCTTCCTGACCCCTTTCTCCTTTTTCTCTCTTCTAATCTTCTCTCTCCCCTGTATCCCCCCACCCCTGGGCTCCCATCCTCTCCCCTGGCCTGCCCTATCCCTCTGCCTCCTCCCTGAGTCCCTTCCCCCTTCTTCCCCCCAGATGTACCGGCTGACCCTGCGCACCAGCAAGGAGCCTGTCTCCCGTCACCTGTGTGAGCTGCTGGCCCAGCAGTTCTGAGCCCCGGACCCTGCCCCCGGAAATGTGGCCGGCGCCAGGAAGCCCCTAGGACTGAGGGAGCTTTGGTGGATTGGAGCAGTGAGGGGACCTCCGCTGGTGACAGGAAGACCCCAGGGTAGGGGGGTGCCTGGGACTTTCCTCCGGCCTTTTGTATTTTTATTTTTGTTCATCTGCTGCTGTTTACATTCTGGGGGGTAGGGGGAGCCCCCTCCCTCCCTTCCCCCCCCAAGCACAGAGGGGAGAGGGGCCAGGGAAGCAGGCGCCTCCTCCCCTCCCACCCACCCTGTTGTGGCCCCTCCTGCCCCCTCCCCGTCCAGGGGCTGTGTATTATTGTGACCCAATAAACAGAGAGACGCTAACAGCTCCGGTCCCTGTCTGTCTCTCACGCCCAGCGGTCAGAGGAGTGGGGTGAGGGCCTGCAGTGTGCGGGTGGCCAGGCTCCGCAGCCCATGGCAGGGGCTCTGAGCAGACAGCAGCAGCAGCAGCCGCCGTGGCCCCAACTGGAGGGCCACCAGACGCCACCCTGTGCCTGGCTCCTCGGTCCCCGATACCAGGTAGCAGGCTCTCGGCACTTGAGCCTGCTGGGCTGTGTCCTCCGCCTTCTCCTCCTGCTGTCCGGGTTCTGGAGAAAGGACAGGGAGGGCTGAAGTGACCAGTGGGGTGTGGGCCACTAAGATGCCACCCGCGGGAGCCAAACCCCATCCTGGGCCTGAGTTTGACTCCTGACAGGCAAGGGCCTCGGCTCCATCCGGTTGTCAGTGACCTGTAGGCACCGGCTCTCCCACTCAGCTGCCCCTCTTCCCACCCAGCCTCGGTCCCCTCTTTCCTGGGATACTATGTGCAGCCCCAGCAATTCACTCAGAAACACAAATGGCCAACACGCAGGTGATATCTACCAAGTGTCAGGCATTCAGCTCCAGGTACATGTGTGTGTGTGGGGGGGGGGCGGGCAGGGACCCCACCCCACTGTGGGAAGCTGGTGGGGAGGGTGGAGTCAACACTAGGAGGGAGCAGTCCTCGGCCTCTCCCAGGTGCTGCTCTTCACCATTTTGCTAACTTATCAGGCTCTTCACTGCTGGGGTAGGTCACCCTGGGTCCCTTCCTGTCTCTCCAGCGCCGCTTGGGTTCTAGGACTTTTCCTAACTCACCTGGGCTCTGTGGTACCCCCTCCCCGACTATCGGGAAAGCCTGTACTTAAAGCAGTAGAGCGGAGTGAGACTTATGGCTGTGCTGCTCATTCGCTGAGCCTCAGTTTCCTCATCTGTAATATGGGAATGATTATACAGCAGGAGGTAACCCTCACCTCTGAGGATGCAGTGAGTCATTGCATATAAAGCATTTGGCAACAGATTGAGATTACCCAGGAGAGTCTGTCACCTCCAGGCTGGGACCTCCCTGCCCCTTCTTTCCATCAGTGGATGCCCAGGCCTTAACCTGCCCAATACCGGCTGAGTCCTACCAGTTTCCCCCGCTCTTCCCCCCCACCTCGTGTGACCTGGGACTCAGTGTCCCAGTCTGTGCAAAGGGGGCGCTGTGCCCGCCGCTGACCTGGTGGGAAGTGCATGGCGGTGACTAGGGCGTAGAAGGAGCGGAGGAGGCACCGACGCTGCCCAGGGGAAGGATCTGAAAGAAGAAGAACCGGTGACAGTCCCTTCAGGGCCCAGGGCCCAGGGCCCTCCCCGCCGCCCCCCCCCCCCAGTCACCTTTATCCCCTGAAGGCTCCACGGTGAAGAGGCAGCGCTTCAGCTCCAAATGGAGGAGCAGCAGCCTGTGGGAAAGGGCGTGTCACGACCAGGGAAGAAGGAATGAGGACCCCAACCCACCCTCCCCTCCACCCGATCCCTACCCGAGGATGTCCGTGTGCAGGGGGAAGCCAGCGGGCAGAGCTCGGGGTCCCAGCGGCAGGCAGGCCCGCAGCGAGTCCAGCGTGGGCTGCCACCAGCGGTCCAGGAGCTGCCAGGGGCGGGGCCGCGGGGAGGCCAGGGAAGTGTCAGGGGACCGGGGCGTGGCCACCGAGGAGGGTAGGGGCCCACAAGGGCGGAAGGCAAGGGGACCGAGGATGGGGCGAGGCCTGGACGCACGGCGAAGGAGCGAAAGAGGAGCCCACCCGGGGTGAGGGTGGTGGGAGCACAGCCCGAAAGGGGCGGGGCTGCCCGGGGCGGCACGGAGCAGAGAGCACTCGGGCGGGAAGGGAGGAGGGAGGAGGGCCGGGAAACGCGGGTGGAGGGTGTAATGGGAGGAAGCGGGACGCGGCCCGAATTCACCTGTGGATCCAGCTGGCCGAGGGGAGGGCGCGGCCCGCAGAGCAGACACAGCTCCAAGCCCGGCAGCAGCGTCAGGGTCAGAAGGCGGTGCGGGACCTGACACGGGGGGCGCGGGGTGAGCCGCGGGCCAGAGCTCCGTGCAAGCCCTGCCTCCTCGCGACTCTGCCTCTGGGTCTCCCCCCTTCGTGCACTGGTGCCCCAGGCCCCCCCCTTCCCTCTGCCGGGCCCACCCACTCACCGTGGGACTGCCGTGCGGCAGGTACACCGGGTAGTCCCGGGCGGCCTGCGGCGGCAGGGATCCCACCAGCCAGGGGAGTAGGACGGCCTCCGGCGTCCCCAGCCGCCACCAGCTTTCTGTTGCTGTCACCACCCGGCCCGCCACAAGGAGGCTGGCGAAGGCTGTGCCCGCAGCCTCCGCGAACCCGGAGAGGGCTTCCTGGGTTGGGAGACACGAAGAGGGGCACAGTGACGTCCCAGGGGGGCCAGGAGTGGGAACAGACCGGCAGACAATTCCCAGTTTGCCTTGTGGCCACGCTCCAGTGTCTCACCCTCCCTGGGCCTGGGCTCCGTCACCCCCACGTGCAGTTACAATCCCCAAGTCACAGCGTGAAGTTAAACAGGTGAGGCATCTACTGCCCTGCCCGCATGAGCTACTGAAGCCAACAATTACAGCAGCAGCTAAGGTTTACTGAGTCCTACTGTGCGCCAAGTAGGTACAATCAACCACCCTCAGGCTCCTGGAGGTGGCCATACCTGGTGAATCCACAAGAGCAGTATTTTTAAAAGGGTAAATAGAGATTCCCCAGACAGAAGGAACAGCATATGCTAAGGCAGGGAAGCTGAGAAATTGTTGAGATTTGTGGGACCCCCGAGGCAACTGGGCAAGGGGCTGGGGCTTTGTCCTGGGGAGCGGGGGAGGGGGGTGATGGAAGCCATGCTGTGCTAAGGGGAGGGGCTGGGTCAGATCTGGGTGTAAAAAGATCCTTCTGGGGCCAAGTGGGGGTTGGACTGGAAGTCCTGAGGATGGGAAGAGGTGGAGGCAATGGTCCAGGGGTAAGAGGATGAGGACTGGGATAGGCCCATAAAGACTTGGGTTTAAGAGTTCCCAAGGTTTCCCCAATACCTGAAAGAGGGATCCCTCTGGAGGAACCACACAGTCCACACACTGGGTCAGGTCTCCAATGAGCTCCGAGTCCCCCAGGAAGCTGTCAATGAGGCGGTAACAGGCCTACAGAGGGAGAAGGGAGCCACCTAGATCTGCTGCCTCCCCCTGAAAAAAGTGGCCCTTCTGGGTGGGCCTAGCTTAGGGTCAGAAAACTGAGCTGCCCCAAGAATCCATGGGGCAGGCTGCCCCAGGGGCTGCTGGGCACTGTCCTCCCCAAATATCAGTAGCCTCACCCTCAACTCCTTCTTCAGTCTTTCTACATTGCTGATGTTGGTCAGTTCTTCGAGTCCCACAAGAAGAACCTAGAAGAACCATATAAGAGAACAGGGGCCCTGGACATCTTAGAAGAAAGCAGGGGCTGGGACTGAGACTGAGGAAGAAGGGGGCTGGGGATCTGGACTCATGAGTCTGCGGGAGGAGGGACTGGGAGCCAGGATTCCTAGGTTTTGGAGGAGAAAGGTGCTGGGGGCTGGACTGCTGGGTCTGAGGGAGAAGGATGCTGAGAGTTCAGACTCCTTGGTTTGCAAAAGAGGCCTGGGGAGTCTCACCATGGCCCCAAACACCATCTGGAGCAGTCTCTCTAGTCTCAGCTCCGAGGTGCCCTCCTCAGATGACAGAACAATGAGGGTGATGCTGTGAGAAAGGAAGGTGAGAAGGAAGAATGAGTCCAGGCCAGGGAACAGGGCGGTGAGGATAGTAGTTTGCCCTTGATCCTGGCTGCTAGCTACATCCTCCTCCAGCATAACCCGCTTCTCAGACAGAGAAACTCGGAGATCAGGGAGGGTAACAGCTGGCCTTGGAGGGCTGCAAGGCCTTGAGGTCATATTCCACAGGGCCCAGTCCCTGCTGCAAGCTACCGCTTGGAGACCTGTCATGGAAGCTTTTCCACACCACGGTGGTGTCCTCGGTCCGCGCAGAGCTCAGCTGCACCTCGAGATTCTGCCCAAACATGTGGACTCCATTGAGGGAGCCGATGACAGAGAACGGGAGCTGTGGAAAGGTTGAGGACATTAGACAGGGGGCCCCAACCCCCTCCCCTTTCTAGATTCCCCTGGCACCTCCTGGTCAGGGAAACTGAGTTTTTGGTCTATTGCACCCCTCAGACTTCTAAACTCAACTCTGAAACGTCCCCAGCCCCTGCTCCCTGGAAGACCGAGTCCAAGCTCCTAACCCCCTTCCATTTCGGAGACCCAGGCGTCCGGAGCCCCACCTGCTGGCGGGCGGGAGCACCGCCGCGGCTGCTTCTGCAGAACAGAGGGACTCCGCTGGAGGCCGCGAGGCACAGCAGATGTACCGTGCCCTCCGTCCCCTCCTCCCCCATTTGGACCCCCCCCGCCCCAACCAATCCCTTGGTGAAAACGGTCAGTGCCAGTCTTGGAGAATGACCGTAGTCACACTAAATCTGGCTGCCATCCGAAACCGCCAGAGGGCGAGATGGGGAGCTGGTTGGAAGACTCCAACTCAAACCTCTCCTCTAACCCTATTCCAGCATCTCCCGGAAACCAGGTTAGGGTCGCTTCCTCCCCGACCGGAAGTCACCATGCCCTGAACAAAGATGGCGGGTTGTTGCTTGTACGTACGAGTAAAGCTTCGGAGTCTGTCCCCGAAGTGGTTTCGATTCTCGGCTGCTGAGCGGGGGTGGGGGGAAGGGAGGGAGGAGAGGGCTGAGACACCAAAACCAAAATTTGGGCACGGGTAAAGGAGGGGGTGGGTACCGAGAAGACCCCCTGGACCAAGTAGGTTGGGGGCGCCCGGCTTCAGGTCACGGTTCGGTCCGGAGTAAGGAGCTCACTTTGGGGCTCCGGAAAAGGTGAGAGAAACCATAAGCGCAGGAATTTCAGGCAGCTCCTGGGTAAGATAGCAAATCTAAGGACTATCTTGTTTCTGTTAAAATGTGTGTTTTCTTACTGTCCAACTCTGTCGCTTCACACGACTTATCCTCTTCCGGTTCAGCCTGGCCTCCCCCGTTCTGATCGATGGTCAGGTAACTTCCTTCTCTGCTGCCTCCTTCCCAGCTCTCTGGGACCCGACCTCACATTTTGTTGTTAATCCTCACCCGAGGATATTTTTTCCATTGATTTTTAGAGAGAGTGGAAGGGCGGGAGGGGGAGAGAGAGAAACATCTGATGTACATAGATTGGTTGCCTCCTGCACACGCCCTACCAGGGCCGGGGATGGAACCTGCGACCCAGGTCTGTGCCCTTGACGGAGAATCAAACCTGCGACCCTACGATGCACAGCCCGGCTCTCTAACCACTGAGCACACCAGCCAGGGCTAGACCTCACATTTTCTCAGCCTCTTTCCCTCATTCTCAACGTGAGATTAGACGTGTTGTCTCTGGGGCCACTTCAGTTTATGATCTGGGAAACCCTGGGCCTTGTTTCACTGCAAAGAAACAACTTAGCCGCTTGCATTTAGAGGGCTACCCTCTCTCCTACTACTTTCAGACACCCTCTCAGATGGAGGCTACCGGCTCCCACAGGCACTCTTCCTACATTCCATTTTTTAATTCTTTCGGGCCTTAATTTCCCTCATCAGGCAAGAACTCTCGCCGAAACCGGTTTGGCTCAGTGGATAGAGCGTCGGCCTGCAAACTGGAGGGTCCCGGGTTCGATTCCGGTCAAGGGCATGTGCCTTGGTTGCGGGCACGTCCCCTGTGGGGGGGTGCAGGAGACGGCTGTCTCATCGATGTTTCTGGCTCTCCCTTCCTCTCTGTAAAAAATCTATTAAAAATATATTTAAAAAGAAAAAAGAAAAAAAAGGACTCTCCTGGCTGGTTGCCCTTCCATCCTGGGATCCTGCTCTTGCTCCCTCCAACCTCCTTTGCTCATTCTTTCACACTGAGAAGATCCCTGGGGTCCTTGTCTCTGACATTCCAATACCCTCCCCCCCCATCGAGTAGTCCAGGCCGGTATTCCATAGGAGACCTCAAATTTCTCCCCAGAACGGCTGACCCAGGCTGGCCATACCACCCACTCGCCCTCTGGAGCCAGGATTTAGTGGAGAAATTTTCCAACCTTATTTGGGCAAAGGATCTGTGTTCCTATCAACTATTCTTCCAACCTGGAGATTGGGTTTAATCTAAAAATCTGCAGGGCCCGACCCGGTTTGGCTCAGTGGATAGAGTGTCGGCCTGTGGAATGAAGGGTCCCAGGGTTGTGGGCTCAATCCCCAGTAGGGGGCATGCAGGAGGCAGCCAGTCAATGATTCTCTTTCATCGTTGATGTTTCTATTTCTCTCTCCCTCTCCCTTCCTCTCTGAAAACAATAAAAATACATTGAAAAGGAAAAGAAAACTTATAAATGAATAAATAAAATAAATATCTGGAGGGAGAACGGCCCAAGGTCGGTAAGAGCACACATGGAAAGGGCCTTATTTAGTAATTCTAACTACCAAGTCTGCCCTTAAGTTGCAGGGAATAATGCCTTGGATCCGTCGCACCAGGGTAAAACAGGCGATGGGCCCAGAACCTGAGGCTACCCGGAACGCACGCTACTCCTGCGAGCCTGTATCAGACCTCAAGCCACTGTTCCGCAGGAATACCAACCAGGATATTAGCCCCTCCCGCCTCTCAAGCAGCCTCCAGCCCTTAGACTTCAGTACCTGAAAGAGAACCACATCAGTTGCTATGGTGCGGTTACCTGCTGAGACATACGTGGAGTTCTTAGGGCTCCTCCTCCTTTCCTGTTTTCCGCCAGCCAGTTTTGCTTTCCTACCTTGGGAGAGCAGTAGTTTGGTTAACATCTCCCAAATAGCCGCAGAAGGAAAAATAAAACATTGCTGGGTATGTCATCAACGTCCCCAAACATCCCCTTCTCAACCAGTAGCTCCAAGTAACACCACTTTCTTTTCTTTTTTTTTTTTTTTAATATATTTTTATTGATTTCAGAGAGGAAGAGAGAGGAAAAGAGAGATAGAAACTTCAATGCTGAGAGAGAATCATTGATCGGCTGCCTCCTGCATGCCCCACACTGGGGATGGAGCCCACAACCCAGGCATGTGCCCTTGACTGGAATCGAACCCGGGACCCTTCAGTCCGCAGGCTGACGCTCTATCCACTGAGTCAAACCGGCTAGGGCAGTAACCCCACTTTCAATCTGACCTCTGTCCCATAGGCTCCACGCTGCCCACTCACATTTGTCCTATTGGACAAAGACCCTTCTTTGATATGTAAACCTGGGGCCCTAGGCTAGCCTTTCCCTAAATTGCCCAAGGAAGGCCCGCCCCCGGACCCCTTCACACTATCCCCCAACAGTGGACTTCGACCACCACCAGACTGGGTATGCCCCGTGGCTGGCACAATCTCCTATATACCCAAAACAGTTTTCCAGCCCACTGGTGTGGCTCAGAGTGTTGACCTATGAACCAGGAGGTCATGGTTTGATTCCAGGTCAGGGCACATGTCCTGGTTTTGGGCTTAGCCCCCAGTAGGGGCTGTGCAGAAGACAGCTGATCAATGATTCTCATCATTGATGATTCTATCTCTCCCTCTCCCTCTCTGAAATTATATATATAATTTGAATGTATATATGTATGTGTGTGTGTGTGTATATATATATATATATATATATATATGTATGTATGTATATATATATATATATATATATATATATATATATGAAAAAGATTATCATGGGAAAGGGTTCATGTTAAAGAAGTTATGGATGGCTGACCTTTGTCCCTCAGCACCCCTCAAGATTGAGTGAAAATAAAGAGGGAAATCAATTATCCCACAAAAGATCTATTTAACCAGGCTGAGCCCCTACCCCACCCTAACTCTGTGTTTATCTTTGAGAACAGGAAGGCCTGCAGTTAATAGTTCCTTCGCAAGAAAGAACTAGTTAAAACGAGCTCAACTGGGGGAAACGCTCTGTAAAGTGTAAGATTGTTTAACCACTATGCTGTTAACCTGAAACTAATAATACAAAATAATACTGAATGTGAACTGTAATTGAGGAGGGAAAAAAAATACATCTAAGAGAAGGTGGCTGCCAAAGTGACCTGTAGAGACCGGAAATCTGATAAAGTCCATAGTAAATGACACACCTACAGGTGCCATGATAATTGACAATCACCATGACAACGATGGAAGGAACCACCAAAGGACAGAAAAAAGGCAGAATCTGGAAAAAACGGTTAATACCCCCCTCCCCCTTCTAAGTATCAACAGTTCCTGGATCCTGGGAGGAGAAGCCGATTTGAGAGCTAGGCTCTTGCTTTTTCATTGAATAAAGTTTGCACTGTTAATACTCTGGGTCTCTTATTGGCTTCATAACACAAAGAGGAAAAGAACCCAGTTTGGGGTCCTCGAAAAGAGGACTTTCATCTCTCAGGTAACAGTTTTGCTTCATTTATTTACAGATGATACTGAAGAGCCTGGCTTGAAGGCAGTGACCAGGCCAAGGTGTTGCCTAGCAACCACCAAGTGGGTAAATTGATAAACAGCTGTGCTCTACTCAAAGGTGGCCCTGGTGCCAAGGTGCTGCCTAGCAACCACCCATCAGCCTAATCTCCATCCTAAAGCTGTAAACAGCTCAAATATAGCCTCATGAGGAATCTTTATAGCACCTTTCCTTAGAGCAAAATCGAGAAAAACACCATCTCCTTCCTCCCCCTCCAGGATGGTTTGGTCCAGCAAGTGTTGCCTAGTAACCACCAAATGAGATGGTTGTTTTGTTGGGAGAAAAAGGAAGATGAAGTCCTTTAACAGAATCACAAAAATATTTTTGTAATGAATTTATATGATAGTGTGTCATGCAGAATGTGCAAATACTCATCCCCCCCAAATCCTTTCTCCAAAATAAAAAGTTGACAGTTTAACAAAATATCAACACGTTTTCACAAATATGATCACTGTGCTAATACTGACCCGAGTCCTGAGCCTTTGCGTCTATTTCTGCAGGTTGTCAGGAGTATTACCAATCTGGAACGAATTCAGCTGCCCTGGAAGAAGGCTCTTGCTTAGTGGGAGAACCAATCTTTTTATTTTTTATTATTTTATTTTATTTTTTTTGTATATAGGGCATAATATCACAGGAGGGTCACGGTATCCTGCCACCTGTTAGAAGTAAGCCCAAGTTGCTGTTGGATGTGTTCATCACAAAGGAGCCATTCTTCAGGCGAGATCTTTTTTTTTTTTTTAAATATATATATTTTTTATTGATTTCAGAAAGGAAGGGAGAGGAAGCTAGGAACATCAATGATGAGAATCGTTGATCAGCTGCCTCCTGCACGCCCCCTATTGGGGATCGAGCCGCAACCTGGGCATGTTCCCTTGACCAAAATCGAACCCGGGACTATTCAGTCCGCAAGCCCACACTCTATCCACTGAGCCAAACCAGCTAGGGGGGAGAACCAACCTTAAGTTTTCCAATTCACAGCTGCCTCCAGGCTCTTGGTAAGGCCACTGTAGCTTCCTGCCCCCAGCAGACAATTCTACTCCAACCTCTCTCTTTTTTTTTTTAAATTAACTTCTGGTTTGCTGTCTTTTTGAAGGAGGGTAGGATTCTTGAAGACCACCAATTTAAAAATCATTCATTCAACCAATCGTACATTTACCTTATCTAAGTAAAAGTTTTCTTATAGTTAAGAGGGCAGATTTTGATTTTAGGTACCATTTTAATCTTTTTACCTGTGAATCATTTTTCCTTTCTCCATTTTACTTTTTTTTTAAACCTTTCTTGTAGTTTTATTAAAAATTGAGTCACACTGGCATAAAAAAGGAGGGAACCAACTTAGATGAAAATAATTTGAGATATAATGTCTAAATATGCATTTGGTCTTTGTTTGGATCCTGATGCAAATGCAGCAATTAAAAAGTTGAGAGAATTGAGGAAATATGACTATGGATTTAGTGTTAGATGAAACTAAGAAATAATATTGTTAGGGTCTGATAATGGCAAAGTGGTTATGTTTTAAAAAAATACAGCTTTTTAGAGATGGCAGTTAAGCATGTAGAGATAAAATATGATGTTGAGGATTTAAAAAGCTTCAGCAAAGAAAAGAAAGAAGGAATGGATAACATAAATGTGACAAAATACTGATACTGCGACATGCAACAGATATGCACCATTTTAACAAATATTTACAATCTGCATTGGAACAAGTTGACCTGATTTACACCTGCACTGGACCACGTCTGAACCATCTGATTACACCAGCCCCCGGACATTACTCTTTCCAGTGTGAATTAACATGACAAAATAAAATGCTCTATCATTGCACTTTCCATTAGCACTTTTTACATGGACAATTTTCAGATGTTTATTTGCTATTTTTTAAAATATATGTTATTGATTTTTTAGAGAGAGGAAGGGAGAGGGATAGAGAGCTAGAAACATCGACCAGCTGCCTCCTGCACACCCCCTACTGGGGATGTGCCCGCAACCAAGGTACATGCCCTTGACCGGAATTGAACCTGGGACCTTTCAGTCCGCAGCCCGACGCTCTATCCACTGAACTAGACCGGTTTTGGCTATTTGCTATTTTAATTTGTGTGTGTGAGAAAAGCCTGCTTATAATACTTCCCATGAAAAAAAATGAAAGCATTTCTACTTTCCTAAGTTTTTATTTATTGGTAAGATGTATTTATATAGTACATTTCTGTCAACAAGTAAGTTACACTGACTTTCCCAGTTGGTCGTATTTTTTTCCCCAACTTGTTTTATGGAGTCTTTTGCGAACAAATCAATATTTTACGTTTTCTGGCTTTGCTGTGATGATAAGAAACTTTTTCCAAGTCTTCAGGATTATATAGTGTGTTTCTTTATTCCTCCAGATATTTTTACGGTTTCACTTGTTGCATTTACATTTTTAATTCACCTGGAATGTACTTATGTTCTAGGCCAGTTTCTGGCCCCTCTCCCAGAAGACAACTATCAAGTGTTGCCTGGCAACCTCCACTAGGGTTGGAGTTTGGCTTCTGGTGGTTGGGGGTGGGGCGTGGAAAAACAAAACAGCTGCAAAGCCTTCCGAGTTTAGGGCAACCTTAAAGCGTTGCCAAATCACCCGTCTCGGACGATGTGATTGGACCCTTCACACTTCCCATCTCCCAGCTCCAGAAAGAACTTAACTGAAAACCTGTGTTAGGGAAAAAAAAAAAAAAAAAAGGACAGCGTGAGCGTTGCATAGCAACCAGGTCTTCAGCCTCTTCCTTTTGAGAGCAGAGTCGGAACGAGAGCCCGCTCAAACATGACGGCCCACGGTGCCGCTTTCAATATATTTCGCTCTCAACAGTCCTACCAATGATTCATTCTTTCACATCAGGCCTCAGAGGCGTTCGCTATGCCCATTCTGAGCCTTGCACCCGGTGGGTGAGAACGGAGGAGGAACCGATCCGCCCTGGGTGCCCCGCACTAACAAGGCAGCGGGCGCGTCCCCAGCGGCACACAGCCTGCCGGCACGGGTGCACGCGCAGCGCAGGCGCACAGCCTCCCGGCGCGGGTGCACGCGCAGCGCAGGCGCACAGCCTCCCGGCGCGGGTGCACGCGCAGCGCAGGCGCACAGCCTCCCGGCGCGGGTGCACGCGCAGCGCAGGCGCACAGCCTCCCGGCGCGGGTGCACGCGCAGCGCAGGCGCACAGCCTCCCGACACGGGTGCACGCGCAGCGTAGGCGCTCAGCCTTTCGGCGCGGGTGCACGGACAGCGCAGGCGCACTTCCGCTCAGCTCGCGGAGGCTTCTGCCGCGGTGGCGTCTAGCTCGCGGGGAATGGTCCCCGGGTCCGAGGGCCCGGCTCGCGCCGGGGGCCTGGTAGCTGACGTGGTGTTCGTGATTGAGGGCACAGCCAACCTGGGGCCCTACTTCGAGGGGCTCCGCAAGCACTACCTGCTCCCGGCCATCGAGTGAGTACCATTTCCACAACTCCGGCCCCGCCCTCCGACTTTCGTTTTTCACAGCCACTTGCCTGACCCCGACTTTTCACCTCCGACCCTCACAGGTATTTCAATGGTGGTCCTCCCGCCGAGACGGACTTCGGGGGAGACGTGAGTCTTGGGACTCTTGAGACTGAGGGAGGAGGGGTTGGAGTCCGGACCTCTGGGTCTGAGGGAGGAGGGGCTGGGGGCCTGGACGCCTGGGTCTGAGGGAGGAAGGGCTGGGGGCCTGGAGTCCTGGGTCTGAGGGAGGAGGGGCTGGGGGCCTGGACTCCTGGGTCTGAGGGAGGAGGGCTGGGGGCCTGGACTCCTGGGTCTGAGGGAGGAGGGGCTGGGGGCCTGGACTCCTGGGTCTGAGGGAGGAGGGGCTGGGGGCCTGGACTCCTGGGTCTGAGGGAGGAGGGCTGGGGGCCTGGACTCCTGGGTCTGAGGGAGGAGGGGCTGGGGGCCTGGACTCCTGGGTCTGAGGGAGGAGGGCCTGGGGGCTTGGAGTCCTGGGTCTGAGGGAGGAGGGGCTGGGGGCCTGGACCCCTGGGTCTGAGGGAGGAGGGGCTGGGGGCCTGGACGCCTGGGTCTGAGGGAGGAGGGGCTGGGGGCCTGGAGTCCTGGGTCTGAGGGAGGAGGGGCTGGGGGCCTGGACTCCTGGGTCTGAGGGAGGAGGGCCTGGGGGCTTGGAGTCCTGGGTCTGAGGGAGGAGGGGATGGGGGCCTGGACTCCTGGGTCAGAGGGAGGAGGGGCTGGGGGCCTGGACTCCTGGGTCTGAGGGAGGAGGGGATGGGGGCCTGGACTCCTGGGTCAGAGGGAGGAGGGGCTGGGGCCACTACTTTCTCTGAGGTCGCAGATGAAGAGCCCCTCTCCTCCTCTCCTAGTATGGGGGTACCCAGTACAGCCTCGTGGTGTTCAACACGGTGGACTGCGCTCCCGAGTCCTATGTACAGTGTCACGCTCCCACCAGCAGCGCCTATGAGTTTGTCACCTGGCTCGATGGCATTAAGTGAGCTTTTCCCTGTGCTTGGGGTGGGTTGGGGGACCCTGTGAGGGACCGTGAACGGGTGGGGTCACACTGGGTGGCTGAAAGGCCTGAGTGTGTGTTTGGGGAATTGTGTTTTTTTTCATAAGTGACTTCCGTGGTGGGTTCTGTGCACTTGGTGATTTTGCCATTTGGTTTGGAAGTAGAAACGCTTGCCTCAAGGCGGCCTTGAGCTCCAGGACCCCCTTGGCACTCCGTGTGTGATTCTCCCCTTTCTGTCTGCTGTTTCTCATCTCTACGCCAGTCCTCCTTTTTCAGGGCTCATTGAAGCCCGAGTGCAGGGGGCAGGGGCTAGGCCTGGACGGGTCCCTCTGTGCTTTGAATGGAATTTCGTTGGTTAACGTTGCAGACTCCTGCAAGTGCACACAGCCTGGAGCCAAACCGCAGGGGAAGTCCCAGACCAGGGGTCCCTGTCCTCTCTGTGCCTAATGTAACTATCTTTAAGGGGTGTGTGTGTTAATAAGACAGACGGTTCCTGACTTAAGATTTTTTCCACTTTATGATGGTGCAACAGCGATAGGCATTCAATAAAAACCAGCCAGGTAAAGCTATATGTCCGGGAGGTTAAATGCATTTTGAACTTGGGATATTTTCAACTGACGATGGTTTTCCTTGGATGTAAGTTCAGGAGCATCTGTACTTGTATTAGTTATTTGTTGTACTACTTATCCGTTGACGTGTAAGAGGTTACCCCAAGACTTAGTGCCTTAAAAACAAACATGTATTATCTCATGCAGATTCTGTAAGAAACTCAGGGGTAGCTTAGCTGGATAGTTCTTGCTCAGGGTCTCGCATGAAGTTGCAGTCACCAGAGGTTTGATTGCTTCTCGGAGGATCCGTTTCCCAGGCGGCTCACGCTGTGACTTAGGCTGGAGGGCCCACAGCCTTGCTGGCCGTTTGCCACAAGGGCTCCTGTCCGCCCAGCATGGCAGCTGGCTTTCCTCAAACAGCAGCCCACCAGAGAGAGCAAAGAGGAAGCCATTTTTAAAATCAAGTCTTGGAAGTCATACATCATCACTTCTGCCTCATTCTGTTTGATGCACAAGTCAGTCGTAGTCAGTGTTTGAGGCGCGTGAGGAGCAGGAGGTGGAGATCGGGGGGCCTGGCTACCATGACTTCATAGGGATGCATTGGGGATGAAATGAGTTGATGATTTAAATCAGTGCCTGGCGTGTATTATGTGCTACCTGAGTGTTTGCTGTTATTTTGTGTCTCAGTTTCTTGGTTTGCAAATGGATGGCAGTAGTTCGTATCCCAGTATTGTTGGGAGGATCACAGGAGCTAGTCTTTGTCCTGTGTTAAGCTCGGGTCTGGTCTGTGGTCAGAGCCCGTGAAACAGCACCCTTCATTACATTCCTTCAGCAAATGTTTGCTTTGTTCCGGGCTGTGTGCTGGACTGGGTGCTGAAGGCTCAGTGGACAGGTGACGCCTGTACTTCCCTCGTGGTCATTAGAATTCGTGGTCAGGGTAGAGCAGTGGTTTTCCACCTCTGCGCTGTTGGTGCAGATGATTCCTTGTTATGGGTGCTGTCTTGTGCATCATTCAGCAGCACCCTTGGCCTCTACCCACCAAATGTCAGTCACTTTCCTCCAAACTGTGACAAACCAGAATGTCTTCAGACATTGTCAAATGTCCCTGGGGGTAAAACCAACCCCAGTTGAGAGCAGCTGGGCTAGACTGTGGTAGGTAAGACATGAACAGTGTTAAATGGGGTTCCTTGGGGCCTGAGTCCAAGTCTGATGTCCCTCAATTTCTAGCACAGGAGGCCTGGCACAAAGGGAGTGAATGAATTAATGCCCAGAATGCACTTCATCCTCTGACTCTCCCTGGTAAACTATAGGCCAGACCCAACTCCAGTGCCCTTTCCCTGATTCTGACAAGCAGCCAGTTGCTCCCTCTTTTGCCCCCATTACTTCAAGGTGTTCACTTGTCACAGCCCCACACCCATCTTTGGATTGTGAATGTCCAGGACCCTGGGTGTTTGCTTCCAGCCGGGGCCTGGCACCCAGAGGCCTCAGGAAACCTTGGCTGAATAAATGAATGAGTGAAAGCTATAGGAAGGAAAATCACCAAGAGACCAAGTCTTCTGATGGGTGTTGAAGTATCGGGAAAAGCAGTCAAACCCCCTTAATTAAAAATTTCAAGGGCACTAGGAAGTTAAGAGAAATGTTTTCTTTATATGTATAAATATACATATATTTTTTTTATAGATTGATTTTTCATTTTTAAAGCTTTATTTATTGATTGATTTTAGCGAGAGAGGAAGGGAGAGACAGAGACACACTGATGTGTTGTTCCACTTTATGTATCATTGGTTGGTTCTTGTATGTGCTCTGACTAGGGCTCGAATCCACAACCTTGGCATATCGGGATGATGCTCTGACCAACCGAGCTACTAGGCCAGGGCTGGGACGTGCTTTCTGAATACCTTCATCACAATCCACCTTCCCCATTCATCTTAGATACACTGTATCTTCAAGCAACTGAGAATGCTTTGTGTGCTGTGTGCGCACTGCAGGATCCTCTCAATCTGTTGATAAACATTTTAAGCTATTATTTGACATTCACTGTCGTCACTGTTTTTATCGAGTCCTATGTAACCATCTGAATTCAGTTTCTGAGATGCTCCAGGCAGGTCTGTAACAGAGATCACAAAGAGAGTCGGCAAGTTTTGTTCACACTTGGGGAAATCTTATCTTCTCGGGAAGGTCGGGAACTTCGGGAACAAAGCATGCAGTGTGACTTTTGAACGGCCTTGGTTTGGGAAGATTCATTTCTGATGTTACATTTCCTGTCTTACAAAAGAGGCAGTTCCCCCCTCCTACGGCTTGTGACTCAGGTCAGAAAGAAGAACTTAGAAGGAAAAGAGCCCTTGCAGTCTCCCCATGGCACTGTGGCAGTCATTCGTTCATTCATTCATTCATTCAGCAGACATTTGTAGAGCAAACTGTCCTAGGCACTGAGGAGTCAGGCACGCAAGACAGGCAAGGTCCTGACCCTCTTGGGCGGGGGACCTGGCACGCAGGGAGCCCTCAGTCAGGGCTGGCTGCTGATCACATTCATTCACTGGACCTGTACCTCCGGGGCCTCCGGGGACCTACTAGCTGGTGAAAGTGGGCAATGCAGATTTTGAGGTTATGACATTGGGCGGGACAAATGGGGCAAGTGAGAGGGCAAGGAAGCAGTAAAAGAGCACCCAGAGTGCTTTCAGTTTGTTTTTTATTCGTGTCTGTGTCAGCGGGGTTATTTGGAGCTAAAGTGTATCATAGATTTTATATTTATTTATTTATTTTTAAAATGTTAATAATTTCAGAGAGGAAGGGGGAAGGAGAAAAAGAAACATCAATGGTGAGAGAGAATCATGGATCGGCTGCCTCCTGCACACCCCACACTGGGGATTGAGCCTACAACCTGGGCATGTGCCCTGACCAGGAATCGAACCGTGACCTCCTGGTTCATAGGTCTACGCTCAACCACTGAGCCACACCAGCTGGGCTCCCCTCTCCCCCCCACTGATTTCAGAGAGGGAGAGAAATGGAAACATCAACGATGAGAGAGAGTCCTTGATCTGTTGCCTCCTGCAACCCAGGCATGTGCCCTGATGGAGAATCGAACTGTGACCTCCTGGTTCATGGATGGACACTCAATCACTGAGCCATGCTGGCCAGGCAACTTTATGATATTGAAAACATTTTACAACTGACCGTATTTTTCCTTGCTCCCCATTTTCAAGTTGTTCTCATTTCTTGGGCAGAATATTTGTTACATATCTTTCTCTGAGTTGGTAACAGATTGCTCATGCTCTGTGTTCAGTAAGGAACAACTTTTAGGATCTCAAAGTGGTTGGTTGGTCACACGTTCCCTCATAAATTACATTTTTAAATTGAGCTGAAATTTACATCGCAAAAGTAATCATTTAGAAGTGAATAATTCAGCTCGGCTGGTGTGGCCCAGTGGTTGAGTGTTGACCCATGAACCAAGAGGTCAGGGTTCAATTCCCCGTCAGAGCACATACCTGGGTTTTGGGCAGCTGACCAGTGATTTTTTTCTCTTCACTATTGTTTCTATCCCCCTCTCCCTTTCCTTTCCTCTCTCTGAAATCAATTAAACAATAATAGCTCTAGCCAGTTTGGCTCAGTGGATAGAGTGTCGGCCTGCGGACTAAGGAGTTGCAGATTCTATTCTGATCAAGGGCATATGCCTGCGTTGTGGGCTTGATCCCCAGTGGGGGGCATGCAGGAGGCAGCCGATCAATGCTTCTCTTTCATCATTTATGTTTCTCTCTCTCTCTTCCTCTCCCTTCCTTTCTGAAATCAATAAAAATATATTAACAACAACAACATATAAAAGTGAACAATTCAGTGACATTTAGGTACATTCACAATGTTGTGCAACCACTGCCCCTGTCTAGTTCCAAAACGTTTTCATCACCTAAAAGGAGAACTCGTGTGCATAGAGGGATTGCTCCCTTTCTCTTCCCCACACCTCTCCCCCCTCCCCCCCAGCACCAGCCTGGGCACTTGAGGCTCGAGTCTCAGGCCCACAAAACGGTGGTTTGACTCCTTTCAGAACAGCAAGCTGGCATTTAGGTGGATCCAGGGTTGGTTCATTCACTAGGGTCTGTCCCAGCGAGGTGGCGTTAAAATTCCTGTGTAAAACAGGGTCTTGGTGGTGAGGAAGAGGAGGATTGGGGGTGGCCAGGAGCCGTGGCCGGGCTGAGCGCCCTGAGGGGAAAGGACGAGGTCACTGAGCTCTCAGGGTAGATTGGGGCACAGGGGGAGAGCCTGCAGCTGGGAAGAGCTCAGGGGGAACGTGGCCGTGGAGACCCTCTGCCAGGCGGCTAGGATGCTCTCTGATTCAGCGGGTTTCTGAGACCCTGGGTGTCTTCGGACACATTCCTAGTGATGGCTCCGTCCAGTCGGTCTCCTTCCCTGACCTGCCGTAAAGAACTACTAAAAACGTGGCTCAGAACAGCGGGATGTGGTGTCGCAGGTCAGGAGCCAGGAGTCCGAGCTCAGGGCTGGGCAGGGCCTGATGCTCTCTGGAGCCCTCCTGTCTCTTCCAGCTTCTGGTCACCCAAACATTGCTTGCTTGGTGGCAGTGTCACGCGAGTCTCCACATGGTGTTCTCCCTGTGTCTCTACGTCATCTTTTCCTCTAAGCGTGTCTGTCTGTTCCCCCTTTTTATAAGACACGGGTCATATTGGATGCGGGCCCTTCCCACAGTGTGGCCTGAGCACCTCTGTGAAGGTCCTGTTTTCAGATGACATGCATTCTGAGGAACTGGGGTTAGGACCTCAACATGTCTCCTCCTGGGGACACAATTCAGCCCATAAACTGCGGGGAGAGGGGCCTCTGTTCCAGGCTGGGAAGGTGAGGCTGGGGCTGGCTTTGAAGATGGAGAGATGGCCGAGGCGGGGGGTGCACAGGGATGGGGATCCCGGGCCCTTTCCCTGTCCGTCCTCTGATGGGGCCTCTTCCCGGAGAGACTCCCTCGCAGGAGATGACAAATGTCCCCTGTCCCCATTCTTTGGCCTGGCACTGCCAGCACTGGGGACAGAGCAGGGAACGCAACAGTGTCCCCATCCCAAGGCTCACAGTCCAGTGCTGGGTAGGGGGTGGCACGGGTGCAGGTTCTTAAGTGTGGCCTGGGGGCTGCAGGGACCCCTGAGGGCTGACAGCCTGGCCTCGTGCAGGTTCATGGGCGGGGGTGGCGAGAGCTGCAGCCTCATCGCGGAAGGCCTCAGCACGGCCCTGCAGCTGTTCGATGACTTCAAGAAGATGCGAGAGCAGATGTGAGTGCACCCGGTGTGGGGTCTGTCCCGTGTTGGTCTCTGTCCACTTGGCTCAGACCCCCCTGTGCCTGTCGCAGGACTCCACCCCCATCTCACATTGGGGAGTTAGGGCTGGGAATCGGGAAGGGGTGTCGGGCTCCTATCTCCCCTGTGCGCTGTCTGACTTGGGGTCAGTCTGGGACCTCAGAGCCTCAGTGTTCTCAGCTGTAAAGTGGGGCCATTCCTCCTGACTTCCCGTGGGGCGGAGTCCTTGTACCTCTGCTGTGCGGGGTCTGGGTCCCTTTTCAGGGCCTTGTTGCCACCTGCTCCACATCTGTCCTTGTTCCCGGCAGTGGCCAGACACACCGCGTCTGCCTCCTCATCTGTAACTCGCCCCCATACCTGCTGCCCGCTGTTGAGAGCACCACGTACTCTGGGTGCACAACGGAAAGTCTCGTGCAAAAGATTGGGGAGGTGAGGACGCCCCGGTGTTGGGGGAGGAGGGCTGGGGCTGGACTTTCGGCTCATTTAGGTCTGGTGGTCCCCTGTCCCAAAGCCTGATGGGAATCTGGTTTTAGGGTCCGTGCCGTCCAGCGTCCAGCCACCTAGCAGGTGTGGGTAGTAGCCTGGGGGTTGGCTCCTGTGGCCCAGTCCTTACTACTTGTCCCCTCTCCTGCAGCGAGGGATCCACTTCTCCATCGTGTCCCCTCGGAAGCTGCCTGCCCTGCGGCTTCTGTTCGAAAAGGCAGCCCCCCCGGCCATGCTGGAGCCACTGCAGCCGCCAGCAGACGTGAGCCAGGACCCACGGCACATGGTGCTGGTGCGGGGACTCGTGCTACCAGGTGAGGCCCGCTCGCCGCTGTGGGATGGGGTTGTTCTCGCCGCTGACTCCCTCTGACTTGGATTTCCTTTCTCTCAAACCACTTCTCATGGGGCTCCATTGTCCATCCTCGGCGCTCAGTCGGGGGTGGCTCGGCCCCAGGCCCCCTCCAGCCAAAGCAGCCTGTCTCCCTGCCTCCAGCTCCATCCTCGAGTGCTGCGCTCTCGGCAGCCCCCCAGCAGCCTCTGCCCTCCGTCCCCCAGCAGTACCAGGTACGGACACCACCAGGAAGGGACATGCTTCTGGGGCCTGTGGGAGCCCTGCCCCTTGGAAGAGACCTGGTTGGATGCTGGGACTTGGGGAGTGATGGGGTTTCCCTTGAGATGTGCAGAGGGTGGGACTCTTGGGGGGCGAGGAATCATGTCCCTGTGGGGCGATGGGAGTCATGAGCTCCTGTGATATTGGAGTCGGGGTGCCTGTGCCTTGTGAGGGGGGGCGGTGGCCCCATGTGACACCAGGACTGGGGTGCATGGTCCTCATCAGCCCGTCCCCTCCATTTCCAGGTGCCCGGGAACTTGAGCGCAGCTCAGGTGGCTGCCCAGAATGCAGTGGAGGCTGCCAAGAACCAGAAGGCTGGGCTGGGCCCGCGCTGTGAGTCCAGGGCCGACGATACAGGGCAGGGGTGGCGGGGGCGGCCAGACCTCTCTCCCAGGGCACCTGCCCCACCTCTTCCCTTGGTGTCTCGCAGTCTCACCCATCAACCCTCTCCAGCAAGCGGCTCCAGGAGTGGGTCCCCCCTTCAGCCAGGCCCAGGCCCCTTCACTGCCACAGGGGCCACCTGGTGCCCCCAAGCCGTCTCCCACTTCCCAGCCCAACCTGGTCTCCACGGTGGCTCCTGTTCAGGGCCTGGCCCCCACTGCACAGCCTGGGGCACCATCCATGGTAGGTGTCTGTATGCCTCCCACTTGCTGCCGCTGCCCTGCTCCCCCGTCTGCCCCGCTCCCCCGTCTGCCCCAGGCTAGCACAGTGCAGAGGACAAGCAATTTGCCTGCCTGAGGAGGGCCCAGGGCGTGGGTGTGGTTCCTGGTGGATGAAGACGATCCCACGGGCTCCTGCTCTGAGTCCTGGAATCTTACAGGACCAGAGTGTTTATATCCCAGGGATGGCCACGGGGATACAGAGGAAGAGGCCTTTGTCCAGTTCTTGCTGGCCTGTCTCTCTCTCAGGACAGCCCCTCCTAGGAGCTGGTCTGACCCCCACCCCACCCTCCTTTCTCCCTTCTAGCAGGCGGGCACGGTCGCCCCAGGTGGGGTGAGTGGCCCTTCCCCAGCCCAGCTAGGGGCCTCGGCCCTCGGTGGGCAGCAGTCCGTCTCCAACAAGCTCCTGGCCTGGAGTGGGGTCCTCGAGTGGCAGGAGGTGAGTTGGCTGGAGGAGTCCTGGGCAGGTGGATCATAGGGCCGGGCCTGGTGGAGGGCAGGGCGAGACCAGGGCCGCCACAGGGTCATGGCCTTGTGGTCCCCAATTAGTCCCCAGGACGCCAGGTTCGGGACTAAGGAGGTGGTAAGAATTGTATTGCAGGTGAAGAACCGAGGCGTCTCAGATTCTGGGTACAGACGGACCCAGGGGGTGGTGGCATGAAGGAGACAGAGGGTTGTGGGATTTGGGGGCAAGAGGAAGAGCCCAACATTTGTGGAAGACTAGAGAATTGTGGGATTGATGGTAATAAGGAAGGGCCCAGGGTTCTTGGGACTGAAACTTGGGGAGATCCTGAGCTTTGGGGCTCCCAGGGTTGGGCAGGAGGGAGTGAGGGGACTGAGACTTGGGCCCCTCTGGCTGTGATATGCCTCTCTTTCCCCCTCAGAAACCCAAACCTGCCTCCGTGGACGCCAACACCAAGCTGACGCGGTCACTGCCTTGCCAGGTCTACGTCAATCACGGCGAGAACCTGTAGGTGACTGTCAGGGGGTGTGGTGGGCTGGGGTTTGCATCCTCCTGACACCTCTCTTCGCATCGCCCCCAGGAAAACAGAGCAGTGGCCCCAGAAACTGATCATGCAGCTCATCCCCCAGCAGCTGCTGGTGAGTGGCAGGCGGGAGCAGCCCCAACCCCTGCCCATTCCCTCTTCCCTCATCCCTCCCTCTTCCCTCATCCCTCCCTCTTCCCTCATCCCTCCCCTCTTCCCTCATCCCTCCCCTCTTCCCTCATCCCTCCCCTCTTCCCTCATCCCTCATCCCTCCCCTCTTCCCTCATCCCTCCCCTCTTCCCTCATCCCTCCCCTCTTCCCTCATCCCTCCCCTCTTCCCTCATCCCTCCCCTCTTCCCTCATCCCTCCCCTCTTCCCTCATCCCTCTCCTGCCCCTTCCGCCTGTGCTCCCCTCACTTCCCCACTCCACGTGCTGTGTCTCCCCAGACCACGCTGGGCCCCTTGTTCCGGAACTCAAGGATGGTCCAGTTTCATTTCACCAACAAGGACCTGGAGTCCCTCAAAGGCCTCTACCGCATCATGGGCAACGGCTTTGTGAGTCCTGGACCGGGGGAGACCCAGGGTGCTGACTCTGTTCCGGTTGGTGGGCTTTGCGAGCTTGGCCTGCTCAGCCTTCTTCCAGAGCCTCAGCTCGCTTTATAACTATAATATGTGCCAGGCGGGATTCCGTTCCATGTTACAGTGTGACAGGAGCAATTGGGAAGGAGTTGGCTCTGACAGGTTTACTGGGTGTATTGGTTTTCTGGGGCTGAGAACAACAGAAGTTTATGCTCACAGTTCTGGAAACCAGCAGTCCGAAATCCAGGGTCAGCGGCGCAGGACCCCTCGTGGCCTCCTGCAGCCGGCAGCCCCGGCGTTGGCTTCAGGCAGTACTACTCGTGTCTGCCTCCATCTTCTCATGGCCAGCCTCTCGCTGTGTCTGTGCCCGTGCCTGCACGTGGCGTTCTCCCTGTGTGTGTCCTGCTTGCTTGCTTTTTTTATAGCAAAGGGTGGAAATTTATCGAGAAACAAGCAGACTCCCACGTAGGGGGGGGAAAGAGTCCCCTGTCCTGCTGTCTCATATGGACACCAGTCATTGGATTAAGGCCCACTCTAATGACTGGTTTTAACTCGTCACATCTGCAAGGACCTTACTTCCAAATAAGGTCACATGTATTTTTGGAGGACAATTCAACTTACAGCACGGAGGGATGTCTCCCTACATGGGAACAGATCCAGTTGTTGAGTACGTCCCGTGGACCCAGCACTTCTCCAGGAGAGGGAACTTTTGGAGGCTTACCTCATGGAATCCTCAGGAACATTCTGCAGAAGCGATCCTCAGCGTTAGGAATGCTGCCAGCTACAGACAACATAAACCCAACCAGCAGAGTTTTTAGAACAAATAGATGATTGGGGTGGGGGCCTAGGACAATGTTCTCTCTCCTGGTTCTGTGGGTAGACTGGGCTCAGCGGGCTAGTCTCGCTTGGGAACTTTTCTGGGGTTGTCATCAGATGATGGCTGAGAATAGTCATCTATCTGAAAGCTCAAATGGGCTAGAGGCTCAAGGTTCACTCACATAGTACAGGCTGTCGGCTCGGGGCTCAGCTCAGCCTGGCCCTCAGAGTGCCCACGTGGCCTCTGCATGTGACTTGGGCTTCCTCACAGCATGGCAGCTGGCTTCTGAGAAGGATGTCCCCAGAGTGAGCACCGTACAAGCAGGCATTTTTAAAAAAATCTATTTTATTGATTTTTTACAGAGAGGAAGGGAGAGGGATAGAGAGTTAGAAACCTCGATGAGAGAGAAACATCAATCAGCTGCCTCCTGCACCGCCCCCACTGGGGATGTGCCCGCAACCAAGGTACATGCCCTTGACCGGAATCAAACCTGGGTCCTTTCAGTCCACAGGCCGACGCTCTATCCACTGAGCCAAACCGGTCAGGGCCAGGCATTTGTTTTTGACACACAGCAGGACGTCCAGAGGCAGGCAGCTGTTGGAGTTAATTTTGTAGCCCCAGGATGTCTGGGCCAAGATTCTGTTGGCTTCTCTCTTATGGTCACAAGATGGTCTTGAAGCTCCAGGCATCTTGCGTGACTTGATGCAGGAAGGCAAGAAGAAAGTGTGGCATCCATCATGTATCCCTGTCTCTTCAGGAAAGCAGACACTTCCCCACGCCCCCAAGCAGGCTTCATTTCTGGGGCAGATGCAGGGCTCTGGGGCCTAGCAGGTGGGGAGGGCAGCTAGCAGGATCTGCCTCAGATGAGAAACCAAAGCTCAGAGAGATAAACTCACTTGGCCAAGGTCCCAGAGGTGGCACTTCAACTTCGTCAGCCCCACCTCCCTCAAGAGCCCCTGTTCCGAGCTTCCGTGTATTATGGTCTCACTTCACGTTTGATAACGTTTTCTGGGCACTTCCTGTGTGTCCATCTACAGCCAGGTTGCCTGGTGTGCGTGGTGTGATGTTAGTACTGTTGTCCTCCGTTCTCGATGGCAGAGGCTGAGGCCAGGAAGGGTGTGGCTATCCCCTAAGGGTCTTGCATCCCTTGGGTCCGATGTGCTTCAGGTGCCCGCTCTGTGCTGAAGCCCCTCCCCCTCAGCGTGAACCCTCCCAGCAGCCTCACGAGGTGGTGGTGGGGGGTCAAGGTTGCAGAGCCAGGACCCAGCCCCATGTTTGGGCCTGGCCCCGTCCTTCGGGGCTCTCAGCGCTCCTTTAAGCAACTCAGTTTGTTTCTGGAGCAACTTCAAGCAATGCTCCAGTCTCCTCAGCCTTTCACAGCAGAAATCTCGCCTCTTCTTGACTGGGGCTCCTAGGATCTTCTAGAACCAGGAGGGTGGAATACCTCCTGCAGGGTGTGACTGTTTCTGATTCTCTACCCCTAGGCGGGCTGCGTGCACTTCCCCCACACGGCCCCCTGTGAGGTGCGTGTGCTCATGCTCCTGTACTCGTCCAAGAAGAAGATCTTCATGGGCCTCATCCCCTATGACCAGAGCGGCTTTGTCAATGGCATCCGCCAGGTTATCACCAACCACAAGCAGGTGCAGCAGCAGAAGCTGGAGCAGCAGCGCGGGGTGAGCAATGCAGGTCCCTGTCCCGTCCCCCCCTTCTAGGGCCTGCACACCTGGGCCCCAGAACTCATGGCCAACCCCCCAGGGACTTCTTGGGGCTCCAATACCAGCCACTTACTCCTCTCCCAAGACACAGGCATCCAGCTTCAGTCCCATCCCCACATTTCTTTGCGACCTTTCTCTCCCGTTTCAGTGTCCTCATGGAATCTCTAAGACACAGGCCCCTCCTGGGGACCTGGGAATGTAAAGTTTCCTTCCCAGACCCTTACCTTCAAAAAAATATTCCCAGCTCCTTAAAGGTTCCCCTTCAGGGCTCAGATCTCTGGCATGTGGAGTGATCCTCTCAGAGCCACTCCACACGCACTCAGCAACCTGCTCCTTCTCTCCCTGTACAGATGGGGGCGCAGCAGGCACCACCCGGGCTGGGCCCCATTCTGGAGGACCAGGCAAGGCCCTCACCGAATCTGGTGAGGACAAAGCCAGCAGGGTCAGGGTCAGGGCTGTGGAGGCCGAGGGGTCTGGAGTCTCTTGCTCACCCGCATTTCTTCCATTAGCTCCAGCTCCGTCCACCGCAGCCCCAGCCGCAGGGCACTGTGGGGGCCTCTGCAGCCGTAGGGCAGCCCCAGCCCCAGAGTGCTGCCCAGGCCCCCCCAGGCACTGCCCAAGGCCCTCCCGGAGCAGCTCCTGGCCCGCTCCCTCCTGGACCTATCCTTCGGCCCCAGAACCCTGGGGCCAATCCCCAACTGCGGAGCCTCCTCCTTAACCCACCGCCGGTGAGATTTGGGGTGAGGGGGGCAGCTGGGAACATGGGTCCTGGGCCGTGACAGTTGTAGACCTTTCATCTCGGAGGAGGGAGGTTGGCTTGATAAAAGGTGTGAGTAGGGCCCCACCAAAGGCTCCAGCCCCCCAGCTCCTGTCTGTGTGACTCCCATGGGCTTCTGCTGAGATTTCTTTGGGGAAAGACCCCACACAAATGACTGGCTGAGACATGCTCTGAGCACTTTCTGTGCCAGAGGCTTCGTGGTTGGGAGGGGTCTCCTCACTGGGGCTTCTGAGCCACATTTTTGTTCTCCCAGCCCCAGACCGGGGTGCCCCCACAGCAGGCTTCCCTTCACCACCTCCAGCCACCAGGGGCCCCTGCGCTGCTGCCCCCACCGCACCAGGGCCTGGGGCAGCCCCAGCTGGGACCCCCCCTCCTGCACCCGCCACCTGCCCAGTCCTGGCCTGCACAGCTTCCCCCGCGGGCTCCACTGCCAGGTAAGGAGGCCTGGGGGAGGCCAGGGTCTGGGCTGAGTGTCCCAGCAGCCCCTGGGCTGCAGCCCTAAGATTACCAAGAGCTCCTGGGAAGTCAAGTTCTGGAATTCAAGAAGAGTGCATCCCTGCTTGGCTTTTGGGGCGTTCTGAGGGTCAGGGGACCAAAAACCTAGAGGGCAAGAGCTCTCCCCATGATCACTTTCCTGCGTGTTCTCTGGGGTTTGCTGGGAAATGTAGGCTTAGGGCCAGAGAGATATCTTGGGGGATGGGCTTCCAAGGCATGTGGGAAACAGCACATTTATGGCCAGATGGGGCCAGAAAGCGCCTCTGATGGGTCCCCCCAGGGCTTTCTAGACAACTTAGTGCCTTGGACTAAGTTGAGGAGGAGGGAGAAAGCAGCCCCAGGGCCCTTCAGGGCCCCAGGGACGACTGGGAGATGCAGTCCCTTCCCCACCGCCCCCCCCCCCCCCCCAGGTCAGATGCTGCTGAGCGGGGGTCCCCGGGGCCCGGTCCCCCAGCCGGGCCTGCAGCCCAGCGTCATGGAGGACGACATCCTCATGGATCTCATCTGAACCCCCAACACCCAATAAAGTTCCTTTTAACACATGCCCCGGCTCCCGTCACTGTCGTCCCCCAGGACTGGGCAGGAGGAGACCGGGGGGAGACATCTCTGTCCTTGTTCTTGCTTCAGCAGACATCCGAGGCCCAGGCTGGTGACGCCTGGCCTCGGCAGTGAGTCAGGCGGTCTGGTACAGCCTGGCTCGGGGAGACACAGAGGCAGGCAGGCACCAGGTGGAGGGGGGCTCAGGCTCCAAACTGAGCAGCTTGAGGTTTGTCCTGGGGACACAAGAACCACAGAAGGCTATTAGCAGGGGACGGGCCTTGGTCTGCCAGGAGTCAGAAAAACGGAGGAGGCCGGGGGGATGGTTCAGGGGAGAGGAGAGTCCAGCGGAGAAGCTGGGCAGATTGGGGGCAGAAGGGGTGAGGCTGGGGACTGGTGTGCCATGTGAAGGAAGTTGGGGGTTTGGGGGCATTGAGGTGGGCTCCGGACCTGCACTGGGTGCTGGTAGGTGGTGGGGCTTCTCTGAGTTAGGGGACTGGGGGGAGGAGCCAGTGCTGAATGCTAATGGTTTAAGGTATGTCCAAGTGACAGCTGCCGTGGTGGGAGCTCATGACGTGTCCTTAGGAGATGTGTGTGTTTGGTGGTTGAAGTCACAGAGTGGACGAGATCACATGTGGAAAGAGGTCCCAGTCGGAGACCTACCCTCAGGGGCTTTGATAGAGGGACAGTGGGGCTGTCCCTGGGATGGAAACCCAGCAGGAAGCAGAGCGGGATGTGGTGAGGCAAGGGACCTGAAGGGTATCCTCAGAGACATGTCCGGGGGCAGCTGGTAATAGGCCCAGGTGTGGGGCATGTGGGTGGTCTCCCTGGAGGCAGAGAGTCAGCTGTCTATTGTCAAACTCTAGACCAGTGTTGCTCAGAGCGTGGTCCACTATGGACCACCAGCATCCACATTGTTTGGGACTCTGGTTAACATTAGATTCCTGGGCCCTGTCCTGGGAGAGAGGTTGCAATATGGTGGCCCATGGGCCACTCTACAGATGGGTTTTGTTTGGCCTTCCCTGTGTTAGCATACGTGGTATTTTTTTCCTAAAGAGTTAGTTGTAAAAATCAGGGTAATTCTTTCTCTCTCACACACAGACACACACACAAAATCTATAGTCTTGGCTTCTCTTGACAAGTCAGGAGATCTGGCACCCCTGGCCTGCCCTGTTGCCTAGCAACATGGGGCTGGAGCTGCCCCTTTCGATGGGGCGTGTGCTCTCTAATTCGCCACAGTCCCCACCACTCCCTCTTGGCTCTCCCACCTTTGTCACTGGGCTTGCCCTGTGGTTGTTCCTGTGGTAGTGTGCAGAGGAAAGTGAAATCTTTCTTGTACCCATGTCTCTATCAAAAGTGGCACAACCAAAGAGAGAACGAGAGGGCCCCGTGTTTCGAAAAAAATGGGAGCGAGACTATTTCTTTGTGGAAGTGAAGAACATGCCTACGTGTTTAATATGCAAAAAAATCATGTCTGTGTTGAAAGAGTACAACCTGAAACGTCATTATGAATCAAAGCACAGTAAGAACTTCGACCAGTATACAGACCAGACACGAGATGCGATCCTCAGTGAACTGAAAAAGGGCCTCAAGTGTCAGTAGGGTTTGGAAAGCCAACCATAGAAATGACGTGGCTGCCACATGCAGTCTCACAACGATGTGAAGAGAATTACCCGGGCATTAAAACCTCCGACACACGGCGAGTTTATAAAGGAGCAGAATGACGTGTCCTGGACAGAAGCACATCTGTTTGGGCCATTATTTAAGTCGAACAGGCGTTTATTTGCATTGTACGGTGTGTTGAAGAGAAATCAGAAGATTGACAAGTCCAATTGCTTGAAAGAGTCAAATCTATTGTGGCCTTTTCTATTTCTGCGCATGAACTACTTCCACCCAGTTAGCTTTATTTATTTGTGAAGTTTGAGAATTTTCATGTGACCGAAGAAGTCTGTGACATGGTGCCAGGGCAGGCCCAACACTGGGAAATGGCTTATTTTTGTGTATTTGCAGAAATGAGAAGTTTTACATAGACAGGTCCGAATTCCTAAGCACAGCCGCAGACAGTTGTGGTAATGTAATGATCTATGTCACAGGGGAACTGGTCAGGACTCCACAATCCAAGGTGGCTACGTTTGGTGAGGACAGTCAGGTGATTGTATCAGTCACCTGGAACTGAACTGTGCAAAGAAAGTCAGTGGAACACACCGTGATCGCCCTTGATGCGCTTCTGTACGTTAATCACAGGCAAGTTGATGGTGAACTTGAGCCAGTGCATTCCACAGAAGCTCTATGACCTGGTCGTCACATGATGTGTGGAAGAAGTCAGAACTGTTGCAACCAATTTACTTGGTTAATTTCCGATGAGGCAAAAGCCACACCTTGGTTTCCCTGTGAAAGTTGATCAAAGACTTTGGGTCAAGGTTATGACCCTTCTGAACACTTTTTCTGCGCAAGAACATTCACAAACAGCTACTTGAATGTATGATCATGTTTGCCCAGTCCTGGCAAAAAATGGGAAGCCATAAGCAAGGAATATTCTGAATCCGTTTCCTTTGCTGCAGTTGGCTTCCAGAAATGAAAGACATGACCCGGACCGTATTTACCCAAATTGTGGGGTTAAAGACCAAATTCCCCCGAAGGCTTTCTGCATCCAGACTCTATGAGAATGGACTAATATTGTCAGGTTGCCTTTGCTGGTCAACGCTGGTCGTGTGAATGCAGACCACACAGAGTAGTTACGGAACCACAGTGCAATAGGGTGCTGTCCAGGGGACTGCCGAGGGTCTCAGCTCCGCAGCTCTCCGGTAGCCGTCCTGAGTCTCCACGTTCGGAGGTTCCCATGTTGGTGAAAGGCGGTTTTCCGTTATGAAACTGAATCACATTAAACACCGCTCCCAGGATTCAAGGTTGAATTCTTTAGTGCTCATCCCACCGCGCCCCCCGGGCCTGACACTTGCCTTCTTGGCGCGGAAGGGATAATGTCAGCTTTCTGGCTTCAAACTCAAAGGAGCAAAAGAATTACAAAAGAGAAAATTTTAATAATTAGATCTATTTTTCAATTTGTATTTTTTCAACTTTGAATTTGAAATATAAACTCCAGTACCAAACATGTTTGTATTATGTTCCATGCATTCACCATAGTTCAGTAAAGATGCAATTTGATTATATTTCTGGCCGTTGACTTTTCTTATACCTGGCTAGTTCACTCATTTATGTGGCCTGCCTGGCTCCTGTAGGTATTTGAGTTTCTGATCCCTGCCCACAACTGTTGAGTTGAGTCTGGGGGAGGGAGGGAGGAGGGAAGGCTGGGGACTTGGAACAACTCCCTAGGTGATTCCCACACCAACGAAATGTGGAGTAGGAGACACTGGTGATAATTGACGAGGGAAAGTGGGTGTGGTTTCCCAGACAGTGTGTGTAGCAGGGGTTTCTGAAAACTCAGATGGCTTCACGGACCAGGCAGGTGATGGAAATGTGTGAAGCGGACGGGTGTAAGACGGTAGGGAATGATGGGGATTGTGGCGAACTTGGAGAGTGCTTGCCCCGCCCAAAGGCATTCAAATTAAAGACAAAACACACTGAGGACCAAACAAAAATCTGCTGGTGGGTCTAATGAGGCTGCTGGGCTGCCATTTGCGACCTCTGGAAGAAGGAGAAGACGTGAGGACAAGTACAGAGCCCCGAGAAAGACCCACGGGTGAGGGTCAGGCAGGGAGGGACCCAGAAGATGGGAGACCAGGCAAGAGTGTGCCGGAAGCTTGAGCGTTTCTGAAAAGAGAGTGATGGACAGTGTCCAAAGCTGCCAACGGAGGACAGTGGAGAGCAGCCAGCGCTGTCTCCACTGGGGTGGAGGGCACCCTGCAGGGAAACCCAGGTTTGGGTCCAGGACAAACTGAAGGAGAATAAATGTTTCCAAACGCTGGTTTGGTCGTCACGAGCCAGGGAGGCCCTCTGGACCTCAACCCCCAATTAGATCAACCTAAGGGACTATCAGGCTGGTCTCAGGTCCATATTCACGGGGTGACGCAGGAAGAAGCCCAGGGTTAAGATGCCCAAAGAGCGAGGAGAGATCTAGACGCAGAACTCCCTCCCCATTTCACAGTCCAGGTGAGGACGTCAGGCGGAAGTGCTTGGCGTGCTTGTTGGAGCCAGCCAGTGCCAACAGAGCAAATCTTTTCGGGACGTTTTTCTCTGAGTGCCAGATATCGATAAAACTGTGTAAGTGTAGAAATCAGCAAAAACCTTAGAACAGGAAGGTGAAAATTCCAGGTCCAGCACCAATGAGCTCTATGGCTTTGGGCAGTTCTTGTGCCTCTGCGGGCCTCAGTTTCCCCATATGTCAAGAAGTGACTTCCCTGTAGGATTGGCCACCTGGCAGGCTCAGCACAGTCGCCCGCAACAGAGAGCTGCTGTTAGCCACTGTTGTCGTCATTGGCCCAAAACACTCTTAGAAGGCAGGTGTGCTGGGCAAAACTTGTCAGAATCACCAGAGTGTCCCTGAAGGTTGTAACTGGGCCAGTGAATGACTGGAAACCTTTCTTTTTCTTTTCTTTTTTATTTTTTTAAGAGAGAGAGAGACAGAGACAGATATTGATTGGTTATTCCACTTAGTTATGCACTCGTTAGTTGATTCTTGCATGTTTAGGAATCAAACCCACAACCTTGGCATATCAGGACAATGCTCTTACGAATGGCTCCCTGGCCAGGGCCCAGAAACCTTTCATTTTTGACCAGTTTGCTTTTTGTCCATGTATCCAGAGCTGGAAGCAAGACTGAGAAATGGCCCTGGCTAGGTGGCTGGGTGGCTGGGAGCGTCGTCCCATGAACCAAAAGGTTGTATGTTCAGTTCCTGGTCAGGGCACATGTGTAGGTTGCAGCTTCAACCCCCCGTCAGACTGTGTACAGGAGGCAACCAATCGATGTTTCTCACATCTGGATGATTCTCTCTCTCTCTCTCTCAAATTAAAAAAAAAATGACTGAGAAATGCATGAGACTTTTCCCAAAGGAGCAGATCTGGCAAAAGTGGCAGAACATAAATTGAAAAAAAAATTTTAAGGCAAAAATGCTAAAACATCAACGCGCTAATAGTTGTGAACCTGTCTTGGGTGAGAAAAATGCCCACGCTCTGCCTCTATAAAGAAAAATTATGAGAAAAGAGACACCTTCTAAAAAGGTGTGTTTGTCTCAAGGTACACAGAACTCACTAATATAGGTTTTCCCACCATCTTGGGGATTTTATAAAATTAATACTAAAAATATATTGAGTTACACACATGTTCAGTTTCATAAAGATGAGAAAGCACCCACGTGTGTAGAACAAAAAGCGAAAGACCTTTCCTCCCACCCCTGCCCCAAGCACACTGAACAAGCCGCTCTGCCCAGAGGCAGGTCGGTCAGTTTGGCGTTGGAATTACATGCATGCGGTTGTAGACACACTTAGAGTTTCTTACATGTTTTACTTAAGTGGGTCATGTCTATGTTGACCTTTATTTTGCTTTTGTTTTCCCAGTCGAGTAATGGCCAACCATTCATGTCATTACATGTGACTCCCCTGTTTACATGGTTGCCATTGGCCGTGATTAGAGGGACACATTCCATTTCCACAAACCATCCCGTCTGTATGAGCTCCGTCGCCGTGTAACAGGCCCCACCACTCAGTGGCTGAAAACAACAGGTGTGGATAGTCTCACAGTTGCTCTGGGTCAGGGAGTCAGGCACAGCTTCGCTGGGGCCTCTGGCTCAAGGTCTCTCTCAAGGTTGTAGTCAAAGCTCAGCTGGGGGAGGGCCCACTTCCAAGCTCACTCCAGTGCGCTGGCGGGATTCACTTCTTCCCAGGAGACTGGCCTCGGGGCCTCCCTCCCTCTCGTGCCCTGTAGCCTCTTCATGGGGCAGCTCATCCCCCAGGTGGGCTGGCTTCTCTAGAAGTGAGAGAGGGCACCCCGGATGGAAGCTGCAGGCTTTTCGGGTCTTAGTCTTGGAAGTGCTAGGCCATCACTTTTGCGGTATTTTGTTCATTACAAGTCACTAGGTCCAGCCCACACTGAAGCTGAGAGGATTAAGGGTGTAATACCAGGAGGTGGGGACCATGGGGTCTTCTTGGAGGATGCTTGCCACACACTGTGGGCATTTGGCTAGCTGTGCAGTTTTTCACTATTATAAAAAACTAGAGGCCTGGTGCACGAATTTGTGCACAGGTGGGGTCTTGCAGCCCACAGGCAGGCCAGGGGGAGGGGACTTGAGAGGTTGACTGGCTTGCCCCGCCCCCGATTGGGGTGGTGGGGGCCAATCGGGGGTGGGGCCGGCCGGGGAAAGGAGCCCCAGGTTGTTGGTGGGTTGGCCCTGCCCTCTGGTCAAACTCTGGTTGAACTCCCAGTCAAGGGGACAATTTGCATATTACCCTTTTATTATATAGGATGCTGCAGAGGATAAGCATGTATTTTTTTTCTCACATGTGCAGGAATTCCTGTGTGATACATTCCTAGCAGCAAATATTTAAGGTTGAGGAGTATGCCAATTTTATTTTTGTTTATTTGACTATTTAAAAATTGAAGTTAGTTTTTTGCATATATAATACCTTCATTTGGTTCACACGTTGTTTCCAAAAGCAACCCAACACAGTCCCAGCTCCTTCGGGAAACCACCCATTTCTCGTGTGTCTTTTCTGAGATATGTATAAGCAGGTAAAAGCAAATAGCGAAATATATTCATTTTGTGGCTCTTCTCTCCAGCTCACTCTCACCAGCTCACAGAAGGAAGACTTGCTTCCCAGTCCTTGGTTTCCCTCTGTAGAATGGGGGTAAGATTGTCAACCTCATATCCTCGTGTGTGAGGATTCAGTGAGTTCTTAGGAAGTGTTTAATTTTTTAAAATATGTTTTTATTGATTTTAAAGAGAGAGGAAGGGAGAGGGGGAGAGAGAGCGAAACATCAATGAGAGAAATAACATTGATCAGCTACCTTCTGTATGCCCCCTACCCAAGATCCAGCCTGCAACCTGAGCACGTGTCCTGTGCCCTGACCGGGACTTGAACCTGTGACCTCGTGGTGCATGGGACGATGCTCAATCCACTGAGCAACACTGGCCAGGCTAACTTTTTTAAAAAGATTTATTTATTGATTTTTAGAGAGGGAGAAAGAGAGAAACATCGATTTGTTGTGCACTCATTCATGCATTGTACGTGCCCTGATGGGAGATTGAACCTGCACCCTTAGCATATTGAGATGACACTCTAACCACCTGAGCTACCCAACCAGAGCCTACTTAATTTTCTTTTCTTAATCCTCATCTGAAGATATGTTTTCATGGATCTTTTTTTAGAGAGAGAGGAAGCGGGGAAGAGAAAAAAAACATTGATCTATCGGTTGCCTCCCATATGGGTCCCAACAGGGATCGAGCCCACAACCTAGATATGTGCCCTCACCAGGAATTGCAGCCTTTTGGTTTATGGGACGATGCTCCAATCAATTGAGCCACCTGGCCAGGGCTTTTCTTTTTTTTTTTTGTAGAGATACTAGAAGGGAGGGGCAGGGGGGAGAGAAAGAGAGAGAGATGTGAGAAAGACTCATGGATTGATTGCCTCCCCACGTGCCCTGACTGGGAATCGAACCATGACCTCTTGGTTCATGGGTAAATGTTCAACCACTGAGCCACACCAGCCGGGCTGGGGTGCCGAGATTTTAAACTGACAACTGCCCAACTGCCCCCTCCAAAATACGTCTGGTATACCACCTCACTTACCAGCTCACAGAAGGAAGAGTCCCGGCGGGACACCTTACCTCTGAAGGTAAGGAGAAAGGCCTCTGGCTTGGGGTGGGGAGGTCGGCTTTACAACCCGAGCCTTTGGGTCAGTGCACGCTGGTGGCCGAGAGGCAGATGTGAGTGATGACAGGATGGGAAGGTCCTGGCCCCGAGCTGATGGCTGTGAGTGGGCTTCTGGCAGGAGGGAGAGAAAAGTGAGGTGTTTGCAGGTGGGGGCCAAGGGCTGCTGCTGGGACTATGCAGCCAGCCTTGAGACTTTCCCCTTGGCCTGTGCTCGAACCATGACCTCAGATTCTTGCCTCTCAATCCTTGGTTTCCCTCTGTAGGGTGGGGATAAGATTGTCAACCTCATATTCTCGTGTGAGGACTCAGTGAGTTCTTACGAAGTGTTTAAGAAATAATAACTATTATTGCTTTTCCACGAATGTTTTAAAATGAAGTGATACAGCCCTGGCCAATATGGCTCGGTTGGAGCATTGTCACATACACCGAAAGGTGGCGGGTTCGATTCCCGGTCATGGCCACATACATGTGCGCCCTGACTGGGAATTGAACTGTGACCTCTTGGTTCCTGGATAGACGTTCAACGAGGTTGTAGATTCGATCCCTGGTCAGGGCGCATTTGGGAGGCAACCAATTGATGTTTATCTCACACATTGATGTTTTTCTCTCTCACCCTCTTCCTTCTCTCTCTTTTTTTTAAATATATTTTATTGATTTTTCACAGAGAGGAAGGGAGAGGGATAGAGAGCTAGAAACATCGATGAGAGAGAAACATCGACCAGCTGCCTCCTGCACACCCCCTACCAGGGATGTGCCCGCAACCAAGGTACATGCCCTTGACCGGAATCGAACCTGGGACCTTTCAGTCCGCAGACCGACGCTCTATCCACTGAGCCAAATCGGTTTCGGCTCCTTCTCTCTCTTAAAAAAATATAAAAAAGCATGTCCTTGGGTGAAGATTTAAAAAGTTCAGTGATGCAGGCTGGCTTCAACACTAACAACCAGTCTGGCCCATTCTAGTGTGTGTGGCTGGGGATACCAGGCCCTTGTTGTGGGGAACCTTGAGTAGAGTGGAGGAGGCTGGCCAGCCTCTGGGAGGAACTCGGGAATTTTACAGAAGAGCAGGAAACGGCAGCAGGGGCCCAGCTGACGTGGGAGGTCATATTTGCAGTTCATTTGTTTGGAAAATACTGACTGGGAGCCTGTGGGGTTTGGGGCTGACAGGTCAGTGTGGTTCCTGCCCTCATGGGAGGAGGAAGTGGCCAGACAGCTCACCTTGCAGACTCAGTTCTCAGACCTGCAAGGCAACACTTGAATGAGACCTTGAAGGACCCTCGTGAGAACTAAATGAGAACTCAGAGTTTCATGCTCAGTTAATAGTACATGCCAACCTGTACAGATCATTCTCTGATAGTTACAACTAGAGATAGAGGGAACAGTGTAGGCAAGGCCTCATGGCTACAGGCCAGGGGCACATTGTAGATAAATAGGATTAAAGTGGCCTGTGTGTGTGTGTGTGTGTGTGGTCACATCAGACTGTTATGTTAACAAATCTGTAAATCTCAGCGGCTTAACAAAGGATTGTCTCCCTTCTCCCCACCCCCACCATGACAGCCTGTTCAGGCTGGGTCTCACGCTCTCATCCTGTAACCAGCCTCCCCATTTGGGCATCCTAAGTCTCCACCACGGCCCAGTGCACACTGGCTCTTACCTGCCTGGGACCGGAAGTGACGCTCGTGACATACGACGCTCACGCTTGTGCTCCCACAGTGAGAGTGCCATAGTCCCAGCCGAGCACAGGGACAGCAGGGACAACGGTTTCCTGGTGCACAAACACACCCAGCCCCTCTGAGAGGTGTGGTGGACACAGACCTCGGGAGCCCTGTGCCGGGCTCTTGGCATGGAGCCGTGAATAAGCTAGACGTGGTCCTAGTCCTTCCCAAGCTCCCAGTCACACTTAGTGACTCCCACTTAGTGATGAGAAAGTTTAAGAAAGAATATATAGCTTTTGGAGAGCGTGCATCAGCCAGACCTCTCAGACCAGCGGTCGCCACCCGGTGGTCCGCGAGGTCCGAAAGGTTGGCGACCGCTGTGTTAGACATTATTTTGTAATTGAAAAAAAACAACAAACAGGAAACCCAAGACATGGATAGCCTTTTCCCCACGCTTGTCCATGTTGTCTTCATGTTCTTGTCTATGTCACATATACATCCAGCCTACATGTACTGCGTTTCCCCTCTAGTGAACTCAGGCTCTAGTTGATTTGATTCAACAAAAGTTGGCCACCTGGGATTACCTGAGGACATACCTGTATCGGGTAGGCTGGGTTATGTTCTAACAACTCCCACATTGCAACTTGCAGTGGCTCGGAATCGCAAAGGTGGGTTTTCTCCCTCTTGCTAGGTAGAGATCTCACTCATGCTGAAAGATCTCAAATGATGCCAAGGATTAAAAGCTCCAGACTGAATTCCCAGGTCACTTTTGCTCAGATCTCACTGGCCAGAATCAATCCCGTGACCCCACACAACCATAGTGGCCTCAGGAAGTGGAATAGTTTCCATCTGACTAAAACCATTAAACAGACATCTCTAGGTAGGACCAAGACCTTTTAAGTATTTGTTTCCCAGTTACCATACAACATATTGATAAACTGTACCCACAAATCACAATGAGGCATCTTTTCCAGAGGTTTTGTTTTGTTTTGTTTTTTTGTTGGTTTGTTTTAAGTGACTTGAGAACCTAAAGACACTTAGGAGAAGCAAACTGAAGGCTGGGTCTTCCTGTGTTTTTATGAGCTTTTCTGTTCAATCATTTACAGTTGCTTTGCTTGCAGCGAATGTGGCAGCATTTTTTTTTTTTTAAAGCAACTCACCTTTATCCTTTCCAATGCAGGCAACCTGGTTTGCATATAAACAGTTCTCGCATTAATATTATATTAGTTTGCCAGGACTAAGTTACTAACTGAGGAACAACTGCCACAAACAGGGTTGCTAACAGACAGCTACGCCCGAGGCAGTGTGCAGCCTATCTTAGAATAGCCTGCTAGCTGGGCACCAGGTTTACAGATGACATGAACAGTGTCTTTCAAACTGTCGCACTGGGTAAGCAAGGTGGCCCCCGAGAGCTGTACGGTAGTGTTTCCTGTGGAATTTCAGCCTGCGTCTTCACTTCTCATTCCGACATGCTTTCCTTTTGGTCATGCAGGAGCGTATCCTGGTCCACCTTTCTCATGTTTAGACAGCCCTGGCACTTCTGTGTGCTGACGGGGTCTGAAGGATGGGAAGACATGGACTAGGTGGAGAGCAGGAAGGACGATCAGGCTGGAGACGCAGCGGGGCGCATGATGCTGGGCCTTAGGCTGTGGTGAGGAGTCTGTGTTTAACTCTAAGGGCATTGGGAAGCCATTGGAGTGTTTCTATTAGTGGCGTGAGAGACAAGGTTAGGAGACTGTCATCCTGGCAAGAGATCTTCATGGCTTGAACCAAAGAGACGGTGAGAAATGAGGGTTTCGGGAGATCAGGGAGGCTTCTGTCCCTGTGGTCCTTTCTCCTTCCGGCCGCCAGTAGCTGGGTGTCCTGACATGGTGGTTATCGGGGCTCTGGAGGTACCTGTTGATACCTAATTTGAAGTCGGTTCAGAGATCCCTGTCTCCCCATTTGGCCGCAATCTAGGACACGTTTGGGGCTGGGCTCCAGTTAGCCTGGGAAATCCTTGGGCAGGTGGCTTAGTGGATGGGGCAAGCAAGGGTGGAAATAGGACCCAGAGCGGGGCTTCTTGAAATTTACTGGTCACTCCTCTGACTCAGGGCCCGACCTCTAAAGGGATGTGGTGTCCCATTCTCCATCCACACACGTGGTCTTTGTACTCTCATTCATTCTCCACTCAGAGCCGAGGACTCCCTGCTTCATCTCCAGACTCCTCTGTCTACATGGCTTAGTCAGCATCTCAAACGCAAGTAGGGATTTCTGCTGCCCCGCCTCCGCCCCCTCAGCCTGTTCCTCCGGCAGTCCGCTCCCTCTCCCTAAAAGACACCTCCGAACAGCAAAAACCTTTGCCCCCCCCCTCTCTCTACACAAGTCCTGTGGGCTCCAGCTTGAAAATAAGTTGTGAAAATGACCACCTCCACTGTGGCAAGCCTGCCTGCCACCCATCCCATGCCATGTGTCCTCTCACCTGGATTCTTTTTTTTATTTTTTATTCAGTGCTCACCAGGGGACACTTTTTCCATTGATTTTTTAGAGAGTAGAAGAGAGGGTGGGAGGGGGGGAGAGAGAAACATAGATGTGACAGAGACTCAGTGATTGGTTGCTTCCCGCAAGCTTCCCAACCGGGGCAGAGATCAAACCTGCAACCCAGATACGTGCCTTGCCTGGGAATCCTGGGAATCAAGTCTGCAACCCTTTGGTGCCAATGCTCTAATCACTGAGCAACACTGGCCAGGGCTCGCCCCGATTCTTGCCAGTCTCCTTCCTGCCCTCCTGCTTCCACTCATGCCCTACAATCTTATTTTCAACACAGCAGCCAGAGGGGTCCCTGAAAAGGTTTTAAATATTTCAAAAGTTATTTTTCAATAGGCGACTCTTACATATGTTAAAAATTTCAAATCATCTGAAATAGTACACTGAGTCTCCTTTCCACTGCTGTGTCCCCCTCCCACTCCCAATTTGCTGCCCTGTCTCCTCAGAGGTGACTATGGAGCCCAGCTTTGTATGTTTGTACTGATACTGTGTGCATGACTCTGCATTTGATGAATGATTTCTTTAAAATGTGAGACTGTCATTCCCTTGCCTGAAACCTTTTGGTGATTCCCCAGCAAAAGGAGACTAAAATCCAAATTCCATCCCAAGGCTACAGGGACCCTGCCTGTGGCACCTGGACCCTTCCAACTTCCACTGCTGTCCTCCACCCTCACTGCGCTCCCCCCCATTGGCCTCCCTTGTTTTGGATTTGTACCCAGTGTTCCCTCATCGCAGCGCACTCTTCCAGCCTATGTAGTACCGCAGGCAGCTCAGAGGTCACTTTCCTGACTTCTCATGGTCACCATCCCTCGCTCTGTGCGCTCGTTCTATTAACACATCAAGAACTACGATGATGTGTGTTCCCCATTGGACTAGGGGCTCTGACAGACCTGGTCTGTCGTCATACTTGGGTTTCCTTTAGATCCTGGGTGGGCTGTAAGGGAGGCAACTGATGAATGTTTCTCTCACATCCATGTCTCTCTCCCTCCCTCCCTTCCTCTCTCGCTAAAAACCAATAAACATACCCTCGGGTGAGTATTAAAAAAAAAAACAGGGTAATTGAAGCAAGAAATCTTACACAACTAATAAGTGAACATGCAGCCATTTACTTGAATGAAGGAGGGAATCAATGAATGGTCCTGAGAGGCGGGTGCGAGAAGCGGTGCTACAGAGGCTTGAGGGCTGTGGGCGGAGCCTAGGAGCGGGGCCAATGGGCGCACAGTTGTGGCCCACCGTGTCTCCCCGGGCCCAGGTCGAGACTTGGCCGCGCGAGGGCCGCTGGGAGTTGTGGTCTCCTGCCGACCTAGCCACGTCACGGCCTTCAAACCTTAAGTCCTCCCTTGTGCATGGTACGATCCGTATCCCCAAACCTCTAGGTAGGTTCCCTCGCCCGAAAGCCCGTTTTTCCTTCCTCTTCTGAAATCTCTCGCAGTCCCCTTCCTTCGCGGGTCCGGGACTCGGGCTAAAATCTCCCGGATCCCGCCCCCAACCCGGAGCCAACTTGGTATCGTCCTCTACGTTTATCTACTCCCCCTCCACCCGTTGGTATAGTCTCCGCCCGGGTCCCCTGAAGTTGTTTCCCACACGTCCTCTCAGGGCCTCCCGCCCTTACTTGAGAGGCCCCGTGTGTCTTCCAATCGCCGTGTTCCCCGCCCCACACACCCTCTCCGTTCCCTAAGCCCCCCGCCACATTTTGGTACACCCTGGCCACGCCCCTTTCGGCGCTCTTGGTATGCGCCGCGCTTCCCCCGCTCGCCGCAGTGGTTTGGCCGTGACGACCCCTCTTCGGCGGCGCGGCCCCCGCGCTTGGTACAGCCCATCCCGTTTCTCCGAGAGCCGCCCACTCGCGCCCCTCAGTCGGTGGAGCCCGCAGCCCCCTGCGTGGCCCGTGGCATCCGCACAGTCTGTTCGGCTCGCACCCGTCATGGTCCGTCCGCGCCGCGCTCCGCACCGCTCCGGCGCTGGGGGCCCCCTCGGGGGTCGCGGCCGCCCCCCGCGGCCCCTCACGGTGCGCGCCGCCCGTTCGCGCTCCTGGCCCGCCAGCCCCCGGGGCCCGCAGCCGCCGCGGATCCGGGCCCGCTCGGCCCCTCCCATGGTGAGCCCCCCTCCGCCCTTTTTCCAGAGCCTTCCACGGCCCCGCCCCCCGGGCTCCCGTCTTTGTCCGCGGCCCCCTCTTCTCTGGGGTCTCCCAGGTGGCCCCGAAGGGTGGTCCCGTTTGGGGCCGTGTTCCCCCGTGGAACCCCTCGGTGGTACGCGCCGGGCTCTCCCCTTTGTTACCGGTTCGGGCAGGGGTGGCGGGGGTGACGGGGGTGGGGTACGGGGGCGGGGCGGGCTCAAATTACTGCTGACTCCGCGGCCGGGTTTAAACGCGGGGTGGGGGGCTGGCGGCCGGACAGTGGATGGTCGGTGTGCGCGCTTGTTTTTCCAATCGGAAAGTTGGCCTCTCTCCGGACAGGAAATGGGGAAATGAGGGAGGGGTCTGGGGGCCGCGTCGTGCCCTGGCGCGCCCAGGTGTTGCACTCGGGGGCGTTGTGCGCGGCGCCCGGGGTTTGCTCGTGCGCCCAGGTGTGGGATGCCCAGACCTTCAACATAAGCATCGAGCTGTGAGGCACACGGAGCTACCCGGCCTTAAACATGCACATACTTTTCAAAATCTGAACAAAGCTGCTCTGTCGGTGAAGCTGCACGTCCCGCTTCGCACACGCTCGCGCGGAGGTGCGTTTTACCCGAGGCTGGGCGCAGACTCGCTTCTCAGCTACACGGCCCAGCGTTGTGCGTGGCACGGGGCCCCGCCAGCTGCACACGGGCTTCTCCAGTCTCTCACCCAGACTCGGGACACCCCACAAACTTAAAGATTCCCCTCCTCCACCGCCTCCCCTCTTTGACCAGCATTCCCGTGGACGTTTCACAGGCTCTTCTGGACCCTTAACATCCCCCCTCATGAAGGCTCCCGCCTTTCAAGTACTGGCGAGGCTTTCCCGTGCAGTAAAGAGCAAATCAGATATCGGAGGCGAAGCTAAGTTTTGCAGACACTTGCCCAGATGTGAGGTTTCCTTTAGGGGAGCCCTGCGCCTCGCCTTGACCTGCCCCTCCTGCTGTCGCAGGTGTTCCTGGCTTAGGCAGGCATCCCTGGTCTCCACACTCCAGACCACAACCTCTTCCGGGTCCTGGGTGTCACCCTGCCCTCCCAGACACGCTCGCACTGGCCGGCGTCCTCGGTCTGTGTGGCTGGGCGCTGTCGCTGCATCTCCCGGGGCCTGTGCCCCAGCAGGTGCCTGCCAGCCGGGGCTTCGAGGCCCGTTCTCCGCCTCAGACACTCTGGGCCGCGAACACGCCCCGTTCTGCACGCAGGCTGCCTCCCCCGTCTGCGATTGCCCAGATGGAGAGCATGCTTGCTCAGGTGTGTTTGCTTTTTAAAGCTCCTTTCCAAAATAAGACTCTCCTGCCCCTCATTATTCGAGAGCAGAAGACACCTGTGCGCTTCGCAGGACCGTTGGAAGCGCCCCTGAGCGGTGGGAAGCAGCTGCCTGTGGGTTTATTCACTCGCTTATCTTGCCGCCCAGGCCCTTAGGGAGTGAGCTTTGTCACGTCATGGCTCCTGCTGCCGGCTGTTTGGGAGCAGCCTTCGCGTGTTTGCTTTGTGGTGTGTTTGGTTTGGAGGTGGCTGGGAGAGGACCCTCTGCTGGGCTTTTTGCTGGAACATTCTGGGTTCTGCACACGTTCTCCAGCCGCTCTGAGACCCTCCAGGTGTCGTCACTGCCGCCTCCACAGTCTGCCCTGCGCTCTGCGCGGTTCTGGACTGTGTGTGCTTCTGGCCCCGCGTCTCCGCCTCCTCGGGGTCAGCCTGACATGGCTGCAACATGGGGTGCCAGAGGGGGGTGGGGGCGGGCAGCAGCCGCCGGGAGAGGTTGGTAGGAACCAGAGGGAGAGTCTGGACTTAGTCATGAGGAGCCTTGGGAGGAAGGCTTTGAGCGTGGGCAGGAGGGGGCAGCCCAGTGTGACAGACAGACTGACAGACACATTCCAGGGTGGCGGGGGCTTCAAGGAGACCCCGGCCCCAGAGAGCTGGCTTCTGAGTTGGGTCTCAGCAGAGGGACCCACTGGATCAGGCTGGGAGGGTGAGTGGGTGGCGCCTGGCGGGGGGGGGCGGATGGTGTTCCCGGCTGAGCCAGCGAGAGGAACGGCTGGAGGGAGCAGGCTGGCGGCCTTAGGGACCTTGCACGGGCCGGTGTGAGTGTGGGCGGGGCGGGAATGGGGTCAGGCAGGGTCTCAGCCCTGGGGACAAGGGGTTTGGGTCTGAACATTGGGGTGGATCCTTGGGGTATGTGGGGAACAGCCCGCCCTTGTAGTTGCCCCAGCCTCAGTGGTGCCTCTTCCACAGCCAGGTGCCCGGGTGTTCGGGGCCCTGGGCCCCATCGGGCCCTCCTCGCCGGGACTGGCCCTCGGGGGCCTGGCGGTGGGCGAGCACCGGCTCAGCAACAAGCTGCTGGCCTGGAGTGGCGTCCTTGAGTGGCAGGAGGTGAGCGTCCGAGTCGGGGCCCCGGTGTGTCCCATGGGTGGGGGGTGCCCCACAGGTTCCTGTCGGCTGCCCTCGCAGTGGGGGACAGGCCTGGGCGTCTGAGTGAGACTCTCGCTCCTGCCACAGAAGCGCAGACCCTTCTCTGACTCCAACGCGAAGCTGAAGCGGACCCTCCCCTGCCAGGCCTACGTGAACCAGGGCGAGAACCTGTGAGTCCCCGTGGGCGGGCGGGCGGGCGGGTGGGCGGGGCGGCCAGGGCCCCCCCTGACCCTCTCCTCCCACAGGGAGACCGACCAGTGGCCACAGAAGCTGATCATGCAGCTGATCCCGCAGCAGCTGCTGGTGAGACCTGCCCCAGCCCCCCAAGCCTGCTCCCCAGAGCACCCCCACCCCCAGTGGTGACCCAGCTGTCCCTTGTCGCCCCCAGACCACCCTGGGCCCCCTGTTCCGCAACTCGCAGCTGGCGCAGTTCCACTTCACCAACAGAGACTGCGACTCCCTCAAGGGGCTCTGCCGCGTCATGGGCAACGGCTTCGTGAGTGGGCAGCGCGGGGCGCTGAGGGCGGGCAGGGGCTCCTCCGGGCACTTTGGTGGCAGCTCTGCTGGGACAGCCGGGCCGGGGCCCCAGGCGAGCGCTCCTAGGGGCTGGGGAGTCGCTCTCGCTTGCCGTCCCGGCCTGTCGGGTCTCAGACATTCAGTGGAGCCGGGCTGTGAGTGCCGGACCGGTAAATGGGGTGACCAGGGGAGTGAGCCAGGAGGGACTGGTCTGTGCTGGGGCTCGGCTTTCGCATCCGGCAAGTGGGGTAACAGGAGGACTTTTCCAGGGGCCAATGGGAGGCGTGAGTCTTGTCACGTGATTGATGGGCGTGCATAGTAAGTGCTCAGTAAACAGCAGATGTTGGGCTTTGGACGCCGGATGTCAGGGTTAAACTTGACCTGGGCCTGGGCCTGCTCGGCTCCCTCCCCGGGGGATGTGTAAGGAAGCAGGTTCCGGGAGGGTGGCCTGATGTGGGAGCGAGTCCTCTGCCCAGGAGTCCGCAGGGCTCGGCTCTGGGGTCCCCTGCAGCCCCTGTTCCTCTTTGGAACAGGCCACCACCTCCAGGGGGTGGGGATGGGGGTGGGGGGTGCCGTGTGCGCCCCGACCCCTGATGTCCAGCGGATCCCTTTCCCTTGGGGCCTGGACAGACCAGGGGGTGGTGTGCGGGGTCTCCGGTCTGACCCCCTCACTCAGCACCTTGGCTAAGGGCTTGCTTTGTGCCTGGCCCCCGGCTGCAGGGACGGTGGGGGTCGCCCTCTGAGGCCTGTCAGTCACACTCTTGTCCTGGGAGGTGCCGGGGAGGCCAGAGGCAGATCCCGTGAGTGAGGGACCACGGGCTTGAGCAGGCACCAGGCGTCAGGCAGGTGGCGTGGGAGGGGTTCCCCCCTTTGTCTGACACCCCAGTGGGGACGTGTCAGGTTCACGCTCTCCCACGTCCCGCTGAGAGGGCACTAGCGTCTCGGGCAGGGAGCACTTGGTGGCATTTCCTGGGTGCTATTGGCATACGGTTCACAGACCGGGAGACGCGGTCACTTACCTGAGGTCTCAGCTGGGCGGAAGCAGGCGGCTGGCCCTCCTGGCGGCTGCCCCGGCACAGGCAGCGGCCTCGGCAGCTCCATGGGGCGGGGCTTGAGACCGGGTGTGGGAGACAGAGCCCTAACCCACACCCACATCCACACGGGCCCAGGCCCAGGCCTGACCCCATTCAGGGTGGGTGAGGTGCAGGCTCACACGTGCTCAGAATGTTCCAGCTGCGCGCCTCTCACGCTGAGAACTTGGGGTTGACTTGAGGACTTCTGTCCTTGATGGCGGGCAGGCTTGGGGGGTCAGGGAAGGGCATTCGCCCCCTCAGCGGTGCCCTGGGGTCCCTGACCTCCGACCTCCCCCCAGGCGGGCTGCATGCTCTTCCCCCACATCTCCCCCTGTGAGGTGCGCGTGCTCATGCTCCTGTACTCGTCCAAGAAGAAGATCTTCATGGGCCTCATCCCCTACGACCAGAGCGGCTTCGTCAATGCCATCCGGCAGGTCATCACCACCCGCAAGCAGGTGCGCGGGGCCGGCCTGGACGTGCCGGCGAGAGGAGGCGGGAGGGACGACAGCGGCTCCGGGAGGAAGGACAGTCGTGTGTGGAGGGGGAGGGGCAGGCCAGGGCACTGGTTACCGGGAGGGTGGTGTGAGGCTGGCAGGCCGTACAGGTGACCAGGCGTCTTACCGATGTGTCCCCGGTTGTGGGACATTTCACAGCGGCCAGTTCATAGGCAAACCCTGTGGACTCTGTCCCCCAGGCTGAGGGGTGGTCCTTGTCCTGGGGCAGGTGGGAGCCATGGGCGGTCTGAGCAGGCGAGCAGGCCCGGCTCTAGGAGTGTCTGGGGCTGTGGACAGACTGGAGGCTGAGAAGCCGTGGCTGGTCTGTGGGGGTGGGCGGTGGGCAGGCTTGGGCCCAGTGGGCTGGGGACATGGAGGGGAGTTGGGGGAGCTGAGGTACCAGCCCACACCCCACCCCATTTCCTGTAGGCAGTGGGACCCGGTGGCGTTGCGGGCCCCGTCCAGATTGTCAACAACAAGTTCCTGGCGTGGAGTGGGGTCATGGAGTGGCAGGAGGTGAGCCTGGGGTGGCCCGCTCTCTTTGGGACCAGTGGACCCCACTGACTCAGGCCCCGCCCACTCCTGATGCCACCCCGTTCCGTCCCCCAAAGCCCAGGCCTGAGCCCAACAATCGGTCCAAGAGGTGGCTGCCGTCACATGTCTACGTGAACCAAGGCGAGATCCTGTGAGTGTGGGGCTGAGGGTGGAGGAAGCACCTGGGGAGACCCGGCCTCCTGACCCTGGTCCCCCGGTGCCCACAGGAGGACGGAGCAGTGGCCCAGGAAGCTGTACATGCAGCTCATCCCGCAGCAGCTGCTCGTGAGTGCGGGGCGGCTCGGGTCCAGACCTGGGGTCGGGGGCGGTGTGGAGGCTTCCCCAGGAGGGGCCCCAATGTCAAGCTGGAGGAGGAGGGCCTTCTAGGTGGAGGGATGGCTCCTGACAGGCCCTGGGGCCGGAGAGGCTGGCCTGGCTTTGAGGGGCCACAGGATTGTGGGGATTAAGCGGGTGGGGCGGGCGGGGCAGCTGTGGATGGTCCCCCCTCCCCGCAGACCACCCTGGTGCCGCTGTTCCGGAACTCGCGCCTGGTGCAGTTCCACTTCACCAAGGACCTGGAGACGCTGAAGAGCCTGTGCCGGATCATGGACAACGGCTTTGTGAGTGGGGTTGTGAGTGGGCCGCACGCTGCTGGGCGGGGAGCGAGTGCAGGGAGAGGCCCGCAGGGTAAACAGATGCACGGGCGTTTCAGTGAGGCCAGATGAACCCGAGGGTGCTGTCTGAGAGCCACTGGGGAGGGCAGCAGCCCACGGCGATGTCACGTTTGCTGTGAGCCACGCACTGGCTCCTGGGCCACACGGCTCCCCTAAGGCTGTGCTGACCCATTTTACAGATGGGGAGCCTGATTCCCCGGTGCCAGGCAGGGACCGAGGCCCTGCAGGCCCGCGCTGGCCTGTCCTCTGCTGCGTCTGCATTTACTTGGCGCTGGGGTGACATCACGGAGCAGCTGTGCCCCAGGTCCTCACCTGCCCCTTCCTCCTGCTTTCCCAGGGGCAGGGCACGCTCACTCCAGGTTCCCAGCGGGAAACCTGAGGCTCCGGAAGGCTCTGACCAGGCAGCGCGGTGTCTGCTCCCAGGCGGGGTGGCACTTCCGGGGGGACTGGGCCTCAGCCTCCCCACGGCCCCCTGCATCCTCGCTGTCGCTGTTCACTGTTTCCATGTCTGCCACGTGGGGACCTCGCTGTTTCCTTCGAGTCGCCGGAGGTGGCACAGGCGTGCGGCTGTGTACTGGGGGCTGATGTGCGTTCCTTTGGAAAGCACACAGCTCAGGGCCCATGTGCCCCAGACTGGCCTTCTGCCCGTCGTCGACTGGCACGGCCAGGTCGTCACCGTTGGCTCAGGTGCAGCGAGGGGCGTGCACTGGGCTCGCCACGGGCCTCCTGGAGACCTGTCCCCCCTGTCCCAGAGGTGGTGACAGCCCGGCCTCCCCTCCAGGCTCAGGACCTGCGAGTCCTCCAGCTCTCGGCCTCGGCTGGCTGGCCTGTGCTGAGGACCCCTGGCCTTGCGCAGGGAAGAGCCAGGGAACTGGGTGGGGAGCACGTGGCCCGTGCCCCTCGCACCAGGACCCTTGTTACATTAGGCCTCGTCCCTGACTGGTCTGGGCCGGCAGCCTCCCGCCCTCCCAGCCTCTCAGCCCGGCTGCCTTCAGGCGTTGCCTGAGGTGAGGGAGCCTTAGTGTCGGGTGTCCTTCTCGGTGCGGCCTCTGCACGGCCTGGTCACTGCTGACCCTGACCGCTGTGCCCCCGGCCCCGTTTCGGGGTGTTCTGTGCACGTGCCCCTGTGGCGCCCCCACAGCAGGGGCCGGTGCCCTGGGCTCCTCCGTGCAGAATCCGCTGGGCCCTGGACAGTCGTCTCTAGGCTTCCGTCTCCGTGTCCCCAAATGGGAGTAACGGCCGTGAGGACAGAGCAGTGAGGACGCACTTGGCTCACGTGCTGAGGGCGCCGGCCTGTGTGGTTGAGCCCGTCGCCGTGGGGGGCATCAGTGCCCAGGGCCGCCTGTGACACTGCCCTGCACCCCCAGGCGGGCTGCGTGCACTTTCCCTACAAGGCCTCGTGCGAGGTGCGCGTGCTCATGCTCCTGTACTCCTCGGAGAAGAAGATCTTCATCGGCCTCATCCCCCACGACCAGAGCAACTTCGTCAACGGCATCCGGCGTGTCATTGCCAACCAGCAGCAGGTCCTGCAGCGGAACCTGGAGCAGGAGCAGCAGCAGCGAGGGGTGAGGCGGGCGGGGTGAGGCGCGAGCAGGGCTCCGAGCTTTTCTCCGGCCTGAACCGCTACTGACTCCTGGCTTCTTCCCCGCAGATGGGGGGGTAGTGGCCACCCCCGGCCTGGGCCCCTCTAGGAGTCACAGACGAGGCCCCCGGTGACACTGGTGAGTGGCAGCCACAGGGAGTGTGGCCTGGCCCTGGCTGCTGGGGTTTGGGAGGAAGTGTGGCCCTGGCTGACAAGACCAGGTGAGGGGCAGGGGCAGGGGCAGCCCTCCCTGCAGAAGGGACGGGCAAGGCCTCTGGCTGGGCAAGGAGGCACGTCCCTGGTCCCCAGAGCCCTGCAGCTCATGGGTCCGGGTAGCCAGGTAGGGGGCCCAGGGGTTGCTGGGAGCCCCCATCCAGGCTCTCCCCTCTGCCCCCGTTCCAGGTCAGATGCTCTGAGCAGGGGCCCTTGGAGACTGCAGCTGCCCCCGAGACGGAGGACAGCGCCCTGAGACCTCTCCGAGGACAGTGCCATCCATGTACGTTTCCCCAATAAAGTCTTTTCAAAGCCCCCGGGCCACTGTCCTCAGCGCCCGCGGCCACGGCAGGAGAGGCCGTGCTCCCTGGGGTGAGGCCCCCTTCTTCCCAGCAACGTGCTGGCCAAGCTGAAAGAAAACTAGCATTTATTGGGGGGCGGGGGGGGGGGGAGGCGGCGGCTCAGGGGGGGGGGGAGGCGGCGGCTCAGCCCTCGGAGAACTGGCGGTATAGGCGCTCCAGCTGCGGCTCCAGGTGCAGCCGGAAGGGGATCTCCAGGATCTCAGCGAAGCCTTCCGCCAGGGTCGGGGCCTTGAACTGCTTCCTGGTGGCAGAGGGTGGTGAGGGGAGGCCCCGAGCCCCGTGCCTACCCCCAGGGCCCACCCGTGGCAGTGCCTACCTGTAGCCAAACATGACCATGTCAGCCACGTGGGCATGAGAGGAGCCCGTCATCTCCCGGAACTGTGGGGGCAGAGGCGAGCTGGTTAGCGGGGCGGGGGGGCGGAGGGGGCGGGGCGGGGCGGCACGCACTCACCCGGTTGTTGTGGCGCGCCTGCTCCAGGGTGGCGCTGAAGAGGAAGCAGCGGCAGGGGACGCCCGCGTCCTGGGCGCACTTGATGTACCTGTGGGGTTGGGAGGGGCCGGCTGGTTAGGGGCCCTGGGCTCACCCCACAGGGGCCGCCCCTGGGACCCAGGCACCTTGCCCTGCTCGGTGGGTCCGGGTTTGTGTTGTCGATCACGACCTGTTTCCTCTGCTTCAGGGCTGTCTCACACGCGGCCACACAGCGCTGCCACGACCCCAGGGTGTCCTGGCACAGGGAGCGAGCAGGTCAGGGGTGGACGGGCACATGGGGGGAGGGACAGGCATACACTGGGGGTGGGCCCAGCAGGGGGAGAGGACACGGGGAACAGATCCCACAGGCAGCCGGGACCCTACCCTGTTCACGTGGACGTATCCTGCGGACACGAGGTGCTCCTGGAGGAAGGTGGACTTCCCGGCTGGGGGGAGGGGGGAGGGGGCGTGTCAGTGGGAGCCACAGGGGGATCAGAGCTCCTAGGGGTCAGGGGTCAGGGCGTCTCACCCCCAGGAAATCCCACGGCGACGACCACCTCAGGGTCGGAGCTCAGGAGGGAGCTGGACTCGGGCAGGTAGAGTGGCCCTGAGGAGGAGACCGTCCTCTGGGGACAGACAGACATGAGGGACGCCCCTCCCCCCGCGCCGCGCCCCACTCGCCCACGGGCCTCACCGGGTCAAAGGCCGGGAGCTCGAAGGCGGCCAGCGGCCACTTCAGGAAGAACTCCTCCGGAGTGGCGAAGGGCAGGCCCAGGTTGAGGGCAAACTGCGGGGGAGGGTGAAGGTTAGGCGGGTGGGGGCCGGGGTGGGGTGTGCGGGGGCGGGGGGCGGCGCTCACCAGGCGGTCTGCACAGGAGAAGTCTTTCTTTTTTCGCTCGGGGGCCCAGTTGGCGGGGCGTCCAGCTGCGTCTGGAACCAGAGAGCACAGCAACCTCAGGGCCCGCGTCCCCGCCCCCTCATCAGCCCCGCCCTGCCGAGCCACACTCCCCCTTCCCCCACCTTACCTCCCACGAAGACGCTGTCCCCAATGGAGATGGGCACGCCCTCGTTGGCCTGAGGGGGGGCAGGAGACAACAGCCTAAGGAACCGCCCACGCCTGTTCCCCGAGCAGCAGGGGCTCCGCACAGGTTCTCGGCCGCCAGAGGGCGCCGGTCCCCACTTCTGTCAACAACCCTCCGCCAGAGTCACAGTGCAGTCCGGCCCAGACGGTTCCCACAGGCGGACCCCTGCCTGCTCCCCCGGGCCCGCCCGCCCCCTCCGCGGCCTATGGCCGCCTCACCGACTGGCCCTGAGCACACGGGCTCAGCACTCCGCACTCGCCGTGACCCCGATCTGGAAGACCCATCAGAACTAGGCACCCACCTGGCTCCCTCCTCGCCACCTTGAGCCCTGACTCCACTGGCACCTCAGACCTCCACCCTGGCTTCTCCGCACCCTCCCTGGCCCGTGGGCCGAGCTACGGGACATCAGTCAATGAACGGGTTGAGGGCTGACCTCGACCGCCCTGCTGCTCAGTGAGGATCACTGGCCTCGCGTGCCAACATGAGGCCGAGAGCCAACACCGAAAAGGCGAGGACAGCGGGAGAGGAGAGGGGGCAGGGCCCATGACCCAGGGTGCGGAGGCTGGGCAGGGAGTGGGGGGCTTCAGGGGAAAGGAGAGCGACTGGGGGCGTGGCTCACCTGCTCCCGCAGGTGGTCCCACATGCCAATCACTGGCTTCCGGTACAAGCCAGCGTGCGTGGCCACCAGCACCTGTGGACCAGGTGGGGTCAGACACCAGTCCCCCTCCAGCACCAAAGTCCTTCAAGGACGTTCAGGACCCAAGGAGGCGCCACCATCCCTCACCAATCAGGAGCGCTCCCAATGCCCCAAACTTGCCACTTAGGGTTTCTGTCCCCATAATCACACCCAGGACCGGGCCCCTCTGGGGCTCTGTCCCCATGCGGCCTCCGTGCAGCTGTACCTGGAAGGGGACTCCCAGCTTTTCCACCACAGCCTCCACCTTGGCCTTGAACTCCTCTGCTGACAGCTTCCCACGCCCAATGCCCATCTGGTTGGTGAAGATCACCAGCTGGGGAGCAGATGCGTATCTCAGTGCCCTCACCATGCCCCAGCCTGCCCCCCCCCCCCCCCGGCCAGGGCCACACACACACGCACACACACACACCTTGTAGCCGTCAGCCTCCAGCTCCCGGAGCTTACGTGGAATCTCTGGGTACAAGATCCTAGGGAGGGCAGGAAGGTGGCAGGTGACCTAGGACCCGGAGGGAGCCTCACTCACCCCCTTCTCCTGCTTATCACCTCCAGTCACTGGGGCCGGTGGGAAAGACCTTCCCGGAGCGCGTGGTGATGAGGGTCCCGTCCATATCAAAGCCGGCCACCTGGCATCACCAAGAAAAGAACAGTGACACCTCTGACCCCCTCATTCACAGGCTGGTACACATCAACCCTGTGAGGCAGACTGTGACCGCTGTCACAGGTGAGGAAACCGAGTCAGGGAGCCTGTACATATGTAACAACAGGCACAGCGAGGATGCATCCCCAACGCCTGAGTGCAGAGCCTGAAACCTTCCTTTCCTGCTCCTATTCTCCCTACACACACAGTATTCCCATCTTTTTTTTATTACTTATTTTTTTTATTACTTTTTTTTTTTTAATTACGTTTTATTGATTTCAGAGAGGAAGGGAGAGGGAGAGATAGAAACATCAATGACGAGAATCATTGATCGGCTGCCTCCTGCATGCCCCCTACTGGGGATCCAGCCCGCAACCCAGGCATGTGCCCTTGGCCGGAATCGAACCTGGGACCCTTCAGTCCGCAGGCCAACGCTCTATCCATTGAGCCAGACCAGCTAGGACCAGTATTCCCATCTTTACAATGGAGTTCATGTACTACCCTAACCATCTCCACCTTGAAGGGCTAATAACCATGCAAATGAGACAAGGGCTGAGTTCCGTTTAGGTGCTAACTGCACCTCGGGCTGTGCCACGTGGTTTTCATGGATTCCCCATTTTACTGGTGAGAAAAAAGGGGCTCAGAATGTGGTATAACAGCATTTGGATTAGAACTTCTCTGGACCTAAGAAATACTCATCATAATAGCTCCTGCTAAAATAATCCCAATCGTTGCTATGGTTACAGGGTGGTTACCATGGATCAGGCAGGCGTGGATATACATCGGTTCCCCCAATGCTCACTACAACCCCTGAATTTATCAGGTCCATTTCTCAGAAAAGTGGAGGCTCAGAGAGGTTGAGTGACCTGCCCAGGGACACACAGCAAGCTCGGGGTTGCGTCTGCAGTTGTCTGTGGTCCCTCAGGTCCCAGCGTGGCCCTCACCTTGCTCCGGGCCTTCACCCCGGGTGCGGTGAACACCAGCAGCTTCTCGAAGCTCTCCCAGCCCGGGGACGACTTCCGCATTCGCTTTTTCTGCTGTTCAACCTCCTCCTCCTCCTCCTCCTCCTTCACCTCCTCTTCGGTTGGGGCCACCGGAGGGGTGCCGGGTGGAGTATCTGGCTGGGATTCTGGCACGGGGGCCTCTTCCCAGCGCAGGGTCAGCGGGTAGAGGCCATTGACCAAATACAGCGTGTCCCCCACCCCCAGAGAACCCTCTGACCCCAGATTCAGCTCCTGGGTCCCGACAGTTGAGGGGTTAATTCCCAGCTGCAAAGGAATAGGGAAGAGCTGGGACTGGCTCCACCTCCTCCCGACCCCCAACCTCCAATCAATCAACCCAGGATAGGGCTTGCCTTTCTCTACATGCCAATCAGACCCCTAAGCCCTGCCTCTTCCCTGTGCACCACCAATCAGGGCGTTGGAAAGGTTACAGGCGTCCGGTGTTACCCAGTTTAAATGTAGGTGGCTACTGCATTGAGGCAGGCAACACCTCGGGCCTTCTTCACTGGGCACACCTGCTTCCCTTCCAGCCAGAGGCTCCCAACGGGCCTGTTCCCTGCTGGGTTCCGGCTCCTCCCCGGCCCCACCTCCAGACATTGCTGAGGAACTGGTACCTGTTTCACGGCCACGGTCCGAGTCTCAGGGTCCGCGACCAGCTCCACTGCGTGTGGAGAGGGTGGAGTCAGGATATGCTTCCCAGCGGGATGCCATCCCTCATTACCCGGGAGCACGGCCAGCTTCAGGCCACAGGATGGCGCTACAGCACCCACTCAGGAGGAAGAGGCAGTTCATTTCTAAATGGGCTTGGCTCACTCATTGACATGCAGTAACCAGACAAGGGCCTTAGAATTGCCCGTGACGCTGGTCTTGGCCTAGGGACAGGGCGGGCACGGTTCTGAAGAGAACTGGCTTCTCTGATGAGCAGTGTGGCAGGTGCAGGGTTGGGGCTTGACCCGTTACCACTCGTCCCTGCTTAGCAGCATGTTCTTCCCGCCATAAGATCGGCTCTCTCCTTGGCAAGGGCCGTAGCCTGACTCAACCACTCCCGGCGGCCTGAGCATCCCTCTCTGCCCACTGACCATGGCCTCGGGACAGGCGCGGCGCCCCCTCCCCCAGGAGCCCGCATTCCAGGTCAGACACAGCCTTTTGTCCCCGTGCTCCCAGAGGGCACCTGCCAACGTCAGCACTGGCCGCACCGTACAGTTCCGCCAGCTGGCTCTACGTGTGCTCTTTACGGAACTGACCGTCCATCTTTCGCTCCGGAAACAGGCCACACCTTTCAGCTCGGGCCCCCGCCCCTGCCTACCTTGGTTTCTGGAGCACTTCCGGTCGGTAACTTGGGTCAGGGGTCCCCGGCCCAGGACCAGGGCTTGCCCGCCCGTGGGCAGGAAGATGGGGGGCACTCCCCCAGGGGGGCTCTCCAGCCACAGGTGGCCCCTGGCTTCCATCCCGGCCATCCTGGGCGCCGGCCTAAGGGCAAGCAGGTGCATGTTTGGGTGGCCAGTCGCCTTCAGTTGCTACAGGAAGTCCCGCCTCCTCTCGTCCCTCCACCAGGAATTCCCTCCAGCCGCTGAAGGCTCTGGAAAACCAACCCACTCGCTGGCCCAGAGCTCGCGCCCTCTCCCAGGTGACGCCCGGGTGGTCCTCGGGGAGCGGAGACCCCTATGTCCCAGGGCAAAGGACAAGGACCTCGCGCGCTCCCGCCTGGGCCCCACGCTCACCCGTGCTCCGCTCACTCCCTACTTCCAACCAGGGAGGCCTTGGCCGAAGGGCTCCGCCGCCGGCTTCTGTTTTCGGCGGACGGAAATGCCTGGCCCGGCACGAGGAGGCGGGGCCTGAGAGCTCCTCCCGCGACGGAAGCCCCGCCCCTTCTCAGCCCTTTAGCCCCTGCGGTCCCGGCAGCGCTGACCTCCATCCCTCTTGCTGCAGTGTGAGGCTCACGCCAGTAGGGGGTGATGATTCTCTGTTGCAGATTCTATTTCCACCAAGAAGTCTAATTTTCATTCCCTTTTCTGGAAATAGTTACAGCGAGAAGTTTTCTTCCCCATTTAATGATCATTGGCAGTCGAAGAAACCCTCACCCCCGACAGAACCCCTACTTCCGATGCTGCAGTTTTCTTATCTATAAAGTGGGAATAATCGTTTACACTTCGTGGAGTTACTAGGAAGATTAAAGGAGTTAATACACGTAAATAATATAAGTGTTTGGGTGGTAGTTAGCCCTGTTTAAGTCTTGCCCAGGAGCATGCCTCCGGTGGCTGAGGACAGACGGAGAGGACGTTTACCGGACCCAGCCCTAACTTCGGGCCGGGGCCACTGGTTCTCTAACTCCAGCTGTTACGGCAGAACACTCCCGGGCTGGGCTCGGCGGGAGGTCTCCGGGCTGTGCTGGGGACTATGTCGGCTCAGTCAAATTCCGATTTCAATATTCAGCCCCCTCCCTGCCCGTAAGACTGGGGGTCATGGTCAACGGGACTCCCACCGCATGAATGTCCATTTTTTTATCTGTAAAATGGGGACAATTCCCACTTCCGACTTTACAGCGATAATGAGATGCTGCTCATTCGACTTCAGAAAAAGTTTGTTGAATAAACATCCACATTTCAAGCTCATTTAACAGAGGTAAAACTCTTTAATCTCAGAGCGCCTCTCCCAACTCGCGATCCCCACCCCCCAACTCCCCCCGACATCAGGGCCGGAGAGTGAGGGCCCCTGCCCCCCACCTTGGGTGGACAAGGGCCCTTTAAGGCACCTGTGGGGGAAGGGGAGAGGGGCGGGAGCTGGTAACGTCCTGATAAAAGGACAGGCTTCCGATTGGCAGGCTGTTATGGGATGGACCCGTGAGTGTGTCAGACGCTGGGACAAGACCGGGCCATCCCTGAGGGGCCAGAGACCAGTTGTCAGGATTTAGTAAAAAAAAAAAAACAAAACACAAAAAACGGTCTTAGCCCCAGTAGTGTCAAGAACCTAAATTTAAGGCCACAGGCTAATCCTGGGCACAGAAGGGCTTGGCCACGCCCCCAGGAGGCAGGACCCAATCGGGTAGGAGAATCTAGGAAGGGCAAGTGGTGACTGGCAGATTGGTGTAGACCTTTACAGGGTTCCAGCCAATCAAATGAAGCTGCCCATTCACCGTCTGAAGTGGAGCGCCACCACCCAATCCTGGGCCTTGGCTACGGGGTTAGAGCCAATGCCGTGCGAGCAAAGCCCTTGTCGCTAGGCAGAAAACGACGCGACTCCACCCATTTAGGGTTTAGAACTAGCCACTCCCGATTGGAGAGCAAGCCAGTCCCTTAATAGAAACCATCTGTCGCTGGGCAGGAAAAGGGGCGACAGCCTGTGAGCACTGGACAGGCCCCACACCTCGCGCAGAAGGGGGCGGAAGGCTGAGAGGGATCGGACTCCGATTGGCGGGCCTGGGGGCGGGGCGGGGTGTAGTGTAGGGCCGGCGGACACTGGGCCAGGAGGCTCTCTCCCTGGGCCTCAGTATTTCCGTATCAGCTTCTGGAAGTCGCTGGTGTTTAGTCGCGGTCGTGGCAGGTCCCCGAAGACCTGGGTGTCCTCGGCCTCCCGCATCACCAGCGCGCGCATGCTGGCCGCGATGCGGTCCAGGTCTGGCGAGGAGGGCTGCGGAGACGACATGGATGGTCAGCACCCTCAATGGCGCCCACGTGTCCCAACTCAGCTTGCAACCCTGGCAGTCAGTGCCTGCACCCTGGGCTCCAGGGCCCCTCCAAGTACTTTCGCCCCTGCGATGCCCACAGCCACAAGGCCCTTCACCCTGTGTTGCTCCATATAGGACCTTCCTACCCGTTCAAATACCACCTCCTCCAAGAAGCCTTCCTGCCCTTCTCCCCTGCTTGGCCTGGACCACTGCGTCTAGTTCCTTCTCACAGCGAAGTGCCGCTCCTCTGCTGACCATCAGGCTGTGTGCACCCAGAGGGTCTCACTCTAAGGGTTTGGGTTGGAGGTCCAGTCATGTGCCACTCAGGCTACTGCCACCCCCTAGCTGTCCACAGGGACCTCGCCCCTGTTGAAGGCTTCAGTCTCCTCCTCTGAAAAAGGGGCAACAACAGGGTCTGAGAAAATCAAGGACAGCTCAGCGAGGGCAGGCTACCACGTGGTCGGTGCTGTCTAGAGAGGGTCCCTCTCCGTGTCAGCCTCCAGCTGAGGGTCCTGTCATTCTGCCTGCAGTCCCACCTCGTCCACCTCCCTTAGTCCCTGGCAACCCAAGTTGGGCCTGGCCCCCAGCAGGTTGAGAAGCCACCGACACCCGTTCAGAGACCAGCCCAGGACCCAGAGCTCAGGCCTTGAACGTTGTTCATTAACAGTGTCCCCACCAGTGGCACCCCGGGCGGCAGCCGCTGCTGGACCCGCCAGTGTGTAAATGCGGCCACTGAGAGGAGTCAGGGGCAGGGTCACCCTGGGACCGTGGCCTCCTCCCAAAAGGAAGCTGGGTGCCGCTCCAGCTCTGCCCCTTACAGACTGAGGTCTTGAAGTCACATGTACTCTCGGTGCCTCGGTTTCCCCCCTGCTTCAGGAGCTTCAGTGATGGTCGATGACGACCCACCCCGGCCACCCCAGGAACTGCACATGTAGGATCATACGGGAAGAACAGCAGACAGGGTGTGCGTATGGAAGGTGATCAGGCCCCTCTGAGCCTCAGTTTCCCCAGCTAGAGGGGATACCAAAATCCTTGTGCCTGCATGCACCATGTATCCTATACATGGAGCTGTTCCTGGAAACGAGAGCAAACTTTCTCTGCAAGACACTGGGACACACTGTAAGGCCATGACAGTTAACACTGCACGGCTCTGGCCCGAGAACCTGCCTGGTGAGGTGGGAGGTAGGATTAATCCCATGAAATGTGGCACCCATGTCTGAGGACTTCCCGGAGGAGGTGGCTCTGAGCCCTTCCCACCTCCCTCTTCCCCCTCACCGGCCCGTTCTCTTCATCCGATGACCGTGCTTCTGTCCTCTTTTCCTTGAAAGTCCAGATGGGCACGGACACGGGCAGGGACCTGGCGTACTGCTGTGTGGGCAGGGCTGAGGCCGGGGGCACTGCGTAGGCGGAGAGGCTAGTGGGGGTCTCCTCGCTCAGGCTGCCGTCTGAGAGAGAAGGTCCACTTCACCTCTGTCCCTGCCTCCATCCCAGACACCCACTCCCACCCCACCCAGGGCGCGGGGACAGCTGGGACACTGACCGTCTGTGCTCTCGGGGTCCGACTCGCAGAAGGGGGGCAGGTCCTGGAGCGTGGCGTCCTCGTCCATCACGAAGAGCCCTGTGCATGGCGTTACAGGCCCAGCCGTCAGGTCACCTCCTCCAGACACCGCCTCCCTGCTCCCTGCATTGGCCAGGCCCTTGCAAACCTCGGGGTTTCTGGAACTACTATTCCCTCTGCCTCGAACACCCTTCCGCTGGTTATCTGCCTGGTCATCCGCAGAAACAGATCTAGTTTCTATCTGTTCCACTCTGAGGTGGAAGCAGCTGGCTGAACAGAAGTCTGTAAGGCAGGAGTGGGAACCTGTTTTCTGCCAAGGGCCATTTGGGTATCTATAACATCACGCACAGGCCATACAAAATTACCAACTTAAAAATTAGCCTGCTTGCCCTGGCCAGTTTGGCTCAGTGGACAGAGTGTCAGCCTGCGGACTGGAGAGTCCCGGGTTTGATTTTGGTCAAGGGCATATGCCTGGGTTGCGGGCTTGGTCCCCAGTAGGGGGCCTACAGGAGGCAGCCGATCGATGATTCTCTCTCATCATGGATGTTTCTATCTCTCCCTCTCCTTTCCTCTCTGAAATCAATAAAAATATATTTTTTAAAATAAGCCTGCTGTATTTGGTCAAACATCTAATTAACTCACCCCTCACGCCTGGGCAGGGCCAGACCAAATGATTTCTAGGGCCTTATACAGCCCATGGGCCTGACGTTCCCCACCCCTTGCGTAAGGTCTGTTTGGGATGAACTGACTCAAAGTACAGGTTGAGAGAAATATAAGATTATTATGATTCCTGCTTGACATAATGGAAACCTGAAGGCACAGAGAGGTTAAGCCACCTGCCTGCAGTCCCAGTAATCCATGGTGTCATGGGATCTGAACTCAGGCCATATGGCTCCGGAGTCTGTGCCCTTAACCCTATGCAGGCTTTCTCCTCACAACAGTGAGGAAGCCAGCTATTGACAGTAACAAAACAAACGAGTAACTCCTATTTATTGAGCCCCCTGCAAACTCCTATTCACTCTTCAAAACCCTAACATTACAGTCCAGTCTCTGGGAAGTATCCAACCTCGAGATTCCCCCTAAAAATGCCCGTTGCTCCCTCCCCTGGCTTGCTCAGCTGTTGCTGGCATCCCTGACTCCCCTTTAACGCCTATCTTGTCCTCATAGGCATCAGGCATCCTGGTTTGAAATAAACCCTGTTCTGCTCGTGATTCCAGCTCAGGAGGTCCCCTACCCCCAACCCCGCAGCCTCTACAGGGCGCAGCCTCATGCCAGGTCTGCAGTTCTCTGGCTAGACCAAGAGTCCCAGCAGCTGGCTGTGTGTCTATGTCTAGCACAGAGCTGGACCCAGCACAGCGGAAGAAAACTGAAGCTCAGAAAGGGAAAATGACTCGCTCAAGGTCACACCTGCAAGCCAGCCGGGCACCCAGGCTCCATGAGACTCCAGCTTCCACAGAACCTCAGGGCTCAGAGGCAAGCAAGTCCCACCCCTCCCGGGAAACCTGCTGTGCAGGCCACTTGCCAAGCACAGAGCCACCCCGGCCCTGCCCGCTGTGCCTCTCACCTCCGTTATCGCTGACGCCCAGCCGCTCCCCAGAGGTCTCTGTCTCTGTCAGCTCATCCTCGTCCTCCTTGTCTTCCTCCCTGGGCAGGGCAAGCTGGGACGGGCTCCCTACCGGGCTGGGTGGCTGTGGTGCTGGTGGGGGGCGGGGGGGCCGGGCGGCAGTGGCAGCCCTGTGGGCCAGGGCGATGTCCTGGAGGCAGTGGCGGGCAGCCTCAGCCAGAGCCCCGCGGCCATGGGCTGCATAGGCGCAGGGGCCAGGGAGGGGCGGCGGGGGCGGCGCAGCCGTCAGCAGCACCAGCTCCATGCCGGTGTGGGCCCGGAAGCGCTCAGCAGCCCCTACCACGGCTTCCCACAGCTCCTCGGGGCGCCCCGACGCCATCCGCGTCCTGCAGGCAGAGCAGGACAGAGGGGGCTGAGACTGGGCTGCCTGCACCGTCCCCACTCAGCCCCCGGTGTCCCCCTGTCCCAGCTGGGCTCAGCATCTTCCCCCAAACCCACCATCCCCCTAGAATTCCTCCCCATCCAGACCTCAGCCGCCCAATCCCACCCTCCTGCCCTGCCCGCCCCCCCTCCCGGCCCCCCGTCTCTCCCCTTGGACCTGCCCTAGGGAGCCACTGGCCACAGGTGAGTAAGGAGCGCCAATGTGGCAGGTCCAAAGTGACAGGTGCGGTGTGTGTGAGCCACACTGGGGTGCAAGTGGGATGCAAACACCCCGAGAGCAATCGGAGGGTGATTACTTGAACTATTTTAGGCATGCTGACTAAATTAGTGAAAATGAACTTCATTTTTAGTGTGGCTTATGGGGATTTTGAGCTCAGGTGTATGGTTTGCATTATATTTCTATCGGACAGCGCTGCCCGGCCATCCAGCCTCTTCCGGTGCCTTCAGCCTCCAGTCCGGCCAGCACATGGCCCTGCAGGGGTCCTTCTAGCCTGGAGCTGCCCCTCCCCCTCCCCAGTACCCCGAGGACAAGGTCACAGCCCCTTGCAGGCTCCTGAGGCCTTGGTCCAGGTGCCTTCCCCCCACATCTGGACCACTGGTCTTCCATTTACTTGTCCTTCTTTCCCGCACCTCTAGATCGCGTCAGCACCCACACCTTGCCCTGTGGACTCCCCCAATATGAGTGACGCCCATTCTAGGACATCTCTCTCTGGGGAGTACTGTCTGGATCCACATCCATCTCCCCAGCCCGTGTGGGAGCCCCTGAGGGCGGGCCTGTTGGGCTCATCTCTGAGCCAGCAGCAAGCCTTGCCCAGCACGACAGGCTTGCGGGTGGGGCTGATCAGAAAATGGTGTGCGAGCTTCCGTCTGCACCTGGGTTCAGCCCGCAAAGCTTTCGTCTTTCCTACAAGACTGTTTCTCAAAACCAAGGCACTCCGGTTCAACAATAAAGATACATTCCTGTAAAACGAGGCACCCAGCGCTCACCCTGGCCGAAGCCACACACAGAGAGCACAACCAGCACCTGCCCCGACAGGCCCCGCAGCACTGCCTGGTGCCAGGCAGGGACCTGCGAGTGCCACCCACATTCTCACCCACCCTCTCACCAGCTCTAGAGCGGAGCTGTATCACCCCCTTTACACTGGCAACTGAGGCCCAGGGAGTCTGCTTGGGGACCGGGGTCAGACAGCTGGAGAGGAGCGCTGGAGCCTGAACTTGGCAGTCTGAAGCCAAACCCTTCTCTGAACACTGGATGCCACCCTGCCTTCCTTGTGAGGAAAGGTTTACGATCTCCTAGTCAAGATGGGGAAAACGAGGCTCAGAGAGCTTCCGGCGCTGGCCTGGAGGCACACAGCTAGAAAGGGTAGACAGGGCTGACGCTGCTGTCTGCCCAACACCACAGCCTAACAGTCGTGGGGGGTGCTCAGGGCCTCGCAGCCACTCCACCCCACTGAGGGGGGAAACTGAAGCCCAGGGCCGGGAAATGACTGGTCCAAGGTCACACAGCCTAGCAGTGCTAGGCCTGGTGTCCTCACTTCCTGGGGTCACCAGGGTTAAATTCCTCTCTGTCCTAGATCTTAACCTAACGACCAGGCTGCAAAGAGGATAATGGGGTGAGTGGGGGTGAGGGTCCCCCCATTTTAGAGCATGCACAAAAAGGAGGAGTTCGAGGCAGACCTCTCCGGGGACTCTCTGGAGTCAGTTACCCACGAGGAAAGAAACCAAGACTTGGGGAGTCTCCAGTCCCTACAGCTTCTGGAGTTAGTCCTGCACCCTTCAAAGAGCTGAGAGATGGAGAACCCCCTCCGCTCAGATGGAGCCGTTTAAGATTAGGGAGAGAAAAGGAAGTGAGACCTGTCCCCCAGGAGGGCAGGGAGAGGTAGGGGATTGGCCTCTGAGGAGGAGGTCAGGAGGTGAAGAAGCCGACTCCGGGAAGAGGTGAGGAAGGAGATGCTAGTGGAGCCCCGCTCCAACCACCTGTAAGACTGCAAGTGCCACCCCAACCTCCCGCTCCGAGGGGGGAGGCCTGGAGGATGCACCCGCAGTCCCGGGCGGGGTGAATGCCGGGGGCCTTTCTCCGCCGCTCAGAGACGTCCCCCGCTCGCCCGGAGGCCAGCGAAGACCCACTTCTCCAGAAAGAAAACAGGAAATCCCGCCCAGATGGGGACAGAGCCGGAAGTCCCGCCTTCACACGGGTGAGGGCGCCCCGAGGCAACCCCCCCCAGCACCCCCCAACCCTGGAGACCAGGTTCACAGTCAAAGAATCTTAATGGACCTGGAGACCGGAAGACAAGACTGTCTAGGCTTTGCCTCAGCTCAGACACGACGGTGCATGCCGGCGACCGCTTTCCAGCGCTCAGCGTGGGGCCGCTGGACGACCTCTGCCCCTTGACATTCGCCGGCTCTATCACTCCCCACAGCGGCTCGCCCGCCCCGCGCCCCTCGCCTCCGGACCGCCAGGTCCTCCCCGCACCGTGGCTCACAACGCCGCCTCCACTCACGTGCCCGGAGCCAGCATGGCCGGCCTGGCGCCGTCGCCGCCCTCAAAAGACATGGCAGCACCGGGCGTCACTTCCGCGTAGTTGACCCGCCTCCACGCTGCACACTCCGCCTCCTTCATGGAGGCCGCCCGAGACAAAGATGGCGGCCACGGGGACTTCAGAGGGGCAATGGCGGAAGCAGGGTGCCCGTAAGAAAAATGGAGTGACCCCAAGAAATATGGCGGCCTGCATAGACACACTCAGGACCACAGTCCCTCAACTTAAAATCAACCTTTTCCACAGAAGTAGAAGAAAGCAATGCCCGCTAATGACATGGCAAGCAGCCTAGTATCATCTGACCATAATGAATAAGGGCTCTCCCTCAGGCCTATCCCCTTCGGCACCGAGACTGGCGAAGATCCAACACGCCAGCCTTTCTTGCTTCGGTTTGCCCAACTTCAATATGGCAGCCCAGGATGCTTTCTCTCGGCGGTGACTCGTGGATTCGTCGGGGACCGCTTCGTTCCCGGGGATACCGACGGGTTCGTCCCGTTAACCCGAACCCCTCAGCGCCTGTTGCGATGTACAGCTTCTCTCACCTTTTCCTTTCTCGGTTTCTCTTTTCCAGAACCGCGCTTCGTGCCCTGCAGAGGGATGAGACTGCCCCACATTAACATGGCCTCAGCTGACGGTCCTTACCCGTGCCCTCAAGCAAAATGGCACCTCTTCGGCTTCGATGCCAGTACTCAGTATGGGGAAAGGAGTGGGCGTTTCGGAGTTGGAGCAGGGGGCGGAGCTCCAGGCCCCGCCTCCTTGTTTACTTCTTGTTCAGGACGGTAGCACTGCGCCTGCGCACCCTCGCTCCACCTTCCCCGTCTGCGCCAAGGGACGGAAACCCTCGTGACTTAAACTCTCGTGGTTCAAGTTCAACCACCCCGTTTAGAAAAATAGTTACACCCACTCCTCTTGTAGCACAGGCAAGGGCGCTACCACTCTCCGGGATTGAGGGGAGTCTCCTATCCGGACGTGACAGCACATTGACCCGGAAAAGGAGGGAGCCGGGTCAGCGGGTCCTCGGCCGCGGCTATGGAGGGAGCCGGTTACAGGGTAAGCACTGCGGAGGCCTTCTTTCGCGTCTGTTGAGGGAACGCCCCCTCCGCTGGGCGGCTTCTCCGTCGGGCCGGGCCGCGCTGCGCTCCGGGAGCCCGGCCGTTCCCCAGCAAAGACACCATTCCCTGATAAGGCGCTGTCGCCCTCCCGCCTCTGCCCTGGGGAAGACCCTTATCTTCTGGCCCTGCCCCTGGTGTGAGATGCTCTTCTAGGCCCCGCCCCTTTTGGAGTCCAGACCCCCTCACACCCCTGGACCCTCGACCCCTTCTCTTCCTCCCGGCCGGACGCCTCGCTAGTTTGTTGGTATTTGGGATTCGCCACTCCCGGGCCCCGCCCACCGGAGAATAGCACCTCCCTAGGTCCGCTCCCATTGGCTCCCTTCTGAGCCCCGCCCCTCGGGTGCCGTTCTGCCCTGGGGCCCCGCCCCTCACTGGGTCCCTTCCTCAGGTGGTGTTTGAGAAGGGAGGCGTGTACCTGCACACCAGTGCCAAGAAGCATCAAGACCCGGACTCCCTCATCGCTGGCGTCGTCCGTGTTGTGGAGAAGGTGGGCCAGGAGAGAGCAGGGCTCGGGCAGGCCCGGAGCGGGACGGAGGCTGCATTTGTCGGAGTACCATCTAGTTGTCAGCGATGAGACCTTAGGAAGACCGGGTGGGGGCTGGAGAGAGGCAAGGCTTTGTCAAGCTGAAAGCCTAAAACGGGGGAGAAGTTTGCCAGTATGGTTTGGAGAGTTCGGAGGGAAGCCCCTCTAACTTCTCCCTCCCTCCCTCAGGACAATGACGTCCTTCTGTCCTGGGCTCCTGTGGAGGAGGCTGGAGATGCCACCCAAATCCTCTTCTCCAAGAAGGTAGGCTTCCCTCGCCGGCCCCTTCTCCACCGGCGTTTTCCTGGGCCCAGCCTGGAGTGATATGCCCCAGCCCCTTGGCCAGAACTAGTTGCTCGGCCCCACCCAGCCAGCAGAGTTCAGTGAGCTGTGATCCTGCTGTTTGCCTGGGAGGCAGAGAGGTGCTATTTGGCAAACAGCACGGAGGGCAGAGATGGCGTTGCTGGGGCTGGTTCGGCAGTCTTGTGGGCAGGTGTCCCTGCCAGTTCGGGGCCCGCCCCTCATGGCCCTAGCTTGCGGCTACAGCTCCAAACACCGTATCCTCCCTCAACAACACCCAAAGGTGAACCAAAGGGTGCTCACTCCTATAGGTGCCTTTTTTCCAGGAACTTCCCGTCCTCACACCCCACAGACATCACCTCCGCTCCCACTGGCAGCAGAGTGGGTATGTAGGCCACTTAGAACCGCAGGGAATGCTGGGGAAGCGATTGTTGGGGGGCTCAGTCAGCCTGGAGCAGCAGCAGAGACGGCCACGGGGAGACCCAGTCTGCGTCCTTCTGGTGTCATTGCTCTAGTCGTGCAGGGTTGGTGACAGGAGTTAGTCTCCAGTTACTTTAGCAGCAAGGGTGACTGCAGAGAAGTGGGGGCTGACGGGATTCCACCAGGGCGGAGGTACAGCACTGACGCTTCAGAACGCACCTGTGAGGGGGCTGCCACCGCTGCCAATGAGGGCTGTGGCAAAGGGGACAGCGTTGGAGCTGTCGAGTTCAAGGACACCGTCGTCATCGCTGCTACAAAGCTAGTGACTGGGCCCCGGAAGACAGCTGGCCCCACCGCGGCCCCAGTTGCCTCTCCGAGGGCAGGAAGGTGAAGACAGATGCGGCTCCTCCTCGCTCATCAGCCAAACAGGCCCAAGAGGCAGGAAGTTGCCCTCACCTAATTCCACTTTCCAGATCTTAATGTATCTGATTGGTAGACTCTATCTTGAGTTTGGCACTCTAGCTGCAAGGGAGCCTGGGAAATGTAGTTTTTAGGTCTTATATCTAGATCTTTGATCCATTTTGAGTTAATTTTTGTGTATGGTGACAGGTAACAGTCAAGTTTCATTCTTTTGCTTGGGGCTTTCTAGTTTTTCCAGCGCTATTAATTGAAGAGGATTTCTTTTCTCCATTGGATGTGTTTTGGCTCCTTTGTCAAAATTATTTGCCCATATACATGTGGCTTTATTTCTGGGAATCTCAGTTCTGTTCCATTGGTTTGTGTATCTGTTTTTCTGCCAATACCATACTGTTTTGATTATTGTCTCTTTGTGGTATAATCTGAAGTGAGGGAGTGTGACATTTTCGGCTTTGTTCTTTTTTCTCAGGATTGCTCAGAACGGGCGTCTCCTCTGACAGGTGGCCTCTGTCTCAGGGCACCACCCCTGTGGGGGAATGTGGCGGTGGGGTTCCCAGTGCTGTCCCCTGCAGCCAGATGCTGCCAGCAGTACAGCTGTGACGGGTGGGGGCGGAGTGACGTGGGAGAGGCCAGCTGGTGTGCCTGTGGCTTTGTCCTCCCAGTAATGGCAACAGCCTGACCTCAGCTGCCTCACCTCTGTAGCTCCGCCCATCACTGGAATTAGCCACAGTGTGCGCCTCCTGCTCAGGGAAAGATGCTATTTCTCTCTCTTTTTTTTTTAAAGATTTTTTTAAAAAATTGATTTTTAGAGAGAGAGGAGGGGGGAGGGAGAAAAAAAATTTAGATGCGAGAGGGAGACATCGATTGGCTGCCTCCTGCACCTCGAGGTGATCAAACCTGCAATCCCTGGCAGGTGCTCTGACCGGGAATCGAACTGGCAACCTTTCAGTGCACAGAACGATGCCCAACCAACTGAGCCACATCAGCCATATGCCTCCCCAGTGTTCAGGGCTGCAGATAATGTGCTCCATAGCCTGATGCTCAACGCTACAGCCTCTGGGCCCGCTGCTGGCTCTTGGCGGGGAGGCGGCCAGCTTGTGGCTTTGTTTTCCTGTTTGGCGGTAGTGGCTGCCAAAATACTGTGGCTGCGCCTCTGCTGGCTCCTCCCTGGTCGCTGGGCTCGGCTGCAGCAGCAGCAGCAAGTCCTGACCACGCAGGCAGGGAACACACCTGTGTGTCTGCTCCTTGGCCTGCAGGGAGTGCAGGGGCCACCTGTTCCTCCCCTCTCCTGAGACCCACATCCATGCCCCTGTCTCAGCTCCTCTTCCTTCCCTCCTCCCCGTCTTCCAACTCACCCACCTTCGGATGCGGATGCCTCACCGTGGGGAACCGCTCAGCCTCTGGAGGAAATCTGTTGTTGCGACTTCAAGGGGAGACCGGGGGGTCCTCTCATGTTGCCATGATTCTAACATCACCCCTCACGTTATTTCATAACCTGTGAGCCAGCTACTTTTTTCTTTTATCGAGATAGAATTTACTTACCACAAGCTCAATTTTATGGTAGAATTTTAGATTTTCGACGTGCATGAATCAGTGGATTTTAGTCTTCGCGAGATTTTGCAGCCATAGCCAGTTCCAGAACATTCCGCCATGCCCCACAGAAACCCTCTAGCTGTCAGCAGCTGCTCCCCATTCTCCCGTCTCCCAGCTCCTGGCAACCACCACTCTCCTCTCCGTGCCCAGATCTGCCCGTTCTGGGCGTCTCCTGTGGAGGGAATCACACGGTTCGCGGTCCTGGGGGTCTGGCTTCTGTTCCTTCGGGTGCTTTCAAGGTTCGCCGTGTGGCAGCGTGGACCGGAGCGTTGCTCCTTGTTATTGCTGAGCAATACTCGGTTGTGTGGCTCTGACGCTGTGGTTACTCACCAGCTGGTGGACACTGGGTGGTTTGCATTTCCTGGCTATCAGGAATAATGTCCGCGTTCTTGCGTGGACGTTTATATTCACTTCTCCGGGGTTCATGCCTAGGAGTGGAGGTGCTGGGTCACACGGTAATCCCATGTCTCACCCTTTGAGGAACTGCAGACTTTTCCACTGCGGCTGTCGCCCCCCGCACTCCCCCCCTCGCCCCCTCAGCGTCTTCTTGGTCGCAGCCGGCCTGGTGGGCACGCGGGGGTGTGAGGTGGTTTGATTGGCGTTGCCCTAGTGAGCACTGCCTGCTTCCAGCACTGAGACCTCCGCAGTCACGCCGAGCCTGCCCTGCTGGACCACCTGCTCGCCCGGCAAGCCACTAGGAGACTTGGCGTGGGTCCTGGCCCCGTCCCAGTCTTTAGCGCCCTCTTTGTGCCTCAGTTTCCCTCTTTGTTCAATGGGGCTACCTTCCAGGATAGCCTCATGGCTCCGACCCAGAAACTGAATCCATAGCGCCTCTCTCTTTTCCCTTTTCCCCAAGGATGCCAGTGGAGGGGACTCCTGCACCTCTGAGGACGAGCCGACCTTTGACCCCGGCTATGAACCCGACTGGGCTGTCATCAGCACTGTGCGGCCCCGGCCCCGCCGCTCAGAACCCACCAGGGGTAGGCTGAGCTGGTACCCCTGGGGGGCAGATGGTGACACCTTACTCTCCGTTGTCATGGCGCCGGGGGCTTCACTGCCCACAGTCAAGATGGCCACCCAGCCCGGCTTTCCAGTCCCAGGAGAGTGGGTGGGGGTGGCCGGCATCTCCAGGGTTTGCAGCTTTGCTCATTCTGCCAAGCTCTCTGGTTGGCTGTGGGCACCCCAGTGCGTCCAGGCCATGGGGACGAGAATTGCAGGTGACAGGTGTTCAGGCCATCGGGGTGCTGCAGCAGAGGCACCGGGAGGCATCTGATCCCTCGGGGTGGGGAACCTTCCAGGAAGCGGCAGTGCAGAGCCTGGCTCTGAGGGACTTGGCGTGGGCACTGGCCTTTCGCTGTGGCTCCCGTGTGGGGTCTGGAGTGAGGAGAGGTTGGAGGTGACACGGCAGGGGCAGACCGAGGAGTCTGGTCTTCATCCCGAGGGTGACAGAGCCAACTTGCAGCAGGCACATGTCCCCGGGCTGGGCTCTGTTCACATCTTATTCGTTGTGTTTCCATGGAAACGTGAGGCAACCCAGAGCTCCCCGAGGGTGGGGCCTGGGGCTGGCTCCTGTGGGCTCCTAGGACATGTGCCCCTCTGGCTGCCCACACCTCTCCCGACACCGTGCCACCCCCAGGTGCGGAGCCCAGCTGCCCCCGGGACTCCTGGGCCTTCTGGGTGAGCCTGGGGGAGCTCAAGTCCATCCGCCGGTCCAAGCCAGGCCTCAGCTGGGCCTACCTGGTCCTGGTGACCCAGGCCGGAGGCTCCCTGCCCGCCCTGCACTTCCACCGCGGGGGCACCCGCGCCCTGCTCCGCGTCCTCAGCCGCTACCTGCTGTTGGCCAGGTGAGCATTCCCTTTGCGCCAGGCTCTGCCCCTCGACGGCTGCAGGGCCCCTCAGAGCTGGGAGAGGATCAACTCAAACCCATTTCAAGGCAGGAAAAGGGAATTGACTGGCACAAGGAACCGCAAAGGCCAAGGGTAGCTGGTGTCGGGCAGGCCCGGGTCCCAGGATGCTGGAGAGAGCCGTCTGCTTCCCTGAGTTTCTCACGCTCAGGGCCCGCAGCCCGGGCTGGCAGCGGGGTGGACAGACAGACAGCACCTCCGGCCCCTGACCAGGGAGGTGGAAGGCCCTCCCCTGGGGTCCAGCTGCGGCCTCAGGCCCGGGAAGAGGGAGTCCCCGGTAGCGGGTAGCGGTCCGGGCCCTGCGCCGGGAAGGCGAAGGCGGCGGGAACACTGCAGGCCTCTACCTGTGCGTCTCAAACCCTCCCCCCCAGCTCCCCGCAGGACTCCCGCCTCTACCTCGTCTTCCCGCACGACTCCTCCGCGCTCTCCAACTCCTTCCACCACCTCCAGCTCTTTGACCAGGACAGCTCCAACGTGGTGTCCGTGAGTCCCAGCAGGCCCTGCGCTGTGCCAGGAGGGGGGGCGGGGGCCTGCGGTGGGCGGGGCAGGCGGGCGGAGTGTGACCCGCCTCCGCCTGTCCCCAGCGCTTCCTCCAGGACCCCTACTCCACCACCTTCAACAGCTTCTCCCGCGTGACCAACTTCTTCCGGGGAGCCCTGCAGCCGCACCCAGAGGGGGCCTCCCGCGACCTGCACCCGGTCCCCGACGACGAGCCGGAGCCTGGGTTCGAGGTCATTTCCTGTGTGAGTAGCGGGGCGCACCCCATTACTTTTGCTGTCACCTTGGGCGTGGGCCTGCATTTCCCAGTGCCTCAATTCCGTCCCCAGAAAAGGGGTGACAATAACGGCACCGCCCTCAGCCTGTGCTCCTGGTGCTGGCTGTTATTGGGGGGCCCTTCCAGACTTGGGGTGACTTTGTCCCTGACCCAGGGACGGAGTTGCTTCCCGTCCCACCCTGAACATTATCTGTCTGTTGAGCTCAGCAGGGCTGTGACTAGGGTGGCCCGGGATGCGGTTGGGGAGGGCTGTGGGGTCCCCCCGGACAGGGCTCACTGTGGTGTCCCACAGGTGGAGCTGGGACCTCGGCCGGCCGTGGAGCGGGCGCCTCCGGTCACAGAGGAGGAGTGGGCCCGCCACATGGGCCCCGAGGGCCGCCTGCAGCAGGTCCCCGAGTTGAGAGCCCGGATCTTCTCAGGAGTGAGGCGCTGGGCTTGTGGGGGGCTGGGCTGGGCTGGGCCAGGCCGGCAAGCGGCCTGGGGGCCCCCTCTGAGCTCCTGCCCGCTCCGCCCCCAGGGTCTGAGCCCCAGCCTGAGACGAGAGGCCTGGAAGTTCCTCCTGGGGTACCTCAGCTGGGAGGGCTCAGCCGAGGAGCACAAGGCGCACGTGCGGAAGAAGACGTGAGTGAGCCCCAGCCCCGGCCGCCCGGCCGCCCACGCTGATTGGCGCCCAGCACGGGGCACGGCACGCTGGGTTTGAGCCTGTCGTGCCGGGCAGCCCCCGTGCACAGGGCCTGTCCCTCCACTGGTTGTCCTGGTGCCACACTGTTTCCGTGGCCGCTGCTTCGCTTCCTAAGCCGTGGGCGCCTCTCCTCGTTCCTGGTTTATATTGTGCCCCTGCTGTGCGTCCTGGTCCCCACACCCGGTGGTGGTGACAGACCCTCCACAAAAGCCCGCAGGGAGTTCTGTGCCCCGAGATGCCAGGAGGGGGGCCGCCTGTCCGGGAGGGGCTCTAGGGCGGTGACCGGGGCTGAGCCTACGGACCCAGGAGGGGGCAGGCGCCTCACGCAGCCTCTCGCCCGCCCCTCAGGGATGAGTATTTCCGAATGAAGCTGCAGTGGAAGTCGGTGAGCCCCGAGCAGGAGCGGAGAAACTCCCTACTGCATGGATACCGCAGCCTCATCGGTGGGTTGGGGGCTGGGGAGCCCCGCCTCCCCAGGAGCAGGGTGAGGGCCTCCGAGGGGGGTGGGGGTGAGCAGGGGCCGAGGGGCCAAGGCGGGCCGGGGAGAGGGAGGAGAGCCAGGCTCCTTGGGTTTAAACCCCGCTCTGCCATCTACTCACCGTGAGATGCTGGCAAGTGATTTTACCCCTGGGCCTCAGTTTCCCATCGGTGGCGGGTTAGTAACCATGGCGTCAGAGGATGTGGCCAGCGTGAAGCCGACCTCACTCCACAGTGTCAGGTGGTTGGGGACTGGCCCACACCTGCGAGGGAAGAGGGGAGAGGGGGCTGCAGCCAATGGCCAGCAGGGATGGGGCCCCCAAAACGTTCTCACCTTGGCACCCTGCACCCTGTCCCCACAGAGAGAGACGTGAGCCGCACGGACAGGACCAACAAGTTCTACGAGGGCCCCGAGAACCCGGGGCTGGGCCTGCTGAACGACATCCTCCTCACCTACTGCATGTACCACTTCGACCTCGGTGGGCGCCCGAGGCCGGGAGCGCCGGCCCTGGGGGTGCTGAGGGCCTGGCCGGGCCCTGACCTCCTGTCCCCACAGGCTACGTCCAGGGCATGAGCGACCTCCTCTCCCCGATCCTCTACGTCGTTCAGAACGAGGTGGATGCCTTCTGGTGTTTCTGTGGCTTCATGGCGCTCGTGGTGAGGCTCGGAGCAGGGGTGGCGGAGGGGCGCGGGGAAGGATGGGGTGCGACGCCTCACGTGCCGCCCCCACAGCACGGGAACTTTGAGGAGAGCCAGGAGACCATGAAGCGGCAGCTCGGGCAGCTCCTGCTGCTCCTCCGGGTGCTGGACCCGCCGCTCTGTGACTTCCTGGGTACGTGTCTCGGTGCAGGGGCTGGGGGCGGGGGCGGGGGCAGGGGCGGGGGCAGCGGGGACAAAGGTGTCGTCAAAGGCCTCTGGGAATGAGCAGCCACAGACGGTGTCCGGGACATTTGGTCCTGATCCTAAAAAGAGAAACATCTGGCACAAGCCAGAGCCCAAAACTTACCTGTGAGCGCCGGGTTGGGGCTTGGAGCAAACCTCGAAGTGCAGGTGTGCGCGCTGCTCCGCGGGCCGCCGTCAGTCCCGGCTCCTGCGGGAACGCCGAGCCCGGCTGCTCTCCGCCCGCCTTGAACCCGGGGTTGGACACTGGTTCTCTGGACTCCTGGCACTGGGACGGCTGCATTCTGGCCTGAAAATGTTTCTTGGTATTTGTTCAGTGCAAAAAAGTGCAAGAAATTCAGATAAAAGGAAGAAAATAGAAGGTTGATAGTAGTATTCTTTTGGTGCAGATGATAAGTTAACTTACGGGTATTTCTTCCCTGAAGTGTAGGCTCACCGTGGGGGAGGGAGACGTACTGGAGAGGAAACCAAGGCCTAGCAAGCTCCTGCCAGTTCTGGAGACACCTGGACATTAGCTTTGGTTGCCCTGGCCGGTTTGGCTCAGTGGATGGAGCGTCGGCCTGCGGACTGAAGGGTCCTGGGTTCGATTTCGGTCAAGGGCACATGCCCAGGTTGCGGGCTTTAAAAAAAAAGTTTCTTTTAGCCCTAGCCGGTCAGGCACAGGCTTGATCCCCAGCCCTGGTCGGGGTGAGTGTGGGAGGCAACCAATGGATGTGTCTCTCTCATCAGTGTTTTTCTCTCTCTCCTCCTCCTCCCTTCCTCTCTCCAAAAATCCATGGAAAAATACCCTCGGGTAAGGAACAATAACAACAAAAAAGTTTCTTTTAAAGGTTTTCTTATTGACCTTTTTTTTTTTTTTTTTTTTTGAGAGAGAGAGAGAGGAAGGGAGAGGGAAAGAGCGAGAAACGTTGGTGTGAGCAAAACCTTGATTGGCTGCCTCCTGCAAGCCCCCTACCAGGGACTGAGCCTGCAACCTGGGCATGTGCCCTGACTGGGACTCGAACCAGCAACCTTTTGGTGCACAGGATGACATCCAACCAAGTGAGCCACCCCAGCAGGGCCATTAAAAATGTTCCAAACCATCGCTTGTATTGACTGAACAGCGTTTTATACCTCTTAATGGTTTAAGATGATGTACAAGAACAGATTTGACCTGACCTGGACATTTGCAGTTTTTCATTGTGACAAACAGAGTCTGGATAATTTCTTTAGGTAAAATTCCAGGAAGTGAACTTGTATCTCGGGCAGTACGTGTTTTTACAGCTTTTGAAACGTCTGTCCCCATCGCTACTTTCCTGGAAAGTTACACCCATTTCCGTGTTTGCTCGACGTTTCCTCGCGCCTCCACCAGCACGGGGTCTCACTGTCCCTCCGTGTGCGAGGGAAACATGGCACAGCTCACCTCGCCGGGGTTTGGGAGGCAGGATGGGGAAGGTTCCTGTTGACAGCATTCCTGCCTCAGCCCAGAGGCCTTCCCACGCTGGGCAGGCGTCACCGCCTCACCTGGTGGAGGGTCTCAGAGCCGGTCTCAGTCGCAGTCCGACTGGGCACACTGAGAAGTAGAACGGACGGGCACTGACTGTGAGCTTGCTGTTGGCTTAGCACCTCCCTCCTCCGCTGTCCTGCAGACTCCCAGGACTCGGGCTCTCTCTGCTTCTGCTTCCGGTGGCTGCTCATCTGGTTCAAGAGGGAATTCCCCTTCCCGGATGTTCTTCGGCTGTGGGAGGTGGGCCGGCCAGCGTGGGTGGGGCCTGTGGGAGGGGGGCGGGGGCGGGGGCAGGGGCAGACCTGGGTAGGACCTCAGGCAGAGACTGGCCTGCGACCCTCCCTCCGGCACTCCTAGGTGCTGTGGACAGGGCTCCCGGGCCCCAATCTGCACCTGCTGGTGGCCTGCGCCATCCTGGACATGGAGCGGGACACCCTCATGCTTTCAGGCTTCGGCTCCAATGAGATCCTCAAGGTGAGGCCTGCCCCCTGCCCATCCTGACCTGTGCAGAGGGACACAGCGGCTGGAAGGGAGCTCGGTGGTACTTTGCAGTAGTTGGTTCTCAAAGTAGGGTTGTTGAAAGTGGGTTGGCTCTGAGCAGGGCAGCCCTGAGACCAGCTCTGTTCCCCCACCCGGCCCATCCTCACGGAGCATGTGGTCTGTGCTTGTGGGCCCCCCGCACCCGAACCGGGCGGCCAGGCCACTGGGTGGAGCTCAGCGCTCTTTCCCTTCCTGATCCTGCATCTGGCAAGAAGCCGGGGAGAGCTGACCTCCCCTGACCCCCCCCACCCCCCAGCTACACTGTGAGCCCCAAGAGGGCCAGCCTGGCTGTCTTCCCTCCATTGGGTGGCACAGTGGGCGCTCTGGAGGTGCGGGTTGAGGGCCCGGAGGCGGGCCTGACTCAGCGCCCCACCCCCACCCCCCACCCCCCGCCCCAGCACATCAACGAGCTGACCATGAAGCTGAGCGTGGAGGACGTACTGACGAGGGCCGAGGCCCTCTACCGGCAGCTGACCGCCTGCACGGTGAGTCCCCCACCTTCCCAACTGCCCCACTCCCCGCCCCTCCCAACTTCTGACCTGGCGTCCTCCTCCAACCCTCCAGGAGCTGCCCCACAACGTGCAAGAGGTCCTGGGCCTGGCCCCGCCCGCAGCGCCGCACAGCCCCTCGCCTCCCGCCTCCCCACTGCCGCTGTCGCCCACCCGCACCCCGCCGGCCCCGCCGCTTCCCGCGGACACAGCTGCGCAGCCCGACAGCAGCCTGGAGATCCTGCCTGAGGAGGAAGAGGAGGACGGCGTGGGCTCCTAGGCGGCTGGGCTGGGCTGGCCTGGCTGCAGCCTGCCCCGTTGCACAGCACTTTATCCAGCTCCCGCCCCATGACCACACCCCACGGGCTGGGGGTGGAGCCAACAAGGGGGCGGGGCTCCCGCCTTGCCTCCCGCCCCCCTGATTAGCTGGCTTCATTAACTGACATTTCCGTGTCCAGTTGGCCTCCTGTAGGTGTAGGAAGGGGAGGGGGTGGTGCGTGTTCCCCTCTGACCACTGCGCAGAGCAGGTGTTTGACGTGGACCCCAAACCCGGCCAATGAGACTTAAGAGGAGGGCCCTTGGGGATGAGTGGTGTGTGGGGAGGGGGCTTGGGGAGGCAGGCCTAGTTTGGGACTTTCGGAGGAGTGAGGATGGGGTGCTGGGGTGCATTGTGCAGGGACACATCCTGGACATAACTGAGACGGAAGGGCCTACAGAGCTGCTCGGACACTGAGGACCTGCCTCCCAGCTTTGTGGTACTTGAGGAAATAAACTCGTGTTTGATCCGCTGTTGGTCTGGCCTTTTGTGACTCGCATCGCGCCCCACATTGACCAGGGGTGGAAAGCAGCGTCGTCCTCCCCGTGAAGCCCCTGCCCAGGGCAGCCCCCGGGGCTCCAGGAGAGGCAGAGCCCCTTCTACCCCTGGGCGCATGGCTTTGCTCAAAGCCAAGTGGGGAGGCGACTGGGACAGGGAGGGGGCAGGACCACAGGCTTTTTCCGAAAATAATTTAATGCTCCGTCGTCTGGCTGTTGGCGTTGGGAGTGGCGGTCCCGGGCGGGGTTGAAGGGTAGGTGGTCTCCGCCCTTTGAGACCTGCACAGGGGCTGGCAGTCCACGGGGCCCTCGGCCACGCGCACGGGCTCCTCGTCCTCCGTGTGCAGAGCCTTCTCCGTGTGCAGGGACTCCTCCTGGCTGTTGGTCCGGCTGTGCGTTTGGCCGTTGATGGACAGCGCAGCGCGCAGTGCGGACTTGACGGCTGTCTCCATCCAGCCGTGCGGGTAGGCGGTATGCTCCCCAGCGAAGTAGACGCGACCATAGGGGGCCGCCCAGTCCAGTTCCTCCCAGCCCTCCCTGGCACGCCAGAGCGTGGGCGGCTGCACCACGAAGCCGCCGTGGCTGTGTGGGTCCTCCGCCCAGCGCTTGACGACGCCAGTGCCGTCCCAGAGCCGGTACACGATCGGCCCGTGCAGCGCCGCCACGTCATCCAGGGCCAAGTGCAGCGTGTCTTCCGTGCTCAGGCCCGCGAACGGGGCCGTGGCATCCCCCCACGTGTACGAGGCCAGCAGCAGCGAGCCCTCCCCTGGCGACGGGTAGACGATCACGCGCGATGGGCGGTCGGTGTTGGAGTGGCCGCCCTGGATGTGCTCGTCGTGCCAGAAAGGCCGGCGGAAGCTCAGGTACACCTTGATGGCCGGCTCGTAGTGCAGCTCGCGCAGCGCCTCCTGCCACTTGCGGGGCAGCGGCGGCGAGAACTTCATGCGCTGCAGCGCCGGCCCGGTGGCCGTCAGCAGCACCACGTCAGCGACCATGGTCTTCTGATCCCGAGCCCGGTGCGAGGTCCCTATGTGCACGCGCACCTCGCGCGCCTCCTGCGTCACTGCCGCGACCGGCGTGTGCAGCAGGATCGGCACCGACAGCGTGCTCAGCAGGGCGCGCGGCAGCTGGTCCCAGCCGCCCTCGACGCGGCGGTACCTGGGGGGGAGGGGGGAGGGGCAGGAGCATGACCTGGGCTCTCGCCCCGCTCCTCTCCGCTGGCTCCTCTCTGTGTGCTCCGCGGTACCTGCTCTAGATCTCACCTGCCCGGAGCCCTCCCGCTAATCACACTCTATTACTGGCCCATAATTGGCACCTGCTTGCTCCCCGAGAATCCCACGCACTCCCTGAAGTACCCCCCTCTCCCCCCTCCCCTCCCCCAAGACCGAGGACTGGAAAGCACAGAATTATGCGACTCAAGAACCCCGCCTCTTCTGTCTGGGCCACGCCCTTCCTGGAACTTTTCTTACCCATTTCCTCCAGACCCCGCGTGTGGGGGTGAATGTGGCCCCTCCTCCCTAAAAGCTGCACCCTTCTCGCCAGCCCCACCTGCCCAATATTGTGGCCCCCAGACCCCGCCCCTCACCACAGACCCCGCCCTTCATCGCAGACCCCGCCCCTCACCGGAGCCGATCGCTGAGGGAACTGTGGGCCCGCAGGGCCTCCAAGAAGCTGCGATCAAAGAAGCGGTCCTTGGACATCACGTCCCCCAGGAGGTTTATGGCGGGCTGGCTCAGGTTCCCCTCGTTGAGGAGGTATTGCTGGGGGACGGGTGCGCGTCAGGGCCCAGGCATTGCACCTGCAGGGTCCCTCCCAGCTCCGCCTCCCCATTCCGTGATGCGCCGAGAGCTTAATAGGGTCCTTGGACCTTAGAGATCCGGTCCCCCCTCTTGTGACAGATGAGGAAACGGAAGCCCCGAGAGGGGGCATGTCCAGCCCCATGGCCAGGCCGGGAGTTCGCCAGGGCTGTGTCCCAGGTTCCTGCCCTCTGACTCCAGGGCCAAAGCCCACGGGCGCGGCCGCTCACCAGGAGTGTCAGCCTGTCGAACTTCCTCATGGCCCTTCTGCAGCCCAGGGTCTTGATATCCCTGACGGCCTGCAGGGGAACAAGCAGACGGCATTGCGCTGAGGGGCAGGACGGCGGACGCTGGGCCCGGCGTCCAAATCTGGGTTGTCTTCCTGCTCCTGCTCAGGGCTGGCCTTCACCGCGTGTCCGCACTGCCAGGCCTTTGCCCGTGCTGTGCTCAGCCTTGCCCTCCGCTGCTGCTCAGATGTCACCTGGGCCGTCTTCCTGAGTCCGTATGCCCCTCCTTCCCCGTCACACCTGGCACTGACATGCTCGGCCAGGCGGGCGCTGTTTCGCCTGCCTCCGTCCCAGGCGTGGCTCGGGCAGGCAGGACGGCCGCCCTCAGTGCTGTGGCATTCTGGTGCCCAGTCACTACCGCCTGGTTCACTGTGGGTGCAGACGGAAGTGGAATTCCTTCTGCCACTGCTGAGGGGGCATGACTGCTGAGGGGGTCCCTCCCTGCCGTAGCCTCCCAGGGCTCCCCAGCACCTGCAGCCGCAGGGTTCTATCCCCTCAGCCTGGCATCCGAGGCCCCTACCAGCCCCTGATCGCCATCTCTTAAGGAAGCGGTTCTAAGGACAATATCCAGTGCCCAGACCACCTCAGCTCTCCCACCTCCACACCCCTGTACTGTCCCCTGGCTAACCTCCTTCACTGCTCTGCTCCAGTCTCATCTCACCGCCTCCTCTGATTTCTGCCCTCTTCTTTGCTCACCTGGCTTCCCCTTGTGCCCTTCCTCCCTCATCCCCTCACCTTCACCTCGCATTTCTCTAGGCTCGCTGAACTGGGAGGTGCCAACACAGACATGGCCTGAACTCACCCACCCTTGTCTGGAAGGGGAGATGGACAATTAGGAGCTGCCGAGAAGGGGGAGGCCAGCTCCTCCCTGAGGGCATCAGGGAAGGCTTCCTGGAGGAGGGGACATTGGAGTTGGTTCTTGAGGGATGAGCAGGGTTCCCTGGGGGGAAAGGGTCTTCCAGGCAGGGCAGGCAGGAGCCAGAGGAGAGGATGAGGCCCAAGTTGGGGCCAGGGCTATTGTGACATGGGGAACCCGGGAGTATGAGAGGGTTTAGAGGAAGATATGGGGTTCAGTATCAGGATCCTGGGTGTGGCCAGGGGGAGACAGACTTAGATGTGGGTCTCAGGAGATGGGTCTGGAAGACATCTGCCTGCAGATCAAAGTTTAAGCCACAGATGTAGAGAGGCGAGGCTGTCCAGGACAGTGAGTGGGTGGTGGGTGGGGAGGGGATCAGAGAACACATGGTGATGGAGCTTTGGGGACTGGCAGACTTTGCAGGGAACTAAAGGTGGGAGAGGCGGCGATGGGAGACCAGAAGGCATGAGGGGGAGAAGGAAAGGCTGGCCAGAGGGACGATGAGGGGGCGCAGGACAACAGGTGGGGGGCAGGGCTGTGGGACTGGTGGGGGCGCCCACCTTGTTGAGAGCCATCTGGAAGATGTCCTCAGGCGCGTGGCCCTTCTCCTGGGGGCGCAGGTCGTAGCCCAGCTTCTCCGGAATCTTCTCCACCACGTAGTTCCGCAGCTTCACGTCGCCCACTTGGGTCCACGCGTTCTCGTCGTACTGGATGAATTTTGTCAGGTTGAGCCCCAGGCTCTTGCAGAGCTCATGCAGGATCCTGAGGGAGCAGGCAAGGCTGGGGCGGTCCGACGGGGGGAGGCGGGGTTCCCCTTCCCCTGGGGCTTGAAGAAGGGAAGGGGGTGGGTAGGGCAGCTGGGGACGGGGTTTGGGGATGGGCATGAGGCTGGAGTGGGGCTCGGTTTGGGGGCAGCTGGGGCAGGAATGAAATGGGGACAGGCCGGAAGGCTGAGGGCAGTCCGGGTGTAGGACAGGGTCTGGAGTGGGAGGTGGCGTTCACTGGGGTTGGATGAAGGCTCGGGATGGGGAAGGGACCCGGGTCCGGGGAGGTAGAGCTGGGGGTCCAGAGGCACTGGGCGGGGCTAGCTAGGGGTCCAGCTGAACTTGGTGGCTCGAGCACTTCCAGGGGCGCAGTGATGGGGCTGGGGTTAGGAAGAGAACGGACTTGGAGGCTGGGCCCAGAGCAGGGCCCGCCGGAGCCGGGTCAGGCCTCACCTGTGTGACATGGGTATGCGCATGGCTCCCAGCTCCCCAATCCAGCCCGTTTTCTCATCCCGGTAGGTGAGGATGCGGCCCCCGATCCTGTTGGCTGCCTCCAGGATGGTGACCTGAGGGATGGGGGCATGGAACAGGGCCCTTCAGCTCCTCCCACTGACACCATTCCCCCCGCCCCCGTGCCAGACCCCCACTTCCCACCCCCTCAGCTGTACAGACCTAGACCCCACTAGGAGCCCTTTCCTTATGGGGAGGAGGGGTGCTGGGAGAAGAGCATGCCCCAGGAGCAGGTACAACATGCGTTTCCAGACTGCAGCAGGAAGGCTGCGGGTCAGGTTAAAGAGGGACTTCCCAGCTCAGGGAGGGGAAATTTCTCATATGCTCAGAAGCCCCTGGCCTGGCCCAATTCTCATTCTTGGATTTCAGCGAGAGGGACGGTGGTTAGACCTCAGGGGTCACTTCCCCTTGGGCGGAGTGTCCATCTGCACGAACACAAATTCCCCCAGAAGTGTGGAGGATCCCAGACTTCCCTCCGGGATGAGAGTGGAGCTGGGGGTCAAAAGCCCCCCAGTGCAGCACATGCTCCCTCTGGGTAGACCCCGGAAAGCATAGCTCCCTCTCCCCGCCTCCCACCTTCCCCACCCCCCACAGGGATGTGGCCAGGCCCCTCGAGCTGCAGCAGGACAGACTCAAAGTAGACTGCAAGCAGCACTGCTCACCTTGTGGCCGGCCTCACTGAGCGCCTTGGCGGCCATCAGCCCGGCCACGCCGGCACCGACCACGATCACCCTCTGGGGCTTTAAGGTCCGATTGAGGCCCAAGGTCACCACCTTGAGCAGCTGCTCATAGTCAGGGTCTTGCATGCACACCTCGAAGGGGTCCTGGCTGCGGACGGTGTTCCATTCGACGGAGGCCACCAGGCCGAGGAGGACGGGGACGAGGGCGAGGAGGCGCCAGGCTGAGAAGAGGACGGGCCATGGGTGGGGGGAGAGGAGCAGGCGCTGCCCCCCCCCCCCCCGCAGGGTCCCTGGAGCTCACTTACCCAACGAGGCCATGACTTGCACTGGGAGGTGTGTCTGGGTCGGAGGGGAAGCAAGGGCCACTGTGATGGGGGCCGGGTCCCACCCAGCGGGACTCCCCGTGGGGCTGCCCAGCCCCCGCCCCAGCCCTCTCCCTGCGGCCACCACTCTCTCTGGACACGTGTCGCCTGACCCTGGTCCCCAAGCCTCCTGTTCTGTGCTCGCCTGTCTGCCCTGCTCTCCCCTTCCCTGCACCCCTCTCCCCACCTCTGCCTCTATTCCCCCTTTTCCTCACCCCTCCCTGCCCGTCTGTTTCTCCTCGCCCCTGTCTCTGTGTCTGTGGGTCCCCCTGTCTCTGTGTCTGTGGGTCCCCCTGTCTCTGTGTCTGTGGGTCCCCCTGTCTCTGTGTCTGTGGGTCCCCCTGTCTCTGTGTCCGTGGGCCCGCCTCCCCCAGCCTCCTCTGTACCTGAGCTGCCTGAGGATGGAGCACGGGCAGCCCTGCCTCTCCTCTGTCGCCTCCTCGGTCCTTAAATCAGCCAGGCCCCGCCCCCCTCCCTCCCTTTGGGAAACGAAACTGCTTTCCTGGGTCCCAGGGTCAGGTGCTCAGAGCCTAGCTGAGGCTGGAGAGGGTGGCTGGTGGGGCAGAGGGCTCGGGAGGAAGCAAATCAATCTAACTTCTTCCTCTTGCCCCAAATAGTCTGGGGCGGTTGGAGGGCCGGAAATCAAAGCTAAATGAACCATGTTAAGGGCCTGGCCTGGGCCCTGGTGGCAGGGTCCCGTGTCTGCCGTCTGTGCTCTCTCCCCCTCCTGGAAGCTGGGACGGGGGAGCGGGGCCTCTGGCCGTGAGGCTGTGCGCTCCCTGTGAGGGCCTCTGAGTCCCTCTCTGTCAGCTGTTGCTGTGCCCTGCAGGCCGCTCTGAGCCATGACACGGGCCCCCAGTGGGACTCACGGGCAGCGGCAGTGGTCAGAGGCAGGGCCGGGGCCAGCCCGCCTAAGTCCTGGCCCGCGTCCGGTCTACAGTGAGGTGGGAGGGCTGGGCAGTGAAGCCGGCCAGTCCCGGGACCTGCTCCTCAGGAAATGCCAGCTGCTACCACCGTGGGGTGCGGAAGGCACCTGAGTGAGTGCCCCTCGCCCCGGCCTTGCCATCCCTGCATGGAGAACACTGTGGGGCTCAGCTCAGGGTCTGGGCACCTGGGAAACAGCCCCGGAGTCCCTGCCTCTGCCTCTGGGGCACTTTTCTCGCGAGGCCGGCCCTGAGACCAAGCGGACCGGCTATAAGGAATCCCCACACGGACCCTGGCCAGTGCGGCTCGGTTGGTTGGGCGCCGTCCCGTGCACCAAAAGGTTGCCGGTTCAATTCCCAGTCAGGGCAGGGGCTGGGGTTGCAGGCTCCATCCCTGGTTGGGTGTGTACAGGAGGCAACTGATGAATGATTCTCTCTCACATTGATGTTTCTCTCTCCCTCCCTCTCCCTTCCTCTCTCGCCTAAATCAATGAAAACATTAAAAAAAAAAAAAAAAAAGGGAGTCCCACCCGGGCAGCAGGGGTGCCGTGGCTGTGGAGGGCTTTGTCAGGGGAAACATGGCGGGTCCCCTGCAGGGGGCGGGGTGGAGAGGCAGTTTGGGGGATTTTTCTTGGGGCGGGAGGGCGGGGAGGAAAGGCAGAGGGCCGCAGATCCTCAGCAGCAACAGGACTGGAAAGTCCGAGCAGTAAATCAAAGAGGGATGTGGTTGGATGGAGGGCAGGGGTGGGGGGGTGCATACGAGTGAGTCAGAGAACATATGATGCAGGGGTGGGGGGCGGGGAGGCAGTGGCCAAGAAGGAAACAAAATCAGTGAGCGGACAGAGCTCGGAGCCCGACCGCGGGAGAGCGAAGGGCACGGGTCAGGCCACAGCAGCGAGAGGGACTGTCCCAGGGCCCCGCTCGGAGGTGCCCTCAGCTCTGCCTTCACCGGGCCTCACAAGGCTGCACCGGACAGGGAGGATCTGAGGCTCAGGGCGGCCCCTGCCTGTCGCACTCAGTGGCGTGGAGGATGCGGGTGCCGCTGGCTCCTCTAGTCCAGACACCCGAGAGGGAGCGGAACCCGGCCCCGGGAGGGGAAGGCGGGGGTCCCAGGTCCCCCAGTGGGATGGGCAGGTGCCCCCTGCCCAGGGGTCCCGGTGCTCTGCGGCCTCATGGCCAAGGCCCACAGGGAGGAAATGAGGACGGAGCGGGAGGGGGCCGCTGAGCCCGGGGCTCCCAGAGCCTGTCCGAGTGAGGAGCGGGGGGCGGGGGTGGGGGGACCCTGCGGGGTGCCCTGAGTTGATCCCCTGGTCTGCCCCCCACAGGATTGCTTTTCCAAGTCCCTCTGGCTCTGGGCACACCCCAACTCGCCTCCTGGACTCTAGGAAGAGGAGTGGCGTGAGGCCTCCCCCAAGACACCCATTCAGGAGTCAGAGGGAGCGGGAGGGAGGCCGGCAGGAGCCTCGAACTGGAGAAGGGCTCTCGCTAGGGCGGGGCCTGTCCTTCAGTCCCGTGTGCCAAACACTTCAAATCTTTGTTTTTAAATCCTCACCCGAGGACATGTTCATTGATTTTTAGAGAGAGGGGAAAGGGGGAAGAGAGAGAGAGAGAGAGAGAGAGAGAGAGAGAGAGAGAGAGAGAGAGAGAACATCGATGTGAGAGAGAAACACCGATTGGTTGTCTCCAGCAGGCGATCTGACCAGGGATCAAACCCTCAAACTAGGCATGCGCCCCGCCCAGGAACTGGACCTGAGGCCTTTTGTGTGCAGGGCGATGCTCAACCAGCTGAGCCACCAGCCAGGTCCAGGGACAACTTGACAACCTGACAGTGTACAACACTGAGGCCGGAAGTCACCCCTGAGGAGGGGCCGAGTCTGTGCTTGACCCCTGCAGCCGGGCTCCCGGGCTCCCGCCCTGCTCGGCCACAGCTCGGGCTCCTGGACGAGGGAGGGGCCAGGCAGGGCCTCTCCTCCCTGCACAGCTGCCCCTGGGGCCATCTTTGCGGGGGTCGGCCCGGGCACTGTGGAGTGTTGAGCAGCGCCACTGGCCTCTGGCCCCTCAGGCTGTGACAACCACAGGTGTCTGCAGACACTGCCAGCTGTTCCCCGGGTTAGGGTGAGGTTGGATGGAACTCCCAAGTGACCAGATATGGTCCAGGATGGAGACATGGGTGCAGTGGGCAGGAAGGCCACAGGACAGAGGTTGTTTTGGGGACAGGAGATGGTGAGTCATTTGGGGACCGCTTTGGCAGAAGTAACCAGGCCTTCAGCGCCACTGCTGATAATACTGAGGCGGGTACTAGGGCTAAAGTGAGGGTATGGATTGAGGTGGGACGGGTTAGATGACAGATTTGGACTAGGTTAGGTTTCCTAAGCTTGTGGGTAGGAGCTAGACACATTGTGAGAATCGGGGGTGTGGCTGCTGCGGGGAAAGGCCTGGGCTGCCCCCCAAATGGAGTATGTCTGCTTCGGTGAAGGTTGGGATAGTCTGGTTTTATGGTGGAGTTTCCAGACGATAATGTCAGTCCTTCCAGACAAAAACGGTCTTCGGGAGAAAGCCCTGCTGTGTCTGGTTTGCTTCTAGAACCACCAGGATGATTCTAATGGGGTTCGGGTCAAGTGTGAAGCAGCCAGCGACCTGGCCCGGCTCCCTGAGGGCCTCTGTGGCCCGTAGGGCAGCGAATGGCGATGGCAGCCACATGGTCAGGGCAGGGCGTGTGTTCTTTTCTCTGAGTTGGCCCCAAGACCCTGAGTGGGGGGTATTAAAGCTTTCACCGAGCCTCAGAGAGGGGTGGAGCCTGCCCCGGGGATGCCCAGGGCCCCCGGCAGAAGTCCAGATATGGTCAGGGGAGGGGGGCAGAGGGCAGACTTACTGATGCCCTGATCTTGCCTGACCCCTGGGCAGGGGCATCCTTCTCACAGAGCCCTCTTGCCCCGCCTTCCCGTTTCCAACCCCACCAAGCGGTGGGGGCGGGGGGGGGGCACTCACTGCAAGGCTGGCTCTCAGGGGCTCTCTCGGCGCCCATGGCCTTCCGGTTAGCCCGGGACAGAAGTCATCGTCAGGGCGAAGAGTGGTGGCTTTGTCCTGATCCCCTTGTTAGACCAGCGGTGCCAGAGTCCTGGGGTGCAGAGCGGTTGGGAGATTGTGGAGGGCTCCCGATCCCTTCTCTAACGCTTATCATGGAAAATTTCAAGTACATATAAGCACAGAGACCAGGATGATGAACCAGGGCATTCATTGCCCATCTAGTTTCATTTCCATCTTCTCCCTCCCCCACTAAATTATTTCAAAGCAAATCCTAGAAATACTATTATTTTGTAATTAAATACTTCAGGATATTTCCACAAAATAGGGGTTGGCAAACTTTTTCTGTAAATATTTCAGGCAGTTTGGGCCACAGTCTCTGTTTCACCTACTCAACTCTGCCTTCCAAGTAGTCACAACATATAAATGAGTGGGTGTGACTGTGTTCCAATAAAACTTTACTTATAAAAAAACAGTAAGTGGGGCCTTTGTTTGCCAACCTCTGTTCTAGAAGATAAGAACTTACTTTTAATATATATATATATATATATATATATATATATATATATATATATATTGATTTCAGAGAGGAAGAGTGAGGGGAAGAGAGAGAGAAACATCAATGATGAGAGAGAATCATTGATCGGCTGCCTCCTGCACACCCTCTTCTGGGGATGGAGCCCACAACCTGGGCATGTGCCCTTGGCCGGAATAGAAGCCGGGACCCTTCAGTCCACAGGCTATCCATTGAGCCAAACCAGCAAGAGCAAGAACTCACTTTTTAAAAAATAAAACTACAATACCATTAACACATTTACAATGGAATTAAATCAATGTCCACATTTCCCTGAATGTCTCAAAAATTTTAACAGTTGGTTTGTTTGAATCAAGATCTCAGTAAGAGCTCACATTGCATTTGAGTGATTTGCCACTGTCAGTAAGGGTCACTTTCACTCAGTGGATTTGGGGTCCGTGTCCTTAGGACCAGGGGTCTGATGTGACCCACAGGGCCATGCTGGACCCAGGCCCTGCGGAGCAGCACGCCAGGTCTGGAAGTCTTTAGAGCTCACGGGTGAACCAAGATGGTGTCTGGAGGCAAGGTGTGGGGTGCCCGGGCGAGTCCCTGTTTGATCACTGCCAACGGGGTGAGAGCTGTGGGACAGGCACGGGGGTGGCTTGGGACAGTTCTGCCTGGCTTCTGAGGACGAGGGATTCTGTTCCTGGGAAGTCCTCAGCTGCTGCCCTGAGTCTGAGGGCAGACTCCTAAAGCTCCTAGACAATTTCAAGGGAGCAGTGGTGTGCTGGGGCTGGCGCGTACCAGTTCATGGAGTCTACTGGTTAATCCTTGGTTTTGACTTGCAAGCCATTATTAAAAAACTAGAGGCCCGGTGCATGAAATTCGTGCATGGGGGGTGGGGGTGGGGTGGGTCCCCTCAGCCCAGCATGCACCTTCTCTAATCCGGGACCCCCTGGGGGATGTCCGACTGCCAGTTTAGGCCCGATCCCTCACTAATCCCCCTGCTGGCCTGGTCAGGCCTAAACCGGCAGTCGGACATCCCTCTAACAATCCTGGACCACTGGCTCCTAAATCGCTCACCTGCCTACCTGCCTGGTCGCCCCTAACTACCCCTCCCCCTCCGCCGCCGGCCTGATCATCCCTCACTGCCTCTGTGTGCCGGCCTGATCGCCCCTAACTGCCCCCTGCTGTCGACCAGGTCGCCCTGAACTGCCCCCTCCCTGCCGGCCTGGTCACCCCCAACTGCACCCCCCCCGCCAGTCTGGTCGCCCCTAACTGCCCCTCCCTGTCGGCTTGGTTGCCCCCACCTATCCCCTCTGCTGGCCTGGTCGCCCCCAAATGCCCCCCTCCCCGCCCGCCAGCCTGGTCGCCCCACACAGCCTGCTTGTTCAGTCGTTTGGTCGTACCTTACTAACCCTCCTGCCAGCCTGGTCGTAGGCAGCCATCTTGTGAGGGCGTGAGGGTTAATTTGCATATTACCTCTTTATTATATAGGATTATAAATATTTACAATTAATTTTGTTAAAAACTAAGAGGATACATGCCTGGCCAGGGTGGTTCAGTGGTTAGGCATCAACTTATGAACCAGGTGGTCATGGTTCAATTCCTGGTCAGGGCACATGTCTGGGTTGTGGGCTCAGTTCCCAGTGTGGGGCATGCAGTAGGCAATTGGCCAATGATTCTCTCTCATCACTGATGTTTCTCTCTCTCCCTCCCTCCCTCTCCCTTCCTCTCTGAAATCAATAAAAATATAAATTAAAGAAAAAAAGAGGGTACTCAAAACTCATTCCTTCCTAATTGTTTGCTTACATTTTACAAGCATATGCTCTGGAGGTGAATTAACTGCATCTGGACAGTGTGCATCAACTTCCCAAGTTCGTGTCGCGTGACCTCACGTGGGAACGGGTATATGCTTCCTGGCAGGGCTTCCCCCAGCCTGGAGCGATGCGTTAAACACTGACCAGCGCCCCACTGCTTCGGAATCCCGTTTCCGCCTCCCCTAGATGAAGGCCGCTCACTCGCTCGGTAAATCTCTTTCAAACATCTGACCCTCTCCATGCCCATGTGCTGTGCCCGACAAGCCTCATCCCGGGAAGGGGCAGGGCCATTGTGGGAGGCAGTGGGTGGAGGTAGAAAGAAAGCCGTAACCACAAATCCAATCGCCACTCTATCCCTATCGAGAGGAAAGGCGTGCAGCTTACTGAGATTTGCCTTGGCTTAATGCAGAGGAGCGCAGGCAGAGGCCATGTGTCTGGACTGGCGAGGTGCACTCCGTTTTCTTCCTGGAAGGGAAAGTGCAGTTACAATGGAGCCGTCACCCGCAGGGTGGCACCCAGTCACTGCTGACCCTGCTGCACCCTGGGGACTACGAAGCCTGCTGGGCCATTCCCCCAGGGTGCCAGTGCACTGTGACCTTTCCTCCCGCCTGGCACTGTCCGATTTATTATAACTGCTTGTGTTCTTCAAACTGGGGTGTCCAAGGTCACCCTGGAGTGTGGGAAGAAAAAGGGAACTTGTTTGTTTTTATTTTAAAAAATACAAGGATTGCCCTAGCTGGTTTGGCTCAGTCGATAGAGCATTGGCCTATAGAATGAAGGGTCCTGGGTTCGATTCTGGTCAAAGGCACATGCCTGGGTTATGGGCTTGGTCTCCAGCGGGGGGCATGCAGAAGGCAGCTGATCAATGATTCTCTGTCATCATTGATGTTTCTACCCCGACCTCCCTCTTTGCAATTAATAAAAATATATTTTAAAATAATGAAATAAATAAAAAAATACAACTATTGCCCTAGCTGGTTTGGCTCAGTGGATAGAGCGTCGGCCTGCAGACCAGAGTCCCAGGTTTGATTCTGGTCAAGGGCACATACCTTGGTTGCAGGATCCTTCCTAGCTCTCTCCCTGGTGAGTGCTCATGCAGGAGACAACCAATTGATGTTTCTCTCACATCAATGTTTCTGTCTTTCTCTCTCTATTCCACTCTCCCTAAAAAAAAAAAAAAAATCAATGGAAAAATATCTTCGGACTAGAGGCCCGAAAATTCATGCACTGGAGGGGGTGTCCCTCAGCCTGGCCTGCCCCCTCTCACAGTCCAGGAGCCCTCAGGGGCAGGAGGCGACCCGGTGGTCAGGGGAAGGCGATGCCCCCATCACACCTCTGCTGCTGCCACTGCCGGCAGCGCAAGCCTCGGCCGGCCCTGGTTACCTGAGCCTCAGGTGGCCCTGGGTGGCTGAGCGCCACCATCTTTGAGGGCATGGCAGTCAATTAGCATATTCCCTCCTTATTGGCTGTGGACACCACCAGCTTGTGAGGGAGTGACAGCCAATTAGCATACTCCCTCTTTATTAGCTAGGATGATTAACAAAAAACAAAAACTAAAAAATACAACTATAAGCAAGCAGTTAAACTTTGCTGATGATGTTTAATATATGAAATAATAGACACATTATATACTCTGGAAATGCAAGCTCAGGAAAAAAAATTGTTCTATCAATTGTGTGATCCTGGCCTGCAACCTCCTTGGAGATAAGAGAAACATTGTTTCATTTTTCTAACAGCAAAGGCCATATCAGGATCCGGTAAGTAGCAGGGGCTCCACAAATGGACGCTGTACAAGTGTAGGTATATACAAATGACCCCTTACATTCCCTCCTTACTTTCCGGGGACTCAAGGCCTCTCCCTCTCTCCTCCCTTCAGGTGGAGGAGTCAGGTGTGGATCACAGATAGTCCAGGCTCACACACTGCACAAAGGGCCTGTGCTGTAGGGGGTGGGGCTTTTGGAGAAGCAACTGGGGCTGCTGGGGTCTCCCTCCTCTCACTGATTCCCCTCCCTCTTCTGTGGCTTCTGCTCGGATGGGACACTAGTCCTCAGGAGCTCAAGGTGGTCAAAGGAATGACTCATGATCAAGGCTTGGGAAATGGACCTGACTCTCCCGAATAAGCTGTGGCACTCCTTAGCCAAGCATGGCGCAGGGAAGCTGGAGTGGGGGCAGGGGCAACGTCAGGCCGGTATCTGAACATCACCCAATCTGGCCTCTTGGTCAACAGCTGCGAACAACACCTGTGACCCTGAGGGAGGGGGACAGATGACATTTATGTGTATTCTAAGCTTATAATCCAGAACGTCACATTTAACAGGTTCCCTGTGTTCCTGTCCTCTCCTGCCACCAGCGTCAGCGGAACCCACGACTTGAGTGTGTGTGTAGTGAGAATGCCACGTCCTGTTCAGTTTGGCTTGTTTCTGAGTTCCAGTCTTCTGGAACCTGCTCCTTTTACCCAGCTTCCTCCTTTTAAGTTATCCACATGGACAGCACAGCTTATTTTTTGTTCCACAATAAATTTTATTTTATTTTATTTTATTTAGGAAAGCAACACACAGTCCTGGGTATTTCAGAGTACAGCAAGTGGGAAGACAGGAAAGACACTGGTCCTCACTGACTGACAGGCTTGCTTCGGCATCGGGAGTTCAGAACCAAGTCTGTGGCTGCCTCTGCCGTTTCAGCAGGCATTTTATGGACTAACGTTTTATGCCGGGTTTCATCTCTATTGTTCACTCATTTGATAAATATGACAGTGATTGTGCTGAGGACACAAAGGGGAACAAGAAACACTCCTTGCCCACAGGGGCTCACAATCTAACAGGGAGGCACAGAAGTAAACAGTCAGCACAACACAGAGTGGCAAGTCGTCTGTGCAAGCTCACTGTGGTGCGGGCCCTGCAGGACGGCCACCTGACACGGCTGTGGGGTGGCCTAACATTAAGAGAACAGAAAGCCGAGGAGGTGTGTCTGGCAGGCAACACAAAGACCCCCCTGGCCCAAGTCTGACCCTTCTGTCAACATCTTGTTCAAGTCCCTCATCTACCTGCCCTATCTCCTCCTGTGAAATTCATTATCTCATGGCCTGTTCTAGTCACAAGTCACTTTGCACAGGTGGCTAACTTCCACATGTGCACCTCTTACACCAGGCTGCTGTCTCCCCAAGAACGAAGTCTTTCTACACGGCACCTATGACTATGCGGTAGACAGAGAGGCTGCCCGGGAAACCCGGGCTGGGAGGCAGACGGCTCTCAGGTGAGTGGGCACTTCCCAGCACTGGGCTGGAGTGAGCAGGATGAGGTGGAAGGCTACAGTAGGTGAAAAAGGTCTGGGCCCTGGCTGGGTTGGTTGAGCGTTGTCATGTGCACCGAAAGGTTGCAGGTTTGATTCCCAGTAAGGGCACATACCCGGGGTTGCGGGTTTGATCCCCAGTTGGGGTGCGTGCAGGAGGGAACGGATCGATGCTTCTCTCTCACATCAATGTGTGGGGTTTTTTCCTTCCTCTCTTTCTCTTCCTTCCTCTCTCTAAAATCAATAAAAATATATTTAAAAAAAGAAAAGGGTCTGGGATAAACAAAAGTTATACAGAGAAAGCATACCTACTAGGCTGCTACTCAGACTAGAACACTCAGAATACTTCTGCTTATAAATGCAAAAACTCAAACCACAAACAGTTTTCTCGACAGCACAACTGTTTGAAAGAAACAGACAATCAAACAAGTATTTCATTGCAAACAAAAGCTAGACAGTAACCGCACCCCCCCAATGAACACACTGGGAACCTGCAGCCCGGCAGCTGGCCAGGGGCTCAGTCAAACGTGATGCGGAAGCTGCGCTCCTGCTCCTTGCGCCGCCCCTCGCACACCTTGGTCACCTCCTCCACCTTCCTCTGCAGTAGGGCCGAGTTCTGGTCGATCCACTGCAGGGAGTCCATATGTGCGTTGAGGATCTTGCAGATCTGCTGCAGCGGGTCGCTGGTGTCGGCGGGACCCCCGGACGTGTTCAGGTGCTCGATGATGTCCTTGAGATCCTGAGCCATGCGCTTCAGCTGTGCGTCGATGTTCTCGGCCAGCTTGTAGGTCTTCTCACGCTCCTCGTCGGCGTGCGGCAGGTAGACGGTCCCGCTCTGCTCCTTGACGGACTCCTCCAGAGGGCTCAGCAGGTCCTCCAGCTCCTTCTGCTGGGACAGGATGAAGTCGAGCTCTTGGTCCAGCCTCTTCTGGTCCAGCTTCACCTTCTCCACCTCGCGGTGGAGGGCGGTGATCTTCTCCCCGTTCTCGATCAGCGTGCGGTCCCAGGCGTTGACCTGGGTGGCCTGCTGCAGGAAGTGCCGCTCCTGGTCCTCCAGCTCCAGGCTCCACTTGTTGATCAGACTCTCCAGCTGGGCATAGGTCATCACAGGACTGGTGGACACCCCAGCGGCTGCACTGGGGCCAGACGGAGCGGTTATGGCAGTGGGCGCATTGCTGGGGATCCCGGCTGGTGCCAGGGGTTTTAGATTCAAGGAGAAGCTGCTGGTGCTGGTGGTGGTGGTGGCGGTGGATGTAGCTGTGGAGGCGGTAGAAGCTGCTCCAGGAACCTTTAGGCTGAAGCCCAGCATTCCAGGCCCAGAAGTTCCAGCTGTGGTTGCTGGGGCACCAAGGGAGAGCCCGGTGGCAGCAGACGAGGTGGGAGCAGTAGCTAGCGAAGCAAAGAGTGTGGGTCCAGCACTGGTGGTGGCAGCAGTGGGTGCGGGAGCAGCTGGCTGGGTGGTTCCTGCTCCAGTGGCTGCTGGTGTGGCTGGAGTGAAGGTCAACCCAGCAAGTGTCGTGGGCTGGGCCGAACTCCCCATGGAGCCAATGCTGAAATTGGAGGTCCCCCCAGTCTGGGACGTGCTTCCACCTGTGAACGAGAAGCCCCCGGGTGTGGTGGATGGAGCAGAAGAGGTGGCGGTGGAGCCGAACACAAAGCCGGTGGGTGCCGTGCCCTGGCTGGAGGTGACGGCGCTGGAGATGGCGTTGGTGAGGGTGCTGCTGCCGAGGCTGAAGCCAGCGGGCTGCGCTGTGGCTGGGGTGGCAGCTGCATTGCCCAAGCTTAGCTTTGGGGTGCTGATCCCTAAGGAAAACCCAGTGCCTCCAGTAGCAGGAGTTGTGGTTCCAAAACTGAATCCTGAGGTCTGTGTTGCTGGCGTTTGGGTAGTGAGTGAGAACAGGCTGGTAGAAGGGGTACTTGCAGTGGGCTGGGAGGGAGCCCCAAAATTAAACCCGCCAGTGCCAGACGTAGAGAAAGAAAACCCAGTGGCCGGGGTGGTGGTTGCTGTCTTTGCAGTGCCAAATGTGAACCCGCCTGTGGGGGCCCCAGTGCCTCCAAAATTAAACCCGCTCATGGCTCCAGACTCCGGGGGCAGCAGCTACTCCAGCTCCCAAAGCAAATCGTCAGCGTCGTCCGCAACCTTGGGAAGATTTTTAAAGCAGAGGAAGTGACATGATCAGATGGCAGTTTTGGAAAGGCAACCTCACTGGCATGGGCGCGGTTTGGAGAGCGGCGGGCCTGGAAGTCCTAAAGAGGCCACTCTCCTCTTGCCAACCGGACCCTGCTAAGTCAGCTAGGAGAGGCGGGGTGGAGGGTCGGCGCTGGGAGAGAGGTGCTTGGGACCTGCGTGTACTCAGCACGAGGGGGAGCCCCACGGCCATGGGGAGGAGTCCAAGAGCAGGCACCTGAACTGACCTCAGTCCCCGAGGAGGCAGCCAGGTTCCGGGAGCTCCTCACGAGCGGGACCAGAAGCACACCAAACACCTTTAGGATCTGCTCCCCAGGTTTCCCTGCGGCCGGCGGGAAGTGGGTAGAGCGTGCCTCCTTGAGCGGCCTTCTGGACCTCAAGAAACAGGCCCTGGCAAGCTGAGCTCTATGGTAGGGCTCCATCCGTGCACATCCCTCGTCATTTAGGAGGGCAGAGGGCATGTTGGAGCAACCCCCACCTTCCTTCTAACTAAGGGGTGGGCATGAAACCCCAGTGCTCAACCAGAGGGATTGAAGGCGAAGTCCTTCAGCCGATCAATGATTCTCTCTCATCACGGATGTTTCTATCTCTCCCTCTTCCTTCCTCTATGAAAAAAAAAAAAAAAGAAAAAACGAACTAATACAGTTGGGAAGTAGAAAGTGTCTGACAAAAGTGAGGCGTGATCTTGTGACTCCTTCGCGCTCCAATCTCAAACAAGGGACAGCAAACCTCTCTGAGGCTCAGCGCCCTCAGCAGGAAAGTGGGGTAGCAGCTACTGCGCTGAAGTGTGGCAGATGGTTGGGCACTAGTTAGGGCGCTCACTGCCACTGCTGCCAGGCACAGGCACAGGCACATGCCCACATTTCCACTCTGGGGAGAGCGTCTGGAGGCTAGTGAGGAAGGAGGACTGCGCAGTAAGGGGGTAACTCAGCAGCAGGGGCTGTGAACACCCAGCCATGAAGAAATTCTCATGAAGAAGACATGTGGGGTGTGGCTGACCTCAAGTTTAATATGAATTCATGGTCCAGCTGCCACTGCTCAGTGGGTCCTCTGGCTGCATGACGAGAGTACCAGTTCCAACGCGAGACGGGATTTCCAGGCAGCTAACCCCAGCCGGACCCTCAGCTAACTTCCCAATCAGCCTACCAGGGAGGCTGAGATGATGGCCACAGGGCACAGATGCGGGAAGAGAGGCTCAGATTAAAGCAATTTGTCAATCCTCATCCCACTGTAGCTGCCCCTCCCCAACTTCCACCTCGCCCTCTGCCTTCCTCCAAGAACCCTATTTTTTTTTGCCAGGTCTCTCCTCCACCCAGCCATGTGCTTCTGGAGAGAGGACCCCACAGCCGCCCATGCTACTGGTGGGTCTGCTCAGTCCAAGCAGATCTCAATAGGCTGCCCATTAGCACCTCCTGGGAGCATTCAAAAGGTACACGAGCTCTGGCTGGGTAGCTCAGTTGGTTACAGCATCATCTGCTACACAAAGGTTGTGGATTTCATCTCCAGTTAGGGCACATACAAGAAGCAACCAACAAATGCATAAACAAGTGGAACAACAAATCAATACCACCTTTTCTCTCTCTCTCAATTCAATTAAAAAAAATAATAAATCCGATGCTGCCAGATTAATGATGGATGTCATTCTCGGGGCAGGATCCTGGCCTGGACATTTTTAAAAAGCTCTTCTGGGGGCTTCAGAGAAAGGCCTCTTACTCTCAAGAGGCCACAGCAAGTGTCTGAGGCCCCAAGCACGCTGGCACCCAGCCCTTCTTGCGTGAGCGAGCGCACCTGTCATTGCAGAGCCGCCTCAAGCCGGGTTTGTTGTTAGCAGCCACCCACATGTCTCAGTTCCTCAGCCCCTGAGAACTTCAGCTATTAATAAATAGCAGCTAAAATTCTCCCGAAGAGCATTTATACCAAGGTCTTTGTTTTTTATACTATTAAAAAACTTAAAAAAAAGCCGAAACCGGTTTGGTTCAGTGGATAGAGCGTCGGCCTGTGGACTGAAGGGTCCCAGGTTTGATTCTGGTCAGGGGCATGTACTTTGGTTGCGGGCGCATCCCCAGTGGGGGGTGTGCGGGAGGCAGCTGATCGATGTTTCTCTCTCATCGATGTTTCTGACTCTCTGTCCCTCTCCCTTCCTCTCTGTAAAAAATCAATAAAATATATTAAAAAACTTTTAAAAAAAATCTTCTGTTGGGGCTTGTCTGGTTTATGGTTTGCCATTTATCAAATGCGTCATTTGTTTCCAACATCCCAGCTGCCAGGGATCTACTAATAATGGCAAACCATGCTCATTGATCCAGCCTATCTATGTGTTTAAGATGCCTTATTGCTCACTTTCTCCTGAAAACAGGCCCATTTGGGGCAGGTTCACTTTACAGACGAGGACAGTGAGGCCCAGAGAGGTTACTAAGCCTGGCCCCCTCTTCAGGGCAGCCAGAGACATGGCAAACATCAGCTCCAATTCCAGGATTCCAGGCAGGGGCAGACAGGGCTGGGTCACACGTGGGAGCAGGGACAAGGCTCTCTGGCCCAGGTTCCAGGAAGCACACACCTAAGCTGAGTGTTGAAGGATGTGGGATCAACCAGAAGATGGGGAGGACGGGCTGGTGAAAGTAGGCTGAAACAGGTGTGCTTCTGGGGCGCTGAATGACTGGTGTGGCTGGAGGGAGTGTGCGCAGTAAAGGTTACTCAGCAGGCCTGAGCTGTCCAAACCTTGCACATTCCAAACAAAGGACTGGCCCTTGATGGGCTCCTGGGAGGGAAACCCTAAGCCCTTAAGAGCAGTGGTCAGCAAACCACGGCTCGCGAGCCACATGCGGCTCTTTGGCCCCTTGAGTGTGGCTCTTCCACAAAATACCACGTGTGGGCGCGCACATACAATGCGATCGAAACTTCGTGGCCCATGCGCAGAAGTCGGTTTTTGGCCTGGACGAGTCTGTTTTGAAGAAGTGGTTCTAACGCCGATCCACACTCAAGGGGCCAAAGAGCCGCATGTGGCTCGTGAGCTGCAGTTTGCTGACCACTGCCTCACAGCAAGCATGTCAAACTCGCGGTCAGTGGGATGCATGTCTCGTTTGGGCTGCAAGCCTCATTTATTTAAATGAGGTATGCAACCCGCCAGCTGCGAGTTTGACATACCTACCTTAGCGTGTCCTGCCCGGTACAGAGTGTCTTTAAGATGGGGCATTGGACCACACAGTATCAGTTTGACCTCTGGAGGGGTTGGACACTGAGTAAAAAATGTGACAGACTTTTAATAAAAAGCCTGGGCAGCAAGGCTTACCGTGTGTGGTCACACATCGTGACTGGGAGCGTTAAGCGCTGTCTGTGTGACGTCACTGGAAGAGACGACGGAAGCTGGTGCCTCGTCTCTCCTGGATTCTGCCCTCTGGTGCCTTTTCCCTTGGCCAATTTTTTTTTTTTTTTAAGAGAAGCTTATTAAAACCTGTGGCTTTACATCCACTTTATTTTTGCCATAACCTCCATGTACCAGTTCAAGTTTATATATATATATGTATATATGTATATGTACATATATATATATTATTGATTTTTTTACAGAGAGGAAGGGAGAGGGATAGAGAGCTAGAAACATCGATGAGAGAGAAACATCGGTCAGCTGCCTCTCCCACACCTCCCACTGGAGATGTGCCCGAAACCAAGGTACATGCCCTTGACCGGAATCGAACCTGGGACCTTTCAGTCCGCAGACCGACGCTCTATCCACTGAGCCAAACCAGTCAGGGCCCCTTGGCCAGTTTTGATCTCTATCCACTCACTGTAACTATGAGCCTAACAGCTTTGCTGAGTTCTGAGTCCTTCTGGTGAATCACCGAATCTGAGGGTGGTCTTGGGGACCCCTGACAATGTGCTGTGATACGAGGGGAAGAGCAAATGTGTAAGTCTGCATCAAAATAAAATAAAGTGATGATGGTCTGCAGGGTGTGTCCCAGTTAACAAAGCCACCCACAACTAGGATTCTGGGAATTTCCCACAAGTGCAGCTGACACACTGTTAGGAGCTGACACAGGCTTCCCACTCTGACCACAGGGGCGAGCTTTCCTAAAAGAGAAACTGACGGTGCTCGGGGAAAGCGGGAGGAACAGAAACTGGAGAAGTGGGCCTTCCTGAGAAGAGCGAGCGTGTGCTGGGCGCGTGCCTAGGCCGGGCAGCACAGCCCTGCCGTGTGCGGTTCACCCAGGATGAACCTGAGGCCACGAGAAGGGACTTCCTTGAGGTCACTGACGGAGATACTGGCAGAGCCTGTCCCTTGCTGCCCAAGTTTTCTCAAACCAGATCTACTTGCCTTCCCAGCCAGGGAAGTCAGAAAGACCCACCTGGATCCCACCTACCTACACACCCACCCCTGGCTGAGCACCAGGGTTCTCTGCTGTCACCTCCAGCTTCGCCCAGGTCCACTCAGTTCTTTTGTCACTAAACTCCTAACTTTAATATCTACTCAGCCCTACTCTGTACAGTCCTAACACAAAGAGAAAAAGGCTGATCCCCCAAGGTGAGATCACAGAGAGTAAACAAATTCTTTACAGTAGAACATTCATTCATTCAACAAATATTTTGGAGCACCTGCTATGTACAGGCACCGCTCCAGGCCCTGGAAATATGGCTGTGAACGAGACAGAGGAGACCCCGTTGTCATGGAGCTTATAGCCCAACAGAAAGAAAAACAACAATCGTTCCAATAAGTCACCATCGTGTTGTGCGGTCTATGCACGAGGAACGAGAGAAAGCAGAGCATGAAGGGAACTGGGGGGCACCGGCACTGGGTGGAGATTAACCAGGCAGGCTGAGGAAAGAAAATTCGAGGTAGAGAGGGAGGGGAGCCAGAACACAGTCCTCACATGGGATGGTAACAGCAGGCAGCCAGTGTGGCTGAGGGGCAGGTGTCGTTTTCACGGAGTCCTGGGACTTTCCCTCCCTCCCTATACCAATCCCTCTCCTTAGGTATCGGGAACAGGGGTGTTTGGGAACAAAATGGAGGACATCAGCCTTGGACCAAGAGGAAATAAAGGATTAAGAAGGATATGGGGCCCTGGCCACTGTGGCTCGGTTGGTGAGTGTGGTCCCATGCACCAAAGGGTCACCGGTTTGACTCCCGGTTGGGGCACAAGCCTGTATAAAGGGCACCAGGCTAGGAGCACTAGGTCGCAGCACACTGAGCAGGGAACAGGCTCAGAGACAACATGACTTCTCCAAGGTCAAGACCTCAAGTTCTGCCGGGGGCAGGGGAGGAGGAGATGGCAGACTTAAGTCTTTTTGTTGTTGTTTTTTAATCCTCACCTGAGTATATTTTTTCCATTACTTTCTAGAAGAGAGTGAAAGGAAGGAGAGGGAGGGGTGGGGGGAGAGAAAGACAGAGAAACACCTACATGATGTGAGAGAGACAAATCCACTGACTGCTTCCCATATGTACCCCTATGGGGCAACCGAGGTACGTGCCCTTGACTGGGAATCACAGGCTGACACTCTAACCACTAAGCACCCGGCCAGGGCAGAATGAAGTCTTAAAGACGGAATGAGAGTCTCTGGGCAGACGGCTGCGGAGGGAGTGACACACACAGGCCAGCTCCTGTATGACCGTGGCTGGAGCAGCAGGCTGAGGGAAGGTGGGGCTGGGCCTGGGCACACAGGCAGTCTGCCTGGCTAGCCCATCTCCTGAAGACAAAGCCATGATAGTTTCCCTTCTGGGCCCCACCGCTGCCCTTCACTGGCTCCCCCTCAGAAGCTTGAGTGACCCTCCCCCATGAGGCTCATCCACCGGGGCCCAGAGAGCTGCTGCCCCTGTTCCCGCCCCCCATTATAGCAGAAACGCTGCTTCATGGGGGCAGCAAGGGGTCCTGGCTTGATTCCGAGGGCTCCTCGACGGGGCTCAGGACTGACTCCAGGTCTGCCGGTCCACCGATGGGCTGTCATTAGTAAGCCCTGTGGACGTCTGTGCGCTCCGAGGGCAGGGGCCTTTGCCTGTTCTTTTCTGTCAGTCACCTGGCAAGACACAGCCTATCAGCTGAGTCCCTGCTTCTCTACTCTTAGCCCTAGGAGCTCAGATTCTAGGTTCATCCCCCAGCCTCAGTCTCCTAAAAAAAAGGGGGGCGGGCAGAGCTCGTGGATCATATGGTCTTTGTGAAGAGGAAATGGTCTGATCCCTGTCAGGCGCTTATGTTATTATCGCGTGCCTGTGTATCCTCAGAGCCCAGGAAATGTTAACTTATTAACGAAGTTCTGGGGAGTGACTGGAGCTAATGCTCCTGGCATTCTGCCCACGGCCAGCTGGTGGAGCTGCCGACAACGCTGGTGCCCAGGAAGGACAGGCACTGGCTCTGTGTGAACTTTCCCCCATGGAATTAGCTATTTAATGCAATAAGCAACGAATGGCTTGCTAACCAGATCTTAGCCAAGGCAGTGTCCTTTCTAGGCCACAGAGACAGCAACACAAAGGCCGGGACAGGACTGTGCTGATTTATGTTTTTTTAAAAATATATTTTTATTGATTTCAGAGAGGAAGGGAGAGGGATAGAGAGAGAAACATCAATGATGAGAATCATTGATTGGCTGCCTCCTGCACACCCCTACTGGGGATAGAGCCTGAAACCCGGGCATGTGCCCTTGACCGGAATAGAACCTGGGACCCTTCAGTCTACAGGCTGACGCTCTATCCACTGAGCCAAACAGGCTAGGGCTGATTTATGTTTTAAAAGACTCACCCAGGCTGCTGGGAAATGGTGGGCATGGCCAACTCTGGTAGCAGCTGCACAGAGCCAGAGAGGGCAGGGCAGTTTTTCTAAGCCACATCAGCAGCACGGAAACCTCAGAGCATGGCTCCGTGTGAAGGCCATCTCCTTCCACAGTACACGGTATCCCCAACAGGAAGGGTGGGATGGAGACGCCCAACTGGGACTCCAGTCCTAACTTCCTCCGGCCTGCTCCTCCCTGGGGACCAGCACACACCAACCTCCCAGGTCTGACTGACTTGTGTTAAGTATTAGGGACCCGTGTGGAGACAAACAGGAGGTGCATGTGTCTGTCTGCTCCTCAGGGGGAGGGGCCATGGAAAGCCTCACTGCCTCTCACGCTACCTGTCTTTTCTCCAGGCCACATCCCATGAAGGGATCCCTCCAGGTTTACTGCACGTTTGGGTGTTTACTGTTTAAAGGCCTAAATGTTACTGCAAACTAACTGCCAAGGAGGCTTCATCCCACGTGTTCCATTTCACAGTCCACCCAATGACTCGGCGGTGGCTATTTTTAAAATGAAAATTATATTCTTTTTGTGAAGAGGCAGTTTGTCATATGGTTCTACATTCAAAAGGTACAACAGGGAACACCACCGTCTCCATCCTCCCCCTGTCCCCGCCGTCACCAGCTCTCTTCCCTGGAGACAAGCTGTTAAGCTTCTTGTGCCTCTTTTCCAGAGATTTTCAATGTCTTTAAGCAAATGCCCAGTTTGTACCCTCCCCCTTTGGTACACAAAAGGCTGCATGCCAGATGCACTGTTCTTGTTCTCACTCACTGGATCCTGGAAATGCTTTTAAGCAGGTGCACGCTCCTGCTCCGACAGAGGGGGAAGCTAGCTCCCCGGGGGGAGCCAACCTGGCCAGGCACCGACACTGCCTGCTACTCGAGGCTGCCGACCTAAATGCTTCTTAGACTCCACCTTCTCCTTTCCTCTCCCTTGAAAATAGGATCTCTACCCCTAGAAGTCATTTCACACCTAATTAGCAATTACACTCTCCTTTCTGCTCCTGAGGCCTGGAATTGTACCCAGAGGAGCTCAGGTGGTGGGACAAACAGCGATTTTCCCCACAGGGATAACAAATCGGGTAAGACATGCGCAGAAAAGTTAAAAACCAGAAGAGTAGATCTGAAGGAAGATTCTAGAACCACCACTCTGAAATTCAATGTCTTGTGTATTGTCTGTTTCTGCATCAGAATGTCAGCTCCACCAGAGGCAGGATTTTTGTTTCCACTGCTGTATCCCAGTGTCTGTACTAGCTGCTGGCCATCACAGTTAAATGCTTATCAATGGAATAAGAGGGTCCAGGGTTGCTTTATACTAGGTACTATATATATAATTGATTTCAGAGAGAAAGGGAGAGGGAGAGACAGACAGAAACATCAATGAGAAAGAATCATTGATCCGCTGCTTCCTGCACGCCCCCTAGTGGAGATTGAGCCCACAACCCGGGCATGTGACTTGACTGGGAATCGAACAGTGAATTCCTGGTTCAAAGGTCAACGCTCAACCACTGAGCCACGCGGGCTGGGCATGTACCAGGTACTATTTTAAGTGCTTTTCATGTACTAATTGGTTTAGCTCTCACTCCTCTCACCATGAGGTACCATTAGTATCTCCCCTTTTAGAGTTAAGTAACTTGTCCAACATCATCATACATGTCAAAGTCAGGATGAATAAGACAAGGTCTTGGGCCTGGTGGGGTTTTGGGTTCAATCCCTGGTCAGGGCCTATACAAAAAGCAGCCAACAAATACACAAATAAGTGGAACAACACATCGATGTTTCTCTCGAAAAATAAAAATAAAGACCCGGAGAGAGGCTAAGGCACAAGCACACCTGCTCAGACAGAACCACACACATGTGCTCCCCTCCCGGCCGCTCTCCTGTAATCAACACCAATGGCCCAGGGGAGAGGCAGTGATGTCGGTGGGGGAGGGAGGGAAAAGTCCTGGCCAGGTTGTGGCAGACAGTTACCATGGAGACGGTTTCTCTGGGAACCAGGTGAAAGCCCCCAGAGGTGGGGACAGGGTGGCTTTGATTCTGAGAATCAGAAGCAACCACGGCCTCTACCTGTCCCTGGGTATCAACCACACGCTAAGGTTCCAGGACCTTCTGTGCTGGGCCCTGTTGGCAGTGCTTTAAGCAAAGTGAAGTTCAGAGAACTTAAGTCACTTGCCCAAAGGTGCACAGGTAGTTAGGACTGGCCCCAGAGCTGAGCTGGGACCCCATGAGCCTCTCCAATGTGACATTTTCTCACACATCATGTGCCAGGTCTGGTACCCCTTTCCCATTCTCTAACGACACCCCGGACCACCTCTGTCACCTTCCAGGTAGTTTAGGTCTCAATGAGCACAGAAACTAATACAGAAGCTCAATGAGGGGGACACAGAGGGCGCAGTGCAGGGCCTAACTAGGTTCTAAGAGCTTGGCTACTTCTGCCGAGGAAGGAGTAGCATAAGTGAAGGACAGGAAGGGGCTTGGAGGACTCTGAGCCGATAGGCCACGTGGCAGACCTGTGCCCCGAGCTGCCCTTTCCCCTAGTGAACTGGCCTTGGCCTTCCTGCCCTTGTTTGCCAGGACGCCCACCTCCAACTCTGCCCCCGTGGCCTGCATAACCCAGATACCTGCCCTAGTGCCTCTTCAGGGACAACAGTATTGAACTCCCCAGCCTCTGTGCATGAGCAACTCATTTAAAAGTGAACTGATGCTGCCCCGGCTGGGTGGTTCTGTTGGTTGGAGTGTCATAGCATACAACGAAACGTTTGTGGGTTCGATTCCCGTTGGGGTGCACATGGGAGGCGACTGATCGATGTTCTCTCATATCGATGTTTCTCTCTGAAAAATCAGTAAAAAGATCCTCCCCCCCAAAGTGAACCGATGCCTACTGAGGCAGCAGCACAGGGAGGGAGGATGACCTTGCCTTCTAAGTGCTCAGGGGAACAGTCACGTACACAAACAGTGTCTGTGCGGCAGCTATGAAAGCAGAACGAAGTGTGACGGGGACAGGAGGAGAAACAAACATGCAGAGATCCTTGAATTAAGTGCCGCTGGTTTTACCTACATCATTTCACACAATCCTCCTGGCACCCCAAGCCTTAGAGAGAAATAACTAATGTTCATAACTAGGCAGGTCCCGTTCTAGCAATCTCACACACATTTATCTATTTCCTTACAACCACCCTAGGAGGTGGGTCCTCTTACCCCACGTTATGGATGAAAAGTGTGTCACAGGGAGAAGATGCCACCTGCTGAGGGTCATAGAGGATGGCATTGAGATGTGGACCCAGCAGGCTGGCTCCAGAGCCCTCGTTCTGACCCACTTTGCAGAAGGTAGCAGAAGCTCAGGATTGGAACCTGGGTCCATCTGATGCAAACTCGTGCCCTTTCCATCATGCCAGACTGTCTCCTGACCTGGGAAACCAGCGAGGGTTGCTGCAATAGTACAGGAGGGCCTCCTCTCGGGCAGGGGCGATGGGGAGAGGCAAGTCAGAGTCATTAGAATCTGGCAACTGAGCAGCAGCAAACTAGAGGCGAAGGGCCAGGCTTGGTGGCCTCCCAGCAGGCTATGCCCTGGCCTGGGGGTCTGATCTGAGAGGAGCAGACAGATTCGCCCTGGGGCTTGTAGAGCCTGGAAGCTGTGAAGTGTTGGGAGGCCTGGGCTCTAACCAGCAGTGTGATTGTATAAACGCCTGCCCTTCACCTCCTGGGGCCTCAGCTTGCCCTTGCACCTCAGATTCTCCGGGTTCTGCACAGGTGGCTGCTCTCCCTCCCCCTCCACTACCCTCCCTTGCTGTGCTGGTGCCTCTCCCAGATCCAGGCTCCCTAATCAGGAGCTTGTTGCCAGGTGGCCTGAGGCCCCCAGAGAATCCCTCCACTCCGCCTCCCACCAAAGAGCCAGGATGATGCAACCTGCCTGCAACTGTCACCTCACTCCGAAAATCTGGTCCTTCCGAACTGAAAAAGAATCCCCCACAGCCCCACCCAGGCTCCCAGCCCCAGCTGGAGTAGAAAGGGCTGGGGCACCTGGACCCTGGAGGACTCTTCGAAGCTGGGGGAGGCTGAGGCTTTTGAATCCTGGAGGGGCCACAGGTCCGGTCATGAATGGGCACAAAAGCAGGCTCAGGGTGCCAAGACCTGGCTTCACAGGCAGCCACTAATGACCCCCTGCACATAAATTAGAATATGCTTGGAAGGGCTAGGCAGCTAAGTGTGAGAACTGGCACCCACTCAGCATGACTGAGTCAAGGTCTTGGGTGGGGCAGTCGGCACCAGGGTTGAACTGGTTGGGATCCAACAGCTACAGAGAGAAAAGGCACCCGGGTCCCTGCCCCAGTGTTTTCTCCGTCAGCATACACTGCACACAGCCAGCAATATGATTCCCATACAGAGCAAGTTCATGTCCAGTTATTAAAAAACACCCTAGCCCTAGCCGGTGTGGCTCAGTGGATAAAGCATCGGCCTGTGGACTGAAGGGTCCCAGGTTCGACTCCAGTCAAGGGCACATGCTGGGTTGTGGGCTCGATCCCCAGTGGGGGGCGTGCAGGAGGCAGCCGATCAAGGATTCTCTCTCATCATTGATGTTTCTATCTCTCTCTCCCTCTCTCTTCTCTCTGAAATCAATAAAAAATATTTTTAAAAAATATCCTATCTGACCATCCTCTCAAAAACCCATAATCCCAGTCTATGAGACGAAACCAAACTGAAGGACTTTCCACAGAATACCCAACTGGCACTGGTCATGAAAGACAAATCAGAGAAACTGCCGCAGACCAGAGGAGGCGAAGGAGATGCGATGACTAAATGTCATATGGCATCTTGGAAGGGATCCTGGGACAAAAAAAGGGTATTAGGGAACGACCAGTGAAGTCAGCATAAAGTTGAAATTTAGCTAATAGAAGTGTAACAATGGCAACAGTGGGGGATATTAGGTGAGGGGCATACAAAAACTCTGTACTATCTTTTAAAGTTTAATTTAATTTTTTTACTTTTGCTAATCCTCATCCGAGGATATTTTGCCATTGATTTTTAGTGAGAGTGGAAGGGAGCAGAAGAGACACACAGAGAGAGAAACATGGATGTGAGAGACACATCGAGTGCCTCCTGCATGAGCCCCGACCAGGGCTGGGATTGAACCTGGGACCCTTCAGTCCATGAGCTCTATCCACTGAGCCAAACCGGCTAGGATTGTACTATCATTTTTGTGACTTTTCTATAAACCTAAAATTACTTCCAAATAAAAAGTAAAAAAAAAACACAAAAACACAAAAAAACGAAAAAACTGCCAAAACCAGTTTGGCTCAGTGGATAGAGCGTCGGCCTGTGGACTCAAGGGTCCCAGGTTCGATTCTGGTCAAGGGCATGTACCTTGGTTGTGGGCACATCCCCAGTAGGGGGTGTGCAAGAGGCAGCTGATCGATGTTTCTAACTCTCTATCCCTCTCTCTTCCTCTCTGTAAAAAATCAATAAAATATATTTAAAAAAAAACACACGAAAAAACAAACACAACAAAACCTCTACCTAGTCTCAGCGCATAACCTAGAGCATATGTGTGTGTGTGTGTGTGTGTGTGTGTGAGAGAGAGAGATAGAGAGAGAGAGAGAGAGAGAGAGTAGGAGAAGATTCGCTGTGAGAGAGACACATTGATTGGTTGCCTCCTGCATGCAGCCCAATGGGGATCCAGGGATCGAACCTGCATCACAGGTATGTGACATTACCTGAGAATTGAACCCAAGACCCTTCAGTGTCCAGGCTGACACTCTATCCACCGAGCCACACCGGCCAGGGCACCAGTCATAGTTTTAAAGCCCTAACTGCTTAGCAATGAAGAGAAAACATACCCACCCCAATAATAATAATAATAATAATAATAATAATAATAACAGCCCCTGTGTGTCAGGCACTAGTCTAAGATACTATTAATGCCCCCCCCCCTGCCCCCGCCTTAAACCACGAGGAATCTGAGGCACGGGAAAGTAAGGGAAATCGCCAGTGTCACACAGCTAGTACGTGGGGTGCAACTAGGGTTCGAACCCAAACAACCTGGTTCCAGATCTATGATCTTAACTGCTTTTCAGTGATGTCTAGGTACTAATGTAGCCTCTACCAACTCAAGGAAATATGGAGCAAGTGCTCGAATACTGGCAGAGTGGACAGTAAGTGCTCTACGGGAAAGTGGTCAGAGCCCAAGGACTTCCTGCATGTTTAGAGAAGGGGGGCTGGGAGGGGGGGCGGAGCTTGCATATCTTTATTCCCCACATAACTCTCAGGATTAGGGTCGCCCCACCCCACTTCTTTGGATTTTTTATTCAGTCCCATAACTGCCATAAAAGTGATGAAGGTTGAACTCCAGGTGTAACGTCCTGATGTGGACAGATGCAGGGCGGGAAAGAGAAGTTTCTGCCGCAGAGAGACCAACACCCACTTGGGATGGTGGAGGGCCCAGTGCACAGGGAAGGAACGGCTAGGACGCTCCCTGTTACAAATGGAGGTACAGATCTCCCTGTTTTTGGCAGGGTTGTGAGACTAACCCAGTGGGGAACATCTCAGGAAGTGGGGAGCAGGGGCAGAAGAACGAACCACCTGGCCCGAGAGCAGTGCTGTGGACAGGGCTAAGGGAAGGTGGGCAGTGGATGGTGAAAAGGGTGGAGTGGGGGCGATGATGCCCGATTCCCTGCATCCGTGGGTCAGGATGGGGCTGAACATCCAACAATTGGCACGGGTGACTGTGGGATGGCTGAAAACTGCCACCTTAAAGTGAATAACACACAAGAAGGGCCTATTAGCAGGCGTTGGTTAGTCAAGTGTCTGAGGCTCTTGCCCTGCCTGGCCTGTGTGGCTCAGTGGATAGAATGTTGGTCCAGCACCGAAGGGTCCCAGGTTTGATTCCCAGCCCAGGTTGGGACTGGGGTGGGAGGCAATCAGTCCATGTGTCTATCTCACATTGATGTTTCTTCCTCTCTCTCTCTCTTCCCCTTCCCACACTCTCTAAAAATCAACGGGAAAACATATCCTGGGGTAAGGATTAACAACAAGTGTCTGGGGCTTTTTCAGCGGTGGGGGTGGGGTGAGAGTGGGGGCCCGAGTTCCCATTGATAATAAAATACGTCGAACAGACATGTATGAGCTGGGCTCTGTGCGTGGGGCTTCCCGAGCATCAACTCATTTGATTCTCACAAACCACCTCATCAGGTACAGCTGCTTATTCTCATTTTACAGGCAGTTCCCTACCTATTTGAGGCCCGAGGATTTCAGTTATTCTCCCAAGGCCAACCATGGCAGGTCTGTGACTCACGCGGGACTAACCCACAAAAAGGGTCCTCAGGGTGAGACGTAAGTCGGGGCATGAAGACACCAGCATGTGGCTGGCCGGAAATTCGTGAAGCGAAGGAAAGGACGTAAACCACACATGAACCAGTGCTGGTCTCAGGGAGGAGGAAACCAGGCCGCTGGGTCAAAGAGAGCAGAAGACCGACTAACAGAGGGAGGGGGCCGGACCCCAGAGCCACAGGGAAAGGAGGGCCAGAACCCTCGTGGTCGGAAGAAAAAGAGAGTTGGACCCTAGGCCGGAGAAAGGAGAGGGCCGAACTGTTGGGGTCGAGGGAGGATGGGGCCGGAGCCCCGGGGGAAGGGGGCCAGGCCCGCCTGCCGGTTGGGGCCTCGCCGGGGCGGGGCGCGGAAGGATCCGGCGTGCCGTGCTGCGCCGCCCCCGGTATATCTGTCCCTAGTCCCCGGGGCCGCCTCATTCCCCATCCTCAGGTCACGTCAGATCACGATCTCTCCCCACGCTACCGCGACACCGCCTCCGCCCGCGTAGCCCCGCCATGGCTCTGTAGCCGCGACCCCTCCGTGCCCCCGGCCCGTCTCCACGCTTACCGCGCCTGCGCTCTCCACTCCCGCCTTCTCTCTTCAGCCGAGGCCGCTGCTGCCTCTCTTTTCCGCAGCCATGGAGTGAGTAACCGCTCGTCCCTCCTGCTCCAACTGCCTTTCCCGCCCTTTCGAAGCTCGCGGCCTTCACGACTAGGCCTGAGAAGGGGGTAGGGAGACGAGAGTGAGGGATCACGGTCGCGCAGGCGCAGAAGAGGGAAATCGCGCGTCGGCGCGCTGCCGAGCATGCGCACTCGGCCCAATGGTGGGGAAGGGTGCTTTCTTACAGAGAATGTTGGCGTCTAAAGACGGCCCGCGTGCGGTTGCGCCGGCGTACTAGCCCCCAGAGAGGGCTTTACTTATTTGTTATTCTGGAAAGAATCTGTCCGCGCGCCGTTACTCATGCGCATTAGCGCAACAGGACCCGTATTTCTGTGCGAAGGGCGGGCCGTAAGCAGCTGCGCATGTGCACTAGCCCCCAGGAGGGCGGAAGCGTTAGAGCCTTGGGACCGTTTTAGGGGCAGAGCATGCGCTTTGGCCTTCGGCGAGAAAGCCCAAGTGTGGACGGGTGCGGGGGTGTGGAGGCTGTTCGCCGGTCCCCTCCACCCTCGCTGCTCCACATTGCTTAGTCGTACAGCACAGCTGCCCTCTTTTTTATTCAGGCATCTGCTGGGGCGGGTGCTGGTTTAACTAGGGTGGAAAGCGGGGCTTGGAGACAACCCGTTAAGAATGGGGTGGAGCTAGGGTCACAGCCGTCGGGAAGGGTGGGGCTTACGGAAGCCATTGTGAGGGGCGGGGCTAAGCGAACCTGGAGAAGAGGGATGGGGTTCCGATTGGAGAAAGAGGCGGGGCCTCTGGGGAATCGTCGGGGAGGGGCGGGGCTAAGATAAACAGTGGGGCGGGACTTAGAGGGACAATGGAAGTCGCTGCAAAATTCTCAAAGGGAAGGATGGGACGCGAATGGATACTATTGATGAAGCGGGGGTGGGGGGGTGGGGGGTTGCGGGGGGAACAGGGGGAATTCCCCTGGGAATTGATTTGGGATGGAACCTAGGGAGGGGGTGGGGCCTAAAGGAAATGTTTGAGGAGGAGGAATGTGACTGAAGAAAATTCCCCTGGGATTGAGTTCTTTTAAGGTGGAATATTATGGTGTGGGTGGGAGTGGCTAAAGGAAATTCCCCTGGGAGACCATTGGGTCTTGGGATTTTGAAGTCAGGCATAAAGAGAATTCCCTTGGGAGTGGTAGTGAAGCATAGTAACCTCCATCTTGTATAAAACTGTTGTTTGAAATTCTCTACTATTGTTAGATAGTCCCTAGTCCTGTAAACTCTGTCATTGTCAACTCTGTCACTTTAAGACAGTCTCTTATTCTATAAAGTGACTTTGTTTTTAGTTCAAATAATAGAAAAAGATAAACTTAACTGTCTGACCTTGCAAACTAGCCATCCAATGTAACAGACTAATATGGACTAATACTGATAATAATTCCCATATTCTTATGCCAAGTACTAACTCGTTATGAATTCAAGGTTACAACTGTCTGTAACAATTAATTCACACAGAGCCCTTTGTAATACCTGCAAACAAAGAGGCTCGAAAAATATAAATACGGGAGACTTCCTGTGTGTGTTGCTCAGAGATTTGGAAGAGACACCTCCCTCTGGGCCTCAAGAAATAAACGACTCCTGATTAATTGGCTCATTAAGGCGTCTTGTATCTCACCCGCTGATTTATGATACAACAGTAGGGCTCGGAGATTTGGGGAAGGGGCAGATTTAGGATTCTGAGAGGGTGGTGTGTAGCCCCAATCCCAGTTGGAAGCGGGAGGGAGGACCCCGCGGCCATGGGGTGTGGCTTGGTTTCCCTGTGAGTGAGGGTGGCCTATGACCCCACCTACTTTTGTCTCACACGTGTAGGTCCTCCACTTTCACCTTGGTGCCTGTCTTCGCCCAGCTGAGCAACCTGCAGAGCCTCCTCCCAGCTGTTGGTGCAGCCTCCTTCACTGCCACCCGTGCCCAGCGCCTGTGCTGCAGCCATGTCACTCCTGGCGACCCTGGGGCTGGAGCTGGACAGGGCCCTGCTCCCAGCTAGCGGGCTGGGCTGGCTTGTAGACTATGGGAAACTCCCCCTGGCCCCTGCCCCCCTGGGCCCCTATGAGGTCCTTGGGGGAGCCCTGGAGGGCGGGCTTCCAGGGGGGGGAGAGCCCCTAACAGGTAAGGGCAGGTGGGGAATGGAGGTGGGGTGAGCTGGGACATGGGGGCAGGGTAGAAGGAGGAAGAATTCATTTACTTATTAATTAGATAAGTCATTATTGAGTGCCTGTTATATGTCGGGCACTGTTTTAAGTGCTGGGAATATAACGGAATATTATGACATGATCCCTGCCTTCCTAGAGTTCACACTAGTGGGGAGACAGACCAGAGGAATAAAATGAGGAGGTTGTGGGGTAAGTGGGAAACGCTTAGTAGTGAGCTAAGAAAATGACACCGGGACCTAGTTTAGGGTGGGTAGCCAGGAAACCCTTGCCAAGTAGGTAACATTTTGGCTGAGGCCTAAAGGATGGGGAGGAATGAGCCACAATAAGACCCAAGGGAAGAGCTTTGCAGGTGGAGAGAACAGCATTTGCAGAGGCCCTGAGGCAGGAAGTACTGTATTCATTAGTGTGCCCCAAATGCTTGGAACCTGGTGGGTCTTCAGTAATGAATGGAGGAAAGATGAAACAGGGTGTGCAGGATCTAGTTTGCTTTTTAAGATAAACTACGGAGTACATCAGAGAAACCACAGATACAGGTTAATCAGTAAAGAGGATGTTGGAATGGTTGCAAAAGGGCTGGTTGACTCTTTTGTTGTTTGGATCATTGGTTGGTTGACTGGTTCGTTGATTGGTTGATTAGGAGAGTTGATTGATTGACTGATCCACTTAGTTGATTGGTTGGTCAGTCAGTTAGATGTTTGATTTATCCGTTGGTTTGTGGACTGGTTTGATGATTCATTGACCAGTTGGTAGACTGATGGGCTCGTTGGAGGATTTACTCAGTGGATGAGATGGATGAAGCAGAGATGAGGGAGCACCCCGTTGGGTGGAAGACCAGGAACTCAGGGAACTTGTCCTTCTCCACTCCTCCAGGTGATGGCTTCTCGGACTGGATGACTGAGCGGGTTGACTTTACAGCCCTCCTCCCTTTGGAGCCCCCCTTCCCCTCAGGTGCCCTCCCCCCGCCTTCCCCACCCCCACCTGACCTGGAAGCCATGGCCTCCCTCCTCAAGAAGGAGCTGGAGCAGATGGAAGACTTCTTCCTTGATGGTCCACTTCTTCCACCACCCTCCCCACCACCACAGCCGCCGCCGCCACCACCACCACCACCACCCCCTCCCCTTCCGCTCCCCCTGCCCACCTTCGACCTCCCCCAGCCCCCTGCCCTGGATACCCTCGACCTGCTGGTCATGTACTGCCGCAACGAGGCTGGGCAGGGGGATGTGGGGTTGGCTCCCCTTCCCCCAGCACAGGAGCCCCCTCCTCCTCCTCCACCCTCTCGCCCGGCCCCCTACCCCAATCCTGCCACCACTCGAGGGGACCGCAAGCAAAAGAAGAGAGACCAGAACAAGTCAGCGGCCCTGAGGTACCGCCAGAGGAAGCGGGCAGAGGGGGAGGCCCTGGAGGGGGAGTGCCAAGGGCTAGAGGCACGGAACCGCGAGCTGAGGGAGAGGGCCGAGTCCGTGGAGCGGGAGATCCAGTACGTCAAGGACCTGCTCATCGAGGTGTACAAGGCTCGAAGCCAGAGGACCCACAGCAGCTAGATGGGCAGGGCTTTGGGCTCCAGGGGGCGCTGGGCTTCATCTCTGTTTCTGGGGCTGAGGTCAGAGGGTGCCTCTATCATCCCTCTGCCTCTAGCCTCTTTCCATCCCCCCCTCCTCTCTCCTTTTATCCTTGTGTCCTTGTCCATTTCTGATTTTGCTCCCCTCTTCCCTCCCCAGAACCATGACACGACTGGCCTTAGTCAATATCAACACTTCCCAGGTGACAGCTGAGGCACTGGGGCCCCGGGGAGCTCAGGGTCTCTCCCGCAGGGCAGTGAGGCCGGGAAGCTGTGCAGAGAGTGCAGATGAAGACAGGAGAGCCCTCTGGGGAAAAGTCAGGGAGGGTTTTAAGAATGACACCCACATCATTAAGCACATAAAGCAAGCCAGGTGACCTAGGAAATACATTTGTGCAGGGAGCCGGCTCACAGAGCCAGTGGCTGTGGGGGCCGATGGGGAGGCCAGCAGGGCAGGGGTGGCCGTAGTTGGTGACTGGGTGTCCGTTTAGCTCTGGGAGGAACGCAGTGTTTTGTGAAATTGTTGGGGCTGGGCTATGTCTAGGTGAGGGAGGGCAGGGAGTGATCCTTTGGGGGGTGTGGTGCAAATAAAATGAAGAATTTCCTCCAGTCTGTGTGTCTGGTCTTTGAGAGAAGTTGGAGAGAGGGCAGTCTTAGGCCAAAGACAAGAATGATAATAATAGAAATAACACCCCTGGCCGGGTAGCTCAGTTGGTTAGTGTTACCCAATACCCCATGGTTTCAGTTAGAACCCTGGTCAGGATACACACAAGAATCAACCACTGAATGCATCAGTAAGTGGAGCAACAAATCGATGTTTTTCTCTTTAAAAAAATCAAATAAAAATGTACAAAAAGAGAGCCTGCCCTGTGTTGCTCAGTGGTTAGAGTGACCATCCATGCATCAAAGGGTCGAGGGTTCGATTCCCTATTCCCAGTCCAGAGTGCATACATGGGTTACAGGTTTGATCCCTGACCCTGGTCACATGTTCAGGAGGCAACCAATCAATGTGTCTCTCACATCTATGTTTCTCTTTCTCTCCTCCTCCCTCTCTCTAAAATCATCCTCGGGTGAGGATTAACAAACAAAAAAAGAAATAGCACAATACTTACGGTCAGGACCACACACTTGGTACACAGCCAAGGCCATGACGGGACTGACTGAACTGATAATGATACAACAGCCCTAGCCAGTTTGGCTCAGTGGATAGAGCGTTGGCTTGTGGACTGAAAGGTCCCGGGTTCAATTCTGGTCAAGGGCACATGCCTGGGATGCAGGCTTGATCCCCAGTGCGAGGCCTGTGGGAGGCAGCTGATCAATGATTCTCTCTCATCATTGATGTTTCTCTCTCTCTCCCTTCCCCTTCCTCTCTGAAATCAATAAAAATATATTTTAAAAAAATGATACAGCCGAAACCGGTTTGGCTCAGTGGATAGAGTGTCGGCCTGTGGACTGAAAGGTCCCGGGTTCGATTCCGATCAAGGGCATGTACCTTGGTTGCGGGCACATCCCCAGTAGGAGGTGTGCAGGAGGCAGCTGATGGATGTTTCTCTCTCATCGATGTTTCTAACTCTCTATCCCTCTCCCTTCCTCTCTGTAAAAAATCAATAAAATATTTTTAAAAAATGATACAACACCCCTTTTAGATTCAGACCACCGATTACTTGGCAAAAGAAAGGATTGCCCAAGGCGCTGGCTCCCCATGGTCCTTGTCACACACACACCCCCCAAAAAAGGTGACACCAGAACGCGAAGGGCGGGGCAGCTGCAGCAAGAGCTGTGGGGTTCCCCACGCCGGGTCGTTGGGAGGTAAGTGGGAGATGGGCTGGCAGCCGTGGTGGGCATGGTGCCCTACAGCTACTGAGGGTTTACCACGTCCCAAGCGCTTAACACGCATTATCTCAGTTCACACGGAAGGAAGCTTTGTTAGCTTTGGACGAAGAGCCACTGTGAAGGTGAACAATGCAGCGGCATCGAGTGCATTTGCAATGTTGTGCAACCATCACCTCTCTCTAGTTCCAGGACGTTTCCAAACCCCCCCCCCCCCAACTAAACCCCTGCCCATTAAGCAGTTACTTCCCATCGCTCCTCCCCAATTAGTTGTTGGTTGACGCAATTCCATGAAAGTGGGGCGGGGGGGGGGGGGGGAATGAGTGTGACCCTTGGTCACCCTTGATCCTTTAGCCTTCGGGGGCTGTAGTGGGTTGGTGGCCCCTCAGATGATCTGTCCACAGCCCTAACTCCCAGAATCTGTAAATGTGCCCTATTTGGAAAAAGGCAGATAGGAGCTCTAAGTGGAATGACAAGGGTGCTTATAAGAGAGAAGGAACACAGAGAAGGAGAGGGCCACGTGAAGGAGGCGGCGGAGATTGGAGTGATGCGGCCACAAGCCCAGGGATGCGGCAACCGCCAGGACCGGGGAAGAGGCCAGGAAGGAGCTCCCTAGAGCAAGCATGTGGCCCACCGGCAGCGAGTTTGACATGCTAGCCCTAGACCAGTGGTCGGCAAACTCATTGGTCAACAGAGCCAAATATCCACAGTACAACGATTTTAAATTTCTTTTGAGAGCCAAAATTTTTAAACTTCTAACGCCACTTCTTCAAAATAGACTCGCCCAGGCTGTGGTATTTTGTGGAAGAGCCACACTCAAGGGGCCAAAGAGCCGCATGTGGCTCCACCAAGGTCCTAAAGCAAACATTTCGGGTCTCCGGGCCGGGCTGTCTTACACATCGCCGCCTGGTGGCGCCCGAGCTCCGCCGTGAGCGGGTTCTGCAGGATCCTCTCTGTCCGAGGCCGCGGTTTCCTTCTGGTCCCGCTTCACCCCAGGATCCCGTTTACAGGGACTAGAAGTCCTGACCACGAACTTAGCCCGCGAGCAAAGCGGCAGGAGGACTCCGGCCAAAGGGGTGTGGTCACTCTGGGATCCATTCATCCCTTCTTCATTCGCAGGTTCTTTAAATGCCTCTGTGCATCCAAGGAAGTCCCGCTCTCAGAGCTCACAACCCGGTGGGGAGGGCAGACAGGACCCCAAATCCACGGCCTCTTCAGTACAGAGAGGCCTCCCTGCCCGCCTGGTGTGGGCGGGACAGACGCGGCGGAATCCCTCCTCCAGGCCCCCAGCCCGCTGTGTGACCTGGGGCAGCTGGCTTAGCCTCTCTGTGCCTGTTTCCTCTTCGATAAAATGGGAACAGCAGCACCTAATTCCTAGGGTTGTTCTCAGCATTAAATGAGTTAGTGTTCATAAAGCACTTTGTAGGGCATGGTATGGATCCTGCCTTAGAGCCGCCCCAGGGCTTACATTTAAACTTGGTGGCTTAAAACAACACAGATGTGTTCTGTTACCCTTCCGGAGGGTTCAGGAGTCCAAACTGAGTCTCAGGGTTGGTTCCTCGTAGAGGTCCCGGGAGAATCGTTCCTGCCTTTTCAGTGTCTGGTGATTGTGCCACTGCAATCTCTCTCCTCCAGGGACAGACCCTTCCCTTTCTGTAGTCCCGTCTGCCTCCTTCTTATCAACCTGTGACAGTTAGGGTCCCCCGGGATCCTCTCCACCCCCAGCTCCTTAACGTACATAATCACTGCAAAGCCCTCTGGCCACGCAAGGTAACATAGTACCCGTGATTCGCACGTGGGCATCTTTGCTGGGGGGAGGGGTCATTCCATAGCCTCACATGCACTATCTTCTTGAATCCTCCACCCAAAATCGGGCGTTTTCTTTTTTTAAGTACATGTTTATTATTGATTTCCGAGAGGAAGGGAGGAGAGAGAGAGAGAGAGATAAAACATCAATGATGAGAGAGAATCATTGATCGGCTGGGAATGGAGCCCGCGATCCAGGCCTGTGCCCTGACCAGGAATTGAATTGTGACTTCCTGGTTCATAGGTCACTACACTCAACCACTGAGCCATGTGGGCCTGGCTGGCATTTTCTTTGATTCTGTCTGTGGGAGGAGAGAGAAAGAAACACTCCCAGCCCCATCCCTCACCACATCCTCGTCTCTCCCTGGGCAGTGTCACATCATGATGGCCCTAGAGGTCTGTCCCTGCACTTGGTCGGAACCCCTCCCCCACCCTCCACCCCAGTCCCTCAGCCCCCAGGATCACAGCCAAGACCCGGGCAGGAGTCTGGGGAACTCACCTGCCGCCTCGCCACCTGCAGGCCCAGCTCAGGTACCTGAGCTCCGCAGGTGAATTCACCTTCAGGCCCCAACTCCACCTGGGGCAGCTCCAGGATGCCGGGGTCTGAGGGCTGTGAGGGGCACGGGATTCAGCCCTCCTGGGCCCAGGCCAGCCTGATGGGCGGGGGACACAGATCGGGCGCAGGGAGAGCCCTTCTACCTCGGGAAGAAATCGGCCTCTGCAGAATGAGCCGGAGGCTGAGACAGCCGCCCCTGGTCTCCTACCGGTGGGCGGGCCCCCAGGCCCACTCAGGTTTTCATTATCAAAGCCCAATCCTCCCGCACAGACGCTAATGGCTCCTGCTCCTCCATGTGGTACCCAAGATACCACGGTCCCGCTCAGTATTAGCCCACGAGGCTGATTTCAAATGCCTACCACACGTGCACACAGCACATGGACACGCAGGTACAAAATACACACTCAGTACACACAGGCCGGTTTGGCTCAGTGGATAGAGCGTCGGCCCAAGGACTGAAGGGTCCCAGGTTCCATTCTGGTCAAGGGCATGTACCTAGGTTGCAGGCCCCATCCCAGCCCTGGCCCGGGGGGGAGGCAACCAATCGATGTGTCTCTCTCACGTTGATATTTCTCTCTCTCTCTGTCTCTCTTCCTCTCCCTTCCACTCTCTCTACAAATCAATGGGGAAAATATCTTTGGGTGAGGATTAACAAAAACTAAAAAATGTAGAGTTCAGCCCTAGCCGGTCTGGCTCAGTGGATAGAGTGTTGGCCTGAGGACTGAAGGGTCCCTGGTTCGATTCCGGTCAAGGGCATATGCCTGGGTTTCCGGCTCGATCCCCAGGAGGGGGCGTGCAGGAGGCAGCCGATCAATGATTCTCTCTCATCATTGATGTTTCTATCTCTCCCTCTCCCTTCCTCTCTGAAATCAATAAAAAATGTACAGTTCAAGGAAAGGAACACAAGAGCAAATAAACACAGCAAATGATGCCTTAAAAGGAAATTAAAAATAAATAAATAAATAAATTAAATTAAAAAAATTAAAAATAAATAAAAAAGGAAATTAAAGCTCAAAAAGGGAAAATTAAAACAAAACAATACACACTCAGAGCCCTGGTCGGTTTTGTTTAGTTGCTAGAGCGTCAGCCTGTGGACTCAAGGGTCCCGTGTGCGATTCCCAGTCAAGTGCACGAACCTCGGTTGCAGGTTCTCCAGCCCCAGTAGGGGCGCATGTGGGAGGCAACCAATTGATATGTCTCTCTCACATCGATGTTTCTCTCTCTCTCTCCCCCTCCTCCCTCCCTTCTTACTCTGGAAATTAATGGAAAAATATCCTCGGGTGAGGATTAAAAAAATACCCACCCAGACACACAGACATACACACCTGCAGGCAGAGGCACAGGTACAAAGACACACACACACACACACACATGCACACCTGGTTTTCAGGCCAAGGAGACCCAGAGGCAGTGGTGCCTCCTGCAGAAGAGAAAGGGTAGGGTTTCTCTCTTCCGCTGGACACTTCTTGACTTTGGGTGACTCCATGTCTGCCAGTGTGACCTCCCACCTCCATCCTTTCTGGCCCTCTATTGGAAAAACAGTGACTAGATTACTTGCTTTGAGAGAAGGGCTGTCTTAGGAGCCTGTTTGGCAATTCTTCAGAAATTGAAAAACTGACTCAAAGCAGAGTGTCCGGGTCAAAAACAGGTCCTAGGGTCCCCTCTTTACACAGCCTGCTCCCCGAGGCCCCCTCCTCAGGCTGGGCAGTGGACAATACAGGAGCAAAGGCAAGGGGAGGGACAGGCATGGGGATGCAATGACCTTGGGTGGACAGGCCACGGGTTGGGACTGCTGATGCTGGGTGGTGTCCCTGTGGTACCAGCTGGGACCATTTAGTTAAAAGTAATGTCATTTAGGAAAAAAAACCTCCCGGGGTGAGGATTAACAACAACAAAAAGGAATGTCACCATATGTGTGAGGGGCTAGTGGTTGAGAAATGGGGAACTGGTTACAGATGCAAGGGAACCGATTCTTTTTTTCTGTGCAGTTGCAGGTTTGCACTCACCCCATTTCCTTTTATGTGTTTGTGATCAAATCGGCCATTTGCCTGGTCAGCAACTTTCCGACTCAGACAAGCTCTGGGCCCTTGGGAGCGGACTACTGCAAGAGTCCACCAGGGGGCGCCCCGAGGACGCCGAGCCCTGGTCTGCAGAATCGGCACATGGGCGCTGTTGCCCCCATGGAGGGAAACAGTGGCTTCCTGCACCACAGCCTGAAGAGGGGAACAGAGTGTTCTGGAAGCCCCCAAGACCTACCAGCATGTCAAACTCGCGGCTAGAAGAACTCAGTGAATTAAGAGAAATTATTATACTCATGATTTTTCACAGCCAAAGGATCCAGATTAAATCTGCAAAGAGAAAAGGTGTACTGGGCACAGTCCAGGACAGACCAGGTGCAAGCTTACAGTTGTCTCTCCTGATGGAGTCACATGGGCAGTGCTGAAATTCTCCCAGTGCTATGTCTGAATTGCTCCCCTACCCCAAATTCACATGTTGAACCCCTAACCCCCAATGTGACTATGTTTGGAGACAGGGCCATTAGAGATCATTAAGGTTACAGGAGGTCAGAAGGGTGGGCCCCTGATACACAAGATTAGTGCCCTTATTTGTTTATTTATTTATTTAATCCTCACCCAAGGATATTTTTTTTCCATTTATTTTTAGAGAGAGTGGAAGGGAGGAAGGGAGAGGGAGAGAGAGTTAGAAACATCGATGAGAGAGAAACATCAATCAGCTGCCTCCTGCACACCCCCTAATAGGGATCCAGCCTGTAATCTGGGCTGTGCCCTGACTGGGAAGGGAACTGTGACCACCTGGTTCATAGGTTGACACTCAACCCTGAGTCACGCCGGCCGGGCTGGCCCTGCTTCTCACTGTGGAGCTGGGAGCCCTGTGTGGACTAAAGATTGGGCCCTGAGATAGGCAGGAAGTTGAGTGTCCTTTTGGAGCCTGGGGGGCAATGGCTTTGGGGCCACGCTAGGGTGAGGCCCCTGGGGGCAGAGTTTGGGAGGTCATACTCTCCTCGTGGCCCCCAGCTCCTGCATCGAACAGATGCGTCCCTGGTGAATGAATGAATGAATGAGTGAATGAATGAATGCCTGCTTCCAGCACCTCACTTGGAGCCCTTACCTGTTGCCCCCAAAAGCCCACGCCTGAAATTGTCCTCCCTGAGAATGACCCAGGGTGGTCATGCATTCTCGCTCTGCCTTGTTACTTTCATCCGTGAAAGGAGAAGTCCGAAGAGGGGATCTTCTCGGCCATTTGCATTTCCCGGGGTTCCTCTTCTGGGTGGCCACTGCCCCCTTCTCCAGAAGGTTCCTGTTGGCGCTTCCTTCCAGGACAGACGCCAGACAGCCCAAGGACAGCCCAGCCGGGCCCAGACATGCTGCTGCTGCTGCTGGTGCTGGTGCTGCTGCCCCTGCTGTGGGCAGGTGAGTGGGCCAGGGCGGGTCCCGGGCCAGGCCGGGTCCTGGGCCGGGCAGGGGCCGGGGTGGGGCTGGTGCTGCAGCTGAGCCGCTGTCCCCCCAGGGTCCCCGCAGAAGGGTGCAGAGTACCAGCTGCAGATGCAGGACTCGGTGACGGTGCAGGCGGGCCTGTGCGTGCACGTGCCCTGCAGGGTGTCCTACCCCCGGGAGGGCTGGAACGACTCCACCCCAGCGTACGGCTACTGGTACAAGAAAGGGGATGCTGTCAGAGGAGATGTCCTTGTGGCCACAAACAACAACGAAACCACGAAAATAACAAGGAAGGGGAAACCTCCCTCTCCGTTCTACCTCTCGGGGGACCCGGGGGCCGGCAACTGCTCCCTGAGCATCTCGGGTGCGGGGCCCAGACACAGTGGAAAGTATTACTTCCAACTGGAGAGGGGCCGTGTGAACCAGACCTACAAACTGCTCACCGTGAACGTGACAGGTATGGAGCGGTCCCAGGAATGGGCCACCGGGACGGGCAGCAGTTCAGGGTTGGGGTGCACACACGGGGTCCCCTTTGGGCCTGGCCTCGCCCTCTCTCTCTCTCCAGCGCTGACCCAGACCCCGGACATCCAGGTCAAGAAGCCCCTGGAGGCCGGCCGCTCGGGCCACCTGGCGTGCTCCCTGCCTGGGGCCTGTGCCCGGCTGCGGCCCGGCACCGTCTCCTGGATTGGTGCTGCCTTCAGACCCCGGTTGCTGGGCTCGGCGGCCTCTAAGTCCTCGGATATCGTGCTCATGCCCCGCCCACAGGACCACGGCACCAACCTCACCTGCCGGGTCACCTTCCCCAAGGCTGATGTGAGCAGCGAGAAGACCATCACGCTCAACGTGTCCTGTGAGTCCGGCCAGGACGCCGGGTGGGGACGGGCTGCAGGAAGGACACAGGCGCCGGTCTCCCCACTTCCCATTTCTGTGTGTCTGGGGGTGGGGAGCAGGGGAGGGGACTCTGTTCCTCACTGTGTCCCTCTGTCCAGATGCACCACAGAACCTGGCCATCAGCGTCTCCCGAGGAAGCCACACGGGTAAGGGGGAGGCTTCTCTCTCACATCGAAGTTTCTCTCGCTCTCCCCTCCTCTCTCTCCAAAAATCAATGAAAACAGCTTCGGGCTGGCAGTCTCCACTCAATGGTTGACTGTGGACCTATGAACCAGGAGGTCACGGTTAGATTAGATTCCTGGTCAGGGCACATGCCTGGGTTGAGGGCTCAATTCCCACTAGGGGGCGTGCAGGAGGCAGCCCACCAATGATTCTCTCTCATCATTGCTGATTCCGTCTCTCCCCCTCTCCCTTCCTCTCCCTTCCTCTCTGAAACCAATAAAAGTGTATTTACACACACACACACACACACACACACACACACACACACTCGGGTGAGGATTTAAAAAAAAAGGAAGGAGAGAGAACTAGGAAGAAGACTTCTGATCCGCAGGCCTGGGCTGGGCCCTGTCTCTCTCCAGAGCTGGAACACGTGGGGAACGGCTCGGCTCTCCCTGTCCGGGAAGGGGACTCGCTCCGCCTGCTCTGTGTCGCCGACAGCAACCCTCCCGCCACGCTGAGCTGGGCCCAGGGCAGCCGGCCCCTGAGCCCCTCACAGGCCCGCGAGCCTGGGGTCCTGGAGCTGCCCCGGGTGGAGGCGGGGCACGAAGGCGAATTCACCTGCCGAGCTCAGCACCCGCGGGGCTCCCTGCGCGCCTCCCTGCGTCTCCGTGTGCAGAGTGAGTGTGTGTGTTTGCAGGGGGGGGGGGCGGGGGGGGGCGCACGGGGTCCTGGGAGGGCAGAGGCACCGCTGACCCTGCTCCTCGCTCCCCACAGACCCCCCGCAGCTGCTGGGACCCTCCTGCTCCTGGGAGGACCAGGGTCTGCGCTGCAGCTGCTCCTCCAGGGCCCAGCCGGCCCCCTCCCTGCGCTGGCGGCTGGGGGCGGGGCTGCTGGAGGGGAACCATGGCAACGCCTCCCACGCGGTCACCTCCAGCTCAGCGGGGCCCTGGACCAACAGCTCCCTGAGCCTCCCCGCGGGGCTCAGCCCGGACCTCAGACTCAGCTGCGAGGCCCGGAATGTGCACGGGGCCCAGAGCGCCTCGGTCCTGCTGCTGCCAGGTCAGGGCCTGCTGGGGGCAGAGGCCACGGAGAAGGGAGTGGGTCAGAGAGAGGGTGGAGCTGGGGGAGGGGGGCTGAGTCAGGAAAGAAAGGGGTGAAAGGGAAAAAGAGGTGGGGGGTGGGGGGCAGAGTCCAGTAAGGGCACAGAGTCCTGGGGCTTGGAGGGGAGTCACCCCGAACCCCATTTGTCCGCAGGGAAGCCCGCGCTTAGGGAAGCCTTCGTCCTGGGGGCTGTCGCGGGAGCTGGTGTCGTTGGGCTGCTCAGCCTCTGCCTCATCGTCTTCATGTGAGTGTGGTCCCCGGAGAGAGTGCAGGGTGGGCAGGAGCCTGGGCCTGGAACCCCGCACAGCCGCCTGGGGGAATCTGGGTGCTGCAGGGGTTGTGAGAACAGGGCCATCCCCACCCAGCCACCCAGAAGGGAGCTGCTCTCATCGTGAAAGTCAGAGTGCAGGCCCGTCCCTGCGTCCTGCGTGGTCAGCCCTTCTGGCCTCTTTGGCGGGGGATGGTGGTCACACTCTGAGCGCTGTGCCCCGCAGGCTGCTCAGGGGTCCCCGCCTCCCCTTCAGAGTGAAGACCTGCAGAAGGGACGCACCTCGGGCTGCAGCTGGTGAGAAGGATGCCCCCTCCACGCGGGGTCCCGGCTCCTTGGTGAGTCATGGACCCCCCCCCCCAATCTCCCCAGGACGCCATGGCTACATCCATCCCGATGACTTAAGATGATCATCGAGCCCCAAGCAGGCCTTTCCCCTTGGGTCCCCATCAATCCAGGCACCCAGACCTGAGGCCGGGAGTCACCGTCCCCTCCGCTCCGGTCTTACTGAGTGTGTTCAGGTCCAGCGGGGCCCTCCCTGCCCCACCTCCCACTTCCTCTTTCTCCTCCCCAATACAGGACGCCAGAAGGATCGCCCCCCAAATAATTGTCTACTACAAGGTTAGGGGACCCGAGACACTCTCATGTTCATAACTCCCCAAAGGACTCCGACTCGGAGAAGTTGTTATGCTCGTGGCCATAGTTCATTACAGCAGGCGGATGGGGACAGAACCAGCCACGGGAAGAGGCGCAGGGGCGGGGCCAGGAGGGACAGGCGTGGGCTTCCGCGGTCTCGCAGCGGAGTCACGCGGACAGTGCCTACTTCTCCCAGCAATGACGTATTCCCCACCGGGGAAGCTCCCGAGCCTGATGTCCAGGTCTAAGTGGGGGACGGTCACGTAGCTGAACTCAGTCTCCATCCCCGCAGAGGTCAAGCTGATGCCACGTGGCCCGAGGCCGCCATCAATCACAGAACTGCCTGGTGTGGCCCACGGTCCCCGTGAACAGGCAGGACATCCCAAGGCTTAGAGGTTCCCTCCCAGGCGCTGGGGGCACAGGGTCTTTGGGCCGCGTTCACCCTTTACTGTACAATATCCTTTGTAGGGTTCATAACGTCATTCACAAATGCGTTTGCTTGAACCCCTGAAATGCTGAGCGCCCCCGAGGGCAGGGCAGTCTGGGTGGGAGCAAATTCCTGTCCTTCTCATTGCACCGCCCCATTCCTGTGCATCCTGTTACAACGTGCAGTTAGAGAGTAACATGACCGACTACTACCTGCAGGTCAGGGGTGGTGTCTGCTCTGTTCCCCAGTGACTATCCAGGGCCTGGCACAGGGGCGCTGTCCCCTAAGGCAGTAGGCACTGAAGCCAGAGAGACTCGGGCATGAATCCTGGCCCTCCCAACAACTACATGTGTGATTTTGGGATAGTTAGCCTCAGTTTCTCCACCTGACAAATAGGATAGAGTTAGCGTCGCCCTAGTGCAGTGGTTGGCAAACTCATTAGTCAACAGAGCCAAATATCAACAGTATAACGATTGAAATTTCTTTTGAGAGCCGAAAACCGACTTCTGCGCATGGGCCACAAAATTTCTTTCTTTTTTTTTTTTTAAATATATTTTTATTGACTTTTCACAGAGAGGAAGGGAGAGGGATAGAGAGTTAGAAACATTGATGAGAGAGAAACATCAATCAGCTGCCTCCTGCACACCCCCTACTGGGGATGAGCCCGCAACCAAGGTACATGCCCTTGACTGGAATCGAACCCGGGACCTTTCAGTCCGCAGGCCGACGCTCTATCCACTGAGCCAAACTGGTTTCGGCTGGGCCACGAAATTTCAATCACACTGTACGTTTCAATCGCACAGATATTTTGTGGAAGAGCCACACTCAAGGGGCCAAAGAGCGGCATGTGGCTCACGAGCCGCAGTTTGCCGACCACTGCCCTAGTGGACTCTTGTGAGGAATCTGGGAGGCTGGCGATCCATTACCAAGGGCCAGGCACCACTTCTCTAAAAGATCTGCTGACTGACTCACTGAATGGGGGCTCCACCAATGTCTGTGGGGTGAACAGACGAAAGACTAATTTGCTCCGTTTCCAGGTTTGCTTGTGGGCCCTCCTGGCTGACTCCCAGCCCCCATTATCCTAATCTGACCGCCTCTCCCCCCTCCACTCAGGTTTACCAGCGTGGGTGCCTGCCAGGGCAGTCTGGGTTGGAGCAAATTGGACGCCGCTCGCCCCCAGCTGCGTCCCCCACTGCCGCCGCCCCCACCCCGGGGGAAGAGCTGGAGCTCTATTACGCCACCCTCAGCTTCCAGGGTCGGAGGCTGGGGGAACCTCCCGACCAGGAGGCCACCAGCACCGAGTATGCAGAGATCAAGATCCGCACATAACGGCCCCCCAGCTCCGGCGACCTCTGGCTGGAGGGCCCAGGGCCGCTCTGGGAGGGGGGACATCAGGGACAATTCCCAAGAATTAGCTGATGACATGGGTGTCCCACTGGTGCCGTGATGGGCAGAACTGGCCTCAAATTTCAGCCGGCCTCCAACTACGAGCATGAGTCTGAGCAAGTCACTCTACTTCTCAGTATCCCCTCTGAAACACAGACACAGTAACCCTAACTGGACCCTGGCCGATGTGGCTCAGTGGTTGAGCGTCCACCTATGAACCAGGAGGTCACGGTTCGATTCCCCCGTCAGGGCACATGCCAGCGGTTGTGAGGTCCATCCCCAGTATGGGGTGTGCAGGAGGCAGCCGATCTATGATTCTCTCTCATCATTGATGTTTCTCTCTCTCCCTTGCTCACTGAAATCAATGAAAATATATATTTTTAAAAAACACCTAACTTGAGTGTTTGTTGTGGGGCGTTGAGGCGATAATTAGGTAAAGCTGCAGGCAGGCGCGCGAGCATGCGCAGAGCACCTCGCCAAGGCCACACCTCTTCCCCGGGAAGCCAGCCCGGGAAGAAGGGTGGGGCCACTCCGCGGGGTTGTTCCAGCTCCAGGGCACCCTGAAGGCCTGGATGAGGCTGGCATTGGGCTGCACTGCAGCTCCATTCTCCCCTCCCCTCCCCAGGGACCGTCCCTGGGGCACCGCCTCTGCATACGGGCCTCCTGGAAGCCCAATTTGCATAGTTCACCATAGGAACTCATCCGCTGGTTGTCTGGACTGAATGGCAGGTCATCTCACTGCACACCTCTTCCTTTAATTACATGTCCCTTAGGCTTTGGTTCTCCTTAATGGTTTCTTTTTGCAGAATCCTACCTAATAATAGACAAATATGCAAATTGACCATACCTCCGACACACCCACAAGCCACGCCCACCATCCAATCAGAGCGAGCATACAAATTAACCCAAACCAAGATGGCTACAGCCACAGAGAGCAAGGTTTCCTAGGTAACAGAGGAAGCCAAGCTTTCCACCTGCCCTTGCCAGGCCTAAGCCTCCACTCAAGCTACAAAGTTTCAATTATAGAAGGTAAACAAATTCAAACAAATGGCGGCAGAATGGAGCTTGAGAGAGCAGGCCAGGGTTGCCAACGGCAACAGGGGAAGCAAAGCTTTCCGCACACCCTGGCCGGGCCCACCTGCTTAAGGCAACAAAGTTTCAATTATAACCCCAACAGAAATGGCTGCCGACCTCGGAGGGAGCCCCAGGCTTGGCTCCGCTCCAGGCTACACAGTTTCAATTGTAGAAGGAAAATAAATTCCAGATACCAGGGCCTCTGCTTGGGTTGCCAGGGGGCGTGGCCAGCCTGCAAACCACCACAGGCCCCTCGCTCAGGCCGCCCCATGCCCCAAGGGAACCCCCACCTGATCCGGGACACCCTTCAGGGCAAACCAGCTGGCCCCCACCCCTGTACCAGGCCTCTATCCTATCTAATAAAAGAGTAATATACAGATTGATCATCACTGCAACACACAATATAGCTGCCCGCATGTGGTCAAAGATCCTGCCCCCATGTGGACACAATATGGCCACCACAAGATGGCCAGCAGGAGAGGGCAGTTGGGAGGCACCCAGCCTGCAAGGGAGGGCAGTTGGAGGTGATCAACCCTGCAGGAGAGGGCAGTTAGGGGTGACCAGGCCGGCAGAGAAGGGAAGTTGGGGGCAAACAGGCTGGCAGCAGAGTGGTTAGGGGGTGATCAGGCTGGCAGGCAGAAGCGGTTAGGGGCAATCAGGAAGGCAGGCAGGCAAGCAGTTGGGAGCCAGCAGTCCTGGATTGTGAGAGGGATCCCATATTGGAGAGGGTACAGGCTGGGCTGAGGGACAACCCCCCTCCGTGCACGAATTTCGTGCACCGGGCCTCTAGTTTGCTTATAAGATTCCTTGCTGTCACAGCCTGTGTTCCATTTACTTGGTAATTATTTTTCACAGTGCTCACATCTGACTGATCTTGTTCTCTTTCCCACTGATTGTCCACTTCGTTTTCCCCATGGTTTCCATTAAAGAGAAAACATGCTCAACATGGGCACGATGCGCCAACACAGTGAAAGGCATTGGCATGAAGTTAACAACTCTGTGCGGAAAACTGCTCTTCAGATTCCGTGTGTTGTGATTCCATCTTTCACGCACAATTTGCTTTGCCTGCATCAGGACTACGGAACCTCTCTCTCTCTAATATGTTTTTATAGATTTCAGAGAGGAAGGGAGAGGAAGAGAGAGATAGAAACATCAATGATGAGAGAGAATCATTGATCGGCTGCCTCCTGCACGCCCCCCACTGGGAATCAAGCCAGCAACCGAGGGATGTGTCCTGACTGGAATCGAACCGTGACCTCTTGGTTCATGGATTGACGCTCAACCACTGAGCCACACAGGCTGGGCTTCTCTCTTTCTCTTTACCAAACCCAAAGTCAAATAGATTTTTCTTCTATCTTTTCTTCTAGAAGTTTTATAGTTTTGCATTTGAGTTAATTTTTATGGAAGGTATAGGTCTGTGTCTGAGTCCATTAAGTACATTTAAAAATATTTTTATTGATTGATTTTAGAGAGTGAGATTTGTTGTTCCACTTATTTATGCATTCATTGGTCGATTCCTGTATGTGCCCAGACCAGGGATTAAAACCGAAACCTTGGCGTATCAGGATGACACTCTAACCAACTGAACCACCCGGCCAGGGCCATTGTGCATTTTCAACTTCCAATGGGTTCACTGGGATGTGGCTCCATTGTAAGGTGAGGAGCATCTGTATATGGATGGATGGATGGATGGATGGATGGATGGATGGAAGGAAGGAAGGAAGGAAGGAAGGAAGAAAGGATGGAGGGGTGGCTCCATGAAGTTTGGACAGATGAATGAAAGGATAGATGATGGATGAAAGGTTGAAGGGATGGGTGAATGGGGAGAAAAAGGGAGCTAAACTTTCCCAAAAGGAACATCTTTTGCGGCCACTCGACTCTCCAAGCTCCCGTGAAACAATTTATTACCAAAGCACAGTGGTTCCAATGTAGGAAGGGTCCCGCTGAGGGGCCGGCTCAACCCCGCCCCCTAGTTGAGGGTCTTCTCTGTTCACCACCCCAGCGGCTGCGGAGATGGCGGCTGTGAGGAAGGGACGGTGAAGGAGGTCATTCACGTCACCTGCAGCCTAACTGCCGAGTTCCCTGGGTTCCCCGCCAATCTGGCCGGACAGCAGCGCCGCCTACAGGAGCGGCAGGAAGGCACGTCGGAGGGGTCTTTCTAGAAGCTTATCTACAGCAGGCCTGGATTTCATGGTTCTTCTACCCATTTTTTTTTTTCCTGTTTCACCCTGGGCGTTGAAAGTCCTGGAAGACATGGAAATGGCAGTGAGTGTCTCCTGCATTCAGGGCCGCCCTGGGCCTGGGGAGGCCACCGCGAACTAGGGGAAGGAGCGCCTCGGCGGGGCTCACCGCTGGGAGGAGGGGGCGGGGCCACGACAGATAAACAACACTTCCCTCCAGAGCGCCGGGCGCTGCGATCAGAGAGGAGGTGGGGAGGCACCTCAAGGAGGGGCAAACGGGGGTGGGGGCCCCAGGATCTGAGAAAAACTGAAGGGGAAAAGCATTCCAGACCATGAGTGCAGAGGCCCTGGGGTCGGATCAAGCTCGGCCCCGGCTAGAATCTGAGGGGAGGCCGGTGTGGCTGGCGGAGTGGCCCGGAGGAGGGGGTGTCGGGCACGCAGGCCAAGGCAAGGAGCCGCCACAAGCAGAGAGTTGTTATGCTCGTGGTGATAGCTCATTTCAGCGGGCGGATGGGGAGAGGCGCATCCGCTACTCCCAGGTCACCCGGCTCCTTAACGAGCATCTCGGCACTACGCTTCTAACCAAGGGACAAACCCGCTGCTGCGTGAGGGGCGCCCAGTCGGTGGATCTGAGACTCTGAAACTGATGGTCCTGGAAGGGCTGTTGGCTGTGAGTTTTAAAATCTCCCTCGTACTGGGCAGGAGGAGGCATGGATGACCGGCCAGCACCGGCGGGAAGACTGGAGTCATCAATATGCGTGGAGTCTCCGTGCGCCAGGCCAGCCACAGATGCCAGAGAAAGACACGGCCCGTGGGCGACTGTGACAGAGACCCACAGTTCACCACCCTGGGGGGAGGGTACCCCTGGGAGAAGGCGGAGGCAGAAACCTGGAAGAAATGGTTGTTGGGACGCCTGAAGGAGGAAGGAGTTGGGGAAAGACCGGAACAGCTGGGGGCAGAAGAGCCACTTGACAAGCTGGGGAGACTGGCGGGGGGGGGGGGGGGGGGGGGGGCGGGAACCAAGCTGGTGGGAAGCCACGCCTTCACTTTTGGAGAGCGTCTGTCGTTAGTGAAAGAAGAAACAGAGGGCCGGAGACCACGGGATACCAGGACACAGGCTTTATTGAAGAGAAGACCCTGCCGGCTCCCTTCCAGAGGGAAAGAGAGAGGGCGTGCCGGGGTGGAAGCGCCTTTTGAGGGGAGGAAAGGAGGGAACGGGGCTTAGGGCACTGAGCACACACTGATTGGTGGTTTCACGTAAGGCACATGATTAGGGACCTAGGGACTTAGGAATGGAGAGGGGGGGCGGCTTAGGGTATTTGGCAGGTGCTGATTGGTGGTTCAATGTACAGTCCATATAAGGTGTTCAGGAATGTTCGGGCTGCAGGTGGAGTTTACGTCATACTCCGTCCATCAGTTGGGGGAAGGGAGGATCTGTCAGTTAGGGCCGAGAGCTTGTGACCCTGCGGAAAAAACCAAACGCACACACTCTCGGAGTGCTCTGTGACCAGGCCCCTGCGGAGAGCTTTAGGCTGTGGGGTCTCGGTGTGCGTGTTGGGCCTGGTATGTGGGTGACGGGGCAGGCGTGAAGCAGCAGTGGAACCAGCGTGCCAGCAGCAGGAGGGCTGCGGCGGAAGGAGACATGCCGCCCGGAAGGACGCACTTGGCTTGGCTCCCTGAGCCCCAGCACGGACGGGTGGTGGGGCCGGCCTGCGCGCTGCGGGATGCTGAGCAGCACCCCAGCCTCCACCCACCAGATGCCAGGAGCACCCTCTCCCCAGCGGTGACAACTAAGAATGTCTGCAGAGCCTGGACAGCGTGGCTCAGTGGTTGAGCGCTGACCTATGAACCAGGAGGTCACTGGATCGATTCCAATCAGGGCACATGCCCAGGCTGCAGGCTCCATCCACAGTAGGGGGTGTACAGGAGGCAGCTGATCAAAGATTCTCTCTCATCAGTGATGTTTCTATCTCTCCCCCTCCCTCTCCCTTTCTCTCTAAAATGTATAAAAACGTATTTTAAAAAGTTAAAAAACTGTCTGTAGCCAGTGACAAACGGCCCACTTGCCCTCGCCCAGTTGGAGAGCCTGAGTGGAGGCACAGTCAGCCCCGAGGGGAGAGGACCTGGGAGGCCCCTCCACGGGAGCCCCGCGGCCTTGTCCAACTGTCCAGCGAGTCTGGCTCAGCTTTGACCTCCCCCAAGTTCCGGGCACTCTCACACAGCACAAAGGGGGGTAGACAGGTACAGACAGGGCGATGCAATCGTCACGGACACAGGTGCACGCCAGCGTGTGTGCGGCAACAAAAGCCCAGGAGGCCGAGCAGAGGCGGCCCCTGGCTATGGAGAGCACCCTGCGTCCACACAGCAGAACGCGGCGCTGCCAGGAGCCAGGACGTTCCCGCCTGCAGGAGGGGCTGTTAGACAAGCCGAGGGGCGCACAGAGCAGGGCACAGAGCCAGCGAGGTTCTGTGTGGGGGGACAAGGGAGCCGACCCAAAGGAAGCAGGGACCACAGGGGGTGGGAGGGACAGAGGGAGGAAAGGGGATGGACAGACAGACAGAGACAGAACGATCTTGATGCTACTTTCTAGGCTCTGAATCCAGTGCGCTTAAGGCTTCCCTTGGAATTTTCTAGTTACAGGAGCCGATCAGTCCCCCTCTTTCTAAAGGGTGGGGTTTCGTTACTTGTGATTGGCGGCGGCGGGGGGGGGGGGGGTGCGGGGTTTGGAAAGTTCAAGCATCTTGTGGAGAAATGCAGCACCTAACTGGGAAGGTGGCCCTGGGGCTCAGGGCTGGGGTGGGGCTGGGGTGGGGGTGAAGGCTCATAGGCTCTTCCCACCGGAACCCACCTATGGCGCCACCCGGAGGTCGATGGGGTCATAGGCCGACACCTGCAGATCCTGTAGCAGGTCCTGCAGGCCGTTCCTCAGCGAGTCGTAGGGTGGCTTCTCCTCGTACTTGAGGGCCAGCACCACCTTCAGGTACTCCTGCAGCGTCTCTGTGGTCAAGACACCCCCCAGGGAGAGGCTGAGAGGGGCCGACCCGGAGCGGGGAGCTGTGCCCAGAGGTCGGCCATGGTGCCCGCCCCCCTCCACCTCCCCTCCTGCTCAGGGTGGCTGCCTCTGTGCCTGGCACTGCCACAGGCACTTGGAAGCCCCCGCCACCTTTTTGGAAAACAGCAGACGTGTGCAACAGGAAAACAGTATCGTGAACACCGCGATCCCATCACCGGGTCTCAACACTGTCAACTCACAGCCAACCTGTTTCATCTGAGCCCTACCCCTGCCCGCCCGCACGGCTCCCACGCAGATCTCAGCTACTGAGGTCCTTTCGCCTGCCAACACTGAGCGTGTCCGTAACAGCAAACGGCTGCCGTCAGTCCAGAGAGCAAACGCTTCTGGCCTTGCGCACCCCCGGGGTCTGTGTCTGCAAGGCCTCAGCTCAGCTGCTCTCGCACAAAAGCAGCCACGGGCGGCAGACAGGTCAGCGAAGGGGCGTGGCCCGCCCAGGCTTCCCCTAGGGATGCTGCAGCTTGAATTTCAGGTGAGGTTCACAGTCCTCTTTTGATCCCCCGCCCCCCTGCCATTTCTAAATGTAGAACAATTCTTACATTTAGAACAATTCTTACATTGTTACAGTTCACTGGCTTTACAGACGCAGGTCCCGGGACATGGTTTAAATGATAAAGGCTCCCCCCCCCACTAAATAAGCACAATACCATTATTGCTCTTTTAAAAAGTGCTGATTATGACACCAAAACAACAGTCGCGACAGTCCCCACCCGGGGAGCGCCTACTGCAGGCCTGCGGTCTGGAGGAAAAGGCTCGTGTGCCTAGGGCCGAGGCCTCTGTATTGCGTTCTCTGGGCAGCCCCGGAGGCGGGGCTGTCACTGGCCCCTTTCTACACTAGCTGCGGCTCAGAGAGGCCCACCTTCCCACTGCAGCCCACGGGCTGGCTCCAGCAGGCCTGCCTGACTGTGGAGCTAGAGCAGGGGCTCCTTTAAGGAGCGAGAACAAGGGCTGGAGGGGAGAGTGACCTGAGCAGCAGAGCCATCATTTGAACCCAAGGGTGTCAGGCAATTAAAAAGGGAGCCCTGCCGAAACCGGTTTGGCTCAGTGGATAGAGCCTGTGGACTCAAGGGTCCCGGGTTCGATTCCGGTCAAGGGCATGTACCTTGGTTTCGGGCACATCCCCAGTAGGAGGTGTGCAGGAGGCAGCTGATCGATGTTTCTCTCTCATCGATGTTTCTAGCTCTCTATCCTTCTCTCTTCCTCTCTGTAAAAAATCAATAAAATATATATATAAAAAAATAAATAAAAAGGGAGCCCTGCCCTAGCAGGTCTGGCTCAGTGGATAGAGCAGGGGTCCTCAAACTTTTTAAACGGGGGGCCAGTTCACTGTCCCTCAGACCGTTGGAGGGCCGGACTATAGTTAAAAAAAAACTATGAACAAATTCCTATGCACACTGCACATATCTTATTTTGAAGTAAAAAAAAAAACGGCAAAAACACCCGCATGTGGCCCGCGGGCTGTAGTTTGAGGACGCCTGGGATAGAGCATTGGCCCAAGGACTGAAGGGTCTTGGGTTTGATTCTGGTGAAGGGCATGTACCCTGGTTGCAGGCTCGATCACCGGCCCTGGTTGGGGCGTGCAAAAGGCAACCCATAGATGTGTCTCTCTCACATCGATGTTTCCCTTCTCTCTCTGTCTCTCCCCCTCTTTCTAAGAATCAATGGAAAAATATCCTCGGGTGAAGGTTAACAACAGCAGCAACAACAAAGGGAGCCCTGCCCTGGCCAGGCAGAGTGTGACTGCAGTCCACCAAGGCTGTGGGTTCCATCTATGGTCAGGGCACATGCAAGAATCAACCAATGAATGCATAAATACATGGGACCATAAATCCATGTCTGTCTCTCTCAAATCAATAAAAAAGTGAGCCCTTATAGACCTGGAGGATCCGTGTCTGTCTCATTCTGTCTCCTGTTTATTATTATTATTTTTTTAATATATTTTTATTGATTTCAGAGAGGAAGGGAGAGGGAGAGACAGAAACATCAATGATGAGAGAGAATCATTGATTGGCTACCTCCTTTACACGCCCCCCCACTGGGAATCGAGCCCGCAACCCAGGCATGTGCCCTTGACCGGAATCGAACCTGGGACCCTTCAGTCTGAAGGCCGATGCTCTATCTACTGAGCCAAACAGGCTAGGGCCTGTCTCCTGTTTAGGGAGCTTTTAGAGGTTCTACAGAAATACTACTGGAAAAACAACAACAACCCCAAACACAACAAAACAGCCTAAATCACCAGTGGGAGGGATTGGCTTTCAAAGAGGGTTTATTCCCAGCCGGTGGCTCAATGGTTAGAGTGTCGGCTGCACACCGCAGGGTTGTGGGTTCAATTCCTGGTCAAGGGCACATACCTTGGGCTGCAGGTTCCAACCCTGGCCGTAGTCAGGAGGCAACCATTGGATGTGTCTCTCTCACATCGATGTTTCTCTCTCTCTCTCTCCCTTCCTCTCTCTAAAAGCAATAAAAACATATCTTTTTAAAAATGCTGACTTGCCCTAGCCAGTTTGGCTCAGTGGATAGAGCACTGGTCTGCGGACTGAAGGGTCCTGGGTTCGATTTCGGTCAAGGGCACATGCCCGGGTTGCAGGCTCAATCTCCAATAGGGGCGTGCAGGAGGAAGCCAATCAGTGATTCTCTCTCCTTATTGATGTTTCTATCTTTCTCTCCCTCTCCCTTCCTCTCTGAAATCGATAAAAATATATTTTAAAAAACTCTACAAATACTGACACAGAAAATCTCCAAGGTAGACTTCTTACATGAAGAAAAAAAAAATCAAGCTGGAGACCAATATATAGAATATGATTTCATTAAAAAAAAAATCACATAGCTGTGTGTGTTGCTATTATTATTATTCAGACACACTTCCGAATTTGGGGAAATATTTTTGTTTTTCTACAATGAGCGTATAGACCCACGCAATTTGAAAGACTTAAGGACAACAAAGGGGTGTTAAAGGGAGGCGACTCTACTTGGATCCAAGCCCCCAGTCCTGTCACAGCCCCGCCCGACCCCCCTTTGGGACATACCTGAGGGCCGAATCCAGTGACTGCACTGTCCCACGAGGGCCACCGGGGTGCTCAGGAACCTGACGGGACAGAGGTACATGCAAAGGTCTTTCGGGGAAGGGAGAGCAGCCTTTTAGACAAAACGCCTCATCGCCATACAGTTGACTCTTGTTATCCGCGGTAGCTGTGGCCCACAGAGTCGCCTCAAACACTGAATGAGCACATTCTGAATCGGCTTTGAGGGGAAGCACAGCATTAGGTTCCCATGAGCCTCTGGTCACAACATTCTCATCAACTGATGGAAGCTGCATCCTCTCGTTTTCGGGGTTTAAACCCACCTCGCTTACTATCACGTGGATTTACGCACATCGAGCTCACTGTGCCTGAAGGAAGCTCATCTAACTCACACACGTGCTTCCTCTGCGAAGCACACCCCAGCCTCCTTGCACTGAGAAGCACAAGAAGGTGAGACATGTGTCATCAAACAAGCCTCGTTAGGACGATGCTGTACGTGTGAGCGTTGAGCCTGAAGGGCGGGGCGGAGCGGAGCGGCACTGCGTTCCACCTCAGCAGGGATCACGGCTGGCAGGCGACTCCTCGTTTTCTCCACTCTGAGCCCTGGCCGGTGTGGCGTGGCTGGTTGGGCATTGCCCCGGAAACCAAAAGGTTGCCGGCTGGCTCCTCTCCAGGGCACATACCCAGGTTGTGGGTGTGATCCCTGGTTGGGGTGCAAGCAGGAGGCAGCCAATTGGTTTCTCTCTCACATTGATGTTTCTCTCTCCCCCTCCCTTCCTCTCTCTCTAAAAATCATTAAAAATTTATTTTAAAAAATCTTTTTCCTCCACACTGCGAGTGTCTGAGAACGACCACGAAAACACTGCAAAGTTTGATTTTGGAGTTACAAATACATGTTAGAGAACATGCAAATTCACAAATATGAAATCTGTGAGTAACAAAGACTATCTACTCACACACAAACATTTGTACACACATACATATATAAACACACACCCCACCCCTCGGACCACTCGGGAAAAACGGAAACTCTCCCACGTCCTGTGCTCCATGCACTGTACCTTCACGGGCCTGGACCACTGGCTGGCTCCCAGGTGTGCACCCGGCCACTGGGCACTGCCCTTCCTTCCCTCACGGCCCAGAAGTCCCCAAGCCCCCTCTGTGCATGGCTCTGGGCCCAGCTCAGGCCTCCTCCTCTCCCTGGACCTCCGCCTCCTCCCCAGCCTCCTGTGCATGGCCCCAGAGTCTTTCTACACCCAGGGCCGCCCCTGCCCCTCCCTGCTCACAGCCCTCCTGGGCTCCCCAGGAAAGCCCCTGGCACGCATGCCCGCTCCTCTGGCCTTGTCTCTCTGCCTGCCTCCTTCCATCTCATGCTCCAGCTGTATACATCTGTGAATGCATAATAATCTGGCCACTCAGTGTGTGTATGTGTGTGTGTATAGAGAGGCCCAGTGCATGAATTCGTGCATGGGTAGGGTCTGGCCAGCCTGGCCAGGGGGAGGGGACATGGGCGGTTGGCTGGCCTGCCTGCTGGTCAAACTCCTGGTCGAGGGGACAATTTTCTTATTAGCCTTTTATTATATAGGATATACACTGAGTGGCCAGATTATTATGCGTTCAGAGATCATAATAATCTGGCCACTCAGTGTGTATATATATGTATATGTATATATATATAACTTATTTATTTATTGTTGACAGTATTACAGATGTCCCTAAACTTCTTCTAGTCCCCCAAACAGCTCAAACATCCACCTGCATCTTCTGGTCTCTGCACAAAATGCTCCCTCTGCCCTGGATGGCCTTTCCCCGCCTTGACCCCACTCAGTGGCTGTTCCCCTTCGGGACACAGCTCAAGGGCTGGTCTCGGGGAAGCTTTACCCCGCTCCACCCCCTCCTGCCCAGGCAGAGGAAGCCAATCCCTCCTGAATGTCCCGGCACCCTCTGCACGGGTCCACGGATGCCCTACAGCAACTGGCAGGGCACACACACAGGAAGGGCTGGGTCTGGCCCCCTTCTCCCGCAGCCACAGGATGTGTGTGGTGAAGGAGTGAATGAGACAGTGAGTGACGGCCCGAAAGAGCATTCCTCCCCACAGCAGCCTGTCGCTGTCGGTGTCCGTGGGGCTTTCCCGTCCGGTTTGCAGCCTCAAGGGCAGGGACCAAACCTGAGTCCTATCTGTGCTTTCCCAGCGGGGGGCTTCACGCACCACACTGTCCCTTCTGTGTCCTTTAGTCATTCATTCTGTCATGAACTGGGATGTACAAGCAATGGAATCAATGTTGAACGAATGGGAAAAGGCCACACACACCAGCAAGAAGTCCTAGAGAAGGCAGGGTTCCCGGAAACCTGCACGTGCCAACATCGCCCCCTCGTGGTTCTTTTGGTGACTGCGGGGTCCAGAAGGACAGCTATGTCACCGCCCACATCTCCTCTCCCAGGAGCATTTTTTCATGCCTGCCCCCCCCTTTGTGGCTGTGGTTGGGACCAGGGGCCCTAGAATGAACTGCTGTTCATACTGAAACCATCAATATTAAAAGGATGACTAGGACCATCCTGGCCAGGTGGCTCAGTTGGTTGGAGCATCGTCCCACACACCGAAGAGTCTCGGGTTCGATTCCCGGTCAGGGCACATGCCTAGGTTGTGGGTTTGGTCCTCAGTCAGGGTGTGTACGGAAGGCAACTATTGATGTTTCTCCCTCTCTCTCTCTCCCTTGTCCTCTCTTTAAAGTCAATAAAAAACACAACGTATGTCCTTGGGTGAGGATAAATAAAAAATAAAACCTAATGGCTACTGAGACTTATTTCATATACTCTGCATCAACGAGGCAACTGCAGAGCCTCTGAGTGAGGCACTGAGGTCAGCGATGAGCTCTGGGGAAGGGGAAGGTGGGAGAGAAGTGACCGGGAGAGATGACTGCTCTCAGGGGTCAGGGGAAGCAGAGGGAGAGAGGATTCAGCGGAGGGAGCCTCAGCAGGGGTTTCACTGACGACAGGAGGTCTGCGTGGCTGATTCCCAGCATTCCCAGCACAGAGGCTGGCACTGAGATGCCCAAGGAAAACAGGTTCTGAATGGATGGATGGATGAAGGAGTCATGCATGTGCTATCCTGTTCACCTGGAGATCCTGTTCCCCTTGCCTGTCTGGGGGAACTCTGCTCTCTACAGACTGGTCAGGCTCCTCTCGGCCCAAGGCCAGGCCACGTACCTCCCTCTGCTCCCACAATGCCCTGCGGGCTGCCGCCACATCACATGCAGAGTCTGCTTCCTGCCCCAGTGTCTCCTCCAGCACGGGAACCCCTGCACGGCTGGGGCGTGCCTGTCTGACCCGTGTGTCTACACAGAAGCCCGGGCCTGAGAATGAAGGCTCGTGTATGCATTCCACAGCTGTTCCAGGAGCGCTCACAGCAGGCCAAGCACTGGGCTGTGAGCAACACGGCGATGAAGACCGTGGAGGTGGCCCCTGCCCTCACGGAAATTTGACTCAAGATGGCACCGCGGAGGATCTGCTCCCTGCCCCCAGGTCATCTCTCCTCTTTAAAGGCAGAATCCCAAGGGTCAGCAGCCACAGGCAGAGACACTTCCCAAGCCCACTGTAGCACAGGGCGGCTGAGAGTCACATATCATTTCTGGTCCTGCCCTTTAAAAGGAATGGGAGCCCTGGCCGGTTTGGCTCAGTGGTTAGAGCGTCGGCCTGCGGACTGAAGGGTCCCGGGATTGATTTCGGTCAAGGGCACATGCCCGGGTTGCGGGCTGGATCACCAGTGTGGGGCATGCAGGAGGCAGCCGATCCATGATTCTCTCTCATCATTGATGTTTCTCTCTCTCTTTCCCTCTCCCTTCCCCTCCGAAATCAATAAAAAAAATATATTTAAAAAATAAGATGAAAGTAATGGGAGACCGTGGCAACAGAGCTAGTGCCCAGAGGACGTGGGCATGCTGCAGGGGGCCGAGGCACCCGCCACCCTTGTTCTCCTACCTTAGGACTGTTAGCCAGAGGGAAGTCAACATCTACCTCATCTGAGCCACAGTGCTTTGGGGTCTCCTTGTCCCTAACACAACAGAAAGGTAAAGGGGCAGGTCGCGAACTGCAGTCTCACTGAGCGCTAGCCCCCGGGCAGGACACCCCGCTGCCTGTGCTACTTGCTCCGAACCGCTGTTTTCACCTGGCTTCACTTCAGAAATGAGAAACCAGAAAACAGTGTGACAATGGATTCCAAGGGAGCAGGCAGTGGCTCGTGCCTGGCAGGCTCTGCAGCTGGCTTCTGACGCAGAGGCTGCGTGTGGAAGCCTGGGAGTGAAGGCTTCCGCGCCCCCCCCTCCCCCGCCCCGTCTCTTTCCCTCCTTCCTTCTGCGGAGATGTTAGGGCCTATCAGCACCACAGTGAGGTCTCCTTGCCGCACCGCCCTTCTGGGAGGGATTTACCCGTCGCCTTTGCCATGAGACCCGCCCTGGCCGTCAAATCCAAAAGAGCGGCACATGCCCACGCCCTGACGGTCCCACGGGTGGGCCCCAGGCTCTGACCTGACCACCCACCAGTCGGACCTCTGACATGCCCTGTGCTTCCCTCTTTACCTCTTTACCGTCTCTCCCACCAACAGGTGTGAGTTCCCCAGGGCCAGGATGTGTGTCGTATTATTCCTGTGCCCTGAGGCCTAGAATGGAGCCTGGAGCATGGTAGGTGCTCAACACCTGTTTGCGCAGGGGAGGAAGGCTGTGTGCAAACGCCGCCCGTCCACCCGAGATGAGCCCCCCACACTCGGGAGACACTGGCTTTGCGGGGAAAGGGTCTTCTCTGGAGCCGAATGACCTGGGTGTGAGTCTAAGCGCCTCTGCCTGGAAGCTGTGTGGCCTGGGCTGGTTACCTAAGCTCTCTGTGCCTCAGATCATCACTGCACTTACTTCAGAACTGTTCTGACGACGACGCAGAGACGCACTGGGCACAGTCCCTGGTGCCGACAAGGGAATGGTACACGTTAGCCTTGAACAGGCCTTGAGGAGCGGGCCAATGGACAGGGGCACGTGTCTCCCCCTGGGCGTGCACAAGCAGGAGACCTGAGGCGGGAAGGGAAGGGCTCCCTGGGGAGTGACGATTAAGCTGGAACTGGAAGGAGGATGAGGTTCAGGGCTCGGGACCATTTATGCCAAACACACACCCAACAACACCGTGAATATATTTCAAGGACACAGATACATTTAAACAAATGTAGGAGAAGTATTCAGAGGTAGTGAACTAGCAATGTCGCTGAAAGTTACAAAATACAGCAGTGAGGGAAAGAAAGCAAGAAAGAATGAAATTTAGAGCAGAGTACTGCTTATGCAAACGAAATACATGCATCAGACATTGTTCAAGGACACAGACATGTCTATACAAACATGAAGTAAACTCCGTGCACAATTCATGATGAGATTAAAGTTGAAGGACACAGTGCTGCGTGAAAAAAGCCAGAAACAGACGGGATTTAGAGAATACCATTTATCCGAGTCAAACACACACAGTACCACGGTCATCATGCAAGTTTAAGGATATAAATACATTTAAGCAAACGTATCAGTAGAACATGTGTTAAGCCTGTCTGAGTGGGTGTCCATGGTTGAGAGAAGGAGGATGGGGGACATAAAAGGGACAAATAAAACGAGAGAGGCTCAAGATGAACCCTTGGCACTGCACGCTGAGAACTGAGAAGCACCATGGACCCAATGCGCTCTTCCTTGTGTCCAGCTGTTCACTGACTGTCCTTGGTGCTGAGGACCAAAGCCCCCTTTGCTCACTTCCCTGAGCCCAGGTGGCCTGTCCGTGGTGCTGAACCCCACATGCAGCACTTTCCAACTTCCCTTTGCAAACAGGTGCCTCTGTCTTTGGTGCTGAACCTCATACCCCAGCACTTCCTTTTGCAGCCAACGGGGTACTGTCCAGGGTACTGTCCTTGGTACTGAATGTCTAAAAAAAACCCCGGAACTAGCAGGATCTGGTGGTTTTGCATGCAGAGGTGAGGAGGGGAAGTGTGAAGACAAACAAAATAGATCCAGAGACATTGAAGCATGAAACAGACTGATGTACTTCAGAGGGAGGGAGGGAGCATGAAGAGATTAACCAAAGAACTTATATGCATCCTATATAATAAAAGCCTAATATGCAAATTGTCCCCTCGACCAGGAGTTCGACCAGGAGTTTGACTGGGGGGTGGGGCTAGCCAGCCAACCATCTGTAGCCCCTCCCCCTGGCTGGCCCCATCCCCAATCATCCCCCTCATTGGGGTGGGGCTGGCTGGACCCTACCAGTGCACGAATTCGTGCACCAGGCCTCTAGTATATGTATAACCCATGGACAGACAATAGTGTGGTAGAGCCCTGGGGAGGGAGTGGGAGTGGGGTAGAAGAAGTCAGTGGGGGAAAAAAGGGGACATCTGTAATACTTTCAACAATAAAGATAAATTTTAAAAAATGAACACGGGTGGCTGGTGTTGTCTGATGCTGAGGCAGGGGCCAGACCTAACTGCTCAGGTTGCCCACATGCCCGTGAAGGAAGGAATGAGTCATGGTGTCTAGGGCACGGTGAGCATTTTCTACAGGCTAGCTCTCTGCCGAGTGCTGTGTGCCTGACTCCCCTGAATCCTTCCACAGCCCCCCGCAGTGGGTGCCAATAGGATCCCATCTCACTGAGGACACTGAGGCTTGCAGTGGTGTGGCCGGAGTCTGGCCCAGGCAGCGTGGCTCTAGAGTCCACGCTCTGTCTGCTGGAACAGACAGCAGAGCACGCCTGAGAATGGCAGAGGCCTGGACAGCGCCTCCCTAATCTGTTCCCTATTGGGTTCGGAGCTTCTGCCCCAGCTGCATGGGTGCTGGGCCCGTGCTGGGCTCTGCTGACCCCAGACTCACTTCTGTTTCAGCTTCATGACATCCTCGGTGTTGGGAAGGTATTTTGTCCACGGCAGGTTTCCGTAGAGCCACTTCAGCAAACAGTAGCCCAGGGACTGGAGGTCGCTGCGGCGGGAGGGTCCTGGGAAGGGAGGAAAAGAGGACGCAGCTCAGGCTGGAGGCTCCACTCACTGCCACGTCCACCCCCTTCCTTTCTCCCTCTCACTGACTCAACCATGCACTCACACACCCAACCACCCAAACATGGGCTCTGCCTGTTCATCCACTCTTTGTTCACCTACTCACACTCATGAGCCTCTGTTACTCTCATTCACGCTCTCACCATCCCTTCATCCCGCACTCACTAGCTCACTCCCCATCTACTCTCTTTCGTTCATGCACTCATGCGTTCAATGAGCCCGCAGAGCCCTGTGCGCCAGGCCCCATCCAATTTCTCAAATTGTAGACCAGAGTTTGGTTGGGTCCCAGTCCTTCAGTCTAATGGGGGAGATGGTTATATCAGGGGATTACTTGAGTTACAGAGGACACAGAACAGGGCATGAGGGAGCCCAGGAGGGAGGACACTGAATACAGCCTCAGCAGGGGAGCAAAGACCATTGGGTTTTATTTTTCTTTCCTTTTTATTTTTATTTTTTTAATTACTTTATTGATGGGTTTTATTTTTCTTATGCAACCTAACTGTCATGATTTAGACAATTTGTGTAAGCACTCAACAAACACAGAGCTGACTGTGCCAGACCTTCCCTGGGTGAGCTCAGAGCCCAGTCTGGGGGGACAACGCAGGCCGGCCCACGGATGGCCATGGTATCATGGGATCTGGGAAAGAGGGGCTGAGACCTCCTCACGGAATCTGCCCTAGGCTCTCTGCTCCCTCTGTACACTCCCCGTGGATAATCTCATTCCTTTCCCAGGGCTCTGGCTGACAACTCCTGAGATCCTGTCGACACCTGAGTCTCTGTCTGGAGTTCAGTCCTGCGTTTCGGACACAGATAGCCAACTGCTTCCTCAACAGCTCTCCTGGGTGATTCTGGGGCAACTCTCGTGTTCCAAGTCCACACCAGATCCTGAATCGGAACCTCGGGACCTGATCTGCCAAGCTTCCTGGTGCCCAGCAGCCCTCTGTCCTTGGTGCTGAACCACTACCCACAACTTTCTTTCTTTCTTTCTTTTCTTTTTTTTTTTTTTTTTAAATATATTTCATTGACTTCCTACAGAGAGGAAGGGAGAGGGATAGAGAGCTAGAAACATCGATGAGAGAGAAACACACACTGGGGATGTGCCCGCAACCAAGGCACGTGCCCTTGACCAGAATCGAACCTGGGACCCTTCAGTCTGCAGGCCGACGCTCTATCAACTGAGCCAAACCGGTTTTGGCAACCCCACCCATTCTTAATTCTGAATCCCGGTCATGGCTCCCTTAGATGACCCCCATGTCTGGTCATCTGCTGTCTGTGGCTGTGAAAACCTAGAGCTGCTTTCATATGAAAAGCGTGTCTCCACAGTCCTAAACCCTTTCTCTGGCCTCTTACCGCATCCCTTGTGCAGGTCCATGCTTATGAACTCCAGGTCCCCCTCATGTGGGCTCCTGCTGCCTTCCTTGTAGGCCACGTGTTTGCCGCCTGGGGAATAGCGGAAGGCGAAGCCGTAGCCTGCCAGGGTCACCTGTGTGGGCGTGGGGAGAAGCCATACCGTTTGGAGGCTGGACTCTGGAATTAGACATTTCAATCGTGGGTGTAATCTGAAACAACCACACGCCCGACAGAAGAGTGTGAAGTGAAAAGAACCCAAACCAACTATCCCTACTGCAACACAGCCCCCTAACCTACTGCCCAGAAGTAACCACCAATAACAGTTTTTTATTGTTTCAAATCATTTTTTGTTTTGTTTTCTTTTGTTTAAATCACAGGCTAGGTAAAGCAGATTGCTCTACCTAACGTGGATGGGCCTCACCCAATCAGTTGAAGGCCTGAATAGAACAAAAAGGCTGAGAGGGAACTCTCCCTGCCTAACTGCGAGAGCTGGAACACTGGTCTTTTCCGGCCTTGGACTTGAAACATGGGCTCTTTTTTGGATTAAGCCTGCCAGCTTTTCCGACAGGAACGCACACAGTCAACCCTCCTGGCTTCCAGGCCTTGGGACTGTGACTAGAGCTACACCATCAGCACTTCCTGGGCTTCAGCTTGCCAACTGCACATCTTGAGATTCTCAGTCTCCATGACTGCGTGAGCCAACTCTTTACAGTAAGTCTCTTGTTGTACATTCTGTGGGTTCTGTTTCTCTGGAGAGCTCTAATACAGTTCTAGGATTTTTCTCTGGGATCCTCTCTCTCCCACTCTTAGTAACTGAAGTGAGGCCCACCTCATCTATTTCCACTGGGTTGCCACGCTGAGGGGATTTGAGCCTGATCTACTGGGGGTGATTTTGCCACCATGAGGGAAGAACCTGCCCGACAATGACCAATGCACAAACAAGAAGAACCCAGAGATGGAAAAGCCAGTTTCCCAAGGACAGGGCTTGTGTGCCTAGGTTCAGCCATGCCCGAAACCAGCGAAGTCCTCAATGTTTCCACTCCCTGGACCAATATATTGCACCTCTCCCTTTTTTAAAAAAAAATATTTATTTTTAGTGATTTCAGAGAGGAAGTGAGAGGGAGAGAGAGATAGAAACATCAGTAATGAGAGAGAATCATTGAATGGCTGCCTCCTGCATGCCCCCAACCAGGGGCCCCTAACCAGGGATCTAGCCTGCAACCCGGGCATGTGCCCTTGACCAGAACCGAACCTGGAACCCTTTAGTCCACAGGACAACGCTCTATCCACTGAGCCAAACCAGCTAGGGTGCACCTCTCCCTTTCTTAAACTTCTTTCTCTTTCTTTTTTTTTTCCACTTAAGCTAAGTTCTGTCATTTAAAAAAAATAAATTAGAATTTACTTTAAAACACTATTTGACCAGTATCCAACTGGGAGTCTATATTTTTCTAATATAATCAGTATTGTCAGGAACACTGCATATTTGTACACATATGTTTGAACAGTCCTATGAATATATGGAAAGGATATATTTCTAAAAGAGAAACTGGTGGGGCAAAAAAATATGCTTTTTTTTCTCTGTAGAAATTAAATTTATTCTTAGACTATTTTCAAAAGAAGCAGTGGTGTGCTGTTTTTCTAAAAATATGCCTTTATGGATATATATATTATAAAATCCATACATGTATTTACATGATGGCTACATACAAAAGCACAGCACTGTGGTATGTACATATCTATAGGTACATTCTTTCCGCTCATCCCTGCTGTGCTTTTCCCAGGTGAGGCAGCCCGAGGCTGGCTCAGCCAGGTGCCTCTGAGTGAGGGAATCAGCAGAGAAAAACACATGCATTTAAAATGTTGACTGCTATATCCAAATTCTTCCAAAGAGGTTGCCCAATTCATTCTTCCAACAAAATATAAAGAATTATTTCTTGCCGAAACTGGTTTGGCTCCGTGGATAGAACGTCAGCCTGCGGACTGAAAGGTCCTGGGTTCGATTCTGGTCAAGGACATGTACCTTGGTTGCGGGCATAGCCCCAGTAGGGGGCGTGCAGGAGGCAGCTGATCAATGTTTCTCTCTCATCGATGTTTCTAACTCTCTATCTCTCTCCCTTCCTCTCTGTAAAAAATCAATAAAATATATTTAAAAAAGAGAGAATTATTTCTTTTTATCCTTTTATCACCATAGATACTACCATTTTTTAAAATTTTGTCTACCCTAGGGTAAAAAGTAGTATGTTCTAATTCCCATTTCTATGATTTTTAGGGAGGTTGAATATTTTAAAAATACACTTAACTAAATTGTGGATTTTTTTTTCTATGAACTGCTTTTCCTATCCATTATTCACTTTTCTACTAAGTTGCTCATCTCTTATTTATTCAGGTAAGCTCTTTATATATGATGGATAGCAATTCTTTGTCTGCCATAAGCATTGTAAAATAAATGGAAGTTTTGAGACAGCTGAGATCCTGAGTCCAGAGAGGCCCCAGGGTGGGGAGGACCTGGCTGTTACCTGGCTCCGGTCCAGGGGATTCACAAAGATATTCTTAGCTGTCACATTTCCATGAACATATTCATTCTCATGGAGGAACTCCAGGGCATCCAGCTGGGGGAAGAAGAACAAAGCGATCTCCGTGAGTAGACTAACACAAAGAGGCTCTGATGCAAAGCCCGGTGCATGAATCCCCTCTGTGAGATCTGCCGCTGTATGGCCTGCTTGTGCCTGGGGCTGTGGGCAGGTTTAAGCTGACTGATTCTGGGGGAAGCATTAGGAAGTCCACTCTGACAGCACACCTGAGCAGATCTTCTAATTAGGCTTCAAAAATTTCAGCATTAAAGCTAACATTTGGTTTCCTATGTATCTCTTGTATCTGTTTCTTAGTTGATTGCAAACTCAGGAGAGAGAAAAGTTGCTTACTTATTGTTACACACACACACACACACACACACACACAATGCCCATGTATATCAAAGAGTTCTCATTTCTCCTAGAGAGCAGAAATACGTTTAGTTAAGCAATTTATATTTTTATCTCTCACTCCAACGTCTCCATTGAGCTCCAGGCTCACAGTGAACTGCCTTGGTGTTAGTTACATCACAATGACATCCCAATCCCCCCTTCACTTCAAGGCTTAACTGTCCACCAAGTTCTGTTTGTCCTACAAACTCTCTATCCCCATAGCCTGGCCCCTCTCCTCAGGCCTCGTCCTGTCTCACTTGGCCTCCAGCACCCCTCCAGTCCCTCCCCACAAAGCCCACTGGGTCCTTCTGCCTCTAGAGCTGATCCTGCCCGTCCCTTGCTCCCACTCCCCCCATGGCTCCCCAGTGCCCTCAGGACAGAGTCCCAGCTCCTCAGCTTGGTAATGCAAAGCCCCGCGTGATCCAGTCACTGCCGACCTCTCCACACCAATCCCTTCCCCTCCCCCCCACCACGTCACACTGCAGACTGAGCATAAAGACCTCTGGGACTCACCTAGTATGTTCCTCCCTTGCCACTCTCATTCCTCCCCCAATTTAAATTGGGTCCTCTTACTCGCCATCATAGCAGGGGGACATTTCTATCCAGAGACCTTTTCACAATTTGTGCAACCGTTTAATACAATCCTCTCCAACTAGACCTAAAAACCATGTCTGTGCTACTCCCTGCTGTGCTCCCAGCCCCTGGGACAGTATCTGATACCCGGCAGGGACCTCATAAATATCCAAGGAAAGGACGGATAAAGGAAGGAATGAATGAACCAATGCTGTATGCTCTCTTGCCCACACAAGCCTTTGCCCAAGCTGTACCCTTGGCCTGGAATAGACTCACGCATCTCCACTCCCACTCTCCGCAGCCCCTTGCTATTTCCCCTCTTGGCTTAGAAAGGACCTCCACCCGGAAGCCCAAATGAACCCTTCACCTTGAGGCTGGGGCCCTTCTTCAACGGCCACAGCCCCCTGAACACCCCTGGGGGTGATGCTTATCCCGCTGAAGCAAACAGCCTGGGGGTCACCTGTCAGTCATGTGCTCGTCCTCAGTGTCCAGTAGAGGGCGGCCGGGCTGAATGTGCCAAGGAACAGCCTGATCAACCAGCACGGGGGGGGGGGGGGGGGGGGGCGCACCCCTGGATACATACCAGCCGGCAGGCCATCTGGAAAACGGATTGCGTGGGCATTACGTGCTTCGGGTTGTCATCCAGGGTCCACTGAAGGCTCCTCCCCAACATGGGGAGCACCAAGAACCTGGGAGACAGGAGCATCCCAAGTGGAGAGAAGACCGGGGAGCGAGCAGAACAAGGGACACCGAGGGGGGACTGTGCTGGGTGGCCACCAGGTCCTGGTCCCAGGCAAGATTAAGGGTTCTGATGGGTGGGGGATCCACCTGGCTCAAAGCAGGAGAAAGGAAGGAAGCAACTAGCCCAAGCCACGTCCCAGCGCATGACAGGGAGAGAAAGGAAGGGGCCAGTGGGTGGGTGGCAAGTTAAGCGACTCACCTGTACCTGTCCTCGTGAATGCCAAAACCAACACAGGTGGGGATGGCCAGTAAGGGGGTCAAGGACAGCTTCTTCCACTTGTTCACTAGGGGAAGCAGGGACCTGAGAGGTTAGAGCCCACCTGGTCCCAGGCCCTTGGGGACAACAGTCCATTCTCAGACCAGAAGCAGAGTGTGTCTGTGCCCAGGCTAGACCCTGAGTCTCCTGGTCGGAGACGCCACCTCTATGGGTGGGTGACAATGGGGGTGCTCACGGGGTGGGCCTGGTGACCCCTGAAATCTCATCTATGTCTGCAGGTGACAAGAGGTAAACATGGGGGAAAGAATATACAAATCTGGGGTGAGTGGGCGGGATAAGAACGGGAGAACTTCTGAATTCACACGTATAGCTAATAAGATCAGGAAACATCTAAACTGGTCATGGTGCCTCTAGACGTTAGCCCATCTTCCAGGATCTCCATGGGATGGAAGAGAGGCAGCGGAGTGCTGATAACAGTTTAACAGCTGGCTGTCCAGGGGAAAAGAGCCCTGGTTTGTAGTGTTGGCCAATTTCTATGGTGTAAACACTCCCACCAAGGTCAATTTCAAGCTACCGACATGACATTACAGAACGTGGAGATAGGAAGGGATTCGTAGCAGCACACTGTTATGTATTGTTCTCACCGTCCAGGTACAAGGACATAAACAATCTTAAGGTGTAGATTACAGAAATGTAGACAAATAAGTTGCGTTGGTAGTATAGTGGTGAGCATAGCTGCCTTCCAGAAATGTAGACAAATAATTATGAAGTGATGAGTTTTGAGTATTTATTACCCTTCTTCTTAATCTAATTTGTTGTATTGTTAGTTGATGTAATTAATTTAAATAATGGCTATGTTTAACAACTGGCTTGAGCTAATTTTGAAATTTTAACAATTGGCTCTCAAGAGCTAGTATGAGCTGGCCTCCGCCCATGTTGTCTGCCCTGTGAGGCCTGAAGACTGAGGGGTGACAGGGCCTTCTGTTTAACCCCTCCCCTCCCCACACTTTCAGGGAGAAGCCAGGTGCTCTGACCAAGCTGGTGCCTCCAAGTCTGCCCCCTTGCCCACTTCCTGCAGAGTACCTTGCGAAAGCTTGGCGGCCCTCTGGAAGAAGTTCTGCTCATTGAACAAGCGCCCATCCTTGGTATCCTAGTGTGGGGGGGGGGAGGGGGAGGAGGCGGTCACACTGGAATCTCTTAGACAAGGGATCCCAGATCACTGCTGGCCAAGTATTACCCCTGGGTAATGCCAGCAACAACTCAGGTTCCCCATCAAGTCCCGCAGATCGGAACCAAATTCCCCAGGGTGCTACACGAGAACCCGTATCAGAGACTTCAAGTTATCTCCCATTGCCCAGGCTCCTTTCCTTTCTTTTATGATGGGACCTACAAGTTTTCCCTAAACACGTGGCCTTCAGATAGAAACTAGATTTCCGAGCCTCCCTTGAAGTGAGGAATGACCACGTGACAAGTTCTGGCCAACGGGGATGTGAGCAAAGGATGTGGGCAGCTCCCAGGTTCTGCCCTTAAGGGGCTGGGCAGGCTCCCCTTCCTCCTCTGTTCCTGTTGGCTGGAATGCATAGGCGACCGTGGGAGCGGGAGCAGCCATTTCAGCCCACAGATGAAGGTTATGGGCTGAGGATGTTGGAGCAACAAGAGAGAAGGAAATTGGACCCCTTGGTTACGGAACCATCATATCAGCCCTGGACCACTGTCCCAGACTTCTAAGTGAAAGAGAAATAAAATAGTATTTTTGCTAAGGCCATTGTTAATATTGGGTCATTTTCCCCCAGCAGTAAAACCATATAAATGAATTGAATACAACGAGTACAGCTGGGTCAAAGAGCAGAGGGTCAAAGAGAAGTCGTTTCAGATCCCAGCTGTCATGCATTCATTCTTTCTACAAAGCACCTACGATGTGCTGAGTATTGTTCTGGGCACTGGAGATACAGCTGTGAACAAAGAAACTTGAGTGCTGGACTCCCTGGGGAACAAGGTAACTACCCCACAGGCTTGCTTGGAAACGCTCAGCCCAGAGTCGGGCACGGAACAGGCTCTCAACAAGCAGGCGCTGTTACTTATCTCTGAGCCTGGCTCCGGAACCCTCGCTCTAAACCACTCACAAGGCTTCCATCCACCTAGGGCCAGGAGAGGGACCCAATCCAGCTGTCCCAGTTTTCCAGGGGGGGGTGAGAGTGCGTGAGAAAATCTGAAGAAATAAAACTCACCCACGATTCCAGCACTCATGCCCTGGCCGGTATGGCTCAGGGGAGACTTGGAGGTACCGCTCCCCTCCCCAGGTACTGATCCCTGGGCACGTCCTCATAAACACCGAGCACCACAGGGCCTGGGGTTTGATTCCCGGTCAAGGGCACGTACCTGGGTTACAGGTTTGTTCCCCAGCCCTGGTTGGGGTGTGTGCGGGAGGCAACCAATCGATGTGTCTTTCTCACATCAATGTTTCTCTCCCTGCCCCCGCTTCCCGTCCACTCTCTCTAAAAATCCATAGAAAAAATACCCTCCGGTGAGGATTAACAAATAAGCAAGCCCAGCACTCAGGGATGGAGGTGGGGCTCTCGACCACCCCCATGCCCTCTACTAGGCACCTCCTCTGTGCTGAGGGAAGTGACTTGCCTGGCTGCTCTCACTTTCTCCGTTGGTTTTTTTCTTTCTGGCCCCCTCGAGTGCGTGTATCCTGTATTCTAAAAGGTCAGGCATGACTTCACTGACTCCTCAGCACAGGGACCCCATCGGCTTGGTTCTCTGTTGAGCCCCAACTCCCAGCACCGTTTTATATTGTAGTTGGTGCTCAATAAATACAGCGGTGAGGCAGGCAGTGGTGGGCAGATGGGCCACCTGACGTGGCTGTTACCGGCTCCACCTTACAGGTGAGGAGAGTCAGCGCAGAGAGGGAGGCGCATGCTCAGATCGCAGAGCTGGGAAGTGGGAGAGGCAGGGCCTCTGAGCGCCCTGGGAGATGAAGAACCAGGTCCCACTGCCCCTGGCTCTCCTGCCTGCCCCAGCCCACAGAGAGGCTTGGAGACCCAGGGTGCCCTTGCCAAAGCCCCAGACCCTCCCTCAGCTCTTCCCTCCCTGGCCCAGGCACCCCCCAGGCCCACTCACCAGTTTCAGCGAGAATCTTTGTATCTGGGCACTCGACTCGTAGGCGGAGACAGGCTCAGCTGTGGACGGACAAAATGGGCGAGGTTCTGATCTACAGTAAGCATGTCAAACTCGCCGCCTGAGTGCAGCCCGCCCGCTGCGCGTCTGACATGCTTGATCTACAGGGAAAGTGAGCGACAGCGTCCTCAGGCTTCCCAGCAACGAGCAGCCATGTGGGTTCCCTGGTTCCCACAGGGCCCAGTGCACTCTTGGTTTCCAAGACCTGCTCCTCCGTGTTTTCAGACAGCTTCCTTTTCTCCGCCTCTTTCTCTCTGTGAACATTCAGCTGCGAAAAGGTTATGAACACAGCAGATCTGAGACTGCTCTCCTTGGAAAAGCCTGCTCCAAGGCGACCCTCGCTGGATTTCGGGAGGGTCCGGCATGCTCTAACCCAGTGGTCGGCAAACTCATTAGTCAACAGAGCCAAATATCAACAGTACAACGATTGAAATTTCTTTTGAGAGCCGAAAACGGACTTCTGCGCATGGGCCACGAAGTTTCAATCGCACTGTACGCACGCGCCCGCACGTGGTATTTTGTGGAAGAGTCACACTCAAGGGGCCAAAGAGCCGCATGTGGCTCGCGAGCCGCAGCTTGCCGACCACAGCTCTAACCAGTCAGAGGGGCTCCCTGTGCACAAACTTGTGCTGAACACCTGCTTTCCGGCCGAGGGTCTGGAATGGTGGTGTGTTCCAGCAGAGGGGGCCTACACGACCAGCCCCAATAAAAACCCTGGTGCAGAGTCTCTAAGGAGTGTCCCTGGTCAACACCATGCCACACGTGCTGTCACGCCTCGGTGTGCATCTGTGTGACTCCATGGGGAGAGGGCTCTGGAAGCCATGCTGGTTGGCCTCCCTTTGCCGACGGCTGCGTCCTCTCCCTGTGATGGATCACAGCGTGAGAGCCCTGTGTTCCCCGTGCAGTGGTCGGCAAACTGCGGCTCTCGAGCCACATGCGGCTCTTCGGCCCCTTGAGTGTGGCTCTTCCACAAAATACCACGTGCGGGCGCGCACGTACAGTGCGATTGAAACTTCGTGGCCCATGCGCAGAAGTCGGTTTTCAGCTCGCAAAAGAAATTTCAATCGTTGTACTGTTGATATTTGGCTCTGTGGACTAATGAGTTTGCCGACCACTGTCCTAGGGCATCACGGAACCTGGGGTGCCCATGGGGACCCTGACAAACTCTGCATTTGTCTACATATATGGGTAAGTGCCATGCGACGGAGGCAGCTCCCCCTCCAGGACGACTTGTTGCCTTAGCCCAGCCCCACCCCACTGGTCACATGCAGCCTGCAGCCCCTCGGGGGTCCCTCAGCTGCAGATCCAGGGTGGCCCATAGGCTGGTCAAGGGGATCTAAAGGCCCAGCCCTGCTGGCCTGACATGGGACCTGATGAAGGACCACCTCTGCCCCAGAGCCCCCAGGGGCGAGCTCAGGCTGCGCCGAGGCCTCTGCCACAACCCCCTCCTTCCTCTCCCCTCCCCGGGTACTGATCCCTGGGCACTTCCTCATCAGCACCTTGCATGCTGTCCCATTCAGCATTATAAACCCTGCAATGTCTCCGGCCCTGCGCTAAGTGTGTGCTTTACACACACCCTTTCCTTTAACACTCAGGACAGCCCTCGGGAAGCAGGTCTACTAATATATTATTACTGTTGCTGCTGTTGGTGGCGCCACCACAGGGAGGCTTCGTGCCAGGCCAGCCTGGGTTCAAGTTCAGTCCCGCCATCAACTCTGTGTGACTATCCAAGGTGCTAAACCTCTCTGGGCCTTCCTTGCCATGTCTGTAAAATAAGAAGCCCTCCCCTGAGAGGGATGCAAGGATTCAGAGGGTCCAGTAGAAATAATAGTGCCAGCCCTAACCGGTTTGGCTCAGTGGATAGAGCGTCAGCCTGCAGACTGAAGGGTCCCAGGTTCGATTCTGGTCAAGGCACATGCCCAGGTTGTGGGCTCGATCCCCAGTGTGGGGCGTGCAGGAGGCAGCTGATCAATGATTCTCGTCATTGATGTTTCTATCTCTCTCTCCCTCTCCCTTCCTCTCTGAAATCAGTAAAAATATATCCTACCTAATAAAATGGTAATATGTAAATTACCATCACTCCGCTACGCCCACGATTGGGCCAGCGGGAGGCGCAGGGGGCGGGACTCGGGGTGGCTGGGGTAGCCGATTGGGCCAGCGGGACGCTGAGCTCAGCGTCTGCGCCATGGCTGTGCTGCGGAACAGAAGGGGCCTCTGGGGCAGCGAGCTCACATCCCACCACGGACCATCAAAAGCTGGGGAGCTGGGTGCCTGTCTGCTTCGGCACCAGGCCTTTCAGAAGCCTCCGCTGCGCTGGAGGCTTCTGAAAGGCCTGGCACACCAGCAGACAGGCACCCAGCTCCACTGCGATCGAAAGCGAAAGCGTGTAGGGGACCCTACACGTGCATGATTCAATCATGCACTGGGCCTCTAGTTTAAAAATAAAAGGTATGGGGCTTCCTTTAGGGGTGATAGAAATGTTCAGGAATTATAGTGGTGATGGTGCATAACATTGTGATTATACTAAAACCCACTGAATTGTAGACTTTCAAATGATGAATTTTATGTTATATGAATTTTATAAAAGATTGCATAAACCCTTACCCCAGAACTACATAAAGTGCTAAGCACAGGTTCTGGCTTTGAGTAAGTATTCAGTAAATGTTAGGGTGATAATTACTAACACCTCTAGCAGTTATTTTCTTCATTATAACAAGGTGTCATTTTTTATACATAAATTTTTATTGATTTTGGAGAGGGAGAGAGATAGAAACATCAATGATGTGAGAGAACCATTGATTGACTACCTCCTGCTCGCCCCCTACTGGGATGGAGCCTGCAACCCAGGCATGGGCCCTTGACCGGAATCGAACCCGGGACCCTTTAGTCCACAGGCCAATGCTCTATCCACTGAGCCAAACCGGCTAGGGCCAAGGTGTCCATTATTTGATGTTTGACTACAGTTTTTAAGTCCGGCCCTGCCTCTTCCCCTCTTGCCCCGTATCTGCACGAGCTGATAAGAAAGCCGAGGCTCCCTCCTTTGGTGCTGGTGGGAGAGTCAAATCGTGGGAGGCCATGGCCCTGTGTGGGAACCCTCACCTCAGCTCCACCACTTAACCACAATAAGAACCCAGGCCATGTGGCTTCCCTTGCGATCTCAGGACATTTCTGACCTGCTCCTCCCAGACAACCATGCAAGCAATAAACCTTTCCTATCCGCTTGGTGTGTGGCATCATCCGTCTTAACCTTCAAACCAAATATGGGTGGGGCTGGAGGGGGGGACATTATATCTCTGCAGGGTAAAGATTAATCATTGTCCTTATCACTCCGTCACACTGGGCCTGCATTCCCACATGACTGCAGCAGGTGGAGCCGAAGAACTCCGGTCTCCAGCTGGCCACTCCCAACTGCCTTATTCCCAGCCTCCTGCACTCATTTACTCCACCTGTGTGGCCCCTGTGAGCGGGTAGTTTGTGGTCCCAAGTCTAAGAGAAGTTTGCCTAGAGCAGTGGTCAGCAAACTTATTAGTCAACAGAGCCAAATATCAACAGTACAACGACTGAAAATTCTTTTGAGAGCTGAAAACCGACTTCTGCGCATGGACCACGAAGTTTCAATCGCACTGTACGTGCGCGCCCGCACGTGGTATTTTGTGGAAGAGTCACACTCAAGGGGCCAAAGAGCCGCAAGTGGCTCGTGAGCCGCAGTTTGCCGACCACTGGCCTAGAGGCAGGTGTGCAGCTGGGATATGGCTTCCATTTTCATTCTCAGAAAGGGGTTCCCCCTCCCTTTGCCCGGGTTCCAAGATGGCCTGGCCCAGCCCAGCACCTGCCCACTTGTAAACAGGGTGTACCTTCATAGAGCATGCCCTGGTCGTCCCTGGTCTGCAGGGATCCCAGCTTCCAGTATCGTCCGTTCTTGTCCATCACCACTGTCCCCGTGGGCAAAGCCTCAATGGAGATGGTCATACGGCGCCGCTTCAGGGTCTGAGGGCTTTTCTTCTTCATCTGCGGGCTGCTTTTGGGGGTCAGAGGACTGGTCCACATCCCTACAGCAGGATGGCCGGAATCAAGGAAAAGGGGCATCCGGGAGAGAAAAGTTGAATGAATAATGAGACAATAGTCATAGTTCTGTTCATTTATTCATTTGTTCAATGAAAAACAACAAAATGGTTCCTGAAACCTCTCAGGGGTCAGGTCTTTGTGACAAAGCTGGGGACCCAGACATGAGTCAGACCTGGGCCCCTCCCACCAGAGCCCCTACTTAGGTGGGGGAGTCTAACCTGGACACAGCCGTCAGGCAAGGCAGTACAGAGAGATATGAAAAGGAGACTGACTGTGCCTGGAGGAGTCAGGGAAGGCTTCCAGAAGGAGGGGACATTGGAGTTCGGACCTGTTGAATGAATAGAACTTGCCAGGGGAAGAAAGACATTCTAGACATTCAACCAAAAAACATCCCGAGACAGGACTTGGCCTTGTGCTAAGTACAAAGAAATTTGTTAGGCTGTGGCCCTGCCCTTGACCGGCTGCCAGACTGGCAAGAGAATGGGATGGCGTGGTGAGGAGGAAAAGGTATCAACTGGACGTGGACACAGGAAAAAATATGAACATCCCCATTCCTCCCACCTCCCCAAGGCACAGAATGGCCAGCGGTAGTGGGGCCTACAGGATAACAAGGGACAAAGAGGAGACACGGAGGGCTGCGACGTCAGATCTCAGGGCCCGGGAGGGAGATCAGCTTGTGGTCCGCAAGCCTCCTTTACTCGCTGGCTGCCAGGAGAGCCTAGAGGGCACTTGTGCTCCAATGACTGGCACTGGCACTGTGGGTGCACAGACGAGGAGCACAGAGAGAGGCTCCGGGGGAGAGGAGATGGCCCTGACCCAGCCTCTGGAGCTCAGAAAAGGCGTCCTAGAGGTCTGACGCGTGTTGGCAAAGTGGCAGCGTGCCAGCAGAGCAGGGAGGGGAGAGTGCCCTGCTGAGGGAACAGACAGGCAAAGACCAGAGGCTGAGGGCCCCTAAGAGTACCTCCAGAAAGTAAATTTTCTTTTTTCTTTTTTAATATATTTTTTAATTGATTTCAGAGAGGAAGGGAGAGGGAGAGAGAGAACATCAATGAGAGAGAATCATTGATCGGCTGCCTCCTACATGCCCCCCACTGGGGATTGAGCCCGCAACCTGGAAATGTGCTCTTGACCGGAATCAAAACCTGGACCCTTCAGTCCGCAGGCCGACGCTCTATCCACCGAGCCAAACCAGCTAGGGCCAGAAAGTAAATTTTCTGTGCACAGGGGTTGTGGAGAGAGCTAAGACAGGAACCAGGCCACACAGAGTCTCAGATACCAGGTTGAAGGGGTGAGACTGTGGGGCAATGGGAACAGAAGGTGACTGTGATCAGGGAGGGAGGGGGGTCAACTCTGGCTGTGTGGAGATTGGATTGGAGGGGCAACCTGGAGGCTGGGATAAGGGTCCAGGCAGGTGTGAGTGACGCCTGAGCACCCAAACACTGTCAGATGACCCGCCTTTAAACCATCTAGAGTCAGGCCAGATTGATCCTAACTCTTACCTTTGGCCTTCAAGTTCTCTTCAGACCCAGAACTGTTACGGTCTGACAAGAAGGATGACGAAGACGTGCCAGAACAGCTGGACCATTTCACTTTCTTGGGTGAGGGTTCATAACTGGAGTTCTTCTCTCTGCTTGAGCCTAGAGAGAGAAGAATGCAAACGGGAGTTACAAAGGCCCTTTCCAGGAAACATAAAACCAGAAACCCAAGTTCATAGTCAACCACTCTCTTCCCTTCGACCCTCACAGCCAAGT